>NW_027361829.1:40425833-41041666 GCF_039654945.1 Dendrobates tinctorius
TGCTTGGGAGCAACGAACGATCTCTCTAGCAGGTTAACTGATTGGGCGGCGTTATTCCCACGAGTCATGACCCTCCAAACAGCGTTCATGAAGGCAAAGTGTTTGTTTTACGTGGGCAGTATGGTTGCAAAGCTGAACCTTAAAGGAATGTCCAGAAGGGCACCACCAGGAGTGGAGCCTACGGTTAAATTCGACTCCACCTGGGAAACCTCAACCATGCCAGCTACAGAACAGATGCACACATTGCAAGCTTAATTCCGTTAACGAACGAGACTCCGTCATGCCCCGCGGTCCGAATCCGGCTTACTAGAGGGACACGTGAGGTTCTGGCACATGAGATTGGCCAATAACTGGTGTGTCATGCCCTTACATGTCCGTGGCTGCATGTGCGCTACACTGAAAAGGCCAGCGTTTGTCGCTTACAGGTGCAGATAACCCGCTGAACAACGTTAGTGATGGGGATCACTGATTACAATTATTACCCGCGAACAATGATTTCCCAGTAAGTGCAGGTCAACCGCAGTTCTGGAATTAGGCCTAACCATCATTCCTGAAAAAATGAAAAACTTACGTGTGCAAACCACAGGTGCTGTAGCTTGCTTAACAGCTCGCCAGCCGTTCTCACGCCCAGTATGGATTACACGTGATTGCACAAAGGTGAGAAAGGGTACCGTATCCCCAGATAACATGCATGGATAGCGTACACATTCAAAATATAAGTCTCAGGAGGCAGGCTCAGACGGTGTTAGGCCCAGTATGGATTGCACGTGATTGCACAAAGGTTAGAAAGGGTACCGTTTCCCCGGATAACATGTATGGATAGCGTACACATTCAAAATATATGTCTCAGGAGGCAGGCTCAGACGGTGTTAGGCCCAGTATGGATTGCACGTGATTGCACAAAGGTTAGAAAGGGTACCGTATCCCCAGATAACATGTATGGATAGCGTACACATTCAAAATATATGTCTCAGGAGGCAGGCTCAGACGGTGTTAGGCCCAGTATGGATTGCACGTGATTGCACAAAGGTTAGAAAGGGTACCGTTTCCCCGGATAACATGTATGGATATCGTACACATTCAAAATATATGTCTATACATCAGGAGGCAGGCTCAGACGATGTCAGGCACAGTATGGATTTGACGGCCCAGATTACACAGCGGAGGAGCAGGGAGAGGTAAAGATTGCAAATGCTGGGGCCCTGCCCAAGCAAGGGGGGCCCACTCGTGGGCGTCGGTACTGGCACTGGGCCCCTCATAGTACGGCGGTGTGTCTGACGGCGGGTGTGCACCACCACCGTCAGAGACACTTGATTGCACTATGAGGGACCCTGTGCCAGTGCCCGCGCCCAAGAGTCGGCCTACCCACCTGTCCAGGGCAACGGCACTCGCACGGTGTCGTGCGCTAGGTGGTGACCCCGGCCATGGGGGGGAGGCAGCACAGTTAGGGAGTTTTAGAAAGTGGCATATGTTGATGTTGGACATTCAGCTGATGCAAAAGGCGAAATAGGTGAAGTCCCAGGAAGAGGTGGACCAAAGCAAGCCATTTTTCTGTCACCCTATGTGTCATCAGGGGAAGGTGGGACAAAATCCTTGGAAACCCATGCATGGTTCATTTTAATGAAGGTTAGATCATCCACATTTTGGGTTGACAGACGGGTCCTTTTTTCTGTCAGGATTGATCCAGCTGCACTGAAGACTCTTTCCGATAGCACACTTGCAGCTGGGCAAGCGAGCTCCTGTAAGGCATATTGGGCCAATTCAGGCCAGGTGTCCAGTTTAGCGGCCCAATAGTCAAAGGGGAATGACCTGTGTGGGAGAACATCGATATGGGAGGAAAAGTAGTTTGTAACCATAGTTCACAACTGCTGTCTCCTGTCACTTTCCATCGATGCAGTATTACCAGTTGTGTGAGCGGTATTTGAAAAATCAGTCCACAACATTGTCATGAAACCCCTGTCTCCAACGCCACTTCTGCTGTGTGCACCACGAACACCTCTGCCAAGCTGCCCCCGGCCTGTACGGCTCGTGTGAGAACCATCACCGCTGCTGTGTGCTGGGAATGCCTCAAGCAACCGATTTACCAGAGTTGCTTGTTTATTAGCCAATATTAGGTCAAGGTTCTCCTGTGGCATGATGTGTTGTAATTTGCCTTTATAGCGTGGATCCAGGATGCTGGCCAACCAGTAGTTGTCATCGTTCATCATTTTGGCAATGCGGGGGTCCCTTTTTAGGATCTGCAAGGCATAATCTGACATGTGGGCCAATGTTCCCGGTGTCAATGATGCACTGCGAGTGCTGGTTGGAGGAGCACTTTCTGGCAAATCCACATCCCTCCAGTCACGCACAAACCCTGTACCAGACCTTGCCACGCCAACATTTTCACTTGCCCCACGAGATGCATCCTCCTCCCCTAAGTAATCATCCCCATCATCATCCTCCTCCTCCTCCTCTTCCTCCACCTCGTCCAGGAGAGGTCCCTGAGCAGACAATGGCTGAATGTCATCAAGGATTCCCTCCTCCTCTTCCTCCTCATCAACATTGGCTGCAGACGCCTGCTCCTTAAGGTGCGTCAAAGTTTGCATGAGCAGACGCATAAGTGGGATGCTCATGCTTAGGATGGCGTCGTCTGCGCTTACCAGCCGTGTGCATTCCTCAAAACACTGAAGGACTTTACAGAGGTCTTTCAGCTTCGACCACTGCACACCTGTCAACTCCATGTCTGCTCTCAAAGTGCCTGGCCGTATATCCTCCCACAAATGCATTATGGCCTGCCTCTGCTCGCACAGCCGCTCCACCATGTGCAGGGTGGAGTTCCACCTTGTTGCAATGTCGATAATGAGGCGGTGGTTGGGAAGGTGGAGCAATCGCTGCAGCTTCTGCATACGAACGGAGTGTACAGGCGACCGGCGGATGTGCGCGCACAGTCTTCACACCTTCTGGAGCAGGGCTGTTAACTCCGGATAATTTTTGAGGAAGCACTGCACCACCAGGTTCAAGGTGTGAGCCAAGCAAGGTATGTGGCTGAGTTTTGAAAGGGCTATGGCTGCCACAAAATTACAGCCGTTATCACTAACTACCTTGCCTGCCTCAAGATGTACACTGCCCAGCCATGACTCAGTTTGTCGCTTCAAGTACTCGGCCAGCACCTCGGCGGTGTGTCTGTTGCCCAAACACATCATCTGCAACACAGCCTGCTGACGCTTTCCACTAGCTGCTCGATAGGGGGACACATCGTGTTCAACAGTGGCAGCTGCAGATGGAGTGCTCGTACGACTGCGCTCTGTGGACGAGCTTTCGCTTCTGGAGGAGGAGGAGGAGGAGGAGGGTCGAACGCCTACAGCCAACTGTTTCCTATACCGTGGGCTAGGCAGCACTGTCCCACCACCGCTGTCCCCTGTGGACCCTGCATCCACCACATTAACCCAGTGCGCAGTGATGGACACGTAACGGCCCTGGCCATGCCGACTGGACCATGCATCAGTTGTGAGGTGCACCTTTCCGCTCACTGGCTGCTTGAGTGCATGGACAATGCGGTCTTTCACATGATGGTGGAGGGCTGGGATGGCTTTGCGAGAGAAGAAGTGGTGACTGGGTAGGTCATAGCGTGGTACTGCATAGGCCATGAGTTCGCGGAAAGCTGTGCTTTCCACCAACCGAAAGGGCATCATCTCAAACGAGATTAGTTTGGCAATGTGGGCGTTCAAACCCAGTGTACGCGGATGAGAGACTGAGTACTTTCTTGACCTACTCATAGTGTCTGGGAGGGTGAGCTGGACTTGAGAGCTGCATATGGTGGAAGTAGCAGTGGACAGGGCGGACTGAGAGAGGGTTGATGATGGTGATGGAGTTGGTGTTCTTTCTGATGGCCTAGAATCAGTCTTTCGTTGATATAACAGTGGGATTCCCTGACTGCTGTGGCCTTGCAACGACACCTCAACATTTGCTGCTGTGCTAACCGGTGGACTTACAGTTGGGGAAACAATGTAGCATTGCTGACTACCTTCGTTGTGATCAGTTGCACATGTGTCACTTGAGGTTTGGTGTTGTGTCCACGCTTGCAAGTGCATGCTGGTTAAATGTCTAAGCATGCAACTGGTATTCAAATTTTTCAGATTTTTCCCTCGGCTAAAGGTCTTTGCGCACTTCTTACAGATAACCTTGGCCTGATCATGAGGATTTTGTTCAAAAAAGTGCCACACTGCACTCTTCCTACTTTGGCAGACATTTTGCAGCCTAGCACGCTGTGATCTTTTGACCCTCTGGACAAGCTGTCCAGCAACTCTTTTGATGTTTGGAACCTGTCTTTGGAGTGCTCCGGGCCTGCCAGATAACAGCTGTTGCGATGTCGATGTCTGCTGTGGATGCTCCTCATCTGAGCTATTGGAAGCAGCACCCTCTTCCCCCAATGGATGCCAATCTGGGTCAACAACTGGGTCATCCATCACCTCCTCTTCTATGTCATGTGCACCTTCCTCTGTGTCACCGTGTATGGTGGTACAGTGTGCGGGAAGGGGCACCTGAGTCTCATCAGGGTCAGAATCTGGCTCTGTACACTGCGAGGACAATGTAGTGCTCTGAGTGAATGTACCAGCAGAATCATCCATCAGCGGCTGTGCATCAGTGCACTCCATGTCAGATTCATCTTGGCCTGGGTAATTCACCATTTGACTTGATAATCCAGGCATGGTATGTGAAAACAGCTCCATGGAGTAATCAGTAGTATGGCCTGCGTCATCCTTCAATCTTGGTTTGGGTGAAGGACACAAGGAAAGGTGTGGTTCATGAACATGAGCCTCCAATGACGACTCAGTGCTTTTACTTTTTACAACTGAAGAAGAGGAGGCGATAGAGCTGGAGGCTGAGTCAGCAATGTAAGACAAAACTTTTTCCTGATGCTCTGGCTTTAAAAGCGGTTTGCCAATTCCTAGAAAACTAAGCGTTCGAGGCCTTATGTAGCCAGACGATGACGCAGGCTCAACACCTCCTGCATTCGGTCCTATTTTGCTCTTGCCACTACCATCAGATCCACCACCAACACCATCATTACCAGCTGCCAACCCCCGCCCAATTCCACGGCCTCTTCCACCAGCCTTCCTCATTTTTGGTAGAAATGTAGACAAAATCCAACAAACTATATAGTAATGTAAAACAAGGTACAAGGTGTCTATAGGACAGGGGAGATTTAGAATTTCTGCAGACACTTGTGGACACTGGACACTTTTGGATTGTGTGAGGCCCACTGATATCTGAGCGCTATGTGACAGGCTCGATGGCACAGCTGTGACCAAAGTGACTAGAGGATAAGGGAGATTTTGAATCTCTGCACACACTTTTGGACACTGGACACTTTTGGATTGTGTGAGGCCCACTGATATCTGAGCGCTATGTCACAGGCTCGATGGCACAGCTGTGACCAAAGTGACTAGAGGATAAGGGAGATTTTGAATCTCTGCACACACTTTTAGACACTGGACACTTTTGGATTGTGTGAGGCCCAATGAATATCTGAGCGCTATGTGACAGGCTCGATGGCACAGCTGTGACCAAAGTGACTATAGGATAAGGGAGATTTTGAATCTCTGCACACACTTTTGGACACTGGACACTTTTGGATTGTGTGAGGCCCAATGAATATCTGAGCGCTATGTGACAGGCTCGATGGCACAGCTGTGACCAAAGTGACTAGAGGATAAGGGAGATTTTGAATCTCTGCACACACTTTTGGACACTGGACACTTTTGGATTGTGTGAGGCCCACTGATATCTGAGCGCTATGTCACAGGCTCGATGGCACAGCTGTGACCAAAGTGACTAGAGGATAAGGAAGATTTTGAATCTCTGCACACACTTTTAGACACTGGACACTTTTGGATTGTGTGAGGCCCAATGAATATCTGAGCGCTATGTGACAGGCTCGATGGCACAGCTGTGACCAAAGTGACTAGAGGATAAGGGAGATTTTGAATCTCTGCACACACTTTTGGACACTGGACACTTTTGGATTGTGTGAGGCCCACTGATATCTGAGCGTTATGTGACAGGCTCGATGGCACAGCTGTGACCAAAGTGACTAGAGGATAAGGGAGATTTTGAATCTCTGCACACACTTTTGGACACTGGACACTTTTGGATTGTGTGAGGCCCAATGAATATCTGAGCGCTATGTGACAGGCTCGATGGCACAGCTGTGACCAAAGTGACTAGAGGATAAGGGAGATTTTGAATCTCTGCACACACTTTTAGACACTGGACACTTTTGGATTGTGTGAGGCCCAATGAATATCTGAGCGCTATGTGACAGGCTCGATGGCACAGCTGTGACCAAAGTGACTATAGGATAAGGGAGATTTTGAATCTCTGCACACACTTTTGGACACTGGACACTTTTGGATTGTGTGAGGCCCAATGAATATCTGAGCGCTATGTGACAGGCTCGATGGCACAGCTGTGACCAAAGTGACTAGAGGATAAGGGAGATTTTGAATCTCTGCACACACTTTTGGACACTGGACACTTTTGGATTGTGTGAGGCCCACTGATATCTGAGCGCTATGTCACAGGCTCGATGGCACAGCTGTGACCAAAGTGACTAGAGGATAAGGAAGATTTTGAATCTCTGCACACACTTTTAGACACTGGACACTTTTGGATTGTGTGAGGCCCAATGAATATCTGAGCGCTATGTGACAGGCTCGATGGCACAGCTGTGACCAAAGTGACTAGAGGATAAGGGAGATTTTGAATCTCTGCACACACTTTTGGACACTGGACACTTTTGGATTGTGTGAGGCCCACTGATATCTGAGCGTTATGTGACAGGCTCGATGGCACAGCTGTGACCAAAGTGACTAGAGGATAAGGGAGATTTTGAATCTCTGCACACACTTTTGGACACTGGACACTTTTGGATTGTGTGAGGCCCAATGAATATCTGAGCGCTATGTGACAGGCTCGATGGCACAGCTGTGACCAAAGTGACTAGAGGATAAGGGAGATTTTGAATCTCTGCACACACTTTTGGACACTGGACACTTTTGGATTGTGTGAGGCCCACTGATATCTGAGCGCTATGTCACAGGCTCGATGGCACAGCTGTGACCAAAGTGACTAGAGGATAAGGGAGATTTTGAATCTCTGCACACACTTTTGGACACTGGACACTTTTGGATTGTGTGAGGCCCAATGAATATCTGAGCGCTATGTGACAGGCTCGATGGCACAGCTGCTGTGACCAAAGTGACTAGAGGATAAGGGAGATTTTGAATCTCTGCACACACTTTTGGACACTGGACACTTTTGGATTGTGTGAGGCCCACTGATATCTGAGCGCTATGTCACAGTCTCGATGGCACAGCTGTGACCAAAGTGACTAGAGGATAAGGGAGATTTTAAATCTCTGCACACACTTTTGGACATTGGACACTTTTGGATTGTGTGAGGCCCAATGAATATCTGAGCGCTATGTGACAGGCTCGATGGCACAGCTGCTGTGACCAAAGTGACTAGAGGATAAGGGAGATTTTGAATCTCTGCACACACTTTTGGACACTGGACACTTTTGGATTGTGTGAGGCCCACTGATATCTGAGCGCTATGTCACAGGCTCGATGGCACAGCTGTGACCAAAGTGACTAGAGGATAAGGGAGATTTTGAATCTCTGCACACACTTTTGGACACTGGACACTTTTGGATTGTGTGAGGCCCAATGAATATCTGAGCGCTATGTGACAGGCTCGATGGCACAGCTGCTGTAACCAAAGTGACTAGAGGATAAGGGAGATTTTGAATCTCTGCACACACTTTTGGACACTGGACACTTTTGGATTGTGTGAGGCCCACTGATATCTGAGCGCTATGTCACAGGCTCGATGGCACAGCTGTGACCAAAGTGACTAGAGGATAAGGGAGATTTTGAATCTCTGCACACACTTTTAGACACTGGGCACTTTTGTATTGTGTGAGGCCCATTGAATATCTGAGCGCTATGTGACAGGCTCGATGGCACAGCTGTGACCAAAGTGACTAGAGGATAAGGGAGATTTTGAATGTCTGCACACACTTTTGGACACTGGACACTTTTGGATTGTGTAAGGCCCACTGATATCTGAGCGCTATGTGACAGGCTCGATGGCACAGCTGTGACCAAAGTGACTAGAGGATAAGGGAGATTTTGAATCTCTGCACACACTTTTGGACACTGGACACTTTTGGATTGTGTGAGGCCCAATGAATATCTGAGCGCTATGTGACAGGCTCGATGGCACAGCTGTGACCAAACTGACTAGAGGATAAGGGAGATTTTGAATCTCTGCACACACTTTTGGACACTGGACACTTTTGGATTGTGTGAGGCGCACTGATATCTGAGCGCTATGTCACAGGCTCGATGGCACAGCTGTGACCAAAGTGACTAGAGGATAAGGGAGATTTTGAATCTCTGCACACACTTTTGGACACTGGACACTTTTGGATTGTGTGAGGCCCAATGAATATCTGAGCGCTATGTGACAGGCTCGATGGCACAGCTGCTGTGACCAAAGTGACTAGAGGATAAGGGAGATTTTGAATCTCTGCACACACTTTTGGACACTGGACACTTTTGGATTGTGTGAGGCCCACTGATATCTGAGCGCTATGTCACAGTCTCGATGGCACAGCTGTGACCAAAGTGACTAGAGGATAAGGGAGATTTTGAATCTCTGCACACACTTTTGGACACTGGACACTTTTGGATTGTGTGAGGCCCAATGAATATCTGAGCGCTATGTGACAGGCTCGATGGCACAGCTGCTGTGACCAAAGTGACTAGAGGATAAGGGAGATTTTGAATCTCTGCACACACTTTTGGACACTGGACACTTTTGGATTGTGTGAGGCCCAATGAATATCTGAGCGCTATGTGACAGGCTCGATGGCACAGCTGTGACAAAAGTGACTAGAGGATAAGGGAGATTGGATTGCTTTTAAAAAAGCAGTTTGCGGAGCAGTGGGTAAACAGCAATCCCAGCCTGTCAGGAAGCCTTAAAAGGCAGCCCAACAACCAACACCACTGATACACCACAATATAGCCTCCCCTTGCACTGCACACACAGTGACTGGTGTGTTGTGCAGGCCAAATTGCTAGCAGCAGAAGCAGGTTTTTTTTCTTCTCAGCAGGACAAAAAAAAAAATTGGGATTGCTTTTAAAAAAGCAGTTTGCGGAGCAGTGGGTAAACAGCAATGCAGGAATGTCAGGAAGCCTTAGAAGGCAGCCCAACAACCAACACCACTGAAACACCACTATATAGCCTCCCCTTGCACTGCACACACAGTGACTGGTGTGTTGTGCAGGCCAAATCGCTAGCAGCAGAAGCAGTTTTTTTGTCTTCTTCCCTGCCTAACGCTCTCCCTACAGAATCAGCAGCAACCTCTCCCTATACTGAGATCGGCAGAAGTAAGATGGCGGTCGGCGTGCACGCCCTTTTATACCCCCTGTGACGTCCACCAAAGCAAGCCAATCACTTGCATGCCCTTCTGAAAGATGGTGGTGACCCCTGCCTATGTCATCACGTTGCCCACAGTGTCCGTGGATCCTGATTGGCTGAAAAAGAGCGCAAAACAAACTTTTGAAACGTGACTTTGGCGCGTAAGTCGCCGACCTCGTGGCCGACCTCATCCTAGGGTCGGGTTTCGTTTCATGAAACCCGACTTTGACAAAAGTCGGCGACTTTTGAAATTTTTCGACCCATTTCGCTCAACTCTAATCCTGACATTTTTACCAAAAAACAAAAAAAAAACGTGGATGAAATGAAGGTAGTTAATCTTTCCGAACATAAATTAACCCCTCCTCAAATTAGAGTTTTGGAAAAAGGTTTAACCTTCTCTCCATCCTCTTATTTAGATAAATTCACAGGAGTAAAAGATGTACATCTGTTGTCTAGAAAACTACTTTTGCGCAAGATGCATGCAAAACCTGATCCTGGTAATTTGTTTACTACTCAATTGGAAAAGGAGTTGGGTCGCCCTCCCAGGGCTGTGGAGTACTCGGTACTCGGTACTGTGGAGCTTCAATGGGAGATGTCACGGTAGCTGGGACCCGGCCCGTGGCCCTGGGCGCCCATTGTAAAAGGGGAATGTTCAGTGTGCTTATGATGGTTAGGGTTTATGAATGAATGAGTCGTGACGCCACCTGTGGTGTTCGGCAATGAAGATGTTAAGCCGACGCTGCAGACAGATCCTCTGGGACAGATGGTGTGGTGCAGCAATGATGTTATAGCCCTCCACAGGCAGGGCTGTAGTTCCAGGGCAGAGTAGGTGAAGTGACACGTAGATGGCATAGTGTCAGGCAGAGGGGATGTAGCAGTGTCAGGCAGGTTGACGCAAGAATAAGTGGAGGACACCAGGGCATGTAGTTCCAAAGCTTTACTCACAGTCTGTTGTGGTACAAGGGCCCGCATCCGTGCCGTGTCCTCCGGGTCAGGAGCTCAGCCAACTTCCAGGCAAGATGAAGTACTCCTTTCCAACACTCCGCCAACATATGTGCCTTTTCTGAATGTCTCCCTCTTAGCGCCTTTAATGAAGTACTCACAGTGCTGAGTTACACTGGAGTTCCTCCTGCCAGATGTTCCTATGAACTCTACTTGTACGGCAGACAGCTGTAGCCTGCTTCAGGGACTCCTTACTACCTAGTCCCGGCTCACTCACGATGCTGTTGTGCCCCCAAGTCTTATGTGGGAATAAAGCGGTGACAACTTCTATTCCTCCGGTTCTGCTGCAGGACCATTAGTATCCATACAACCTCGGGGACCGGACCCCGGCCTTGTGCTTAGAACTGGGGAAGGGTTCTCCTCTAACCCTAATCCTTGGTTCTCTTCCTCTCCTCACGTTCCGTACTAATCCTTTTCCTTCTTATGGAGAGTCAGGCTTTCTATTAATGTTCCTTTCCTGTGCCAGCGGACCCAGATCACTGAGGTTGGCTGCAGCACTTCCTTCCATCCATCCCACTCAGGGGATCTCCTTTCACAGACTGACCTCATCATACTCCTGTGACTAACTAACTAAATCCTATCCTCTTCCCGCTCTTTTAATGCAAACTAAACTCCACCCGCCTCCCAGCACGCTTCATGTTCCAAGCAGGGAGCCACCAAAGGGTGCTTTGCTACACTACTATGTTGTGTGGGATGCAGGTGTGTCATGAACTCATTTTCTGCTCCACCAGTTCAGAGTTCCCCTTCCGTTCTCCCTCTGGTGGTGACAGGAGGTAGTGCGGTTGGTTTAAGTGGTAGTGATCTGCCACCTGATGAGGAAGATAACGATTGGATCTCTGGAGTATCAGACTGGATATAAGACAGCCGACGCCCTATCCGGGTGCTGGTGATTCAGTCTGCTTCTCAGGTCCTGGACTTCAGCTCTCTTCCAGTCTTCTCAAGTTAAGTTTGTTTTTTGCTAATGTTCACACTTGCGCTTGTTGGTCAATTCAGTTTTTTGTGTAATCAGCCTGCCCCTGCTGGGGATATGCTGAAATTTCATTCCTATTAATCAGTATTTGCCAATCTGCTTTTTGTCCCTTATTAGATTGGCCTCTTTTTGTTCTGTCTCAGAATATTTCAGAGTGCTGATATAGGTTTAGAAGTCTAGTGACTTCAGGGTTAATTTTGTTATCAGAAGTGTTGGACAATATTTTTGTAGGGTTTTTTCGGCAGATTGCAGACAGTGTCTTTCCTTTTCTGTCCTTTTTAGTTAGCCGGGCCCCATCGTTTGCTCAGCCTATTTTCCTGCCTTTGTGTGTATTTTCATCTTGTTTCACCGTCAATACATGTGGGGGACTGTCTTTCCTTTGGGGTCTGCTGTGGGGCAGTTAGTTTTCCTCTTTTCCTGCTTTAGGCTTATGTAGTTCTCTGGTTGTGACGAGGCGTCTAGGACCAACGTAGGAACGCTCCACGACTGCTGCTAGTTGTGCGGTTAAGATCAGGGATCTGCAATCTGCATAGTTACCAACTTCTCTGGTTTTCTGAGACTTAGCTTGTTGTCTTTTTTTCCTCCTCGGTTTCCCATTCATAACACAGGTGTTGGAGTGTGGTCAGGTGTCTCCACCTTACCTGAATGGTGGGGTACCACACCTCAGGAGGAGGTGCAGTACCTCTGTGGCTACTGAATCCTCAGGGGCGCCACAGAGGCACTACGTGATCTTGAGGAGTTGGAGCAAGAAAATATGCATCCTCCTGTAGGTAAGTTTCCCAATCATTTATTGGGTAAGTCCAAGAACTTTCCTTCCTTAAGTATTTGCTCCTCAATAGAAATTTGGATATTGAAGATCTACCTAATAGCCCTAAATGGATTTCTAATCTTGACTCTGAAGAGAGAGAAGCAATTTTTGAATTACAACGATTATCGGATGTGGTAATAAAGCAAGCGGACAAAGGTGGTAACCTTGCCATCTGGCCAAATGCTCTTTATGAGCAACAAGCTAATAAGATGCTAGGAGTAGCCTGTGGTTATCGGAGACTCCCAAGTAATCCGATTTCCAATTTCAAAAACCAATTGATTGCCATCTTGGAAAAAGCTCATGAAGAGCAAATTATTCCTAAAGAGATGGTGGAATTTTTCAGAAAAATGCATCCTAGACTTCCTACACTATATTTATTGCCTAAATTACACAAAGACCCCATAGATCCACCGGGGAGCCCTATAATTTCAGGCAATGGTGGCCTGTGTGAAACAATTGGCAATATAATAGATTTTTACCTTAGACCACTGGTTTTAACTTTGCCTTCTTATATTCAAGACACTTCTGCTGCCTTGAAACGCATGAATCACATTCAACTAGAACCCAATACTATCATGGTTACTGCAAATGTGGAATCTTTGTATTCTTCTAGACATCATGAAGATGCTGTTTCTTTCTATTTACATGAGAGTGATCTGGATAGATCATTGACTGATCTACTGTTGATTTTAGTCAGGTTTGTATTAGAACACAGTATTTTTCTTTTTAACAAAAAATTTTTTTTACAAACCCAAGGTACTGCTATGGGGGCCACATGCGCCCCCTCTTATGGTAACTTTTTCTTAGGAGCATGGGAGAAAATCATTTTTTTAAATAATCCAGTAGAAGGAATTGAACGGGTACATGACTGGATTAGATTTATAGATGATATTTGGTTTATTTGTGAAGGAACATCTGAACAGTTGGTATCATTCATGAGTAGTGTTGAGCATTCCGATACCGCAAGTATCGGGTATCGGCCGATACTTGCTGTATCGGAATTCCGATACAGACTTCCGATATTTTTTCAATATCGGAAGTCGGCATCAGAATCGGAAGTTCAAAATTGATTGACAGCCTGACGTCATCATGATGCGCGGTGTGTGCGCATCATGATGCGCTGTCATTTCGGGCCTTCCGGGGGTCTCTGCCGGCCTGCCGGGGGGCTGTGTGGACTGCCCGTGGTCTGTACCGGCCTGCCGGGGGGCTGTGCCGGCCTGCCGGTGGTCTGTGCACCCTGTGGGGGTCTGTACCGGCCTGCCGGGGGGCTGTGCCGGCCTGCCGGTGGTCTGTGCACCCTGTGGGGGTCTGTACCGGCCTGCCGGGGGGCTGTGCCGGCCTGCCGGGGGGCTGTGCTGATGTCCGGGGGTCTGTGCAAGCATCGTCCGATGGGACTATAAGTCCCATCTGGCGATGCCTGCTACCATGACAGTGATTGACACATTAGCCAATGATGGGACAGTAGTAGTCCCATCATCCGGCTAATGTGTTAAATGTTAAAAAAAAAAAAAATACTACATACATACTACATACATACTACATGCATGCTACATACATACTACATATATACTACATGCATGCTACATACATACCACATATATACTACATACATACTACATGCATGCTGCATACATACTACATGCATGCTACATACATACTACATGCATGCTACATACATACTACATGCATGCTACATACATAACATATATACCACATGCATGCTACATACATACTACATGCTACATACATACTACATACATACTACATACATACTACATGCATGCTACATACATACTACATGCTACATACATACTACATATATACTACATGCATGCTACATACATACTACATGCTACATACATACTACATACATACTACATACATACTACATGCATGCTACATACATACTACATGCATGCTACATACATACTACATATATACTACATGCATGCTACATACATACTACATGCTACATACATACCACATACATACTACATACATACTACATGCATGCTACATACATACTACATGCTACATACATACTACATATATACTACATGCATGCTACATACATACTACATGCTACATACATACTACATACATACTACATGCATGCTACATACATAACACATATATACTACATGCATGCTACATACTACATATATACTACATGCATGCTACATACATACTACATGCTACATATATACTACATGCTACATACATACTACATGCATGCTACATACATACTACATACATACTACATGCATGCTACATACATACTACATGCATGCTACATACATACTACATACATGCTACATACATACTACATACATACTACATGCTACATACATACCACATATATACTACATACATACTACATACAATACATTCATACAATACATACATAGACATACAGTACATATAACATAGAGTAACATACTTACCAATACTTGTCACATTGTTCCCCGAAGCCATTGTCTTTTAAAGGAATAAATATTAACATAACAAACCACAAAAATACTCACCCACGATCCGAAGCAGTCCACGAGTGTGTCCCACGACGATCTTGGGTAGAGAACTGCAGCATCAGCTGATGCCGCCGTTCTCTACGGGCTGCAGGAATCCAATGACGGAAGGTAGGTATCCTTCCGCACTGTATTCCTCCGCCACTTAAAAAAAAAAAAGTCCCTAGTCTCACTTTATGCCATTGCTGTGTGGGAAATTCCCACGTGGGAAGCGGTCCTGCATACCGCGAAACGCGCGTAGGGGTACACAAGTCGGCGCCTGCTACGTAGCTGGACATGATGGGTATGTTTATCCAGCTTATTTAAGCACACTTTGTCTTCTTCCACATTGTTCTCATTTACATGTCATATTACTCTCTATCATATGTTATGTAGCTGAGCCTTGCACAGATTCAGTGGTGGAATATGTTAGTCTGTTTACATCTAGTGCAATTATTACTGGCATCATCTGTATTACTCAGCTGGGTTACATGCATGATACAATATTGCCCCAGGAGGTAAATAATAATAATTTTTCTTTGATGACCTTTGCACTAATATATCCCACCATACACTTTTTTTGGCGGATAGCATAACTACATTTCATTGCTCAAATATTTTACATTATTAATCTTTGTGGCATTGACTTTGGATATCCATTCCCATCACAGGCTGCCCACTTGCTTGTTTGTTTAGTATCGGGCCTTATGTGATTACCCATTTTATTGGATTTTGTAATATCCTGTATCTCTGGTATGTGTCCTTCTTTTTGATAAATAAATTTATACATGTTTTGCAATGGAAATGGATTCTATGTCCTCCTTTTTCTCATGATATTGAGAATCGTCTCCATCATATTTTATGAGGCATTATTAAGGTATTTCATTCTTTAATACAATAGAATGTTTTTTTTTGGAGTTTCTTTCATGTGTATGTAGTATATATGTGGTATGTATGTAGCATGAAGTATGTATGTAGTATGTATGTAGCATGCATGTAGCATGCAGTATGTATGTAGCATGCATGTAGTATATATGTAGTATGTATGTGGTATGTATGTAGCATGTAGTATGTATGTAGCATGCATGTAGTATATATGTAGTATGTATGTAGCATGTAGTATGTATGTAGCATGCATGTAGTATGTATGTAGTATGTATGTAGCATGCATGTAGTATGTATGTAGCATGTAGTATATATGTAGCATGTAGTATGTATGTAGCATGCATGTAGTATATATGTAGTATGTATGTAGCATGTAGTATGTATGTAGTATGTATGTAGTATGTATGTGGTATGTATGTAGCATGTAGCATGCATGTAGTATGTATGTAGTATATATGTAGTATGTATGTAGCATGCATGTAGTATATATGTAGTATGTATGTAGCATGCAGTATGTATGTAGCATGCATGTAGTATATATGTAGCATATATGTAGTATGTATGTAGCATGTAGTATATATGTAGTATGCATGTTGCATGCATGTAGTATATATGTAGTATGTATGTTGCATGTAGTATATATGTAGTATGAATGTAGCATGTATGTAGTATGAATGTAGCATGTATGTAGCATGTAATTTTTTTTTTTTTTTTTTTACATTCAACACATTAGCCGGATGATGGGACTACTACTGTCCCATCATTGGCTAATGTGTCAATCACTGTCATGGTAGCAGGCATCGCCCGATGGGACTTGTGGTCCCATCGGACGATGCCTGCACAGACCCCCGAAGCCTGCACAGCCCCCCGGCAGGCCGGCACAGCCCCCCGGCAGGCCGGCACAGCCCACCGGAGCCTGCACAGACCACCGGCAGGCCGGCACAGCCCCCCGGCAGGCCGGCACAGCCCACCGGAGCCTGCACAGCCCCCCGGCAGGCCGGCACAGACCACCGGAGCCTGCACAGACCCCCTGGCAGGCCGGCACAGCACCCCGAAAGGCCCGTACAGACCCCAGAGAGGCTGTACAAGGCAAAAACAGGGTTTTTCTTATTCCGATACCGGAAGTCCCATAGACTTGAATGGGACTTCCGGTATCGGAATCGGCGATACCGATACTTTTTTTTAAGATCGGCCGATCCATTCCGATCCGATACTTTGAAGTATCGGACGGTATCGCTCAACTCTATTCATGAGTCTTTTGAATCAGAATGATTTAAATATTAAACTGACTTACAAACATGGATTAAAACTTGATTTTTTGGATCTTCAGATCTCAACACTTGCTGATGGGACAAATGTTACTGATGTCTTCTGAAAGTCTACTGCCACCAACTCTCTTTTACACGCTTCATCTTCACATCAAAGATCAACTATCAACGGTATCCCCATAGGACAATTCATGCGAATTAAAAAAATCTGCACAGATGAAGATATTTTTCTGGAACAATCTACTGATCTTTCTCAACAATTTTTGGAAAGAGGTTACAGTAGAAGACAGATTTTAAGAGGTTTTAAAAAGGCATATAATAGACCTCGTGAAGATTTACTCTATTGGAATAAGAAACTAACTGAGCCGAATCCGCCGGTAAGATTGATAACCAATTATAATAAACAATGGCCTGAATTGAGAAATATTATAAAAAAACATTGGAATGTTCTCAAAATGGATTCGACTCTCAAGAGAATTTTACCAGATACACCTTCAATTGTAGGAAAACATTTGAATAACCTCAGAGATCTGTTAGTTCACAGTCATTATAACGCACACAGATCTCAGAAAATTAATACCCCTAAAGGCTTTTTCCCTTCTGGTACTTGCAAAGCTTGTGCCAATTTGACGAAAAGTAAGATATTTTTAAATCATGATGGAACAAGAGCGTTTCAGATTCGTAAGACCCTGAATTGTTCATCAAAAGGGGTAATTTATCACGCAGTATGTCCATGCAAAAAGGTGTATGTAGGTTTAACGAGAGACTTAAAAATCAGAATTAGAGAGCACGTAAGGGACATTGAGAAGGCGGTCTCTGTTGTTGATATAAGTACTTTAAAAACTCTACCGAGGCACTTTAAGACCTTTCACAATTGCAATCATTCAGGACTTAAGGTTAAGCCATAGGCCAAATTATTTTGAGTGAAAGAGGTGGTGACCTTGGTAGTGTTTTGGCACAATTAGAAAGTAAATGGATTTATAGGTTGGGAACTCTGGTACCTCAAGGTCTAAATGAGAATCTAGGTTTTAGTGCTTTCCTGTGATAGTATTTTTAATAATTTTTTTTTATATATGTTTCTCCTGTGATTTACATGGCATATATGTGTCTATATATATATATATATATATATATATATATATATATATATATATATATATATAAGATTTTATTTATGTTTTTAATAATTCACTTATTTTTCTATTTTATTATAGATTTTTTTCATATACCAATGGTGTCTTTATCTATTCCATATAAGTTCGTTCGTGGATTTTGTCATGGATATGCAATCAAGAAAAGAATATCCCATTAATTTTTTATGGACTTTTCTATTGGTTCCTTTTTTGCAATAAGCACGATATTATATATTTTATAATTGCACTTCATGGTGATAATTTATTTGTTCTTCATAATTGTATTACATTTCAATTGGATCACTCTCCTTATATATATTTTATATGTACTATGTAATTTATGCACATATATTTTTATTTATTTATTTTTTCATATATTTCTATATATTCTCATATATTTATTATTTATGTATATTAATTGCTCTTCTTATATTTATTACTATGTAATTTTTGCACATTAATTTTTATTTTTATTTATTATTAATATTTTCATGTATTGATTATTTTTGCATATATCTATACTATTATATACTTGCACTATATATATATATATATTATATGTTATTTTTGATGTATATATAAAAGATTATTATTCACAAGCACTTATTGCACACTTATACATTGTTTCTGGGAGGGAACCTTTTATAAAAAAAACTTTTTTGTTTGGTACGATTCAGATTGTGAGGTACGCTTCATCTATCTATGGCTACCCAGACTTCAGGTTTTGCGCATCAGGAATTACATGTGATCCACGCTTGTGTTCCAGCGCGATAACAGGAAGCCATACCTTTAACATTTGGGTCCGGTCACTAAGAACGCTGAAGCGTCATCTGACTCCAATACTGACCCGTCCTTTGATCACTTCCGGGTTGCGCATATAAATAAGACACTGGGTGTAACCATGTATCGATACCCCCATGGAAGAAGCGGGATAGTGAAACGGCGCTGTCGGGGTGGGAGCACATCTCCAGAGACTTTTGCACACGTCACTTTGTAAGTAATACAGACCATTTTGCTTGCCTTTTTTTTTTTCTTTTTGCACAGCTATTTCTATGGTGCTTATTGAATATAGAGCGTGTTTTGCACTAATTACTTTAGTGAACATTGCAAATAAAGTCCGTGGAGCCTCATTTAAGAGTCTCAAACACGGGACTAACCAGATCTTCCTCCAGGGAAGGACCCAGCCAAGGGGTGGCTCCTTTCGGAAACCACCATTACCACCATATTAGGTGGCCCTTTAAGTCAATATCCAGCTCTTTACGAGTTTACAGATATGACAAGGGAAATACCAAGGCCAGGTATCCATCCACAGACAGCTGTTTCTATTTTTTTTTTTAAACCATTCAGGTTAGTTATAAACAACTCAATATAAGCTCATCAACTTAAACGTCCTTGTTTCAACTCTCATCATCATAGTTCATATTTATTTTAGTATAACAAACCAAGGGTATACACAAAAGACATCCTGAACATCAATAAACATCACTAAAATTCACTGATAAATGATCTGGTGCTGCCATTTTTTAAATTTCCAGACACCCTCTGCATCAGAACCACCACCGCCTTCGCTGTCTAATTTATAAATCAAGTATAATCTAGAAAGGATCAGCCCGACTCACTTATTCTCAGATACATGCTTCTCTTTGAAAATTCCTAAATTCCTCACATCCCACAAACTCTGCATCACACAAGTCATAATTAACCATAGGATTCTATTTTTCACATGACCACATGCACCAATTCCAAACATCACAACACGCCAGTCAATAAAACTCACACCTGCTAACTCCTTACACAACCCACCTACACACTTCCACACACTGCACGCATAATCACAGTCCCACATAGTATGCCACACAGTCTCACATCCACCACATCCTTCCCTTGGGAACACATCAGTTCTGGTCAGACCTCGTCTCTTCTGAACCTGTCGCACAGGTAAAATATTGAGCAAGGACATCCATACAATATCCCTTTCTCTATTAGACATCCCGTGCGTTCCCTAACTCTTCAATGCAACCAAAACTTCATTCCCTCTCAACCCCACAATATTACATTCCACATCATTCTTACGTATTATTTTCATCACATTCTTAGCCATTTTAAAATCATTCATCGGCACACTCAGTAAATCATGCTTCCTCACAAACTTCTCAATCACCTCATACCAGACCGGACACTTGAAAGCAACAGGCACTCTAGCATCCCTCTTTCTCCAACATAAGCCATATAACATCCAACCAGCAGAATAACTTGCTATATACGCTCCCTTATTTCCTTTATTCAGCAAAATAACAACAGTTTTGATATACTGAAGCCCCAGAAAAATCTCAATGTTTGGAAAGGCCATGCAACAATGGTGACATGCCTTGAAAAGACTCTCTCTCTTAAGTTTCTCTATTTTACTGCTCCAGAAAAAAGTTAAAACTAACTTTTCCACTCCTTTTATTTTTCTACACGATGGTGGAAAAACTGTTGCAATAAAAAGCAAAATCGGAAGAATCACCGCTTTTATGACCAAAATATTACCAATCAAGGTCAAGTCTCTCAGTCGCCAAAAATTTAACTTACGCTCTATGCGCAATCCACACTCCTCCCAGCTCTCCTTACCTTCCAAGTCCTTATTAAATAATACTCCCAGCACTTTGATAGCACCCTCCTCACACTTTACCCCCTCCATTTTAACCCTGTCATCCTCAAAACATTTAAAACTACATTTATTCCAATTCACTCTAAAGCCAGATGCACCACAGAAAAACTCCAGAAGCAACTTAACCCTACTCATAGACGCAACACTTTCACTCACAGCCACAACATCATCCATATATCCAAGAACTTTCACATGCTTCCCACCACTCCCAGGTACCAACAAACCTTGCATCATTTTATCATGTCTCACCAAGCACAACAAAGGTTCAATCACACATACAAACAAGACAGGGGACATGGGACACCCCTGCCTTACACCAGACTTAATAGTCACTTTCTCACTCAACCACCCATTAACAAAAAACTCACTTGACACACAATCATACAAAGACATTATCCCATTCACAAATTTTTGAGGAAATCCAAAATCCCATTCTATCCAGAACTTTAAACAAAAACACATGCGAGACCCTATCAAACGCTTTCTCAAAATCCATTGACAGAACCATACACTTCCGTTATCTTCCCATGCAGTCTCCAATCAAATCCCTTAATAACAATAAGTTATCACTCATACTTCTTCCAGGCACAGCACACACTTGATCCTCATCCACAACACTACCAATCACCTCACGCAAACGATTCACCAACAATTTGCTATAGATTTTGTAATCTGCGTTCAGCAATGTTATAGGTCTCCAATTCTCTAAACACTTTCTCTCACCTTTCTTATGCACAAGCACAACCACCCCCTCTTTCATTCATTCACACAACTTACCACTCTCCCACATATACTTACATATCTCAGTCAAATCAGCACCCAGAAAATCCCACGCTTTCACATAGAATTCTACCGGCAATCCGTCTTTACGTGGTATCTTATTCTTTTTAGCACTCTTCATCACATTTTCTACTTCTTCCATAATTACGTCCTCATTCAAAATATCACATTCTCCACTATCCAACTTGTTCTCTAACCCATTCAGCACTTCTGAAACAAGACCAGAATCAATCCATTTTTTATCATATAACTTGCTATAGAACCTATTCACCTCCTTTATCACATTCTCACCTGACACACACAAACCATTCCTATCCAGGATTTTATCCATATCAACCTTTCTCCCATTCATTTTCTTAAAAAAGAACCTCGTGCACTTTTCATCTTTCTCAAGATGTTCTATTTTGGTGCGATAGATGATTTCTTTCCCTTTTTCATCCATAACACTCTTTAATTCACTCTGTGTCTCAGCCAGCAGATCAGACACATCCATGCCACTTTCTCCACACTTCCTTAACCAGTCTAAGCTCCTGTTTAAATCATTAAATCTAATCCGATAAATAGCAGCTTTTTTATAGCCCCACTTTTTGAAGAATTTTTTGCAACACACCTTAACCCAGTCCCACCATTCTAGTACACACACAAAATCCCTCTTACATACTCTCCACTCTCCACTTTATACTTTATTTTTAATTCATTCCTCACATCCTCATCTTCTAACAATCTTACATTCAGCTTCCAAACCCCACCCCCATACACACGGTCATGAATCGCACTAAACACACCTCTCAAACACTCATGATCATAAAAAGGTACAGCATTTTGTTCAAAATTCATACACAACATATTTTTGGAAAACAACATTTTATCTATAATGGACGCAATACCACCCCTATCAGCATGGTACGTTGGCGGTGGTGGGATGCCAAATTTCAGAGCAGCAGCATCTAGAAGGGAAAAATCAGAAATAAGATTGGATAACTTTTTACCAGTTATGTCACAATTCCCTTCTGTGGTGCAATTAAAGTCTCCAACTAAAACTGTAGGCATTTTGCCCGGAAGAAACAAACTTAATTCTTCCAAAAGAGCCAGACGCTCCTTTTTCCTGTCGTGTCCTGATGGACAGTACACATTAATAATTCTAGCCCGCCATCCCCTATAGCTAACATGTGCAATTATACATCTACCCACCTCTACCACCGTGTAGCTATCTAAACTAATCTCCCTGTTACCCATTAATATCCCTACACCATCATTCCTATTAACACATGAGCCAGACCATACATGCTGTCCGTAAGGCCAGTCCTTATCGCTTGGAGCGTCCACAATCCCACATTCCTGAAGACAAAAGATGTGAGCATTCATCTGTTTAATATAATCTAGAATGATTGCCCTCCTGAATTTGGATCTAATTTGCCTGACATTCAGGGACGCAATGCCCCAACCAGCTTGGGGAGCCATAACATGACTGTGTTATTTACATGACGACAAACACGCCACTTCCTCTTCAGCCGTTTTCGTCTTCCATCTGGAACTGCAACTCCTTGAATCTGTTTATGTCTGCGGGAATGCCAAAAAAAGCATTGGTGTCAGGAGAGAAGACATTCTGAGGGTAACTACGTTCACTCACCGGACTTAAACCAACTTCACCAGGGTCTGCCCAATCCGTTCTGGGCTTCTTACAGGAATTTCCAGGCTCCTCATCCTCAGAGGACCTTGCAAGAGTGAAGTCACCTTGACCTCCACAACTGGCCAACTCCTCCTCAGTAGCAAACCAAGATACACTGGGGGTATTGCCAAGAGTACTCTCCAACTCGCCCTCCCCACAGACATCAGACTGATGAGGGAGCTCACATTCAACATCAGAAGCTTCCAAAACTGCCACCTCTGGGCTGGGAGACTCCGTTTGGGGTAGGGCCTCCTCATGTGCATCCATGATTTCAGGTTCCTCAATAAGTTCCGGGGCTGAAACCTGTGGAATGTCAACAACAGCAGCATGGCGTGCAGCTGCCCCATCTGAGACCTCAGCGTAAGACCTAGGACTGATCCTGGCCTTACAGTCCCGATACTTATGGCCCTCCTCACCACAAGCATTACACATAACAGGATTTGTGCAGTATTTTGCCATATGGCCAGAAGCATTGCAATTCCTACAAATTGGCATCTCCTTGCAACTATCCTGGGTATGCCCGAAATTTTTACACCTCCTGCAATACATCGGGGCATCTGGAAAGAACAAAAAAACAGTATTTTTCCCAATTGAAAAATTAAGAGGGGGGTAATGGATGCCTCCCGGGCCTTGGGGATCCATCCCAAATCTCACAAAAAATTTGTACTTCCCGGTCCAGAGCCCCTCTCCATTCAGGACCCTGTGGGAGTACTGAACATAGATGCAATGTCTTTTCAAAAATAAAGCAATGTCTTCCAGGGAAACAAAAGGGTGGTGCATGAAAACTACAAGTGGGATATCTCCCTTAGAGTACAGCACAGTAAAGGTAAGACCTTCCAGCAAAGGATTTGCCACTCCATTTTTCAGGGCAGTAAGCAAATTCTGGCAAGCCGCCATAGAAGATAGCACCAGTACATACCTGCCTTCTCTCCTAAACTCCTGCAGGCATATTATATCGGACTGCTGAATCTTCAGGATGTCATAAAACACCATGTTGACCAAATATCCCAGGGAAAAATGCAACTTCTTATCTTCAGCGATGTCAATGCTGAATCCATTTTTGACCCAGCTATCACCGGTCCCAGAGAATTGAAGTCGGACTCCCATCGTCCACAACTCCAAGGGTCTCCTCCCCGAAACCTCCTGGCAATCTCCCAAAAGCAGTGACCGGCTTAAGCCACCGAAGTGGCGATGCCAGAAGACCAAAAGACAGCACTCAAGGTATTCAGGAAACTCCACACCTCATCAGTGTGGAGTAGGATTCTGGCTAGGTGGGAGCAATGCCTAGTAGACCAACATCACGAAACAATCACTGACCTCAGGGAGACCAGTCAAAGAAAACACTGCAGCAGCCGGCAAAGGCGCTCAATCACAGTGAAATCCTGGGTGCATTGCTCCCTGGGAAATACGAATATGCAAATAAAGTCCGTGGAGCCTCATTTAAGAGTCTCAAACATGGGACTAGCCAGATCTTCCTCCAGGGAAGGACCCAGCCAAGGCGTGGCTCCTTTCGGAAACCACCATTACCACCATATTAAGCGGCCCTTTAAGTCAATATCCAGCTCTTTACGAGTTTACAGATATGACAAGGGAAATACCAAGGCCAGGAATCATCCACAGACAGCTGTTTCGGGGTGTTGCCTCTTATCAGTGTGGAGTAGGATTCTGGCTAGGTGGGAGCAATGCACCTAGTAGACCGACATCACGAAACAATCACTGACCTCAGGGAGACCAGTCAAAGAAAACACTGCGGCAGCCGGCAAAGGCGCTCAATCACAGTGAAATCCTAGGTGCATTGCCGCCTAGGAAATACGAATATGCAAATAAAGTCCATGGAGCCTCATTTAAGAGTCTCAAACACGGGACTAGCCACATCTTCCTCCAGGGAAGGACCCAGCCAAGGGGTGGCTCCTTTCGGAAACCATCATTACCAACATATTAAGTGGCCCTTTAAGTCAATATCCAGCTCTTTACGAGTTTACAGATATGACAAGGGAAGCATTTACTTCATGTTCCCCTTTTTTTTTGCAGACACCACTTTGCAAGCAATGCAGATTTTTTTTGCTTTTTTTGCACAGTTTTTTTTATGGTGTTTACTGATTATATAGTGTTTTTTGCCCAAATTACTTTGTGAATTTTGCAGATTATTCTGATTTTTTTGCACATTTACAGTACCATAATTATGTCTTCTTGCTCACATGATACAATCATGTTTACCAAAGCAGCATAGGAGCATTTCATATATGTTCCTTTTTTCAGGGATGGCTATATTTATTCATTGTTACATTCATTGCTATTTTCATCGGTTGTGATTTATTTTACAGTGCACTTTGCATTAAAATAGTTGTGATAATAATTTCATAATCTTCAGATTTGCATATTATGAATTATAATTGCCTTCCACTTTGATATATTTCTTCATTCAAAAATATTTATTTGTGTGCATTTTCACATTCATGTCATACATTTAGTCCTGTATTTTGGCATGCTCTTTTTTGCGTTCCATTGCTTGGAAATGAACCCATTTTTTATGTATGTTCCTAATAAAGGTATTTTAGAATAAAAAAATTTTTGGCCAATTTATCATCTTTTCCCTTGGTAATATCTGGGGTTGTGTGTATTAACATAACAGGGGACTGAACAAGCTGCAACATATGAAGCAGGGCCCAGCACTGCCCTCAGCAGGGAGCACGCTGAACCCTAGCAGCAAAACAGAAAGCAAAAAAGACACAACCAGATTAGATGCAAAGGATTAGCAAAAGAATCACTTAGCTGAACCATGCAGATCAGGCAGGGGACAAAAGAGCTCCAAATGCACACTGAGGAAATCACCAGCAACCTACAAGAGCAGCCAGCTTAATTATATGCTCCCAGCCAGTAATCCCAGGTTTCCAATTATTGTCATCAGGTGGGGAACTTCCATCCACCTGGCCAGCTCCACTACTCTCAGCAACCACCAGAGGGAGCAGCGGGAGCTTCGGCTCAGAACTCCGAGCAAAAGAATTCACAACAGATAATAGTGACATCCGTTTGATGCCAGACGGGGAGTGTTCTGTCTCCAACATTTAATTCACAACCTTTGACTGTCTATTTTCTCAAGCCTGCTTCCTGGTGTATGCTATGAGCTATTTTTATATGGTTTCAATCAGTTTAATATAATATACACTGAGATGAGGTAAGCAAAAGGTCACTGAAACTTACTTAAGATAAAGGAATGTAATTTACTGGTCATTTGTTTATCCATCAACAAAGGACCATTGATATTTCAAGGCAACTACCCTAATTAGATTGGGTGTTTAAACATTCCCAAGGATGTTATCTTGTGCTCAAAAGCCCCTCCTCCAACTTGCTGTATTTCTGCCATGTGGCACACAGGAGGCCCCTCCTCTAGCTTCCTGTATTATATACTGGTTAAAACAGGTATTGAGGGGATGTGTTTATAGCCAAAGGACAATAGACTTGTGACATCATTCCCCACATGGTGGGGCTGGACACACCTTTTAGCTGGACATTTTAAAAGAAGCAGGACACATGTGCTCGGTCTCTTTTGGCTCCTGGAGGATGACTGATGGACGTCTATCTGAATAATGCAACGTATGAATAATGCTTGTTTCTGATTAATGCATATGTATTTATAGTTTTATACTGTTTATTATTTGATCTTATCACTTATTAAGTAAATCAATTTAGTAAATTCAGTTCTTGTGTGAGCATTTTCTTATTCATTACAATCCATTGGAAACATTACAATACAAATTGGTGTCAGAAGTGGGATTGTTTTGAATAAAAATATTTGCAAAATTGAATAAGT
This sequence comes from Dendrobates tinctorius, assembly GCF_039654945.1. NCBI lineage: Eukaryota > Metazoa > Chordata > Amphibia > Anura > Dendrobatidae > Dendrobates > Dendrobates tinctorius. The sequence continues at coordinate 40,452,782 of NW_027361829.1, forward strand.
TTATTAAGAGTAGGAAAGCAGTTGAGAGTAGTGTCAGATCTTTGCCAGAATGGGTGTTACCAGGAAAGAGGACCCCCAATGGCACAGGAGTGTAACAAATATATGGAGGGGCAGCACTTATCAAATCCTCAGGATGTGGCTGGCAAATTTGATCTCTCAAGGTATGATGCAAAAGAGCAGAAAGCTGCAGCAGCCATTGGATGGATCTGTGTGCAAGTGTCCCAAAGATTACAGGAGGAGATAGATAACTTGCATTTAGAGCTGCATACAGCTATAGAGCAAAGGATTATTTTGCAATCAGCCTTGAGAGACCAAATGAAACCGCATGACAATATACAAAGGAATTTTGAAGCTTATGTAATGAAAAATATGAATAAGAATAGGCGCAGGAGGAGACAGCGGCCAGTGTCAGATATTCATACTGCACAGATTAGAATCATGATTGCACATGAGAAATAGTCAGATTTGCTAGAATGTGATGGCTGTAACAGTGAGACAGATGAGGAAGAAAAGCAAGCCAGACCAATTGTGACTACTAAAACTAGGAGAGAAGTCACACAGCGTAGTGGAGATAGGATGGATGCAGGAAACGCAGCTACAGGAGCAGAAGCTTCAATGACCGAGGAAACTAGGAATTATACAGCCGGAGAATTAACAGAATTAGCTACCAGGTACAGGCAGGCAGCAAGCAGGAGAACCTCTGTTAGCATGGATTCTCAGATTATGGGATCAGGGAGCCGATACTATAATCTTGAACCATCTTGAGGCAGTAGGACTTTGTAGTATTTGTATTGATCCTATGGTACGTCTAAAAATGAGACGTGCAAGGGACACTGCAGAGAATTTCTCTTTGTTGCATTTGGTGAGGGATTCTGTGGCACAAGTGTATGACTCTCCTATGGAAGTAATACCACAGACACAATGGGAGTCTCTTGCAGATGGAGTTCAGAGATTGAGATAAATCGCATGCATAGGTGGCATAACTCGCAATCCTTTGCCTAATCTGAATGATCACTTTGCTGTTGTAGAGGATTGGAAGGGACCAGATGCTGCAATATTGACAGTATTGATGAAGAATAAGTTCATAGAAGGTGCCCCAGCTGCTTACAAAGCCATATTGTTCACTATGTTCAGTGCACTTATGGGAAGTTCCACTAATGTCTACACAGCATGCAATTTAATCTCCCAGCTATCTGCTCTAGAGAAAGCAAAAGTATCAAAAAATAGTACAGTAGAGAGAGTAGATCAAGAAAGGAGAAAAGAGGATGATACCCAAATTAGAAAGAGCAGGAAAGAGTTGTTTTGTGACCTGATAGCTAGTGGAGTTCCTTTCCAGGAGATAGATGGGATCTCTACAAGTGACCTGTTGAGAAGATGGCAAGATCTGAGGAGAAAAGGTAAATTGCAACTCGCCAGACCCAAGAAGGTGGCGACAAATGAGATAGGGGGTTGGAAAGATAGAGGTGGGACACCTGATGGAGGCATACACAGCCCCTACTGTAACCGCCCCTTGCACTCTTACACCCCCTGCCATGATTCCCTCATGGACTAATTATAAATGCAGATTTTAGATAAAAGTTCTTGAATATCCCTGAAAATTGTTGTTTGAACAGTATTGCCATTTTTTGATGTCTAATGATGTTTGTTTTCATTCTAGAGTTTCTTAGAGAAATACTCCTGTGAGCATAATGTGACGTATGCACTGGCTGATATATGATGAATTGGGTTTGGTCTTGGTGATGCATAAATGTGCATTCCTTACCTGAGGGTTTGTAAAAGACCTTGATGTTTTAAAAGGCAAAAGACCACAGCCGATATAAGATGATTCTGTATGTGGGAGCCATGTGAGAGAAACATGCAAGGAAAAGAGGGAGTGACAGTACAGACAATGAATTTAACCCCTTCACTACCAAGGGTGGTTTGCACGTTAACTCCCGGGCCAATTTTTACAATTCTGACCACTGTCCCTTTATGAGGTCATAACTCTGAAACGCTACATGGATCCCGGTGATTCTGACAATGTTTTCTCATGACATATTGTACTTCATGTTAGTGGTAAAATTGCATTCAAATAACTTGCGTTTATTTGTGAAAAAAATGGAAATTTGGCGAAAATTTTGAAAATTTCGCAATTTTCCAACTTTGAATTTTTATGCCCTTAAATCACAGCAATACGGCACACAAAAAAACTTAATAAATAACATTTCCCACATGTTTACTTTACATCAGCACAATTTTGGAACCAAAATTTTTTTTTGTTAGGAAGTTATAAGGGTTAAAAATTGACCAGCGATTTCTCATTTTTGCAACACCATTTTATTTTTAGGGACCACATCACATTTGAAGCCACTTTGAGGGGTCTATATGATAGAAAATACCCAAAAGTGACACCATTCTAAAAACTGCACCCCTTAAGGTGCTTAAAACCACATTCAAGAAGTTTATTAACCCTTTAGGTGCGTCACAGGAATTTTTTGAATATTTAAAAAAAAAATGAACATTTAACTTTTTTTCACAAAAAAAATACTTCAGGTTCAGTTTTCTTTATTTTACCAAGGGTAACAGGAGAAATTGGACTGCAAAAGTTATTGTGCAATTTGTCCTGAGTACGCTGATACCTGATATGTGGGGGGGAACCACTGTTTCGGCGCATGGCAGAGCTCAGAAGGGAAGGAGCGCCGTTTGACTTTTTCAATGCAAAATTGGCTGGAATTCAGATCGGACGCCATGTCGCGTTTGGAGAGCCCCTGATGTACCTAAACAGTGGAAACCCCCCCAAGTGACCCCATTTTGGAAACTGAACCCCCCAAGGAACTTATCTAGATATGTGGTGAGAACTTTGAACCCACAAGGGCTTCACAGAAGTTTATGACGTACAGCGGTACAATTAAAAAATCATATTTTTTCCACAAAAATGATCTTTTCACCCTCAATTTTTATTTTTCCAAGAGTAACAGGACCCTAAAAGTTATTGTGCAATTTATCCTGAGTGCGCTGATACCCCACATGTGGGGGTAAACCACTATTTGGGCGCATGACAGAGCTCGGAAGGGAAGCAGCACCATTTGACGTTTTTGGCTGGAATTGAGATCGGACACCATGTCGCGTTTGGAAAGCCCCTGATGTACCAAAACAGTAGAAACCCCCCACAAATGACACCATTTTGGAAACTAGACCCCCCACGGAACTTATCTAGATGTGTGGTGAGCACTTTGAACCCCCCAGTGCTTCACAGAAGTTTATAATGCCCGGGCGTGAAAATAAAAAAATCGCATTTTTTCCACAAACATCATCTTTTAGTCCCCATTTTTTTATTTTCCCAAGGGTAACAGGAGAAATTGGACCCCAAAAGTTGTTGTCCAATTTGTCCTGAGTACGCTGACACCCCATATGTGGGAGAAAACTACTGTATGGGCACACGTCGGGGCTCGGAAGGGAAGTAGTGACGTTTTGGAATGCAGACTTTGATGGAATGGTCTGCGGGTGTCATGTTGCCTTTGGAGAGCCCCTAATGTACCTAAACAGTGGAAACCCCCCACAAATGACCCCATTTTGGAAACTAGACCCCCTGAGGAACTTATCTAGATGTGTGGTGAGCACTTTGAACCCCCAAGGGCTTCACAGAAGTTTATAATGCCCAGGCATGAAAATAAAAAAATCGTATTTTTCCACAAACATGATCAATTAGTCTCCATTTTTTTTATTTTCCCAAGGGTAACAGGAGAAATTGGATCCCAAAAGTTGTTGTGCAATTTGTCCTGAGTACGCTGATACCTCATATGTGGGAGAAAACTACTGTATGGGCACACGTCGGGGCTCGGAAGGGAAGTAGTGACGTTTTGGAATGCAGACTTTGATGGCATTGTCTGTGGGTGTCATGTTGCTTTTGGAGAGCCCCTGATGTACCTAAACAGTGGAAACCCCCAACAAATGACCCCATTTTGGAAACTAGACCCCCTAATGAACTTATCTAGATGTTTGGTGAGCACTTTGAACCCCCTAGTGCTTCACAGAAGTTTATAACGACCGGGTGTGAAAATAAAAATATCGTATTTTTTCAACAAACATCATCTTTTAGTCCCCATTTTTTTATTTTCCCAAGGGTAACAGGAGAAATTGGACCCCAAAAGTTGTTGTCCAATTTGTCCTGAGTACGCTGATACCTCATATGTGGGAGAAAACTACTGTACGGTTACAGCGATACCTCATTTAGGTCGTTTTTTTATGTTTTGTCGGTTTTTTGCAATGAAAACAATTTTATATAAAAAATAATTATTTTTGTATCGCTTTATTCTGCGAGCTATAACTTTTTTATTTTTATGCGGATGATGCTGTATGGCGGCTCATTTTTTGCGGGACAAGATGACGTTTTCAGCGGTACCATGGATATTTATATGTGTCTTTTTGATCGCGCGTTATTGCACTTTTTGTTCGGTGGTATGATAATAAATCATTATTTTTTGCTTCGTTTTTTATTTTTATTTTTTAAGGGGTTCGCTAAAGGGGTTAACTAATGGGACAGTTTTATAGGGCGGGTTGCTACGGACGCGGCGATACCAAATATGTGTACTTTTATTGTTTTGGGTTTTTTTTATTTTGAAAAAATGGATTTATTGGGGAATATTTTTTTTTGTTTTACTAATTTATTTAGCGATTTTTTTTAAATTATTTTTAACACTTTTTTTTTTTACTTTATTACCTTGTCCCAGGTGGGACATCACTGTCCTGTGACAGATCGCTGATCTGTCACATCACAGATCACTGTGACAGATCAGCAATCTGTCACAGGCAGTTCTGCAGACTTCCTCATGCCTGCGCTTTGCAGGCAGTGAGGAAGTCAGCTCCCTACAGGCCCCCGAAGGCCCCCGTCACCATCTTGGATCTGGGGGCCTGTAGGGAAAGACACCCCCGCAGCAGCGCTGCACATTGCGCTGCTGTGGGGGGCTCAGGGAAGCAAGTAGGGAGCCCCCTCCCTGCCGATGCTTCCCTTTAACCCCGGTACACCGCGATCGCGTTTGATTGCGGTGTAAAAGGGGTTAACATGTCGGGGGCGGTCCGTGACCGCCCCTGACCCATTGTGCCGGGTGTCAGCTGTGATAATCAGCTGACACCCGGCCGCGATCAGCGGCGCTCACCACGTGGGCGCCGCTGATCGCTGGGACGTAATATTCCGTCCATGGTAATTAGGTCCAGGGTCACATGGACGGAATATTATGTCCATTGTAGTTAAGGGGTTAAGACTGACCTAAAGTTAGATGAATGATAATATACTGGGGGGTTGACAAGATAAATAGATGACTTATTTGTACTAAGTGTTTGTCTTTGTCACTGTATGTGCTTTGTGTATTTGTCATGGATATCCCTTGATAAAATTGGTTCACAGCCAAAGAAAAAAATCCCCGTGGTATTTTTATTTTTACTTTTTATTTGGTATATTTTTATTTTTTATGAGCTCATTTTCGGAATTTTAATTGTACTTTGTTTAGCATTCTTGGTTTTTAAAGGAATTTTTTGTTTCTCTTTTCAGTCCACTACATGTTGGATTGGGGGTGGGTGTGTAATTAACCTTTTGTTTGCAGGAGTAAAAGAAGAAACCTTGGCCATTTAATTAACATGTAAATACAGTGCACAGTAAAATAGTTCATTTCTGCAGTAGTGAAAAAGGAGTCCATCTACCTAATATAAGATGATATTTTATGACTTATTTTTGAGTTTTAACATTTTTATTTTTTGGGAGCTCCCGTGCAAATTGGGTTTTGAAGAACATATATGTTGAATGATTTCAATGAATGCTAGTTTGTTAATGTCAGTCTTTTGTTCTCGATATAGCTTTGTTCAACTACACCTGAGTCATGCAATGCAAATGTATGGTTACCCAAAGTGTGTGTTTGTCTATTTGTAAATGAGAATCTCTCCTGCTTACTGAATGAATGCATTAGGTGAAGCCAGAGTGTGTGTTGATGTAATGTGTATGTTATGATGTAAGAATAATAATTTGCTAGAATTGGGTTAATAGCAAATTCGTTTGGGTTCAGTTTTCCTTAACATGTAATTGTATTGATTCTGATTAGTAGTAACATTATTTTGTGATCTCCATGAACATGATTGTACTGATAATTATAATCATCGTTATTATGCAAATGTGATTGACATGAATTTGATGTGTTTGATAACTGGTATCTGATATTTTGATATTATGATTTATTTCAGTGTATAAGTCCATACACATATGATATATTTTATGTAGTAGTTATTATCTAGCGTAGAAATATTTGCTACAGTAGAAAATTTCAAAGGTCATTCTGGGCACAATTAATTTGGACCAACAAACCTACGGTAATTTTGTTTGATTCATTTGATCGAGGGGGGGAAACAAGCCACCAGGACTGAGTTATATTGAACAAGATATTCTGTCTTGGACTGTGAATATATCATGGACTGAGTTATTTTGGACTGTTGCTTTGGACTGAGTTAGCTCTGCCAAGACTTTGGAACTTTCAAGAATGATTGTGAATTTCACTTTCCCTCAGTGCAGACTGTGTCTTGTGTGTAGACTGAAGATGTCCAATTGAGCGCTGAGACTGAGCCCAGATGATGCTGAACCGTCACCAGGGTGAATCCTCATGACTGCGAGCTGATGAAACCAAATGGCATATAAAGTGAGGCCTGAACAGCTGCAGCATTAGAAGATGAAAGGACTCTTATGCTCAGTCATTGGACACCTACACTGAGGGGTTAATGTCATGAAGGGCAGGGACAGATTGCTCTTTAGAGTCTGTTCTTTTGCTAACCAGGGAAAGTAGTGAAGTCACCCCAAAGTGATGAGGGCATAATACTCCCCGTGCTTCCCTGCAACAGAGACCCATTTAAAAATTGCGGTCAAGAAGATCCGAAGAAAGAAGATTTCTACAGACATTTGATATTTTAGCACCTGCTGATCCAATGTTGTTTTTGTTTTGATTTTTTCTGTTTTAAGCCCAGGATGTTGTTTTTTTACCAAAACGGTTTTCTATTGGTAGCAAATAAATAAATATATATAGGAGCAATGCAAATAATGATAAATGGTATAGTTTAGTGGCAGGTTAATTAATTAAAGTGATTGAAACCAGGGGTGGAATGTATACTATGAGTTATTTTTATATGGTTTCAATCAGTTTAATATAATATACACTGAGATGAGGTAAGCAAAAGGTCACTGAAACTTACTTAAGATAAAGGAATGTAATTTACTGGTCATTTGTTTATCCATCAACAAAGGACCATTGATATTTCAAGGCAACTACCCTAATTAGATTGGGTGTTTAAACATTCCCAAGGATGTTATCTTGTGCTCCAAAGCCCCTCCTCCAACTTGCTGTATTTCTGCCATGTGGCACACAGGAGGCCCCTCCTCTAGCTTCCTGTATTATATACTGGTTAAAACAGGTATTGAGGGGATGTGTTTATAGCCAAAGGACAATAGACTTGTGACATCATTCCCCACATGGTGGGGCTGGACACACCTTTTAGCTGGACATTTTAAAAGAAGCAGGACACATGTGCTCGGTCTCTTTTGGCTCCTGGAGGATGACTGATGGACGTCTATCTGAATAATGCAACGTATGAATAATGCTTGTTTCTGATTAATGCATATGTATTTATAGTTTTATACTGTTTATTATTTGATCTTATCACTTATTAAGTAAATCAATTTAGTAAATTCAGTTCTTGTGTGAGCATTTTCTTATTCATTACAATCCATTGGAAACCTTACAATACACCTGGGAACATCTCATTTCTCTTTCCCCTTGTGTCAGCATCGCTGGTAAGCAAACATGCTTCCTATATCTAATTTCTGCCTTAGATCAACCTGCTTAGTTAGTTTTCCCCTACTTAGCTAGTAGTGCAGATTGTAATTTATTATGTATATATGTATTCCTATGTACTCCATACTGACTGAGTGTATATATGTTTTATTTGTAGTTTCACTGCATCAATATACCAACACGTTCAATAAAATACAAATTCAACCTACAGTCTCCTTATTGGACCCCGGTATAGCAGTTTAGCTGCCTGTTTAAGCTACATGAATTCTGCTTCAATTAGTGAGGACAGAACAAGTACAATGTCAATTCCAAAGAGCATCAATGGTCTCTGCCACGTGATAGAACAAAGAACAAAACAAGGATGGCTCTCTTCAAGAAATAATTGCAGCTATGTATTTTCCATTGAGGCTGGTCACACGCCGTCATTTAGCAAAAGGCAATACAATCCACGTGGTATAGCAGAGATTGCAGTGAACTGGGACATATGGGAGTTGAGTTTACACAAAAATGAATGACTTGGCCCAAATTTTCTGGGTACACATACGGGCTAACTGATTACACAATGGCGAAAGAGTAGGAAGAGGATGGAAAGCATATGAGATGATGGATGTGACGCTACTTGAGGATGCAGCCTGGCTACCAAATAAACCAGATAAACAAACATGGGGAAAATTTAAAGGCCTGCATTCGCCTTCCTTATATTGCTGGACACTTTGATTTGAGCAGATGATGCATGCACTGACAGAGTGCTATAGTTGCTAGAACCTGTGATGTCCATGGCTTATTTTTGTACCTCAGAGCTGGCACACTGCAATAGATTGGTCCTCTGGCAACAAGCAAAATAATTCCCATATCAGAGTTGTGCCCATAGGACTAGCCACCACGATGTACAAAAATAGACATTTCATGTGCTATTGAGACGCCTCCACCAACAACATCCTCCTCTGATGATGACATCAGCTCCTTCCATGTTTTTTGGGCTAGCCGAGAAAGAGGATAAAAAGTACACCGAGAAGCACAAATGCATCCAGATCCTTTTTACAAGTGACCCTCCTAGTTTTACTCCATCTAGAACTTATGATGACCACATATATTAGTGTCCATGGGCATAACTTCTCCACATTGAACCTCATCTGCCAAGACGATACCCAAATACTCGGTTTGTAAAATGAGCCTGTAAGTTATGAACTTCTTCCTTAAACTGCGCTATACTACATACTGTAGTTTGGTTTCATCTGCAAAAATAGAAATAACACTATTAATCCCATCTCCCATATCAAAAAATAAGCTGAATAATAGCGGACCCAGCACCAAACCTTGGGGTACACTACTTATAACTTGGAATCACACTGAGTAGCAGTCATTCACCACAACTCTTTCAGTGCAGTCTTTGAGACAGTTTTCAAACCAATTACAAACCATACTCTCTAAGCCTATAGACCTTAATTTACCCGTTAGGTGTCTGTATAGGACCGTGTCAAATGCCATTGCAAAGTCTAAAAACACTAGATCCACAGCTACCCTTTTGCCAAAATTCTAGTTACCTCTTCATAAAAACTTGTCAAGTTAGTTTGACAACTTCTGTCCTCAGTAAAACTGCACTGGCTATCACTTAAAATATTATTTTCACATACTCCTATAGATAATCCATTACAAGCTACTCAAACATTTTTCCCTCAATGAATGTTAAGCTTACTAGTCTATTACCACTCGGGAAAAACCTGGAGTTCTTTTTAAATTGGAACCCAAATTAGCTTTGTGCCACTAACTTGGAACAGTACCAGTCTCTAAACAGTCTCTAAAAAGTATTATATTGACATAGCTGGAACAGAGTTCTTTAAGAACTTTTAGATGCAGCCCATCTGGGCCAAATGCCTAGTTCACTTTGATTTTATATTAATTTTATGTACCATAGCTTGGACCATATCTTTGTTTAACCCATTACTTGCCAAATTAGCAATTTTCATTTTTTTTTTTTTAAATGACAGATTTTTAATGATTTTTGGGTCCTAATGAATCAGAAACATAATTTTCCAAATTTTTACAAGTACGGATTTTTCAGAAAAGGGCGTCCCAATTTTGGAACATTGGCAGAAAGTAATAGCAAATACTCAGAAAAGATAGAACTTATTCAACTTTATTTTTTTGCATTTTTTGCTTACAAACTATTATGCAAACAATATGTTTATGTGCTTTTTTTCAAAATATTACATTGCAAAATTCTCCAAATAACTCAGTTAGGGGAATGGAATACAGCAAAACACAGCATGAAGGGGAACATCACACCGTTTGCAAATTCTGGTTGTTTTTTTCTTACATAAAGCACACCTTCTTTGTGTAGCAATTGACTCTATCAAATGATTACCGGGATCAAATCTGACATCATCACTAACTCGGCCACCTAATAGTTTACTCCGTTGAGGTCCACATCGCTTTGGGGTTGATTGTGTGCTTTTGCTTAGATAGGTGTTATGAATGGGTCACCGAGGAGGAAAAAAGCAACACACACTAAGTCTCAGAAAACCAGAGAGGTTGGTAACTATGCAGACTGCAGAGCCCTGATCTTAACACACAACTAGAAGCAGTCTTGGAGCATGCCTACAGTGGTCCTGGTACCCTCGTCACATCCAGAGAGCTAAATAAGCCTAAAGTAAGAAAAGAGGAAAACTACAGTGGGGCAAAAAAGTATTTAGTCAGTCAGCAATAGTGCAAGTTCCCCCATTAAAAAGATGAGAGGCGTCTGTAATTTACATCATAGGTAGACCTCAACTATGGGAGACAAACTGAGAAAAAAAAATCCAGAAAATCACATTGTCTGTTTTTTTTTCATTTTATTTGCATATTATGGTGGAAAATAAGTATTTGGTCAGAAACAAAATTTCATCTCAATACTTTGTGATATATCCTTTGTTGGCAATGACAGAGGTCAAACGTTTTCTGTAAGTCTTCACAAGGTTGCCACACACTGTTGTTGGTATGTTGGCCCATTCCTCCATGCAGATCTCCTCTAGAGCAGTGATGTTTTTGGCTTTTCACTTGGCAACACGGACTTTCAACTCCCTCCAAAGGTTTTCTATAGGGTTGAGATCTGGAGACTGGCTAGGCCACTCCAGGACCTTGAAATGCTTCTTACGAAGCCACTCCTTCGTTGCCCTGGCGGTGTGCTTTGGATCATTGTCATGTTGAAAGACCCAGCCACGTTTCATCTTCAATGCCCTTGCTGATGGAAGGAGGTTTTCACTCAAAATCTCACGATACATGGCCCCATTCATTCTTTCATGTACCCGGATCAGTCGTCCTGGCCCCTTTGCAGAGAAACAGCCCCAAAGCATGATGTTTCCACCACCATGCTTTACAGTAGGTATGGTGTTTGATGGATGCAACTCAGTATTCTTTTTCCTCCAAACACGACAAGTTGTGTTTCTACCAAACAGTTCCAGTTTGGTTTCATCAGACCATAGGACATTCTCCCAAAACTCCTCTGGATCATCCAAATGCTCTCTAGCAAACTTCAGACGGGCCCGGACATGTACAGGCTTAAGCAGTGGGACACGTCTGGCACTGCAGGATCTGAGTCCATGGTGGCGTAGTGTGTTACTTATGGTAGGCCTTGTTACATTGGTCCCAGCTCTCTGCAGTTCATTCACTAGGTCCCCCCGCGTGGTTCTGGGATTTTTGCTCACCGTTCTTGTGATCATTCTGACCCCACGGGGTGGGATTTTGCGTGGAGCACCAGATCGAGGGAGATTATAAGTGGTCTTGTATGTCTTCTATTTTCTAATTATTGCTCCCACAGTTGATTTCTTCACTCCAAGCTGGTTGGCTATTGCAGATTCAGTCTTCCCAGCCTGGTGCAGGGCTACAATTTTGTTTCTCGTGTCCTTTGACAGCTCTTTGGTCTTCACCATAGTGGAGTTTGGAGTCAGACTGTTTGAGGGTGTGCACAGGTGTCTTTTTATACTGATAACAAGTTTAAACAGGTGCCATTACTACAGGTAATGAGAGGAGGAAAGAGGAGAATCTTAAAGAATAAGTTACAGGTCTGTGAGAGCCAGAAATTTTGATTGCTTGTTTCTGACCAAATACTTATTTTCCACCATAATATGCAAATAAAATGAAAGAAAAACAGACAATGTGATTTTCTGGATTTTTTTTTCTCAGTTTGTCTCCCATAGTTGAGGTCTACCTATGATGTAAATTACAGACGCCTCTCATCTTTTTAAGTGGTGGAACTTGCACTATTGCTGACTGACTAAATACTTTTTTGCCCCACTGTAACTCCCCAGAGCAGACCCCAAAGGAAAGACAGCCCCCCACATGTATTGATGGTGAAGCAAGATGAAAACACAAACAAAGGCAGAAAAATAGGCTGAGCAAACGATGGGGCCAAACTAACTAGAAAGGACAGGAAAGGAAAGATACTGTCTGCAATCTGCCAAAAAACCCTACCAAAAATAATGTCCAACGCTTCTGATAACAAAATTAACCCTGAAGTCACTAGACTTCTCCCACTATAGCAGCACTCTGGAATATTCTGAGAAAGAGCAAAAAGAGGCCAATCTAATAAAGGACAAAAAGACAAATTGGCAATTACAGATAAAGAAGAGTGGAAATTCAGCACAGCCCAGCCGGGCTGGCTGACCACACAAAAACTGAGTTGACCAACAAGAGCAAGTGTGAACATTAGCAAAAAACAAACTTAACTTGAGATGACTGGAGCAGAGCTGAAGTCCAAGACCTGAGAAACAGACTGAATCACCAGCAACAGGATAGGGCGTTGGCTGTCTTATATCCAGTCTGATACTCCAGAGATCCAATCACTATCCTCCTCTTCAGGTGGCAGACCATTACCAATTAAACTAACCTCACTACCTCCTGTCACTACCAGAGGGAGAATGGAAGGAGAACTCCCAGCTGGTGGAGCAGAAAATGAGCTCATAACAGTACCCCCCTTGAGGAGGGGTCACCGAAATCAAGTGTGAACATTAGCAGAAAAACTTAGCTTTAGATGACTGGAACAGAGCTAAAAACCAAGAGCTGACAAGCCAGTAGGAATCACCAGCAACTGAATAGGGCGTCTGCTGTCTTAAATCCAATCTGAGACTCCTGAGATCCAATCGTCATCCTCATTCTCAGGTGGCAGATCTCCACCAATCAAATCAGCCTCTCTACCTCCTGTTACCACCAGAGGGAGTCTGGAAGGAGAACTCACAACTGGTGAACCAGAGAATGAACTCACAACAGTACCCACCCCTTGAGGAGGGGTCACCGAACCCTCATCCACGCCACCAGGCCGATCAGGATGGGCCCGGTGAAAAGCACGAACCAATCTATCGGCATGAATATCCAAGGCAGAGACCCAAGAATTATCCTCCTGGCCATAACCCTTCCATTTGACCAAATACTGGAGTCCCCGTCTGGCCAAGCGAGAATCCAATATTTTCTCTAACTCATATTCCGCATTGCCTTTAACCAAAACAGGGTCAGGAGGAGCCGCCACAGGAACTACTGGCTCAACAAACCTCTTCAACAGTGATTTGTGAAATACGTTATGGATTTTGAACGAAACTGGAAGAGCCAACCGAAAAGAAACAGGATTAAGAATCTCCAAAATCTTATAAGGTCCAATAAATCTTGGCTTAAATTTTGGAGATGCAACTTTCATAGGAATATTCTTAGACGACAACCAAACCATATCACCCACTTTAAACCGAGGACCAATGGTCCTATGCTGGTTGGAAAAACACTGGGCCTTTTCCTGAGAGAGTGACAACTTATCCACCACTTGGTCCCATATCTGCTGCATTCTCACAACCACAGTGTCCACACCTGGGCAGGACGAAGATTCCACTTGTCCTGAAGAGAATCGAGGATGAAACCCAAAATTACAGAAAAAGGGTGACATCAAAGTGGCAGAACTAGCTCTATTGATCAGCGCAAATTCGGCCAAGGGCAAAAATGAGACCCAATCATCTTGATCAGCAGATGTAAAACATCTTAAATAAGACTCCAAGGTCTGGTTTGTTCTCTCAATCTGCCCATTGATCTGGGGATGAAATGCGGAGGAGAAGGATAACTGAATTCCCAGATTGGAACAAAAGGCTTTCCAAAATCTGGAAACAAACTGGACCCCTCTATCAGACACAATGTTCTCAGGAATCCCGTGTAACCGAACCACCTGTAGTAAAAACAAGGGTACCAACTCAGTGGAAGATGGCAACTTTGGGAGTGGTACAAGATGGACCATCTTTGAAAATCTATCACAAATCACCCAGATAACAGTCATTCTCTGAGAGACAGGAAGATCAGAAATAAAATCCATTGAGATATGGGTCCATGGCCTCCTGGGCACCGGGAGGGGCATCAGCAACCCACTAGAACGAGAACAGGGTTTAGACCGAGAACAAGTCCCACATGACTGTACAAAATTCCTGACATCACGAGACAAGGCAGGCCACCAAAACGACCGACTCACCAAATCTCTGGTACCAAAAATACCTGGATGACCAGCCAATGCGGAGCAATGGACTTCAGACATCACTCTCTTTCTCCACTGGTCAGGAACATACAATCTTCCCATAGGGCAACGCTCAGGTTTATCCTCCTGAAATTCCTCCAGGGCACGTCTCAAATCAGGCGAAATGGCAGAAAGAACTACCCCCTCACCTAGGATAGTAGTAGGCTCAGTCACATTAAGAGAATCAGCAAAGAAACTCCTAGAAAGGGCGTCTGCCTTAACATTCTTAGTGCCCGGAAGAAAAGAGACCACAAAATTAAAACGCGTGAAAAACAAGGCCCATCTAGCCTGTCTAGGATTCAAGCGTTTAGCCGACTCCAGATAAATCAGATTCTTGTGATCGGTGAGGACCACAAATTGATGTCTAGCTCCCTCCAACCAATGTCTCCACTCCTCAAATGCCCATTTCATGGCCAACAATTCCCGATTCCCCACGTCATAGTTGCGTTCAGATGAGAACTTTCGAGAAAAGAAGGCACAGGGATTCATCTTAAAAGTCACATGATCTTTTTGGGACAAAACAGCTCCTGCACCAATCTCAGAAGCGTCTACCTCCACTTGAAATGGAAGTGAGACATCAGGTTGCCGTAAAACTGGAGCTGAAGTATATCTCCGCTTAAGCTCCTGAAATGCTGAGACAGCCTCAGGAGACCAATTCAGCACATCAGCTCCCTTCTTGGTCAGATCAGTCAGTGGTTTGACAATACTAGAAAAATTACCTATAAATTTACGATAGAAATTAGAAAAACCCAAAAACTTCTGGAGAGCCTTCAAAGAAGTAGGCTGAACCCAATCATAAATGGCCTGTACCTTGGCCGGGTCCATTTCAATAGTCGATGAGACAAGATAAATCCCAAAAATGAAATCCTCTGTACACCAAAGAGGCATTTTGATCCCTTAACAAACAGGGAATTCTCCCTCAAAATCCTGAACACAGTCCGGACATGTTCCACATGGGAATCCCAATCACTAGAAAAGATCAAAATATCATCCAGATAGATGATCAAAAACTTATCTACAAAGTCTCGAAAAATATCATGCATAAAGGACTGGAAGACAGAAGGGGCATTGGAGAGCCCAAAAGGCATCACCAGGTACTCAAAATGTCCCTCCGGAGTATTAAACGGCGTCTTCCATTCATCCCTGTGCTTGATGCGAATAAGATTATACGCCCCCTGAGGTCAAGCTTAGTAAACCAGCAGGCACTCTTAACTCTGGAGAATAAATCAGACATCAGAGGTAACGGGTACTGATATTTAACCGTCACCTTGTTAAGGGAACGATAATCAATACACGGTCTTAATGAACCATCTTTCTTGGCTACAAAAAAAAAAACAGCGCCTAAAGGTGACGAGGATGGTCTAATATGACCCTTCTCCAATGACTCCTTAATATAGGATCACATAGCATCATTTTCGGGTACAGATAAGTTGGAAAGCCGACCCTTGGGAAATTTACACCCAGGCATCAACTCAATTGCACAGTCATAACTTCTATGAGGAGGCAAAGACGCAGACTTACTCTCACTAAATACATCAGAGAAATCAGCCAGATAATCAGGAATATCATGAGACTGAGGAGAGGTGGAGAAAACAGGAACGTCCCTAAGAACACACTGACAACCCCAACTCACCACAGACACAGATTTCCAATCCAAAACTGGGTTATGAGTTTGCAACCAGGGGAAACCCAGAACAATAGTATCATGTAAATTATGCAGAATCACAAATTTACAATTTTCTTGGTGGTCTGGGGCAACTCGCATTACACTGGTCAACAGCATTTTTGGTGCCAAAGATATTTCATCGAATTTAGGGTATTTTTGGGGTGCTGATTCTGAATATGTCATCAGTTTTGCCAGATTGGCTCAAGTTTTTGAGATTTTTGGTATCTTATTTATAGCACTTGTTGGTAAATGCGACGCATCATCTCATTAATTTCTTTGGATTAGTACTTGAACTGAGCAGTTCTCAATATAGTTTTGTGTTAATTAGTGTTCTAAAAGTTTGTTCATAGCTTGATTTTTGCACTAACTTTATGTTGTTGTCTGTTTTCCAGTGAAAAGCATGAACTCATCATGAAGAAGTTGTCTTAACGATCCAGACTCATTCTGTTACATTTGTGGTGAATATACACTGCCAAAACATAGAAGAAACATAACAGACTTCGTAAAAAAAGTGTATTTTGCCTATTTTGGGGTTATGCTTGGGGACCAAGACAAGTTTTGGGCACCACACATAGTGTGCAAAGCATGTATCGAATTATTACGAAAATGGAGCAAAGGACAAAGAAAAAGCTTCAAATTTGGTGTTCCAATGGTGTGGAGAGAGCCAAAAAATCATCATGATGACTGTTATTTATGGTAAACACAGGTACAGGCACATCTTCACAATGAGGGACAGGCCTTCTTGCAGATTCCATGTTACTCCCATTTTTGTTTCTTATGCTTATTGAATCCTTGCACTTGCACTGCACAGAAATAACAGTCATCATGATGATTTTTTGGCTCTCTCCACACCATTGGAACACCAAATTTGAAGCTTTTTCTTTGTCCTTTGCTCCATTTTCGTAATAATTCGATACATGCTTTGCACACTATGTGTGGTGCCCAAAACTTGTCTTGGTCCCCAAGCATAACCCCAAAATAGGCAAAATACACTTTTTTTACGAAGTGTGTTATGTTTCTTCTATGTTTTGGCAGTGTATATTCACCACAAATGTAACAGAATGAGTCTGGATCGTTAAGACAACTTCTTCATGATGAGTTCATGCTTTTCACTGGAAAACAGACAACAACATAAAGTTAGTGCAAAAATCAAGCTATGAACAAACTTTTAGAACACTAATTAACACAAAACTATATTGAGAACTGCTCAGTTCAAGTACTAATCCAAAGAAATTAATGAGATGATGCGTCGCATTTACCAACAAGTGCTATAAATAAGATACCAAAAATCTCAAAAACTTGAGCCAATCTGGCAAAACTGATGACATATTCAGAATCAGCACCCCAAAAATACCCCAAATTCATTAAAATATTTTGGACACCAGAAAAAAAATTTTTTTTCGTTGACCTGTGTTATCACCTGGGTCCAAAACTGAGGTTTATTCTCTGCCAAAGGAGTGACATAAATACCCCTCAAAGGAATAGGCGTCTGCAGAGGCGTCATGGACAAGCCACAACGTTTAGCAAAGTCCAAATCCATCAGATTCAGAGCTGCTCCTGAATCCACAAAAGCCTTTGTGGAAAATGTGGACAAGGAGCAGATCAAAGTAATTGCCAAAAGGAACTTAGGTTGTACACTGCCCACAGCAAATGTGTGTGCAAAACGTTTCTCTCATTTAGGGCAGACAGAAATAATATGAGAGGAGTCTCCACAGAAAAAACACAACTTATTACGCCTTCTAAACTCCTGACATTGCGCCCTAGACAACACCCCATCACATTGCATAGGTTCAGACATTTGTTCAGAAAGTGGCAGCGCCTCCCGTGTAGTCATACGTTCACGTAAACGCCGATCAACTTGAATGGCTAATGACATAGAGCCATCCAGACCAGAGGGAACAGGAAATCCCACCATAACATCTTTTACGGTCTCTGATAAACCTTTCCGAAAGAGAGCTGCCAGTGCACTATCATTCCATGTAGTAAGGACCGCCCACTTTCGGAATCTTTGACACTATAACTGCAGGATCCTGACCCTGGCTTAATGCCAACAGGGTTCTCTCAGCTTGATAAACGGCATTAGATTCATCATACAACAACCCCAAAGCCTGAAAAAATGCATCCACATTAGTCAGAATAGGATTTTCAGGTGTCAGAGAAAACGCCCAATCCTGGGGATCACCGCGCAGCAAGGAGATGACAATTTTAACCTGCTGCACGGAGCTCCCCGATGAGTTAGGCTTCAAAGCAAGAAATAATTTACAATTATTCTTAAAATTCAGAAATTTAGACCGATCCCCAGAAAACACATCAGGAGTAGGGATCTTGGGTTCAGCAACATGTGACTGAATGAGGTAGGTAGAAATTCCCTGCACTTCAGCAGCAAGTTGCTCCACACGATCAGACAGTTGCTTAATCTCCATTAGGAGAGAAAAAAAAATCCTCCTACGGCCCCAGAGAAAAATAGGAAAAAATATTAAAAAAATATAAAAAATTCTGACACTTTTTTTTCCTTCTTAAACAATTCCTTCCTGCTTTTGAGTACCCTAGAATCTGCGGTATGGCTGGTGATTCTGTTATGAATGGGTCACCGAGGAGGAAAAAAGCAACACACGCTAAGTCTCAGAAAACCAGAGAGGTTGGTAACTATGCAGACTGCAGAGCCCTGATCTTAACACACAACTAGAAGCAGTCGTGGAGCGTGCCTACGGTGGTCCTGGACGCCTCGTCACAATCGGAGAGCTAAATAAGCCTAAAGTAAGAAAAGAGGAAAACTAACTCCCCAGAGCAGACCCCAAAGGAAAGACAGCCCCCCACATGTATTGACGGTGAATCAAGATGAAAACACAAACAAAGGCAGAAAAATAGGCTGAGCAAACGATGGGGCCAAACTAACTTGAAAGGACAGGAAAGGAAAGATACTGTCTGCAATCTGCCAAAAAACCCTACCAAAAATAATGCCCAACGCTTCTGATAACAAAATTAACCTTGAAGTCACTAGACTTCTCCCACTATATCAGCACTCTGGAATATTCTGAGAAAGAGCAAAAAGAGGCCAATCTAATAAAGGACAAAAAGACAAATTGGCAAACACAGATAAATAAGAGTGGAAATTCAGCACAGCCCAGCCAGGCTGGCTGACCACACAAAAACTGAGTTGACCAACAAGAGCAAGTGTGAACATTAGCAAAAAACAAACTTAACTTGAGATGACTGGAGCAGAGCTGAAGTCCAAGATCTGAGAAACAGACTGAATCACCAGCAACAGGATAGGGCGTTGGCTGTCTTACATCCAGTCTGATACTCCAGAGATCCAATCACTATCCTCCTCGTCAGGTGGCAGACCATTACCAATTAAACTAACCTCACTACCTCCTGTCACTACCAGAGGGAGAACGGAAGGAGAACTCCCAGCTGGTGGAGCAGAAAATGAGCTCATAACAGATAGGCCATTGCAATCCAACTCCTTACACTTAGCAGAGGCACACTTTCTTCTGGATTTGCCTTTTGATATGCCCTCCAGGTGTTGACAACGGCAATGTCTATCATTTGAGTGAAAAGGGGCCATCAACACTTTTTGGAACGGATTCTGACACCGTACAGGGAGATTTGTTTGTCCAATAAATCAACTCCCCCCATGTGGGAATTATATTCCTGAACCATCAGCGGCATTGAGATTTGGACATGTTTTTTCTGTTTTTGAGAGTACCTACGAGCTGTTGACAAAGGCTCTATTGTGCTGAAGTTCGTGCCAAACGTGACAACCTTATTATCCTCCCATTTCACCACAAGAATGTTATTTGCTTTATCAAACCGGTAATCACAAAATCCTCTTTCCTTTTGTTTTTCAATCTCCTTGCTTGGCATAAGAGGACACTGTTTTGTGCGATTTTCTCTCATAGTGCCAGTAGCTTGGATGTTTTTGCTTTTGCGCATCACCAGAGCATCAATACTTGTAAAGAAATTGTCAAAAATAACTTGTAACTGAATGACTGGGAATTAGGAATTACATTTGTAAGTTGTGAAATTACTCTCAAGCCTAACGGTCCTTCCTCTTTGTCAGACTTACCACAGTATGGCACAAATTTGTAAAGGTAGCTGTTGGAACAGAACAGACACCAAATTTTGTAGCCGAATTTTATTGGCTTACCTCGCATGTACATTTTTGTAGGATGTTTGCCATAGTAGCGGACCATCATAGTTCCTGGTGGAATACACCAAATTTCAGGAATTCTTTCCCCAATACTTCAAAGAATAAACTAACTTTGAATATCTTGTCAGACTTGTCAATTTTAGAATTTTCATTTAGGTGTATATATTTTTTAATTCCCCTAAAACGGTTCTTTGACATTGCTTTGTACACCAATGGAACTCCCACATCTTGCGCTTGTTCCCAGTTTATGTCCTCTTGGGGGAGAGAATGATATCCAGACAGTAATAATATGCCTAAGAAAACTTGAAATTCTTCCTCGCTGATGAAAAAGGAGGGTTTATTTTTTTGGTATGCATATAGCATGCTTTGGGTCAAATTAATATCCATAACATCATGGGAAAAAAAACTCTTCAAATACTTCAACTTCATTTTTATTTTCTAAAAGGTCACAAATGTTGCTTATTTCGGACGTATCCTGGTCCGCACTGCTTTCATATGTTGGTTAACATTTTTTCCATTTTGGAGTTGCTGCACATTGTAATATTTCTGTTGCATTTTTTTTTCTTGCTCACAACTGGTTTTGAAGATTGATTACTTGGTCGTTTTCTGCTACTGGTACTTGAAGATCCTGCTGAGGTGGATGGTAAATTCTCAGTTGATGCCACCTCAGGAGCCTCTTCAATTTCTGTTGAAGTGTGCAATACCTCCAAAGTTCCTGCTTCATCATTCAATTCATGAGCAAGAAGCTCATTTTCCTGAAAATCTTCCTCATCAGTTGCCTCATCAGGGTCAGAATCACTACTTCAACATCAGAACTTCCTCTTCTTGATCATCTAATTCCTCAAGATAACTTAGTATTTCATCAACAGTAAGTCTTTTTTTTATATCAATATGCCATGTTCTTACTGCTGATACAGCAAAGCAAAAATTAGTATAGTAACATTTAGAAAACTATAGATAAAAATATATATTATTATTTTAAATATATATATATATATATAAATATATTTCACATTTCACTATCCATTCATAAAGCAAGCTAAATAAACAATTGTGAGGAATAAAAACATAAAACACCAACCTTATATACTGTGATGTGATCGTAGACAATGTCTGACAAGCCAGCAAGCTATAGGGTCTGTTCTCCTGAGTGTCTCCAATACAGCTGAGATATCAGGTTTCACAAAGCATATATAGGCAGAAAGGCACTGGGGAAGGGGGGTGGAGGGGTGAGGGTTTTCCAGACTATCTGGTAAGAAGGAAGAAATGAAACTAAAAGACCTCTGCCTGCCATATCAGTTGTAAATTATTTAGGGTTATGTATAAAAACTAGTGAATCAAACAAAAATTTCCATGTAAAAAAAACATCGAAATTAGTGCATTCTGCCAATGTCCCAAAAATGGGATGGCAATTTCACTTGAATATAACTCTGGCCTTGGTAAATGTACATCAATGCCATTGCATTATATAACTTCCTTCAAGTATAAACAATAGTTCTAATAACTTTGTGATCACAGAACTATGATTTTAAATAATAATTTCAGCTTATGATCCTAATTTTGAAAAAACTTCGAAAATAGGTGCTTTGAAAGCTCTCTGGGTGGAAGAATATTCAATTAAAAATGACAATGACATGATTTCCTGTTTTGAAAACATTCATTTTACAAACACAACACAAAAAATTGGACCTAATTATAAAATCTTAGTTGCTAGAAGCAAAAGATTAGGCGTCCCAAAAAAAGGACATTGGTAGATAATGGGTATTAACCAACTGGGCATATTATTTGACATATTTAGAACAGTAGGGTCACATACATCCTCCTCACTCATCGTTTGTACATATTGAGCTAAAGAACCCATTTATTAGTTATGACTTACCTTGATCCTCTGTGACCAACTACGCCTGTGCAGATCTTGTTTTTTTGTATTTATGTATTTGAAGAGTTTCTTTAATTTTTTCTTACTTTCCTTGGCCACCTATCATTTGTTTCCTATTTAGCTAATTTAACTACTCTTTTACAGATTCTATTTGCTAGAGCTGGCTCCTAAGATTTCCATGAACTGGCTCATAAAAATATCATGCAATATGCAAAGGAATTTTTTGTCCATTGCAGTTGATGAAGAACCGTGACCATAGTCAATTTATGGGTAATAAAATCTCTCATAATCACTTTTGCAGCAGCCTGCACATCCTGCACCATCTGAATTTGCAAATACCTACCAAATCCTCAGTGAAATTGGGGGCTCTACAAATGTTAAAAAATTACATTTTTAGTGTTTAGCTCTCTTTGTAATTCCACATACAATGTTTCAAATTCCTCACAATCTTCCAACTGGTATTGCCTTTGTCATACTCACTTTCATATGATTACAAACATACAGACTTAGGCTGGTTTCAGATTTACGGATGTCAGAGCTGCGGAGGGCTGTGTAGTTCCTCTGTAATGCTCCTCCCACTGCGGCACCTCCTACGTTCAGCTCCTACCCTTACTCCTCCTTTTCTACTAGCACTCTCTCTGTACTAAAGAGCATAAAATCAGGAAGATTTACAACCCAATCATGTGAAAAGTCCAATGAAGTCTTAGCAACACCCACTATATCAATGTGTTCCTCCAGTACCAAGGGCTTAAACTCCCCCTTTTTTTGCTAAACTCATAGAATTTGTGAACATTTACTTTAGGTTTTCCCATATTTGCGAAGATAAATGGTAATTTCAGAAATTTTGTAGGCAGATTTAGCTTCACATTTTGTTTACACATGGGTCTCTCTATCCACTGATCTAATCCTCCCAGAGTCAATTTCTTCAACCTCCAATATAGTCTGACCCCTCTGTAATCTATCTAATCCTTTATTTTCTGCCTGGCCCTGCCCCTTCATCATTAGCTTAATTGATCCACCAACCCTGCTAGAATTTTTTCCCTCAGCACTTGAGAAACATGAACTTCTAGCCACTTGTGACGTGGAAAGCCTTTACACAAGTATTGATCATACCAAAGGCAGGATAGCCGTTGATTTTTTTCTATCACGGGATCAATAAAGAGCACGGAAGGATTTCATCCTCAAACTCCTAAAATATTCATATATCCTCAGGAATTATTTTCTCTTCCATAATCGCTCCTTCCTTCAAACCCGAGACACCGCAATGAGTGCGGCTGTACACACAGTTTCGCTAACCTCTACTTGGGATGGTGGGAGGAGGAATTTTTAGAGACAGTCTCTAAATTTACAACTCACATCATTACCTGGAAGCACTATATAGATGATGTGCTTACCATCTGGAGCAATACTGATGGGGAACTACTCGAGTTCATTAATATCTTGAATGCTAACAATATGAACCTGAAATTGACACTCTTTTTTTGACAAAAATTTGATTCCATTTGTAGATATAATGATTCAGAGAGATGCCAGTGATGAGGTTCAAACAGGTCTCTTTCAGAAAAAAATGGTAACAATAGTATTCTGGATTCTGAAAGTGGTCATTCAATGGGTACTATTAAAGGCATCCCAAAGGGAGAATACGCCGTCTTCGATTAAATTGTTCTACCTTTGAGTCATTCAAATTAAGATCTTTAGAATTGACTCAAAGATTTTTAGTGATTAACTATTCTAGAAAGGAATAATTTAAAGGGCCTATAATGTGACAATGAGAACAAATCAGTAAGATCTACTCATCCCTAAGATTAACCCCTTTCTGTCATGTGACGTACTATCCCGTCCATGTGCCCTGGGACTTAATTCCAAGGGACGGGATAGTAATTCACAGCAATCAGCGGCGCCCACGTAGTGAGCGCCGCTGATCGCGGCTGGGTGTCAGCTGATTATCACAGCTGACACCCGGCACAATGTGTCAGGGGCAGTCACGGACCGCCCCCGACACGTTGACCCCTTGCACACCGCGATCAAACACGATCGCAGTGTACCGGGGGTTAAAGGGAAGCATCGGCAGGGAGGGGGCTCCCTCCGTGCTTCCCTGAGCCCCCCACAGCAGCGCAATGTGCAGCGCTGCTGCAGGGGGCTCCATCCCTGCAGGTCCCTGAATCCAAGATGGCGACGGGGACCTTCGGGGGCCTGCAGGGAGCTGGCTTCCTCAGTGCCTGCAAAGCGCAGGCATGAGGAAAGCCTGTGCATTGCCTGTGACACAGGTATGTCCCCCTGGGACAATGTAATAAAGTTAAAAAAAAAAGTGTAAAAATAATTTTAAAAAAATCACTAAATAACTAAATAAATTTAAAAAAAAATATTCCCTAATAAATTCATTTTTTGGAAATAAAAAAAAAACAATAAAAGTACACATATTTGGTATCGCCGCATCCGTAACGACCCGTCCTATTAAACTGTCCCACTAGTTAACCCCTTTAGCAAACCCCTTAAAAAATAAAAATAAAAATCGAAACAAAAAAATAATGATTTATTATCATACCGCCAAACAAAAAGTGCAATAACGCGTGATCAAAAAGATGCATATAAATATCCATGATACCGCTGAAAACGTCATCTTGTTCCGCAAAAAATGAGCTGCCATAGAGCATCATGAGTGAAAAAATAAAAAAGTTATAGCTCGCAGAATAAAGCGATGCAAAAATAATTTTTTATATAAAATTGTTTTCATTGCATAAAAGCACCAAAACATAAAAAAGACCTACATGAGGTATCGCTGTAACCATACTGACCTGAAGAATAAAAGGGCTTTATCAATTTTACCGCAAGCGGAACGGTGTAAACGCACCCCCCAAAAGAAATTCATGAAACGCTGGTTTTTGTTCATTCTGCGTCCCAAAAATCGGAATAAAAAGCAATCAAAAGATGTCACGTGCCCGAACCTGATACCATTAAAAACGTCAACTCGTCCTGCAAAAAATAAGACCTCACATGACTCGGTGGGTCAAAATATGGAAAAATTATAGCTCTCAATATGTGGTGATGCAAAAACTATTTTTACAATAAAAAGCGTCTTTTAGCGTGTGACAGCTGCTAAAAATAAAAACCCGCTATAAATAGTAAATCAAACCCCCCGTTATCACCCCCTTAGTTAGGGAAAAATAATAAAATCAAAAGAAAATGTATTTATTTCCATTTTCCAATTAAGGTTAGGGCTAGGGTTAGGGCTAGGGCTAGGGCTAGGGTTAGGGCTGAGATTAGGGTTAGGGGTGTGTTGGGGTTAGGGTTGGAGTTATAATTGGGTGTTTCCACTGTTTGGGCACATCAGGTGCTCTCCAAATGCAACATGGCGTCTGATCTCAATTCCAGCCAATTCTGCGTTGAAAAAGTCAAATGGTGCTCCTTCCCTTCCAAGCTCTGCCATGCGCCCAAACAGTGTTTTACCCCCACATATAGGTTATCAGCCTACTCAGGACAAATTGCAAAACAACTTTTGGGGTCCAATTTCTCCTGTTACCCTTAGGAAAATAAAAAATTGGGGGCAAAAATATCATTTTTGTGGAAAAAAATGATTTTTTTATTTTCAAAACCGGGCGTTATAAACTTCTGTGAAGCACTTTGGGGTTCAAAGTGCTCACCACACATCTAGATAAGTTCCTTAGGGGGTCTAGCTTCCAAAATGGTGTCATTTGTGGGGGGGTTCCACTGTTTCGGTACATTAGGGGCTCTCCAAATGCAACATGACACCCGCAGAGCATTCCATCAAAGTCTGCATTCCAAAACGTCACTACTTCCCTTTCGAGCCCCCACGTGTGCCCATACAGTAGTTTTCTCCCACATATGAGGTATCAGCATACTCAGGACAAATTGATCAACAACTTTTGGGGTCCAATTTCTCCTGTTACCCTTGAGAAAATAAACAAATGGGGACTAAAAGATCATGTTTGTTGAAAAAATACGATTTTTTTATTTTCACGCCTGGTCGTTATAAACTTCTGTGAAGCACGGGAGGGGTTCAAAGTGCTCACCAAACATCTAAATAAGTTCCTTGGGGGGTCTAGTTTACAAAATGGTGTCATTTGTGGGGGGTTTCCACTGTTTTGGTACATCAGGGGCTTTCCAAACGCGACATGGTGTCCGATCCCAATTCCAGCCAAAAAAGTCAAATTTCCCTTCCCTTCTGAGCTCTGCCATGCGCCCAAATAGTCATTTACACCCACATATGGGGTATCAGCGTACTCAGGAAAAATTGCACAATAACTTTTAGGGTCCTGTTACCCTTGGAAAAATAAAAATTGGGGGTGAAAAGATCATTTTTTGGAAAAAATATGATTTTTTAATTGTACCGCTGTACGCTATGAACTTCTGTGAAGCCCTTGTGGGTTCAAAGTTCTCACCACATATGTAGACAATTTCCTTGGGGGGTCTAGTTTCCAAAATGGGGTGACTTGTGGGGGGTTTCCACTGTTTAGGTACATCAGGGGTTCTCCAAACGTGACATGCTGTCCGATCTGAATTCCAGCCAATTTTGCATTGAAGTCAAACCGCGCTCCTTCCCTTCTGAGCTATGCCATGCGCTGAAACAGTCGTTCCCCCCCACAAATCAGGTATCAGCGTACTCAGGACAAATTGCACAATAACTTTTGCAGTCCAATTTCTCCTGTTACCCTTGGTAAAATAAAAAAAATTGAACCTGAAGTATTTTTTTTGTGAAAAAAGTTAAATGTTAATTTTTTTTAAATGTTCAAAAAATTCCTGTGACGCACCTGAAGGGTTAATAAACTTCTTGAATGTGGTTTTGAGCACCTTTAGGGGTGCAGTTTTTAGAATGGTGTCACTTTTGGGTATTTTCTAACATATGGACCCCTCAAAGTGGCTTCAAATGTGATGTGGTCCGTAAAAATAAAATGGTGTTGCAAAAATGAGAAATCGCTGGTCAAATTTTAACCCTTATAACTTCCTAACAAAAAAAAATTTTGGTTCCAAAATTGTGCTGATGTAAAGTAAACATGTGGAAAATGTTACTTATTAAGTTTTTTTGTGTGCCGTATCTCTGTGATTTAAGGGCATAAAAGTTGGAAAATTGCGAAATTTTAAAAATTTTTGCCAAATTTCCATTTTTTTCACAAATAAGCACAAGTTATTTCAATGAAATTTTACCACTAACATGAAGTACAATATGTCACGAGAAAACAATGTCAAAATCACCGGGATCCATGGAAGAGTTTCAGAGTTATTACCTCATAAAGGGACAGTGGTCAGAATTGTAAAAATTGGCCCGGTCATGAACGTGCAAACAACGCTTGGGGGTTAAGGGGTTAAGAAATATCAGGATAATATCAGGTTCATCACTAATTGCCATGAGGAATGGCAGACCATGATGGATATATATTAAATAATCATTGGGATATCTTTAGGTTTAATACAGATCTTCATGATGATTTGACATCACAGGCCTCCTCTGAGTATAGTAAAACTACATCTCTTTTGAATCTGATAGTGTCTAGTCATTTTAAACAAACAGCAAAGAAACAAAGGACTAAAGTCCTGGTTTCTATCACTGTAAACTGTGCAAGGCATGCCAGATTATAATCCCTAAGAAAATTATAACTGATGCATTTGGGAAAGTTGTCATGGTCTGCTGAGTTTCTGGGATTAGGTGGTTTTAGGGTTTACCTGGATGGCCTCACTCTAGGATTTTGGGAGGCTTTTTATAGCCTCATTGTGGGGCCATTCCCTGTCTCTTATACTCTGACCCTTGGCTGAGTGTGTTTGACCCTGTTGTGCCTGTGCCAGTGCTTTGTGCCTGTGCTCTTACGTCTGTCTGGCTCTGATTTGGCTGTGTCCCTGTTACGAGTTTTGCCTGCTTCTCTTGTACTGTGTTGTCCTCTCTGTGTATGACCCCTTGGCTACATCCTGACTACCATCTGCCTGCTTCTCTTGTACTGCGCTGCCCTCTCTGTGTATGACCCCTTGGCTACATCCTGACTACCCTCTGCCTGCTTCTCTTGTACTGCGCTGCCCTCTCTCTGTATGATCCCTTGGCTACATCCTGACTACCCTCTGCCTGCTTCTCTTGTACTGCACTGTCCTCTCTGTGTATGACCCCTTGGCTACGTCCTGACTATCCATTTTGTCTAATCCTTTGGTACTATCGTGCTATCTCGTGCTTTGACCCCGACCTGATCTGTTTGCATCTCTGTCTATGTCCCTTGGTAACTATGTCTCATAGTTACCCTTCTAGGAGTTTTCCATCAGCTCCTAGTTCTCCGGAGCTTAGGCCACGCCCCCAGCAGTCACCTGCTTCAGGTCCTGAAGCACACATCTTCACCGCTGCCGCCCCGCTCCACAGTTATCTTTGGGCACAGTTTGTTTAACTCAGGACACGCGCACTGGCTCAGTGAGCAAGGGCAGTGCGGTGTTCCTGACAAAAGTGTACAATTTGAAACAGCATATTATCTGCTCCTAAACAGGTGTCATTTATTGTCTGGGGTGTCCCTGAGGTCTAGAATATCTAGGGAAAACCGCAAGAGATCTCAAAA
This sequence comes from Dendrobates tinctorius, assembly GCF_039654945.1. Lineage (NCBI taxonomy): Eukaryota > Metazoa > Chordata > Amphibia > Anura > Dendrobatidae > Dendrobates > Dendrobates tinctorius. Next base: position 40,481,347 of record NW_027361829.1, read on the forward strand.
CACGGATTAAAAATCATATTAATAGCATAACTATGAAAAAAATGAAAAAAAAAACAGTAAAGAGTACAATAGAGTATTTATCCCAACTCTTTTAACCAAACATTTCAAAAACCAACACAGACTTCGCTGTAAAGAATTGAAGGGATGGACATTATGACAGATTCAATTAGATATCAGGGGAGGTGATCTTAAGTACACTCTCCTGAAAAAAGAAAGCAAATGGATTTTCGGTACGAATTTGATTAACCCATATGGTCTAAATGAAAACTACTATTTTGATTACTTTCTTTATTGGTAAAGCTTGTTCCATACGCTATCTCATTTATTACCAACATGATGTTCTTTGTAAGTCACTCTGGTATTATCTTTTTTGCCATGTAAAATTATGTGGGATGACAGCATGTGATGCTGTCCTTTAATTGGTATATATGGACTTAGCATTATTTGGATACACTGTAGAAACTAAAATTTATATAACTGTTCCTGCCTAAAAAAAGATTTTCTCAGAGCCACCTTTATAAGATAGGCTGTCTCCATATGTGACGAATCGATCTGATCTACTTTATTATTACAATTAATGTGGGTTATATGTGTACATCACATATATAATAATATAACATATTAAATTAATTATTATATTGATTTATTGTTGATAAAAACAATTAGCATTAATTATTTGTGCAAAAGCTTTATTTATTACACGTTATGCTTTCATCAACTGTGTGATTTTGAGAGTCCTTCAGATCTATACTCACTTTCTCACTTTTTACATAGTGGCCCTTTAGCCACCTTGTTAATTCTTTATTTTGAATCTTGCAGGACAATATGATGTATTCTTGTCATGTGATCACCATGAGGAATGAGCATATTAATTTGGATACAATAGTGAATCTATTTATAATATGAGACTTATATTCCTGATAGGAATTTCCAAATATGGATATTTATCAGGTCGATAAAATCTATTTTTGGGATGGTTTGATCCTCCTTGTTAAGTTGATAATGTACTGTTGATTTAGGGAACATGCTCTTTTTCTAAAAAAAAGTACATATTTTTCATTAATTCTTTTTGTCACTGTGATGTTCAGGAGCAGACAATGTCCAAGAGTGGACCCTCTGGATCGCGGATCTGGAGCCCCTGGGCCGAGCGCGCCAGGTGATGACCGACCCCCATACAGGGATCGTTAGGGACAGGACCGCAGAGGTCAGAACCGCGACAGCCGGTACCAAGAGGGACGGCTCGGAGGACTAGCAAGGCCAGAGGAAGGACAGGGACACCGAACAGAGACTAGGGTGCCGGAACGGAGGTATCGGATGAGGAGGGAACCAGGCAGCAATTACCAGTAGGGGCAGCAGGAGAGTGCCACAGGAGGCGAAGGAGTGCAGACGTGGAAGCCCCCGAGGAAGATATAGCAACGGACGAGCAGAGGACAGGAGACCCAGGAAGGAAGGAGACGGACCAGGGGAAAGTATACAGATGATAGGCAGGGAGACACTGAGTGGGGTGAATGGACAGGACGGGGCGAAGGAGTGCAGACAGGGGGAACGGCGACAGGACGGGGACAGAGACTAAGCAAGGAGGAACCGAGAGAAACTCAAGGCAGGTGAACTATAGTGGAACTTTAGCGGCCAGAACAGCGCGGGGATACCACACAATCATCAGGCGTCTTCCCCATAGGGAGGACGCCTGAAATACGTTATTGCCTGGAAGTAGGTCGCAAGCCCTGCCCATCAGCGACGCCCACTGCCAGATGAAGAGGACAGACGGGCGCGTGCCCGCGACCTAGGGACGGTGCGCAGGTCTGCAGCAGAGCGGGAGGCCAGAAGCAAGGACGCGCTGATGGAGGAGCGCAGGTGAGATGAGGCGGCGGCGGGTGCCGCCGCTGATAAGGCATTGGCAGGCACGACCGCCGATGTCACAGTACCCCCTTCTTCCGTCCCCCCCTTCTGAGATTGTCCAAAAATTTTTTCAGTATAAGAGGGGCATTAACATTCTCTCGAGGCTCCCAGGACCTCTCCTCGGGACCAAATTCCTTCCAATCGATAAGAAAAACAGTCTTTCCCCTAACTCTTTTCATGGCCAAAATGTCCTTTACTTCAAAGACGTCATCCGACCCAATAGATGAAGGAGGAGCAATGGGAGCAGGTTGGAACCGATTCAGAACCACAGGTTTCTGGAGAGAGACATGAAAGGCGTTAGGGACTCGGAGTGAAGCCAGCAACCTCAGTTTATAAGCCACCTCATTGATGCGCCCAAGCACTTCGAAAGGCCCGATGTATCGGGGACTTAACTTGTAGGAAGGGACTTTCAGGAGGATATGCTTGGTCGAAAGCCAGACTTTGTCGCCAGGATGGTACGGAGGAAGGTCCTTCCGTCTCTTGTCCGCATGTTTCTTAATTTGGGCACTGGCCTTCACGAGCGCTTCCCTGGTCTCCTTCCAGACTTGCAAAAATTCCATGGCGAGAGTGTCTGCTGCGGGAACTCCAGACGACATGGAAAATGGCAGTGGAACACCAGGGTTCTGACCAGAGACCACAAAGAATGGTGATTTGGCGGTTGATTCGCTGGGATGATTATTATGGGCAAATTCTGCCCAAGGTAGGAGTGAGACCCAATTGTCCTGATGGGCATTGGAAAAATGATGTAGGTAGGTTGTCAGAACCTGATTAATCCGTTCCACTTGTCTGTTGGTCTGTGGATGATAAGCGGAGGAGAAGTCGAGAGATGTGCCCATAAGCCGACAGAGAGCCCTCCAGAATCGAGAGGTAAACTGGACCCCACGATCAGACACAATCCGTTGAGGAAGGCCATGTAGCCTGAAGATCTGGTGGATGAAGATCTCGGCCAACCTCGGAGCTGACGGCAATCCGGGCAAGGGGATGAAATGGGCCATCTTGGAGAAGCGATCTGCTACAACCAAGATGGTAGTGCATCCAGCTGAACAGGGCAAGTCTGTTACAAAATCCATTGCGATTTGCCGCCAAGGAGCCTCCGGAACAGGTAACGGGTGAAGAGTCCGCGGAACCTTGTTCTGAGCACAGATCGTGCAAGAGGCTACATAGTCCATCACGTCTTGGCGAAGGGAGGGCCACCAGTAGTAATGGGAGAGAAGCAAGAGGGTCTTCTTGGACCCAACATGCCCAGCAACCTTGGAGGAATGCCCACAGCACCTCCGAGCATTTGTTCAGAGGAACAAAGGTTTTGCCTGGTGGAGGAGTAGAGAAATTCACAGGAGCCATGGTGATAACTTTGGCAGGCTCGATATTATATGATGGACCCTCATCCCCTTCATGCGACTGCAAAGACCTGGAGAGTGCATCCGCTTTGATGTTCTTACTGCCGGGACGGAAATGAAGCTTGAAATCAAAACGAGAAAAATACAGGGCCCATTTGGCTTGTCTGGAATTGAGTCTCTGAGAGGACTGTAGATAGGCCAAATTCTTGTGGTCCATGAAGATAGTAAAGGGGTGCACTGCCCCTTCAAGCAGGTACCGCCATTCCTCCAGAGCCATCTTAATGGCCAGCAACTCCCGGTCTCCAATGGAGTAATTGCACCCTGCAGGCGAAAAGGATTTAGAAAAAAAACCGGCAGGGAACCAGCCGTCCTGATGGAACCTGCTGGGAAAGGACTGCCCCGGCTCCGGTGGAGGCGGCATCCACCTCTAGGACAAAAGGCCTACTGACCACCGGGTGATGTAAGATCGGTGCTGATGCAAAAGAGCATTTCAGGGCAAGGAAGGAGTCTTCAGCTTCGGGAGACCAGCTGTTGGACTTAGTTCCTTTATGGGTCAGGGCCGTGAGAGGCTTGGTCACTGTGGAAAAATGAGGCACAAACTGACGGTAATAATTAGCGAATCCGAGGAAACGCTGGATGGCTTTTATACCAACGGGACGGGACCACTTGAGCACCGCAGAGAGCTTCTCGGGATCCATCTTCAGACCAGAATCTGTGATTATATACCCCAAGAAGGGTAACGAGGTTTGCTCAAAAAGGCATTTTTCAATTTTGGCGTAGAGATGATTCTCCTGAAGACGATGCAGGACCATGCGTACGCTTCTCCGATGAGAGGATAGATCTGGCAAAAAGATGAGAATATCATCTAAGTACACCACCACGCAGGAATACAGTAGATCCCGAAACGAATTCCTGCCGGAGCATTGCAGAGACCAAACGGCATAACTAAATATTCGTAATGACCATCACGGGTATTGAAGGCAGTCTTCCACTCGTCCCCTGCGCGGATCCGGATTAAATTATAAGCTCCCCGCAGATCCAACTTCGTGAAGATCCGGGCCCCTCTCAGCCGGTCGAAGAGTTCAGGGATAAGCGGAAGCGGATATCGATCTTAACGGTGATATTGTTCAAGCCCCGGTAGTCAATACAAGGTTGAAGTGATCCGTCTTTCTTCCGAGCAAAGAAAAAGCCCACGCCTGCTGGGGATGAGGATTTCCGAATGAACCCCTTGGCCAAGTTCTCTTGTATGTATTCAGACATAGCTGTGGTCTCTGCTGGAGATAGAGGATACGCTCTCCCTCTGGGAGGGGTGGCTCCGGGGACCAGGTCGATAGGGCAGTCATAGGCCCAATGCGGAGGCAGAGAATCCGCTTCCTTTTTGCTAAAAACATCGGTGTATGCGTGATACGGTGCGGGAAGGCCCGGAAGATTGACTGGCTTAGGCAGAGAAGGAGGATGGACGATGGGCCGCAGACAACGTTCAAGGCAGGAGTGACCCCAACGCAGAATCTCCCCAGAGCGCCATTCGACAACTGGCTCGTGCAGCCTGAGCCAGGGTAATCCTAGGAGGACAGCATGGGACAATTGAGGCAGGACATAAAAGGCAATCTTCTAGAGATGAAGCGCTCCAATTTGTAATCTACTTCGGCAGTAACCATGGTGATGAGCTCGGGAAGAGGTTTGCCATCAACGGAGGTCTTTTAGGATAACAACCGGGATCTGGAGTTTATCAACCTCTTCTTGCCGAATGAAATTACCAGCCACACCCGAGTCCACATACGCCTCCACAGATCTACGCTCCCGACCTGCAATAATTAAAGCTGAAAGGGTAAGGGGTAGAGAGGAATTATGATCACATAGGGAGACCTCTCTTACCTGACCTAGGTGGAGGCGTTTCCCGGTTTCTCAGGACAGGTGCGCACAAAGTGGTTGGCTCCACCGCAGTACAGACAGAGACCATTCGTCATCCTCTCCCTGCGCCGCTGCCCCGACAGCCTGATACGATCTATCAGCATGGACTCGGGGGCGACGCTAGCAGAAGGTGCAGAGGAGCGTGGAATGGGAGCTTGATACAGCCTAACGGGCTTTTTCTCCCTAGCCGACTTTCGAGCGCGTTCCAAAAACTGCAGATCGATACGAGTAGCCAAGGATATGAGATCCTCCAGGGTGGTAGGGGAATCTCGCCCGGCAAGCTCGTCCTTGATTTTACCTGAGAGGCCTCTCCAAAAGGCACCCACAAGTGCCTCATTATTCCATCCCAGCTCCGATGACATTGTCCGGAAGCGGATGGCGTACTGTCCTACAGTAAGGGAACCCTGGCGGAGGTTAAAAAGGGCCTCCGTGGTTGATGCTAAGCGTCCGGGTTCGTCAAATACTTTGCGGAACATCTCCAGAAAATTCTGGATACTAGAAACTACAGGATCATCCCTCTCCCACAAAGGATTCACCCAGGCCAGAGCCTCTCCCTCGAGATGGGACACAATGAACGCCACCTTGGCGCGATCTGTGGGGTATTGCTGGGGCAAAAGCTCAAAGTGCAATCCGCACTGGTTTAAAAAACCCCAACATAACTTAGGATCCCCACTATACCTTGGAGGTTTTCCCAGACGAGGAGGCGGGGACGAGACTGCGTCCCGGGGTAGGGTTGAGGCGGCCGGCCGCAGAGGACTGCAAAGCAAGCAGTCGATCGTCAACGGACGCCATGTAACCCAGGATGTGAGACTGAGCATCGCGCTGCTGCGCGAGCTCCTGCTGGAGACTGGCTAAGAGAGGAGCATGCCCTGGGTCAGAGGTTTGCAGGGCGGACAGCCGGGTGTCCATGGATTTCATGAAGGACATTATCCGGGTCTGAATTTCACGTAAGAAAAGCAGTTCCTTCTGTGTAGCGGCCGCAGCACCGGCGGGATCCATGGCCTGATGATGATACTATGACGTTCAGGAGCAGACAACGTACAAGAGTGGACCCTCTGGATCGTGGATCTGGAGCCCCTGGGCCGAGCGCGCCAGGTGATGACCGACCCCTATACAAGGATCGTTAGGGACAGGACCGCAGAGGTCAGAACCGCGACAGCTAGTACCAAGAGGGATGGCTCGGAGGACTAGCAAGGCCAGAGGAAGGACAGGGACACCGAACAGAGACTTGGGTACCGGAACGGGGGTATCGGATGAGGAGGGAACCAGGCAGCAATTACCAGTAGGGGCAGCAGGAGAGTGCCACAGGAGGCGAAGGAGTGCAGATGTGGAAGCCCCCAGGGAAGATATAGCAATGGATGAGCAGAGGACAGGAGACCCAGGAAGGAAGGAGACGGACCAGGGGAAAGTATACCAGATGATAGGCAGGGAGACACTGAGTGGGGTGAATGGACAGGACGGGGTGAAGGAGTGCAGACAGGGGGAACGGCGACAGGACGGGGACAGAGACTAAGCAAGGAGGAACCGAGAGAAACTCAAGGCAGGTGAACTATAGTGGAACTATAGCGGCCAGAACAGCGCGGGGATACCACACAATCATCAGGCGTCCTCCCTATGGGGAAGACGCCTGAAATACCTTATTGCCAGGAAGTAGGTCGCAAGCCCCGCCCATCAGCGACGCCCACCGCCAGATGAAGTGGACAGACAGGCACGCAGGTCTGCAGCAGAGCGGGAGGCCGGAAGGGAGGACGCGCTGATGGAGGAGCGCAGGTGAGAGGAGGCGGCGGCGGGTGCCGCCACTGATGAGGCATCGGCGGGCATGACCGCCGATGTCACAGTCACAACACGGCTGGGGAGAGGAGTGGCTAACTGAGCTCAGCTGCAAGCACAGAGATTTCAAACATGGCAATTAACCCCTGTTAATAAACACATTTAAAATGAAGGAGAAGTGCTTCTTATCAGCGCCAGAGTAGAAGCAATCAGGCGCTGCGGTCTTCTGGCTCCACACTGTTACGGTGACCACTTGACACTTTTCATATAGATCATCTCTTAATATTGAATTTTTTTATATATTCATTAATTGCTTTTGATTCACTATATTTTTAATCTCATGTAAAGACTGCCCTGTGGAATCCTTTAGACTATCTACTATTGCACATATGGATTTAGAATAGTGTTCTGTTATCCCCATACATTCTATGGGATCAGTAAAACAATTTGGCAATCATCTAAAGCCCTTTAAATAGGTTGCAACTTCATCGGATCCCATCCTTAGATAAAGCCGACTTCTATTGGCGAAACACGTGTCGGGGACCTTGTCTCAGTTCATAGGGATAGCCAGTCTAATTTTAGATAGGGCGAGCAATTGAATAGGGACCTGAATTCATCCCTCTCTGCAACCCTTGTACTGACACATGGTGCATTAGTCTGTGTCTTTCTCCATTATCACTAACTAGTGTGATTAGAGGCTCGGCAAGCTAGCACTTTTCATTTTCCTGAGCGCAACGTTTCCATTCTCAATCACACAGAAAGCGCCACTCCAGGACAGGCTCTGTGACAGTCCACTATTGGCTTGCTCTATACTTAGCCTCACTTTCCGTCACTCTGTTGATAGTAACTTATTCTCCTGCTGTAAAAAATGAACATATGGAGGGCACCACTAAACTGTATAATGTTCAAAGAAAAAGGTTCAACAAGGCATGTTAGAGAAATCTATGGAAATGGAGAGAAAAGCAACATGCCCACAAATTGGGAACAGCACAAGATGTGAAATAATTGACAATGTTTATTAGTTACAAAAGGCACATACAAGAAAAACATACAACTACCATAAAAACATTTAAAAACATGAAAAGTGAACTAGTCATGCCATATGATAAGGCAAAGACTCACCCACACCAGATCCCATACAGCCTAAATATGCAGGACAGGCTCCAAAAGAATAGGCCAAACAATTATCATATAATCAAAGACAAAAAAAAGATGTGTCGTATTGGCGGAGCTACCCAAACATAAATGAAGTATAGCTATTCACAGCACAATAAAATACGCTAAGGATGAGGCAAAAGGTAGGCCTATGAAGAAAAATGCTGGATGACCCGGCCAGTGGTAACCAAAGCAATAACATGAAATGTGAAAGAGCCAAACCTATTCATATAGCATGATAAAAAGTTGAAGCGGCTCCACACTTGCAAGCACATGGAAGCAAAGGTGCTTGCAAGAATCAATCAAAAGGCCATAGATGCTGCAGGGAACAGAAGGGGGGGGGGGTGTAAACCCCATGCTAGTGATGGGCGAGCACTAAAATGCTCAGGTGCTCATTGTTCGGGTCGATCAAATTGGAATACTCGGGTACTCGGACAGAACAACGAGCCCAATGTAAGTCTATGGGAGACCCGAGCTTTTTTTCTGCGATCCCCCGGGGGTCCTTTTAAGTTCTCAAAACCTTTGAAAATGATGGAAACACAGCTCAAATGATACGAGGACATCATGGGGATCGGCCCTGGAAGCATTCCTGACTCCTATTTCACAGCTTTAAACAATGTTGTCAAGTTTTATGCCATTTTTACCGATGCACCAAAAAACATACCAAAACGAATTTTGCTGGGAAATATGTAAAGGTACATCCTTTCCAGGATAATGACTTGTATATAAGGCAAAATAATTACCCCAGACCAAAATGTTCCTCTCCCACTTGGACTATGTTCAGACGCAGCGTTTTTGAAGCATTTTTCAACTTTAACTTTGCTTTCAACCAATACAAATACATTTACTTGGAAATATCACTAACATTTAACAACCATAGCTGGCCATGTGTTGTGTGACACATAAGCAGACACATCTAGTTTCATTTATGAAGGAGGGACTCTTAAAGTCACAGAGCCTATTTTTACAGGAGCATCAGGCTGCTTTAATCTTCTTAAAGGGCCACTATTAAACAGTGGGTCTCCTAAACTGTTATTGTCTATGCAGTGAGTGGATGGGCTGCCAAGAATTACAATGCACCACAATACCTCTTTCACGAGAGGTACAGGAGGGCTTCCAGAAAAAATGTTGCATTGAATGCAAGGCCTGGCTTGCCCCAAAGTTACTTCACCCCAATAACGATTTTCAGAGCAACTATTTTATGCACAGCATAACCACCCACCCTTGTTAATAATTTGACACTGGCTGTAGCTGCACAGAACACGTAAACCCTTTTGATCTAGTGGCAGTGGATAATGAGGCTTGGAGGGAGGCCGGATTAAATATAGGCCCAATTTCTAGGAGCGGGTCTCATAGACTTTTAATGCCCACACAGTAAGTGTGTTGGCTGTCAAACATTTGCCCCTGGGGGTAAATATCAACAAAGTGTGCCTTTTTTTTAGGGGTGACATCATAAACACCTTGCAAAACTGTTACGTGGTTTCATACACAGTTGCTGCTGGGAAGGTGCAGGTTTTTAGTAATAATATGACGGACAAATCGTTGGATGAATTGATCTGGAAAAGGGGCAGGGTGATGACAGGAATGGGAAAGTACATGATTAATAACAGCAGTGGCTATGGGAGATATGAGATCCAGGATACAGCCAACAATGATTCGTCGTTTAGCCACCATCAATTACCATCATCGGTTTCATGCCCGTCATAAGATCGGTATACCAGATGCGCGTGTGAGACTCGCCCTAAGAAATGCCCGTCCAAAATATGTTAAACATGAAAATAGGAGGTTAGGGAGCACTACTAAGGGGCAGGAGAATAATTAATATTGAAAATAAATGAGGGGTGCTGCACAATGCAAAGGCAAAAGCAATGATAAACAAAAGAAGAAAAAAGGACCCAGCATATAAAGCGCACACCCAAGGTAATAAAGTATGTGACCAATACATATACATTTTATTGAGAGACAAACAGGTATACAGAATAAAAACATTTAAAAAGGAAGGCACACCCCCAAATGTCCCAAACAGATCGAATAATAAATGCTGATAGGCAAAGACCACATATGGAAAATTACACAAAATTCACCAAAATGTACATAATAATATATAGGGCATGACCCAACAATCCCGAATCTGGGCGTCCCCAGAGAAATGTAGATATTTACTCAAAATATTTATATTTATAGATAGACCAAAAGGTATTATAAGCAAGGTGACTGTCAGCACCGCCGCTACTGGTCCCGCTGCCCCTGCCACCTCCGTACTCACCGCTGGCCACGCCGCCGCTTCTGCCTGGGTTCCTCCTGCCTCTCGGCTCCAGCGCATGCCTCCAGTCTTCCTCCTTTCCGGCAGGTGGCTTCCCGGCACGCTCCTCCTCTACCCTCGGCCGCGCGCACTGTGCCTCTGCGCACGCGCCAGGATGCCAGACCGCGCGTCCCAGCTGTATGGACGCCCGCCAGCCTGACCTGACCCAGACCCACCGCCTGGCCAATCAGGGGCTACCATCAGGTATTTCAGGCCGCCCTCCCTTAGGGGAGGCGCCTGACTATCGAGTTCTTCTCGCTGCGTCCAGGCCCTGCTCGCTTCTGCTAGTCCCTTGCTCCAGCTCGCTCTCCCGGCTCCCGTGTCTCCCTCTGCTGTTTCCCTGATAACCCTTCTGTGTGTCTTCCTTTTTGCAGTCCCCTGTAACCCTGCTTCCGCCTGGTTCCCGCTGTCCTCCTTCTTCCGCCAGCAACACTCGCCATTCCCTGGACCCTTGTTACCCCGGATCTCTCGTTGGGTTCTCCACCGCTCCTCTGCTGCTCATCCTCTCGAGCCGACCCCTGGTCCTGGCTGCCGTGACGTTTGAACTCCTTGAGCCTGCTCCCAAACGGTCCCTGTATAGGGGTCGGTCCACCTGGTGCGCTCGCTCGGGGAGGGTTCGGCGTCACAGTCCAGTGGGTCCACTCTTGCCCCGTCTCCAGGAGTGTAACAGTGACCATCCATTATAAGAATAGAGGGGATATCATACCAACACTCACTCCAGAAGACCCCATAAGATCTGAGGAGCTCTGTAAATAGCCCTGATATAGGAGGGAGCAGGGAGCCATCCAATATGAGGATGGTTAGGAGATCTAAACCTAAATAGAATATTGAGTGCAAGAAAGAAAAAAAAAAAGTTGGAGATAAATGTCACAGTATATAGTAGAACGTAAAGAAATGGTCACCATAAGGAGTAGTCCAAAATGGAACGTCGGGGGTCAGGTCGTCAGGAAAAGGTGGTCCCGGGACAGGGGAGGTGTGGGGAGCCCCATGCGTATCGCTGCTGGGTGCAGCTTCGTCACAGCTTACAATCTACACTAAGCAACAATGATAACAATAATTTAACCCAAACAAAACAATCCTGCTCGTGACAACTTACAATCTAAAATGAGGTGGGGGAGATAAAAAATACAGGGGTGTATTTACAAGAAGGTATTTACAATGATGTTTGTACTATGATCTTACTGAGGTTCGCTGTAAGTGTTGTAGGCCTGAGGACAAGGAGGAGGAGGACAGCATGGCCAGTCATCCCCTTGGTGACGACACGCAAGTCTTGGTATTTTCACCTTCCGACGTCCCGCGCAGCCTTCCCGCCTCTCTCCACGCTCCCGGTCCCAATAATCCTTTGCGACAATTACTGCGATGACGTCCATTCTCGCGGGATCGCGACGTCTCGCGGTCATTCGCAATGATGTCGCACGAATGACCGCGATCCCGTGAGAACGGACGTCATCGCTCGCAAAAGGCTTACTGAGACCGGGAGCGTGGAGAGAGGTGGGAAGGCTGCGAATAACAATATTTTTTATTTTAAATTCTATTTTTCTCCTCCGGACAGTGGGTACCATCCGCAAATGTTCTGCTTACTTTTCGCATGGTGTGCACAGCCACATGCGGAAAGTAAGCAGAACAATGCATTCCTATGGGTGCGGGATCGCCGTGATTCCGTGAAATTAATGAACATGCTGCGTTTTTTACCGCAAAGCGATTCCGCTGCAGTAAAAGCCGCAGCATTAGCACAGCATTGCGGAATCCCATATGAATGCATGGGATGCTAATTTTTCACATATTCGTGGAAAATACCGCCGCGGAAACGCGAAAAAAACGGTACGTGTGAACTAGGTCTTAACCCCTTCACCCCCAAGGGTGGTTTGCACGTTCATGACCGGGCCTATTTTTACAATTCTGACCACTGTCCCTTTATGAGGTCATAACTCTGGAACGCTTCCATGGATCTCGGTGATTCTGACATTGTTTTCTTGTGACATATTGTACTTCATGTTAGTGGTAAAATTTCATTCAAATAACTTGCGTCTATTTGTGAAAAAAACGGAAATTTGGCAAAAATTTTGAAAATTTCGCAATTTTCCAACTTTGAATTTTTATGCCCTTAAATCACAGAGATACGGCACACAAAAAACTTGATAACTAACATTTCCCACATGTTTACTTTACATCAGCACAATTTTGGAACCAAAATTTTTTTTTGTTAGGAAGTTATAAGGGTTAAAATTTGACCAGCGATTTCTCATTTTTACAACACCATTTTATTTTTAGGACCACATCACATTTGAAGCCACTTTGAGGGGTCTATATGATAGAAAATACCCAAAAGTGACACCATTCTAAAAACTGCACCCCTTAAGGTGCTCAAAACCACATTCAAGAAGTTTATTAACCCATTAGGTGCGTCACAGGAATTTTTTTGAATATTTAAAAAGAAATGAACATCTAACTTTTTTTCACAAAAAAAATACTTCAGGTTCAATTTTTTTTATTTTACCAAGGGTAACAGGAGAAATTGGACTGCAAATGTTATTGTGCAATTTGTCCTGAGTATGCTGATACCTGATTTGTGGGGGGGAATGACTGTTTCAGCGCATGGCAGAGCTCAGAATGGAAGGAGCGCCGTTTGACTTTTTCAATGCAAAATTGGCTGGAATTCAGATCGGACGCCATGTCACATTTGGAGAGTCCCTGATGTACCTAAACAGTGGAAACCCCCTACAAGTGACCCCATTTTGGAAACTAGACCCCCCAAGGAACTTATCTAGATATGTGGTGAGAACTTTGAACCCACAAGGGCTTTACAGAAGTTTATAACGTACAGCGGTACAATTAAAAAATCATATTTTTTCCACAAAAATGATCTTTTCACCCCAATTTTTATTTTCCCAAGGGTAACAGCACCGTAAAAGTTATTTTGCAATTTGTCCTGAGTACGCTGATACCCCACATGTGGGGGTAAACCACTATTTGGGCGCATGGCAGAGCTCGGAAGGGAAGCAGCGCCATTTGACGTTTTTGGCTGGAATTGAGATCGGACACCATGTCGCGATTGGAAAACCCCTGATGTACCTAAACAGTGGAAACCCCCCACAAATGACACCATTTTGTAAACTAGACCCCCCAAGGAACTTATCTAGATGTATGGTTAGCACTTTGAACCCCCCAGTGCTTCACAGAAGTTTATAACGCCCGGGCGTGAAAATAAAAAATTCGTATTTTTTCCACAAACATGATCTTTTAGTCACCATTTTTTTTATTTTCCCAAGGGTAACAGGAGAAATTGGACCCCAAAAGTTGTTGTCCAATTTGTCCTGAGTATGCTGATACCCCATATGTGGGAGAAAACTACTGTATGGGCACACATCGGGGCTCGGAAGGGAAGTAGTGACATTTTGGAATGCAGACATTGATGGAATGGTCTGCGGGTGTCATGTTGCCTTTGGAGAGCCCCTAATGTACCTAAACAGTGGAAACCCCCCACAAATGACCCCATTTTGAAAACTAGACCCCCTAAGGAACTAATCTAGATGTGAGGTGAGCACTTTGAACCCCCAAGGGCTTCACAGAAGTTTATAATGCCAGGGCATGAAAATAAAAAAATCGTATTTAGAGTTGAGCGAAACGGGTCGAAAAAATTCAAAAGTCGCCGACTTTTGGCAAAGTCGGGTTTCATGAAACGAAACCCGACCCTAGGATGAGGTCGGCCACGAGGTCGGCGACTTACGCACCAAAGTCGCGTTTCAAAAGTTTGTTTTGCACTCTTTTTCAGCCAATCAGGATCCACGGACACTGTGGGCAACGTGATGACCTAGGCACGGGTCACCACCATCTTTCAGAAGGGCATGCAAGTGATTGGCTTGCTTTGGTGGGCGTCACAGGGGGTATAAAAGGGCGTGCACGCCGACCGCCATCTTACTTCTGCCGATCTTAGTATAGGGAGAGGTTGCTGCTGATTCTGTAGGGAGAGCGTTAGGCAGGGAAGAAGACAAAAAAACTGCTTCTGCTGCTAGCGATTTGGCCTGCACAACACACAAGTCACTGTGTGTGCAGTGCAAGGGGAGGCTATATTGTGGTGTATCAGTGGTGTTGGTTGTTGGGCTGCCTTTTAAGGCTTCCTGACACGCTGGCATTGCTGTTTACCCACTGCTCCGCAAACTGCTTTTTTAAAAGCAATCCAATCTCCCTTATCCTCTAGTCACTTTTGTCACAGCTGTGCCATCGAGCCTGTCACATAGCGCTCAGATATCAGTGGGCCTCACACAATCCACAAGTGTCCAGTGTCCAAAAGTGTGCGCAGAGATTCAAAATCTCCATTATCCTCTCGTCACTTTGGTCACAGGCAGCTGTGCCATCGAGTGTGTCACATAGCGCTCAGATATCAGTGGGCCTCACACAATCCACAAGTGTCCAGTGTCCAAAAGTGTGCGCAGAGATTCAAAATCTCCATTATCCTCTCGTCACTTTGGTCACAGGCAGCTGTGCCATCGAGCGTGTCACATAGCGCTCAGATATCAGTGGGCCTCACACAATCCACAAGTGTCCAGTGTCCAAAAGTGTGCGCAGAGATTCAAAATCTCCATTATCCTCTCGTCACTTTGGTCACAGGCAGCTGTGCCATCGAGCGTGTCACATAGCGCTCAGATATCAGTGGGCCTCACACAATCCACAAGTGTCCAGTGTCCAAAAGTGTGCGCAGAGATTCAAAATCTCCATTATCCTCTCGTCACTTTGGTCACAGCTGTGCCATCGAGCCTGTCACATAGCGCTCAGATATCAGTGGGCCTCACACAATCCACAAGTGTCCAGTGTCCAAAAGTGTGCGCAGAGATTCAAAATCTCCATTATCCTCTCGTCACTTTTGTCACAGGCAGCTGTGCCATCGAGCGTGTCACATAGCGCTCAGATATCAGTGGGCCTCACACAATCCACAAGTGTCCAGTGTCCAAAAGTGTGCGCAGAGATTCAAAATCTCCATTATCCTCTCGTCACTTTGGTCACAGCTGTGCCATCGAGCCAGTCACATAGCGCTCAGATATCAGTGGGCCTCACACAATCCACAAGTGTCCAGTGTCCAAAAGTGTGCGCAGAGATTCAAAATCTCCATTATCCTCTCGTCACTTTTGTCACAGGCAGCTGTGCCATCGAGCCTGTCACATAGCGCTCAGATATCAGTGGGCCTCACACAATCCACAAGTGTCCAGTGTCCAAAAGTGTGCACAGAGATTCAAAATCTCCATTATCCTCTCGTCACTTTGGTCACAGGCAGCTGTGCCATCGAGCGTGTCACATAGCGCTCAGATATCAGTGGGCCTCACACAATCCACAAGTGTCCAGTGTCCAAAAGTGTGCGCAGAGATTCAAAATCTCCATTATCCTCTCGTCACTTTGGTCACAGGCAGCTGTGCCATCGAGCGTGTCACATAGCGCTCAGATATCAGTGGGCCTCACACAATCCACAAGTGTCCAGTGTCCAAAAGTGTGCGCAGAGATTCAAAATCTCCATGTCACGTCGCCGTCAGACTCGGGGCCCGCTGTTCCGCCCTCAGCCACTAGGAGGCGACGGACTGTCACGCCGCCCTCGGGCTCGGGGCCTGCTGTCCAGGCCTCGGCCACCAGGAGACGCCGGACTGACATGTCGTCGTCGATCTCGGGGCCTGCTGTTCCGCCCTCAACCACTAGGAGGCGCCGTGGCTCGCGCCCGAGTGAGGGCGGCAACAATGAAAGGGCTTCTGCGCAGGCGTCTACTGGACGCAGACTCCGCTCCTCTGTCAGTCATGAAGAGGCTGTTGCATCATTATCAGGTCTGGTCCTGGGGGCGGTCCTGATGACATCACCAGCCCGGGAGCCTGTGAGGGACGACCTGATCCCTCAAATACCTTGGGACTGGGCTTGCAAGCCACCGGGTATATTCTTGGTTCCCCTACGTGTTACTTGTGATTGCCTATCGTTAACTCCGACCTCAGCCTGAACTTCTGACTACTCTGTTGCCTGCCGTTTTTGTACCTTGCATTTCTCCTGATTACTGACGCTGACCTCGGCCTGGATTCCTGACCCCCTCTACTGCCTGACGATTTTGTACCTCCGCTACTCTCCCGGTTTTTGACCTCTGCCTGGACCCTCGACGCTGCCTCTGCCTGCCGTTTCTGTACCTCCACTGCTCGCCTGGTTTCCGACCCCATTTTTGGCTCCCTTCCTGCTGTTCTATTGCGACCGTTCTGCTCTGGCACTCTGCTCCTGTTCAGACAGCACTTCCTGGGCTCTGCAGTAAATCCAGATCCCTGTATAGGGGTTAAGGGTGTCGGTGCTACTCGGGGCGCTGTCTGTCTGCAGCCCAGACCCGCAGACGGACGCGACATTATATCCGGCCCAAATAAAACTGTCTCTTGTGTGTGTATATATATATCACACCTATATAAAGACAGTTTCTCTGAATTTTTTTTTTCCTTTCCTCTCTTGCCTGAGCTAATTGTTGGACTAAAACACCTGTTACTAAGCCTCAGTATCCAGCCTGGAGGATCAGTCTCACCTTCCTGCTCGAGCATGCTGCAGTTAGGAGACTCCAGGGACAAAGCTGAACGTCAGAGATCCGTACCCCGGGAACATCAGCCTCTGAGCAGCTCTGGCTATGGTTGCGCAGAGGCTCAGGTATTGCCCGCAGATGCGGCCAAAGTTTTACTACCTATTTCGTTGTATTTTGGTCAGGATTCTCTGTGTTTAAAAGCCTATGTCGATAGCGGGTCTGAAGGGAATTTTATGGACTCTTTTGCTGCTAAAAAACTTGGTGTCCCACTACTGAAACTTACTATTCCAATTAAAACCACGGCTATTAATGGCACATCCATTATTCAGGAGGAGGTTAAATTTGTTACTGCTAAGATAACTATGTCAGTAGGAGCACTACATACTGAGCTTATTTCCTTTTTTGTGTTGGACAATCTATCTTCTGCAGTCATTTTGGGAATGCCGTGGCTACGTCAACATAACCCTGTCATTGACTGGCACCTGGGTGATGTGGTGCGCTGGAGTTTGCAATGCCAGGATAATTGCATGTCTGTAGCAGTAAATCAAACCAAGCTAAAAAAACACCCCTTCATACCGTTTGCTCTCAGGGATTATGGAGATGTCTTTTCCGTTATAGAGTCTGAGAAACTACCGCCCCACAGAGAGTATGATTGTCCTATAAACCTAATTCCAGATGCCCGTCTTCCAAAAGGGAGAATATTTAATCTCTCTGGTCCAGAGCGTCAGGCCATGAATGAGTACATAGCGGATAGCTTAAGAAAGGGGTTCATTAGACCATCTATTTCACCAGTTGGAGCTGGGTTCTTCTTTGTAGAGAAGAAAGATGGTGGTCTCAGACCCTGCATTGACTACCGGGAATTAAATGCAATCACTATAAAGAACCAGTACCCGCTTCCACTCATCCCTGATCTTTTTAATCAGCTAATTGGAGCCCGTTGGTTTACTAAGCTTGACCTCCGGGGGGCATACAATCTAATCCGCATAAGAGACGGCGATGAGTGGAAGACAGCGTTTAATACACCTCTTGGTCACTTTGAGTACCTAGTAATGCCTTTCGGACTCAGCAATGCTCCTGCAGTGTTTCAGCACTTTGTTAACGATATTTTCAGGGACATCTGTGGTGTGTATGTCGTTGTGTACTTGGATGACATTTTGATTTACTCCACTGACCCTGTGACACATGCTCAACACGTCCGTTCAGTACTGCAGAGACTGCGGGAGAACTCCTTGTTTGCTAAGTTGGAGAAATGTGTCTTTTTCGCTGAGGAGGTACAATTTTTGGGGTACATGGTCTCAGGCAGGTGGTTCCGCATGGATCCTGCCAAGATCCAACCTATTAAGGCGTGGGTGCAACCCAAATCGCTGAAAGCACTGCAGCGATTTTTGGGATTTGCCAATTACTACCGTAAGTTTATCAGGAGTTTTTCTGAGATTGCCAAGCCACTCACGGATCTAACCCGGAAGGGGGCGGACGTGGCCAACTGGAATCCCGAGGCCATTCAAGCATTTTCTACGTTAAAAGAATGCTTTGTGGCCAACCCGGTTTTAGTACAACCTGACTTAGACCGCCCATTTATTGTGGAGGTGGATGCCTCCGAAGTCGGAGTGGGAGCAGTGCTATCGCAAGGCACTGCAGCCCTCACTCAGCTGCGCCCATGTGCTTTTTTTTCCCGAAAGTTCTCTGCCACAGAGAAGAACTATGATATTGGGAATCGGGAGTTACTAGCAATCAAATGGGCCTTCGAGGAATGGCGTCACTTTCTCGAAGGCGCCAAACACAAAGTCACCGTCATTACAGACCACAAAAACCTGGCCTACCTGGAGTCAGCTAAAAGACTGAATTCCAGGCAGGCCAGGTGGGCCTTGTTCTTTTCAAGGTTCGATTTTTTTAATCACCTTTCGCCCTGGCACGAAAAATGTGAGGGCCGATGCCCTCTCTCGCAGTTTTTGCCCCACACAAGCCGAAGACTGTGAACCCGTTCCGATATTAGCCAATGGGATCGTCGTGTCGGCAGTTTCCTTGGACCTTCTGGAGGAGATCCGTAGGTCTCCGGAACGAGCTCCTGACACTACACCCCCCCAAAAATTGTTTGTTCCGAATTCCTTTCGCCTTCAAGTTCTTAAAGAGTCACATGACTCTGTTCTGGCAGGTCATCCTGGGCTCAATAATACCACCAGGTTGGTAACTAGGAACTTTTGGTGGCCGACGGTGGTCAAGGACTGTAAGAACTATGTTTCAGCATGTGAAGTCTGTGCCCGCGACAAATCCACCCATAATCGCCCTGCTGGCTGGCTTCAGTCCTTGCCCACCCCTGAGAGTCCATGGACCCACATCTCCATGGACTTCATCACAGACCTGCCGACCTCAGATGGGAAAACATGTATCTGGGTGGTGGTAGACGGGTTCAGCAAACAGTGCCATTTTATTCCCCTGTCTGGCTTACCTAACTCCGAAACCTTGAGCAAATTGTTCCTTGTGCACATTGTACGTCTTCATGGTGTTCTGTAAAATATTGTGTCCGACAGAGGTACCCAGTTCGTCTCAAAATTCTGGAGGGCGTTCTGTAAACGCATCGGTGTTGAGTTATCCTTCTCCTCGGCCTACCACCCCAAAACCAATGGGCAAACCGAACGTGCTAATCAAGCTCTGGAGCAATACCTCCATTGTTACGTGTCAGGACACCAGTCCGATTGGGTAGAACATCTGCCATTAGCTGAGTTTGCCTTAAATAATCGCTACCAGGACTCCATTAAAACTACCCCTTTTTTTTGCAACCTTGGATTGCATCCGCGCTTTGGGTCGTTCTCAGCTAGGATGTCGGAGCTCCCTGGGGTAGAGAAAAACATACATCGCTTGAAAACAATATGGTCTGAAGTAAATACGAATTTGAAAGGGGCTCAAGTTAGACAGGCTTCAGCTGCAAACAAACGACGATCCAAGGGGCCGCACTTGGGGGTTGGGGACAAGGTTTGGCTTTCGACTAAAAACATCAAACTGAAAGTACCGTCTGCCAAACTGGGTCCCAGATTTATCGGCCCATATGAAATTATAGAAGTGGTTAACCCGGTAGCCTTCCGTTTGAAAATTCCGCAGTCATTTAGTTACCTAACGTGTTCCACAAGTCTCTCCTCAAACTGTATCGCTCCCCAATTCACCCTGTCCAGTCCCCTCCTCCTCCTGTTTCGGTCGGAGGGTCCTTGGAGTATGAAGTCCAGGGTATCCTTGACTCCCGCCTTGTGAGAAACTCCATACAGTATCTTATACACTGGAAGGGCTACGGCCCGGAGGAGAGATCCTGGGTCCCCGCAAGGAACATCCATGCCAAGGCATTAATTAGGAGATTTCATCTCCTTCACCCTGACAAACCGGGTTTTGAGGGTCCGGAGGCCCCTCCTGGAGAGGGGGGTACTGTCACGTCGCCGTCAGACTCGGGGCCCGCTGTTCCGCCCTCAGCCACTAGGAGGCGACGGACTGTCACACCGCCCTCGGGCTCGGGGCCTGCTGTCCAGGCCTCGGCCACCAGGAGACGCCGGACTGACATGTCGTCGTCGATCTCGGGGCCTGCTGTTCCGCCCTCAACCACTAGGAGGCGCCGTGGCTCGCGCTCGAGTGAGGGCGGCAACAATGAAAGGGCTTCTGCGCAGGCGTCTACTGGACGCAGACTCCGCTCCTCTGTCAGTCATGAAGGGGCTGGTGCATCATCATCAGGTCTGGTCCTGGGGGCGGTCCTGATGACATCACCAGCCCGGGAGCCTGTGAGGGACGACCTGATCCCTCAAATACCTTGGGACTGGGCTTGCAAGCCGCCGGATATATTCTTGGTTCCCCTACGTGTTACTTGTGATTGCCTATCGTTAACTCCGACCTCAGCCTGAACTTCTGACTACTCTGTTGCCTGCCGTTTTTGTACCTTGCATTTCTCCTGATTACTGACGCTGACCTCGGCCTGGATTCCTGACCCCCTCTACTGCCTGACGATTTTGTACCTCCGCTACTCTCCCGGTTTTTGACCTCTGCCTGGACTCTCGACGCTGCCTCTGCCTGCCGTTTCTGTACCTCCACTGCTCGCCTGGTTTCCGACCCCATTTTTGGCTCCCTTCCTGCTGTTCTATTGCGACCGTTCTGCTCTGGCACTCTGCTCCTGTTCAGACAGCGCTTCCTGGGCTCTGCAGTAAATCCAGATCCCTGTATAGGGGTTAAGGGTGTCGGTGCTACTCGGGGCGCTGTCTGTCTGCAGCCCAGACACGCAGACGGACGCGACACTCCATTATCCTCTCGTCACTTTGGTCACAGGCAGCTGTGCCATCGAGCGTGTCACATAGCGCTCAGATATCAGTGGGCCTCACACAATCCACAAGTGTCCAGTGTCCAAAAGTGTGCGCAGAGATTCAAAATCTCCATTATCCTCTTGTCACTTTGGTCACAGGCAGCTGTGCCATCGAGCCTGTCACATAGCGCTCAGATATCAGTGGGCCTCACACAATCCAAAAGTGTCCACTGTCCACAAGTGCACAAATTCAAAATCTCCCCTGTCCTATAGACACCTTGTACCTTGTTTTACATTACTATATAGTTTGTTGGATTTTGTCTACATTTCTACCAAAAATGAGGAAGGCTGGTGGAAGAGGCCGTGGAATTGGGCGGGGGTTGGCAGCTGGTAATGATGGTGTTGGTGGTGGATCTGATGGTAGTGGCAAGAGCAAAATAGGACCGAATGCAGGAGGTGCTGACCCTGCGTCATCGTCTGGCTACATAAGGCCTCGAACGCTTAGTTTTCTAGGAGTTGGCAAACCGCTTTTAAAGGCAGAGCATCAGGAAAAAGTTTTGTCTTACATTGCTGACTCAGCCTCCAGCTCTATCGCCTCCTCTTCTTCAGTTGTAAAAAGTAAAAGCACTGAGTCGTCATTGGAGGCTCATGTTCATGAACCACACCTTTCCTTGTGTCCTTCACCCCAACCAAGATTGAAGGATGACGCAGGCCATACTACTGATTACTCCATGGAGCTGTTTTCACATACCATGCCTGGATTATCAAGTGAAATGGTGAATTACCCAGGCCAAGATGAATCTGACATGGAGTGCACTGATGCACAGCCGCTGATAGATGATTCTGCTGGTACATTCACTCAGAGCACTACATTGTCCTCGCAGTGTACAGAGCCAGATTTTGACCCTGATGAGACTCAGGTGCCCCTTCCCGCACACTATACCACCATACACGGTGACACAGAGAAAGGTGCACATGACATAGAAGAGGAGGTGATGGATGACCCAGTTGTTGACCCAGATTGGCATCCATTGGGGGAAGAGGGTGCTGCTTCCAATAGCTCAGATGAGGAGCATCCACAGCAGACATCGACATCGCAACAGCTGTTATCTGGCAGGCCCGGAGCACTCCAAAGACAGGTTCCAAACATCAAAAGAGTTGCTGGACAGCTTGTCCAGAGGGTCAAAAGATCACAGCGTGCTAGGCCGCAAAATGTCTGCCAAAGTAGGAAGAGTGCAGTGTGGCACTTTTTTGAACAAAATCCTCATGATCAGGCCAAGGTTATCTGTAAGAAGTGCGCAAAGACCTTTAGCCGAGGGAAAAATCTGAAAAATTTGAATACCAGTTGCATGCTTAGACTTTTAACCAGCATGCACTTGCAAGCGTGGACACAAAACCAAACCTCAAGTGCCACATGTGCAACTGATCACAACGAAGGTAGTCAGCAACGCTACATTGTTTCCCCCACTGTAAGCCCACCGGTTAGCACAGCAGCAAATGTTGAGGTGTCGTTGCAAGACCATAGCAGTCAGGGAATCCCACTGTTATATCAAAGAAAGACTGATTCTAGGCCATCAGAAAGAACACCAACTCCATCACCATCATCAACCCTCTCTCAGTGTGCCCTGTCCACCGCTACTTCCACCATATGCAGCTCTCAAGTCCAGCTCACCCTCCCAGACACTATGAGTAGGTCAAGAAAGTACTCAGTCTCTCATCCGCGTACACTGGGTTTGAACGCCCACATTGCCAAACTAATCTCGTTTGAGATGATGCCCTTTCGGTTGGTGGAAAGCACAGCTTTCCGCGAACTCATGGCCTATGCAGTACCACGCTATGACCTACCCAGTCGCCACTTCTTCTCTCACAAAGCCATCCCAGCCCTCCACCATCATGTGAAAGACCGCATTGTCCATGCACTCAAGCAGTCAGTGAGCGGAAAGGTGCACCTCACAACTGATGCATGGTCCAGTCGGCATGGCCAGGGCCGTTACGTGTCCATCACTGCGCACTGGGTTAATGTGGTGGATGCAGGGTCCACAGGGGACAGCAGTGGTGGGACAGTGCTGCCTAGCCCACGGTATAGGAAACAGTTGGCTGTAGGCGTTCGACCCTCCTCCTCCTCCTCCTCCTCCTCCAGAAGCGAAAGCTCGTCCACAGAGCGCAGTCGTACGAGCACTCCATCTGCAGCTGCCACTGTTGCACACGATGTGTCCCCCTATCGAGCAGCTAGTGGAAAGCGTCAGCAGGCTGTGTTGCAGATGATGTGTTTGGGCGACAGACACACCGCCGAGGTGCTGGCCGAGTACTTGAAGCGACAAACTGAGTCATGGCTGGGCAGTGTACATCTTGAGGCAGGCAAGGTAGTTAGTGATAACGGCCGTAATTTTGTGGCAGCCATAGCCCTTTCAAAACTCAGCCACATACCTTGCTTGGCTCACACCTTGAACCTGGTGGTGCAGTGCTTCCTCAAAAATTATCCGGAGTTAACAGCCCTGCTCCAGAAGGTGCGAAGACTGTGCGCGCACATCCGCCGGTCGCCTGTACACTCTGTTCGTATGCAGAAGCTGCAGCGATTGCTCCACCTTCCCAACCACCGCCTCATTATCGACATTGCAACAAGGTGGAACTCCACCCTGCACATGGTGGAGCGGCTGTGCGAGCAGAGGCAGGCCATAATGCATTTGTGGGAGGATACACGGCCAGGCACTTTGAGAGCAGACATGGAGTTGACAGGCGTGCAGTGGTCGAAGCTGAAAGACCTTTGTAAAGTCCTTCAGTGTTTTGAGGAATGCACACGTAAGCGCAGACGACGCCATCCTAAGCATGAGCATCCCACTTATGCGTCTGCTCATGCAAACTTTGGAGGAGCAGGCGTCTGCAGCCAATGTTGATGAGGAGGAAGAGGAGGAGGGAATCCTTGATGACATTCAGCCATTGTCTGCTCAGGGACCTCTCCTGGACGAGGTGGAGGAAGAAGAGGAGGAGGAGGAGGATGATGGGGATGATTACTTAGGGGAGGAGGATGCATCTCGTGGGGCAAGTGAAAATGTTGGCGTGGCAAGGTCTGGTACAGGGTTTGTGCGTGACTGGAGGGATGTGGATTTGCCAGAAAGTGCTCCTCCACCCAGCACTCGCAGTGCATCATTGACACCGGGAACATTAGCCCACATGTCAGATTATGCCTTGCGGATCCTAAAAAGGGACCCCCGCATTGCCAAAATGATGAACGATGACGACTACTGGTTGGCCAGCATCCTGGATCCACGCTATAAAGGCAAATTACAAAACATCATGCCACAGGAGAACCTTGACCTAATATTGGCTAATAAACAAGCAACTCTGGTAAATCGGTTGCTTGAGGCATTCCCAGCACACAGCAGCGGTGATGGTTCTCACACGAGCCGTACGGGCCGGGGGCAGCTTGGCAGAGGTGTTCGTGGTGCACACAGCAGAAGTGGCGTTGGAGACAGGGGTTTCATGACAATGTTGTGGACTGATTTTTCAAATACCGCTCACACAACTGGTAATACTGCATCGATGGAAAGTGACAGGAGACAGCAGTTGTCAACTATGGTTACAAACTACTTTTCCTCCCATATCGATGTTCTCCCACACAGGTCATTCCCCTTTGACTATTGGGCCGCTAAACTGGACACCTGGCCTGAATTGGCCCAATATGCCTTACAGGAGCTCGCTTGCCCAGCTGCAAGTGTGCTATCGGAAAGAGTCTTTACCTCTCCCTGCTCCTTCCCTGTGTAATCTGGGCCGTCAAATCCATACTGTGCCTGACACCGTCTGAGCCTGCCTCCTGAGACATATATTTTGAATGTGTACGCTATCCATACATGTTATCCGGGGATACGGTACCCTTTCTAACCTTTGTGCAATCCAAACTGTGCCTGACACCGTCTGAGCCTGCCTCCTGAGACATATATTTTGAATGTGTACGCTATCCATACATGTTATCCAGGGATACGGTACCCTTTCTAACCTTTGTGCAATGACATGCAATCCATACTGGGCCTAACACCGTCTGAGCCTGCCTCCTGAGACATATTTTGAATGTGTACGCTATCCATACATGTTATCCAGGGATACGGTACCCTTTCTAACCTTTGTGCAATCCATACTGGGCCTAACACCGTCTGAGCCTGCCTCCTGAGACATATATTTTGAATGTGTACGCTATCCATACATGTTATCTGGGGTTACGGTACCGTTTCTAACCTTTGTGCAATCACGTGCAATCCATACTGGGCCTAACACCGTCTGAGCCTGCCTCCTGAGACATATATTTTGAATGTGTACGCTATCCATACATGTTATCCGGGGATACGGTACCCTTTCTAACCTTTGTGCAATCACGTGCAATCCATACTGGGCCTAACACCGTCTGAGCCTGCCTCCTGAGACATATATTTTGAATGTGTACGCTATCCATACATGTTATCCGGGGATACGGTACCCTTTCTAACCTTTGTGCAATCCATACTGTGCCTGACACCGTCTGAGCCTGCCTCCTGAGACATATATTTTGAATGTGTACGCTATCCATACATGTTATCCAGGGATACGGTACCCTTTCTAACCTTTGTGCAATCACGTGCAATCCATACTGGGCCTAACACCGTCTGAGCCTGCCTCCTGAGACATATATTTTGAATGTGTACGCTATCCATACATGTTATCCGGGGATACGGTACCCTTTCTAACCTTTGTGCAATCACGTGCAATCCATACTGGGCCTAACACTGTCTGAGCCTGCCTCCTGAGACATATATTTTGAATGTGTACGCTATCCATACATGTTATCCGGGGATACGGTACCCTTTCTAACCTTTGTGCAATCATGTGCAATCCATACTGTGCCTGACACCGTCTGAGCCTGCCTCCTGAGACATATATTTTGAATGTGTACGCTATCCATACATGTTATCCAGGGATACGGTACCCTTTCTAACCTTTGTGCAATCACGTGCAATCCATACTGGGCCTGACACCGTCTGAGCCTGCCTCCTGAGACATATATTTTGAATGTGTACGCTATCCATACATGTTATCCAGGGATACGGTACCCTTTCTAACCTTTGTGCAATCCATACTGGGCGTGAGAACGGCTGGCGAGCTGTTAAGCAAGCTACAGCACCTGTCCAGACAAGTACAGGGATTCCCTAGCGAGGAGACTTATTTGATTGTTTTCAATGTTGGGACAGCAATTTTTGGGGAGCACTATACTCTGGAGAATGATAGATGGGGCCCACCATACACTGGAACATTCCAAAGGTGGACATCAGACACTGGAGCAGCATTTACAGGGCCCATTATACACTAGAGCATTAGAAATGGGGCCCATTATGTTTGGGGCATTATTTGGGCCCATAAGACAGTGGAGCTTCATCCATGGGGACCAACATATACTGTAGCATTATGTGGAGCTCATCATATACTGTTTCAAACATTATATGGGACCAATGATTCTGTATGGAGAAATAGATGGGCCTCGTCATGAGATGTAAAAAGTGAGGTATTTTTCATTGTACTATACCGCTATTTATCTGCCGTATCGGAGCATGATGAGTTGTGGTATGTGTTAAAGGGGCGCTCTTTCGCCCAGGGCACATGAAAACCTGCAGCCAGCCCTCCCCCCCACAACTTTAGCCAAATAACCCCCATTTTTCAGTGTGTAACTTGTATTATGAAGTTAATTAAGGTTGACAAGCTTAAGTAAGAAGAATTGATGCTTTTGGCATTCAAATGGGCACTGTAGGTGTGTTTCCTGTCCTCCTCTCACTGCCGACTTTTATTCCCCATTGACTTACATTGGGTTTCGTGTTTCGGGACAACCCCGACTTTTCCCTATAATCGGACGATCTTGCTCGACCCGACTTTTGGAAAAGTCGGGTTTCACGAAACGAAACGCGACCCTAAAAAACCAAAAGTCGCTCAACTCTAATCGTATTTTTTCCACAAACATGATCAATTAGTCCCCAATTTTTTCATTTTCCCAAGGGTAACAGGAGAAATTGAACCCCAAAAGTTGTTGTCCAATTTGTCCTGAGTACGCTGACACCCCATATGTGGGAGAAAACTACTGTATGGACACACGTCAGGGCTCGGAAGGGAAGTAGTGACGTTTTGGAATGCAGACTTTGATGGAATGGTCTGCGGTGGTCATGTTGCCTTTGGAGAGCCCCTAATGTACCTAAACAGTGGAAACACCCACAAATGACCCCATTTTGGAAACGAGAACCCCTACGGAACTTATCTAGATGTGTGGTGAGCACTTTGAACCCCCAAGGGCTTCACAGAAGTTTATAATGCCCGGGCATGAAAATAAAAAAAATCGTATTTTTTCCACAAACATGATCAATTAGTCCCCAATTTTTTCATTTTCCCAAGGGTAACAGGAGAAATTGGACCCCAAAAGTTGTTGTCCAATTTGTCATGAGTACGCTGACACCCCATATGTGGGAGAAAACTACTGTATGGACACACGTCAGGGCTCGGAAGGGAAGTAGTGACGTTTTGGAATGCAGACTTTGATGGAATGGTCTGCGGGTGTCATGTGCGTTTGGAGAGCCCCTGATGTACCTAAACTATTGAAACTCCCCACAAGTGACCCCATTTTGGACACTAGACCCCCCCCAGAACTTATCTAGATGTGTGGTGAGCACTTTGAACCCCCAAGTGCTTCACAGAGGTTTATAACGCTCGGACGTGAAAATAAAAAAAACATTTTTTTCCACAAAAATGATATTTTTGCCCCCAATTTTTTATTTTCCTAAGGGTAACAGGAGAAATTGGACCGCGAAAATTGTTTTGCAATTTGTCCTGAGTAGGCTGATACCCTACATGTGGGGGTAAAACACTGTTTGGGCGCATGGCAGAGCTTGGAAGGGAAGGAGCACCATATGACTTTTTTAACTCAGAATTGGCTGGAATTGAGATCATACGCAATGTTGCATTTGGAGAGCCCCTGATGTGCCCAAACAGTGGAAACCCCCAATTCTAACTCCAACCCGAACCCCAACACACCCCTAACCCTAATCTCAGCCCTAACCCTAGCCCTAACCCTAACCCTAATGGAAAAATGGAAATAAATACATTTTTTTTTATTTTATTATTTTTCCCTAACTAAGGGGGTGATAACGGGGGGTTTGATTTACTATTTATGGCGGTTTTTATGTTTGGCAGCTGTCGCACGCTAAAAGACGCTTTTTATTGTAAAAATAGTTTTTGCATCACCACATATTGAGAGCTATAATTTTTCCGTATTTTGACCCACCGAGTCATGTGAGGTCTTATTTTTTGCGGGACGAATTGACGTTTTTATCGGTACCATTTTCGGGCAAGTGACATTTTTTGATCGCTTTTTATTCTGATTTTTGGGACACTGAACAAAAACCAGCGTTTCATGAATTTCTTTTGGGGGAGTGCGTTTACACCGTTCCGCGTGCGGTAAAATTGATAAAGCGGTTTTATTCTTCGGGTCAGTACGGTTACAGCGATACCTCATTTAGGTCTTTTTTTATGTTTTGT
The DNA here is from genome assembly GCF_039654945.1 of Dendrobates tinctorius. Lineage (NCBI taxonomy): Eukaryota > Metazoa > Chordata > Amphibia > Anura > Dendrobatidae > Dendrobates > Dendrobates tinctorius. The sequence goes on from NW_027361829.1 coordinate 40,510,056, forward strand.
CGGTTTTGTGCAATGAAAACTATTTTATATAAAAAATAATTATTTTTGCATTGCTTTATTCTGCAAGCTATAACTTTTTTTATTTTTTCGCTGATGATGCTGTGTGATGGCTCGTTTTTTGCGGGACAAGATTACATTTTCAGCGGTACCATGGATATTTACATGCGTCTTTTTGATCGCGCGTTATTACACTTTTTGTTTGGCGGTATGATAATAAATCATTATTTTTTGCTTCGTTTTTTATTTTTATTTTTTAAGGGGTTCGCTAAAGGGGTTAACTAATGGGACAGTTTTATAGGGCGGATCGTTATGGATGTGGCGATACCTAGTATGTGCACTTTTATTGTTTTTTTTATTTTCAAAAAATGAATTTATTGGGGAATATTTTTTTTTTTTTTTACTAATTTATTTGGCGATTTTTTTTTTTAAATTATTTTTACACTTTTTTTAATTTTTTTTTACTTTATCACATAGTCCCAGGTGGGACATCACTGTCCTGTGACAGATCGCTGATCTGTCACATCACAGATCACTGTGACAGATCAGCGATCTGTCACAGGCAGTGCCGAAGGCTTCCCCATGTCTGCGCTTTGCAGGCACTGAGGAAGCCAGCTTCCTGCAGGCCCCTGAAGGCCCCCGTCGCCATCTTGGATGCGGGGGCCTGTAGGGAAAGAGCCCCCCGCTGCAGCGCTGCACATTGCGCTGCCGTGGGGGGCTCCGGGAAGCACGGAGGGAGCCCCCTCCCTGCCGATGCTTCCCTTTAACTCCCGGTACACCGCGATCATGTTTGATAGCGGTGTGCAAGGGGTTAACGTGTCGGGGGCGGTCAGTGACCGCCCCTGACACATTGTGCCGGGTGTCAGCTGTGATAATCAGCTGACACCCGGCCGCGATCAGCGGCGCTCACCACGTGGGCGCCGCTGATCGCGGTAGACGTACTATCTCGTCCACGGTCATACGGGCCCGGGTACCGTGGACGGGATAGTACGTCAGATGTCAGGAAGGGGTTAAACATCAGCGGCCGACCAGTTAAGTATTAGTAGGTGGGTGAGGGCTTGTCAGAATCATGCCCAGGAACACCAGACTTTAGTTGTTGCGAGTCCTGTCCCCGTGAACTTCCACATAATCTTGCTCTGGCTCTTCCAGGCATGATTTCATCACAAAGATTTAGCCTTCATAATACAGAGACAGAGTACAACAGCGCCTAAGTGTTCACCCTCTTCTACTCAGACTTTCTATCTGCACAGTGACTGCCTCTAGGTGGAAGATGATGACGGTGGTAGTAGTTGGAGCATTTAACACAGTCATGAAGCTGCCATAACAACTTTAAACAGAATTCTTTTTACCGACATCCCCCACTGTAAAATGTGGCCTGTTTTTTTTAAAAAAAGCAACAGAGAGCTGTACATAACTGGAGTAACAGACAGGAAAACACTGGAATACCGGCCTAAAATCCCCAAATTTTAATCACACGAACGTGTCACAGATATACCACACTGCAAATTTTTTTTTTTTATTGGATGCAAAAGAGTGCTGGATATAACGAGAGTGACAGACTGGCAAAAAAAAAAGGGAATTTAAACCAAAAATGCCTCAATTTTTGAGACACGGATGTATGAGGGGTGTCACAGATATACCCCACTGTAAAATGTGGGCTGTTTTTTAAAACGATGCAACATAGTGCTGCATATAAGTCCAGTGGCACCCCAGACTAAAAAAGAAAACAGCTGTAAAATAGCCAAACTTTGAGCACACACAGATATGAGCTAGCATGCAGTACCACACCGAAAAATGTGTGGCCTGTATTTTAATAATTTTTTGGCTAAATACTGCTATATATAAGTACAGTGACACCCCGGACCAAAAAAGAAAACGGCCGTAAAATGGCCAAACTTTGAGCACACACAGATATGAGCTGGCACGCAGATACCACACTGATAAATGTGTAGCTTTTTTTAAAAAAAAATTTGTCTAAATAGTGCTGTAAAGTATATAAGTAGTATAGTGCCAGACAGCAAAAAAAACACAATTTAGGGCTAAAAAGACCAACATTTTTAGCAGACGGATGGATGAGGCGTGTCACAGATATACCACACTGTAAAAAAAAATTTTATTGGATGCAAAAGAGTGCTGGATATAATGAGAGTGACAGACTGACAAAAAAAGGGAATTTAGGCCAAAAATGCCTCAATTTTTGAGACATGGATGTATGAGGCGTGTCACAGATATACTCCACTTTAAAATGTAGGCTGTTTTATAAAATAATGTAACATAGTGCTGTATATAAATCCCAGTGACACCCCGGACCCAAAAAGAAAACAGCTGTAAACTGGCCAAACTTTGAGCACACACAGATATGAGCTGGCACTCAAATGCCACACCGAAAAATGTGTGGTCTGTATTTTTATAAGTTTTTGGCTAAATACTGTTGTATAAAAGTGCAGTGACATCACCGGACAAAAAAAAAGAAATCAGCCGTAAACTGGCCAAACTTTGAGCACGCACAGATATGAGCCGCACGAAGATACCACTACGACAATTTTTTTTCTTTTTTAATTTTTTTGGGGGTAAATACTAGAGTTGAGCGACTTTTGGTTTTTTAGGGTCGCGTTTCGTTTCGTGAAACCCGACTTTTCCAGAAGTCTGGTCGAGCAAGATCGTCCGATTATAGGGAAAAGTCGGGGTCGTCCCGAAACACGAAACCCAATGTAAGTCAATGGGGAATAAAAGTCTGCAGTGAGAGGAGGACAGGAAACACACCTACAGTGCCCATTTGAATGCCAAAAGCATCAATTCTTCTTACTTAAGCTTGTCAACCTTAATTAACTTCATAATACAAGTTACGCACTGAAAAATGGGGGTTATTTGGCTAAAGTTGTGGGGGGGGAGGGCTGGCTGCAGGTTTTCATGTGCCCTGGGCAAAAGAGCGCCCCTTTAACACATACCACAACTCATCATGCTCCGATACGGCAGATAAATAGCGGTATAGTACAATGAAAAATACCTCACTTTTTACATCTCATGACGAGGCCCATCTATTTCTCCATACAGAATCATTGGTTCCATATAATGTTTGAAACAGTATATGATGAGCTCCACATAATGCTACAGTATATGTTGGTCCCCATGGATGAAGCTCCACTGTCTTATGGGCCCAAATAATGCTCCAAACATAATGGGCCCCATTTCTAATGCTCTAGTGTATAATGGGCCCTGTAAATGCTGCTCCAGTGTCTGATGTCCACCTTTGGAATGTTCCAGTGTATGGTGGGCCCCATCTATCATTCTCCAGAGTATAGTGCTCCCCAAAAATTGCTGTCCCAACAATGAAAACAATCAAATAAGTCTCCTCGCTAGGGAATCCCTGTACTTCTCTGGACAGGTGCTGTAGCTTGCTTAACAGCTCGCCAGCCGTTCTCACGCCCAGTATGGATTGCACGTGATTGCACAAAGGTTAGAAAGGGTACCGTATCCCTGGATAACATGTATGGATAGCGTACACATTCAAAATATATGTCTCAGGAGGCAGGCTCAGACGGTGTTAGGCACAGTATGGCTTGCACTTGATTGCACAAAGGTTAGAAAGGGTACCGTATCCCCGGATAACATGTATGGATAGCGTACACATTCAAAATATATGTCTCAGGAGGCAGGCTCAGACGGTGTTAGGCCCAGTATGGATTGCACGTGATTGCACAAAGGTTAGAAAGGGTACCGTATCCCCGGATAACATGTATGGATAGCGTATACATTCAAAATATATGTCTCAGGAGGCAGGCTCAGACGGTGTCAGGCACAGTATGGATTGCACGTGATTGCACAAAGGTTAGAAAGGGTACCGTATCCCTGGATAACATGTATGGATAGCGTACACATTCAAAATATATGTCTCAGGAGGCAGGCTCAGACGGTGTCAGGCACAGTATGGATTTGACGGCCCAGATTACACAGCGGAGGAGCAGGGAGAGGTAAAGATTGCAAATGCTGGGGCCCTGCCCAAGCAAGGGGGGCCCACTCGTGGGCGTCGGTACTGGCACTGGGCCCCTCATAGTACAGCGGTGTGTCTGACGGCGGGTGTGCACCACAACCGTCAGACACTTGATTGCACTATGAGGGACCCTGTGCCAGTGCCCGCGCCCAAGAGTCGGCCTACCCACCTGTCCAGGGCAACGGCACTCGCACGTTGTCGTGCGGTAGGTGGTGACCCCGGCCATGGGGGGGGAGGCAGCACAGTTAGGGAGTTTTAGAAAGTGGCATATGTTGATGTTGGACATTCAGCTGATGCAAAAGGCGAAATAGGTGAAGTACCAGGAAGAGGTGGACCAAAGCAAGCCATTTTTCTGTCACCCTATGTGTCATCAGGTGAAGGTGGGACAAAATCATTGGAAACCCATGCGTGGTTCATTTTAATGAAGGTTAGATCATCCACATTTTGGGTTGACAGACGGGTCCTTTTTTCTGTCAGGATTGATCCAGCTGCACTGAAGACTCTTTCCGATAGCACACTTGCAGCTGGGCAAGCGAGCTCCTGTAAGGCATATTGGGCCAATTCAGGCCAGGTGTCCAGTTTAGCGGCCCAATAGTCAAAGGGGAATGACCTGTGTGGGAGAACATCGATATGGGAGGAAAAGTAGTTTGTAACCATAGTTGACAACTGCTGTCTCCTGTCACTTTCCATCGATGCAGTATTACCAGTTGTGTGAGCGGTATTTGAAAAATCAGTCCACAACATTGTCATGAAACCCCTGTCTCCAACGCCACTTCTGCTGTGTGCACCACGAACACCTCTGCCAAGCTGCCCCCGGCCCGTACGGCTCGTGTGAGAACCATCACCGCTGCTGTGTGCTGGGAATGCCTCAAGCAACCGATTTACCAGAGTTGCTTGTTTATTAGCCAATATTAGGTCAAGGTTCTCCTGTGGCATGATGTTTTGTAATTTGCCTTTATAGTGTGGATCCAGGATGCTGGCCAACCAGTAGTCGTCATCGTTCATCATTTTGGCAATGCGGGGGTCCCTTTTTAGGATCCGCAAGGCATAATCTGACATGTGGGCCAATGTTCCCGGTGTCAATGATGCACTGCGAGTGCTGGGTGGAGGAGCACTTTCTGGCAAATCCACATCCCTCCAGTCACGCACAAACCCTGTACCAGACCTTGCCACGCCAACATTTTCACTTGCCCCACGAGATGCATCCTCCTCCCCTAAGTAATCATCCCCATCATCCTCCTCCTCCTCCTCTTCTTCCTCCACCTCGTCCAGGAGAGGTCCCTGAGCAGACAATGGCTGAATGTCATCAAGGATTCCCTCCTCCTCTTCCTCCTCATCAACATTGGCTGCAGACGCCTGCTCCTTAAGGTGCGTCAAAGTTTGCATGAGCAGACGCATAAGTGGGATGCTCATGCTTAGGATGGCGTCGTCTGCGCTTACGTGTGCATTCCTCAAAACACTGAAGGACTTTACAAAGGTCTTTCAGCTTCGACCACTGCACGCCTGTCAACTCCATGTCTGCTCTCAAAGTGCCTGGCCGTGTATCCTCCCACAAATGCATTATGGCCTGCCTCTGCTCGCACAGCCGCTCCACCATGTGCAGGGTGGAGTTCCACCTTGTTGCAATGTCGATAATGAGGCGGTGGTTGGGAAGGTGGAGCAATCGCTGCAGCTTCTGCATACGAACGGAGTGTACAGGCGACCGGCGGATGTGCGCGCACAGTCTTCGCACCTTCTGGAGCAGGGCTGTTAACTCCGGATAATTTTTGAGGAAGCACTGCACCACCAGGTTCAAGGTGTGAGCCAAGCAAGGTATGTGGCTGAGTTTTGAAAGGGCTATGGCTGCCACAAAATTACGGCCGTTATCACTAACTACCTTGCCTGCCTCAAGATGTACACTGCCCAGCCATGACTCAGTTTGTCGCTTCAAGTACTCGGCCAGCACCTCGGCGGTGTGTCTGTCGCCCAAACACATCATCTGCAACACAGCCTGCTGACGCTTTCCACTAGCTGCTCGATAGGGGGACACATCGTGTGCAACAGTGGCAGCTGCAGATGGAGTGCTCGTACGACTGCGCTCTGTCGACGAGCTTTCGCTTCTGGAGGAGGAGGAGGAGGAGGAGGGTCGAACGCCTACAGCCAACTGTTTCCTATACCGTGGGATAGGCAGCACTGTCCCACCACCGCTGTCCCCTGTGGACCCTACATCCACCACATTAACCCAGTGCGCAGTGATGGACACGTAACGGCCCTGGCCATGCCGACTGGACCATGCATCAGTTGTGAGGTGCACCTTTCCGCTCACTGACTGCTTGAGTGCATGGACAATGCGGTCTTTCACATGATGGTGGAGGGCTGGGATGGCTTTGCGAGAGAAGAAGTGGCGACTGGGTAGGTCATAGCGTGGTACTGCATAGGCCATGAGTTCGCGGAAAGCTGTGCTTTCCACCAACCGAAAGGGCATCATCTCAAACGAGATTAGTTTGGCAATGTGGGCGTTCAAACCCAGTGTACGCGGATGAGAGACTGAGTACTTTCTTGACCTACTCATAGTGTCTGGGAGGGTGAGCTGGACTTGAGAGCTGCATATGGTGGAAGTAGCGGTGGACAGGGCAGACTGAGAGAGGGTTGATGATGGTGATGGAGTTGGTGTTCTTTCTGATGGCCTAGAATCAGTCTTTCGTTGATATAACAGTGGGATTCCCTGACTGCTGTGGTCTTGCAACGACACCTCAACATTTGCTGCTGTGCTAACCGGTGGGCTTACAGTGGGGGAAACAATGTAGCGTTGCTGACTACCTTCGTTGTGATCAGTTGCACATGTGGCACTTGAGGTTTGGTGTTGTGTCCACGCTTGCAAGTGCATGCTGGTTAAATGTCTAAGCATGCAACTGGTATTCAAATTTTTCAGATTTTTCCCTCGGCTAAAGGTCTTTGCGCACTTCTTACAGATAACCTTGGCCTGATAATGAGGATTTTGTTCAAAAAAGTGCCACACTGCACTCTTCCTACTTTGGCAGACATTTTGCGGCCTAGCACGCTGTGATCTTTTGACCCTCTGGACAAGCTGTCCAGCAACTCTTTTGATGTTTGGAACCTGTCTTTGGAGTGCTCCGGGCCTGCCAGATAACAGCTGTTGCGATGTCGATGTCTGCTGTGGATGCTCCTCATCTGAGCTATTGGAAGCAGCACCCTCTTCCCCCAATGGATGCCAATCTTGGTCAACAACTGGGTCATCCATCACCTCCTCTTCTATGTCATGTGCACCTTTCTCTGTGTCACCGTGTATGGTGGTATAGTGTGCGGGAAGGGGCACCTGAGTCTCATCAGGGCCAAAATCTGGCTCTGTACACTGCGAGGACAATGTAGTGCTCTGAGTGAATGTACCAGCAGAATCATCCATCAGCGGCTGTGCATCAGTGCACTCCATGTCAGATTCATCTTGGCCTGGGTAATTCACCATTTCACTTGATAATCCAGGCATGGTATGTGAAAACAGCTCCATGGAGTAATCAGTAGTATGGCCTGCGTCATCCTTCAATCTTGGTTGGGGTGAAGGACACAAGGAAAGGTGTGGTTCATGAACATGAGCCTCCAATGACGACTCAGTGCTTTTACTTTTTACAACTGAAGAAGAGGAGGCGATAGAGCTGGAGGCTGAGTCAGCAATGTAAGACAAAACTTTTTCCTGATGCTCTGCCTTTAAAAGCGGTTTGCCAACTCCTAGAAAACTAAGCGTTCGAGGCCTTATGTAGCCAGACGATGACGCAGGCTCAACACCTCCTGCATTCGGTCCTATTTTGCTCTTGCCACTACCATCAGATCCACCACCAACACCATCATTACCAGCTGCCAACCCCCGCCCAATTCCACGGCCTCTTCCACCAGCCTTCCTCATTTTTGGTAGAAATGTAGACAAAATCCAACAAACTATATAGTAATGTAAAACAAGGTACAAGGTGTCTATAGGACAGGGGAGATTTTGAATTTGTGCACTTGTGGACAGTGGACACTTTTGGATTGTGTGAGGCCCACTGATATCTGAGCGCTATGTGACAGGCTCGATGGCACAGCTGCCTGTGACCAAAGTGACGAGAGGATAATGGAGATTTTGAATCTCTGTGCACACTTTTGGACACTGGACACTTGTGGATTGTGTGAGGCCCACTGATATCTGAGCGCTATGTGACACGCTCGATGGCACAGCTGCCTGTGACCAAAGTGACGAGAGGATAATGGAGATTTTGAATCTCTGCGCACACTTTTGGACACTGGACACTTGTGGATTGTGTGAGGCCCACTGATATCTGAGCGCTATGTGACACGCTCGATGGCACAGCTGCCTGTGACCAAAGTGACAAGAGGATAATGGAGATTTTGAATCTCTGCGCACACTTTTGGACACTGGACACTTGTGGATTGTGTGAGGCCCACTGATATCTGAGCGCTATGTGACACGCTCGATGGCACAGCTGCCTGTGACCAAAGTGACGAGAGGATAATGGAGATTTTGAATCTCTGCGCACACTTTTGGACACTGGACACTTGTGGATTGTGTGAGGCCCACTGATATCTGAGCGCTATGTGACACGCTCGATGGCACAGCTGCCTGTGACCAAAGTGACGAGAGGATAATGGAGATTTTGAATCTCTGCGCACACTTTTGGACTCTGGACACTTGTGGATTGTGTGAGGCCCACTGATATCTGAGCGCTATGTGACAGGCTCGATGGCACAGCTGTGACAAAAGTGACTAGAGGATAAGGGAGATTGGATTGCTTTTAAAAAAGCAGTTTGCGGAGCAGTGGGTAAACAGCAATGCCAGCGTGTCAGGAAGCCTTAAAAGGCAGCCCAACAACCAACACCACTGATACACCACAATATAGCCTCCCCTTGCACTGCACACACAGTGACTTGTGTGTTGTGCAGGCCAAATCGCTAGCAGCAGAAGCAGTTTTTTGTCTTCTTCCCTGCCTAACGCTCTCCCTACAGAATCAGCAGCAACCTCTCCCTATACTAAGATCGGCAGAAGTAAGATGGCGGTCGGCGTGCACGCCCTTTTATACCCCCTGTGACGCCCACCAAAGCAAGCCAATCACTTGCATGCCCTTCTGAAAGATGGTGGTGACCCGTGCCTAGGTTATCACGTTGCCCACAGTGTCCGTGGATCCTGATTGGCTGAAAAAGAGCGCAAAACAAACTTTTGAAACGCGACTTTGGCGCGTAAGTCGCCGACCTCGTGGCCGACCTCATCCTAGGGTCGGGTTTCGTTTCATGAAACCCGACTTTGCCAAAAGTCGGCGACTTTTGAATTTTTTCGACCCGTTTCGCTCAACTCTAAATACGATTTTTTTATTTTCATGCCCTGGCATTATAAACTTCTGTGAAGCCCTTGGGGGTTCAAAGTGCTCACCTCACATCTAGATTAGTTCCTTAGGGGGTCTAGTTTTCAAAATGGGGTCATTTGTGGGGGGTTTCCACTGTTTAGGTACATTAGGGGCTCTCCAAAGGCAACATGACACCCGCAGACCATTCCATCAATGTCTGCATTCCAAAATGTCACTACTTCCCTTCCGAGCCCCGATGTGTGCCCATACAGTAGTTTTCTCCCACATATGGGGTATCAGCATACTCAGGACAAATTGGACAACAACTTTTGGGGTCCAATTTCTCCTGTTACCCTTGGGAAAATAAAAAAAATGGTGACTAAAAGATCATGTTTGTGGAAAAAATACTCTAGTAAATACTGCTGTATATAAGTCCAGTGACACCCCGGACCAAAAAAGAAAATGGACGTAAACTGGCCAAACTTTGAGCACACACAGATATGAGCTGGCACGCAGATACCACACCGAAAAATGTGCGGCCTGTTTTTTTTTTTTTTTTTTTGCTAAATAGTGCTGTATATAAGTACAGTGCCAGACAGCAAAGAAAAATGAATTTAGGGCTAAAAAGACCAACATTTTTAGCAGACTGATGGATGAGGCATGTCACAGATATACCACACTGTAAAATATGTGGTCTGTCTGTATTTTTTGGGGGTTCAGCAAAATAGTGTCAAGAAATTGTGCAAGACTCTCAAAAAAAACTACTCAACCATACCACATAAAAAATAAATATTTCTCAGTGCACTCAAAAGGGATGTTTGGGACGCCTTTAAAATTGCTGGATTTTCACACTGTGCTAGGAAAAGGATCTGGCTGTATTGTGCAGTGCCAAAAAGCAAATGGAGGGGAAAAAAGAGCTCTGGATTGCTTTGTAATAAAAAAAAAAGCTCAATTAGCCCTGGCCAAAAAAATTTTCAAAGCCAATTACATCTGGGGCTAGGTATATACGGCCAATATATCCCACAGGTAGCAGCAGCAGCACCAGAACACAGGACCCTCTTGATATATGCAATGATCTGTATATACACACATACAGTGCCTGCAGGCCTTGCACTGATCTGTATACAGCAACGTTCACTACCCTGCCTGCCTAACACTGGAACCTATATACTTCGGACTGTTGTTTTAGCTGGATTTGAGTTGTTTAGGATGGTAGACCCCACACCCACAAATAAATCCCCAATTCTGACCCTATCAAGGCAGCAGCTGTCCCTACACTATCTCAATCCAGAGCTGAATGCGGCAAGCAGGGCGGCGTCCGGTCTCTTATACCCCTGATGATGCTGTGCGGCCAGCCAATCACTGCACAACCACAACAAAAATGGCTGTGGAGTTTCATTGCCTGGCAGACAATCCCTGGATCGTGATTGGTTCTGTAAAGTCCTCCAAAAAAGCTAGGTGGAGACCCGAGTTCCCGCCGAGTAATCCTGGAAATGCTCAGTGCTTGCTGAGTACATCGAGTACAGTGATACTCGAGCGAGTAACGAGTAGTGGCGAACACGTTTGCTCATCACTTCCCCACGCGTATCGCCACAACCAATGTGGCTTCCGCTGGGGAGATAAAGTGCTGAACTGTGCATGTGCCGAATATATATAGGATTCACATATGAAGATGAATTAGTTAATCAAAGAAAGACTTACTGACCATGGAGACCAGGAAAACTGCATGGCAGCAGCCATCTTGTCAGTGTCATCTTGCACAAAATTTCAATAAAGTTGGTTAAAGGGCCATACTGCGCATGCGCCAAAAAAACACAAATGCAGAAGTGCAGAGCGCATGCGCAAACGCCGATGGTGCGTGACTGCTTCATGATAGTAACTCGAACAATATGAACACGTACTCAAATTACAAAATCGTTGGTTATAGTATACATGAATCAGCCAAAATAAAACAAAAACTATAGTTTACAAAAAGAATAAGAATTGACATAAGAAAAGCGCCGGTCTTAAATACAGTTCGCATGCGCTAAATATTTTCATATCAAAGCAAAACTTTGCATGAACCAAAAGAGTAAGTGAAGCACCGATCCCAAATTTTCCCCTTGTTTACTATTGGTCCTAAGTTTAGAAATTTCTTTGCTAACCACATCATAGAAGATTTGGAAAAAAGTTAAAATGAAGGTGTGGCCTGCTAAGGTAAGCGCCATAGCTTGCCGGTACTGTTACCAGAGCCCTCATTTTCTTGTAATAATTCAAGAAGATCATTGAAAACTTGCCTCTCATCCTGTGGTAATGAGTCAATCATTGAGGGTTGATGATAAAGCACCTTAAAAGTTAACTGCCTACAAAATAAATACAAGTATATTAAATTCACACTAGCGCACCATTGTTAAGGGTTTAGTCAATTGGAACAATTATGTGCCATTTATTATTTTTTGGTGCAATCATGTTTCTTTTTTTATTATAAGTGCCTTTCAGCTCATTGCTTCTGGGTGCGGCTGTGGTCTTACTGGCGCATGCGCTGGATTCATTTTTTGATGCATGCGAGGTCTAGATCTGAGAAGAAAATACTTAGCGCAATGCGCATTGTATTCGTGATCGGCGCTTCACTTACCCTTTTGGTTCATGTGCAATTTTACTTTGATAGGAAAATATTTAGAGCATGCGCACTGTATTTGAGACCAGCGCTTTTCTTAGGTCAATTCCTATTCTTTTTGTAAACTATTGTTTTTGTTTAATTTTGGCTGATTCATGTATACTATAACCAACAATTTTGTAATTTGAGTACGTGTTCATATTGATTGATACACTATCATGACGCAGGCACGCACCATCTACATTTGCGCATGCGATCTGCATTTCTGCATTTGTGTTTTTTGGGGCATGCGCACTATGGCCCTGTAACTAACTTTATTGAAATCTTGTGCTCAATGTTTTCCTGGTCTCCATGGTCAGTAAGTCTTTCTTTGACTAACTAAAGTAATTAATCTTCATATGTGAATCCAATATATATATTTGGCACATGCACAGTTTGGCACCTTATCACCCCTGAGGAAGCCACATTGCCCCATTCCCTGCAGCATCTACGGCCTTTTGATTGTTTCTTGCACCTTTGCTTCCATGTGCTTTCAAGTGTGGAGCCGTTCTCCTTTTTATCATGCTATATGAATAGGTTTGGCTCTTTCACATTTCATGTTATTGCTTTGGTCACCACTGGCTGGGTCATCCAGCATTTTTCTTAGCGTATTTTATTGTGCTGTGAATAGCTGTACTTGATTTATGTTTAGGTGGTTCCGCCAATATGACAGATCTATTTATATAATAATTGTTTGGCCTATTCATTTGGAGCCTGTCCTGAATATTTAGGCTGTATGGGATCTGGTGTGGGTGAGTCTTTGCCTTATCATATGGCATGACTAGTTCACTTTTCATGTTTTTAAGGTAGTTGTGTGTTTTTCTTGTTTGTGCCTTTTGTAACTAATAAACATTGTCAATTATTTCACATCTCGTGGTGTTCCCAATTTGGGGGCATGTTGCTTTTCTCTCCATTTCCTTACTCTCATGCTGTATGTGCTACACTGTGCGTTCCTACTAGTCTCTGCACATGGGATGCCGCTTACATTCAGCTCCTGTGCATAGTAATCGATTTGGCACTTACAGCATACATAGAGCTGAAAACTTAACCCTTTGACCTTTCTTTTGTTAATTTTAATTCAGTTCATTAATGTCAATTATTAACCTTTACTGTTTAGCAAACTAAATGCTTTCCTATTTAATCTGACCATACATGAATTTGTCACTTCTTAATTCAAAGTGTGATTTAGCTTGCTCTTTGTAATTTATAAATCTGTCACTACTTAGTCTAGTACGAATTTATTTACTGGATATTTACCTATTATATGTCTTCCATAGCCAATATACATTAGAGCAGGGGTGGGCAATTAATTTTGCCATGGGGCCGCATTAGAAATTGGGATGGTGTCAGAGGGCCGGACTAATATAATTAACTCAGTTGTATCCAATACTATATATGTACAGTTGTGGCCAAAAGTATTGACACCCCTGCAATTCTGTCAGATAATACTCAGTTTCTTCCTGAAAATGATTGCAAACACAAATTCTTTGGTATTATTATCTTCATTTAATTTGTCTTAAATGAAAAAAACACCAAAGGGAATGAAGCAAAAAGTAAACCATTGATCATTTCACACAAAACTCCAAAAATGTGCCAGACAAAAGTATTGGCACCCTCAGCCTAATACTTGGTTGCACAACCTTTAGCCAAAATAACTGCGACCAACCGCTTCCGGTAACCATCAATGAGTTTCTTACAGTGCTCTGCTGGAATTTTAGACCATTCTTCTTTGGCAAACTGCTCCAGGTCCCTGATATTTGAAGGGTGCCTTCTCCAAACTGCCATTTTTAGATCTCTCCACAGGTGTTCTATGGGATTCAGGTCTGGACTCATTGCTGGCCACCTTAGAAGTCTCCAGTGCTTTCTCTCAAAAACCATTTTCTAGTGCTTTTTGAAGTGTGTTTTGGGTCATTGTCCTGCTGGAAGACCCATGACCTCTGAGGGAGACCCAGCTTTCTCACACTGGGCCCTACATTATGCTGCAAAATTTGTTGGTAGTCTTCAGACTTCATAATGCCATGCACATGGTCAAGCAGCCCAGTGCCAGAGGCAGCAAAGCAACCCCAAAACATCAGGGAACCTCCACCATGTTTGACTGTAGGGACCTTGTTCTTTTCTTTGAATTCCTCTTTTTTCTTCTGTAAACTCTATGTTGATGCCTTTGCCCAAAAAGTTCTACTTTTGTCTCATCTGACCAGAGAACATTCTTCCAAAACGTTTTAGGCTTTTTCAGGTAAGTTTTGGCAAACTCCAGCCTGGCTTTTTTATGTCTCGGGGTAAGAAGTGGGGTCTTCCTGGGTCTCCTACCATACAGTCCCTTTTCATTCAGACGCCAACGGATAGTATGGGTTGACACTGTTGTACCCTCGGACTGCAGGGCAGCTTGAACTTGTTTGGATGTTAGTCGAGGTTCTTTATCCAACATCCGCACAATCTTGCGTTGAAATCTCTTGTCAATTTTTCTTTTCCGCCCACATCTAGGGAGGTTAGCCACAGTGCCATGGGCTTTAAACTTCTTGATGACACTGCGCACGGTAGACACGGGAACATTCAGGTCTTTGGAGATGGACTTGTAGCCTTGAGATTGCTCATGCTTCCTCACAATTTGGTTTCTCAAGTCCTCAGACAGTTCTTTGGTCTTCTTTCTTTTCTCCATGCTCAATGTGGTACACACAAGGACACAGGACAGAGGTTGAGTCAACTTTATTCCATGTCAACTGGCTGCAAGTGTGATTTAGTTATTGCCAACACCTGTTAGGTGCCACAGGTAAGTTACAGGTGCTGTTAATTACACAAATTAGAGAAGCATCACATGATTTTTCGAACAGTGCCAATACTTTTGTCCACCCTCTTTTTTATGTTTGGTGTGGAATTATATCCAATTTGGCTTTAGGACAATTCTTTTTGTGTTTTTTCATTTAAGACAAATTAAATGAAGATAATAATACCAAAGAATTTGTGTTTGCAATCATTTTCAGGAAGAAACTGAGTATTATCTGACAGAATTGAAGGGGTGTCAATACTTTTGGCCACAACTGTGCTATCTTTTCATAAACAACAGTATGTTAAACAATGCAAAGATTTACAATACAATTAAAATTGTAATCTTTAAACACCGCTATGTGCTCTCCACAAACTAAGCACACAGCTTTACCTTTGGCTTCAGCAAATAAATATTTAGAAGTCCATTCCTTGTTAAAAACTCTGCATTCTGCATCAATCTTTCTTTTTTTAGCTGACATATTTAGGGGCTATAACAGCTAACCTTGCCTAATTCTTCCAATGGGAGTCTCTGCCCAAGTTTCAGAAGAACGTGGCTGCTACAGGGGAGGAAGCAAGTGGTATCTGTGTACCACTCCTGTACTGCTCACAGGGGCTTTATTAGGCACTGACCACTCTACCCTGAGTCCCAGACCCTGGCCTGATGTAAACACCCAGTCCAGACCCAGTCTAAAGTAATTGATGCTAGCCTTACGTTACACCACAGTGTCACTGGTCTGCTTGCAGCAGTATAGATCACACCACGCCTCCACGCCCGCACATTTTAGCACAGAGTTGGAGGCATGGTGTGATGTATACTGCTGCAAGCAGACGCCACCAACGGCATCTACGCAGCCCTCACTCAGACCACACCCCCCTCCAACCTCGACCAGTCAGCGCCGCAGGTCTGGTGTGTGGGCGGTGCGCTGGAGGCAATGTTTCTGTGCCGCTCTCAGGAGGTCGGGGTCCGCTCCGCTCACAGCTGCGTCTGCCGGGACTCCTCTGCTTTCTGCTTTCCTCATGAATGATTCATGAGGAGAGCAGGAACCGGAGAAATCCCGGACCCTCCGCGGGCCGGTCACAGGCAGTGGGCGGGCTGGATCCGGCCTGGGGGCCGCCCCTTGCCCAGGTCTGCATTAGAGGGACACTGGCTAGTATCTAATGGAGAGTAGCATAATCTATTGTCCTCTTAATTATTATACTGGGACCTTTGTTTTTGAATATGGTGACTTACGTAGCCGTGTATTTTTTTTTTTATATATGATACAACAGTAAACTTTTATTCATAATTAGATGGTGGCCCGATTCTAATGCATCGGGTATTGTAGAATATAGCCAGCGGGAGACCGACGTTCAAAAGATGGTCCAGGATGATCCACCACGATCGGCGATCTCACAGCGGGGTCTGGTTGCTGCAGCGTGTAACACTGAGACTATGTACCCACATTGCAGAAATGCTGCGGAAATTTGCGCAGTATTTCCACAAATCCCGCCGTGGGAAAAACGCACGCAAATTCGCGGAAAACATGCGTTTTTCACACTATTTTCGCATGCGGCATTCAAGCACATTCCAAGCGATTTGAAGCATCTCTTGGAATGTGATTGACAGGTTGGTCACACTTGTCAAGCATAGTGTTTGACAATCGTGATCAACTTTTTACTATTGATGCTGCCTATGCAGCATCAATAGTAAAAGAATGTAAAAAATAATTTAAAAAAATTTTAAAAAAAAGGTTATCCTCACCTTCCGACGGCCCCGAACTCCTCTCCACGCTCCCTGCATCTTCCGGTCCCAGTAATGCTTAGGACCAGAGATGACGACACTCTCGCGAGAGCGCGACATCATCAGCGGTCTTTCGCGCAAAGCATTACTGGTACCGGAAGATGCCAGGCACCTGGTGAGAGGAGGGAAAGAGTCCGGGGGCCGTCGGAAGGTGAGTATATCACTATTTTTTATTATAATTCTATCTTTTACTGGTTTATGGTACCCAGGGCCGGGAGGAGAGTCTCCTCTCCTCCTGATCCTTGGTACCATCTGCACATTGAGCGCTGCGCCGGTCATCTCCCGGCTGCGTCGCTGCTGACCTCCGTGTGGCAGATGACCCGCGGCAACCATCGGGAGATCAGCGGCTAGCGCCGCAGATCTCCCGATGGTAGCGTTGGCGTACGTTGCTCGAATGCCGCACCAATTCGCGGCTAGACTGCACCTGTCGCTGATTGGTCGCACCCGGCCGGCCTCAACGAATCAGCGATGCGGGATTTCCGTTACAGACAGACAGACAGAATTAGACGATTATATAGTAGATGTTAATAATCATCTAATAAAAGTTATATTTTTATTCACAAACCGTTTAGTCTCCTCCCCCTCTCCTTATTATAAAACATAAAGTGATGGCCACTTATGTGAATTATTTCTTACCATAATTCAGTAACCTTTAATGATTTCCTCCAGCACAGCTTTTTCAGCATTCAGATGGTACTACAATGAAAAGTCAGCCCAATGTTCTAGGAACCCAAATCCTTCTGCTCTGTACCAAGACCTCAAGGGAATCTGTCAGTATGATCATAGAAAGTTGAATAAAATGATACCTTGATATGTAACCTAAGAGCTTATTTTAAATTAAACATGGCGTTACCAGTGTGAAACATTTAATGACTGATGATCTGCCCTCTTGCTTTACATGTCCCACACTGGTAATACCCCCTTTCATTTAAAATGAGCTTTGTATACAGATTCTCATGGAGATCTGTGTCTGTCTCACAGATGTCCTCAATACTGAGAAATACGAGATACCTATACATCATGTAATCAGGGAGGTGACTGGGTTCCAAATTTATTCTGCAGCAGCCCCAAGCATACAGGCAATGTTATTAAGAACTATTTTAGAGGTACAGTAGGTGTTGCTGCAGTGTAAATTTGTTTTGATCCGGCAAGGAATGAAAAACAAATGTGGTCCACATCTGTTTTTGACTCCTTGCCGTATAAAATTAAATTTACACTGAAGTTAGGCCTACAGTCTGATTTTCTTTTGTGATGCGGAGGTTCTTATCTCTATAAGTCTGGAGCACGAGTCTCTTCCTCAAGCACACAATTCTTTTGAAAGGACAGTGTGCCGGTCTGGCTCCTTCTAAGAACTATTTTAAGCATAAAGAAGAACAAAAAGTTCTGGATGTGATAACATGGCCACCACAGAGGTCTGATCTCAATATCAGCGAGTCTATCTGGGATTATATGAAGACAGAAGGAATATAAAAATGCTTGCATCCACAGAAGATCTGTGGTTGCTTCTCCAAGATGTTTGGAACATTCTCTGCCAAATTCCTTAAAAAACTGTGTGCAAGTGAACCTAGAAAAATTGATACTATTTTAAAGGTAAAGGGTGGTCACACCAAATATTCATTTGATTTTGCCTGTTTATTCACTTAGCATTTTGTTAATTGATGAAAAATAAACTACTAACACTTCTATTTTTTAAAGTATTCTAACTTGGCAGCATTTTTCCCACATAAAAAAATGTGTTGGAAACATGATAAAACTAGTGATGACCTAGTATACTCGTTGCTCGGGTGATCTCCAAGTATTTTGGCGTGCTCGGAGATTTAGTGTTTGTTGACGCAGCTGCATAATTTGCGGCTGCTAGACAAGATGAATATACAGTATGTGGGAATTGCCTGTTAGGAATTCCACACATGTATTCAGGCTGGCTAGCAGCCGCAAATCATGCAGCTGCGTTGACAAACACTAAATCTCCGAGCACGCCAAAATACTCAGAGATCACCCGAGCATGCTTGGGAAAACCCGAGCAACGAGTATTCTCACTCATCACTAGTTAAAACTTTTCCACAGTATTTTTTATTGACCTCTATGATAACTATTCAAGATACACATTGAGGTTGGAACCTCAGCACCACAAATATAAAGGAAATGGGACTGTGAGTTGTGCCACAGCTTACACCCTGGTTGCTGCATTTCCTGATTCCCAGCTCCTGCGCCACACAGGTCCTCCTTGACAAGAAAGAGATCCTACGATTTATGTTATTGCTGTACTAGATTTTTGCCTATGACACGCCCCAGGGGCCGTGGATTACTCGGTACCGGGCCAGTAGTCTTAAAGGGATGTGTCACAGTGGCAATGACCCAGTCCATGGCCCCAGGCGTTCATGTAAAAGAAGTGGAATGGATAGGAAAAGAGTTTGTAAGAAATTTGTGATGCCACCTATGGTATTCTGGTCAGCGCTGCAGTGTTGCTTCTCTGGGACAGATGTTATGTTGCAGCAGAGTTGGTGAAGCTCTCCACAGGCAGAGCTGTAGTCCCCGGGCAGTAGAGATGAGTTTGTAGATGGTGAGGTAGTTTGGAGTGGAGGATGTAGCAGTGCTGAGTGAGAGGTGCAGAACGGAGACAGATGACACAGTTGTATGCCATTACAACACTTTACTCACAGTTCTGTCTGCAGTACAGATGCCCGCTTCAGTGCTGCATTCTCCAGGTGAGGAGTCCAGCCAACTTCCAGGTAAAATGAAGTACACTCTTCCAGCACTCCTTTCCTGGCCATCTCCACACAATATGCTGCTTTCCACTTTCCTTCCTTTCCAGCACTTCACAATTATCATCCCAGGCCAGCAGCTGCGAATCCTGTCAGACAACGCATACCCTTCCGTTTCTTTGATCCTATGTAGCTGCCTTTCCAGTCGGAGTAACTGTGGTAGGGGGCTGTGGTCCATAAAGTCACCACAGCTATCGGCTTGCTAGTAGCGCCCTGAAGTACGCTCACTAGGCTAGGCGCCGTGTCCCTTTGCAACCAAGTCCTTCCTCCACCTGATGTCAGTTAGCGTGGATAAGAGACCCATGGGGAGTATGCTCCAGCCGTTTCTCAGCAGAACCAACTTTTCTCTTAGGGAGCTTTCTGTCAAGCTATTCAGTCCGGCAACTCCTGCTGACTGGAGCTGCCCAAGACACGTCCGTCTCCTTCCCTCCCTCTGAGGGAATCTGACCTAACTTCCTTGTATCCTACAATTCTCCCTCTTTCAAACTATGGTCCGCCCACCTCCCAACACCCTTCGTGTTCCAAAGCAGGGGCCATAAAGGGTGCTCTGCTATTCTAAGTGTGTGTGTGGGATGTGGGATGGAATATGGTCGGGTGTCTCCGCCTTACCTGGTTGTGGGATACCACACCTCTGGGCGAGGTGCAGTATCTCTGTGGTGACTGGACCCTCAGGGGCGCCACACCTACCTGCACCCACATTGTAGTCAAGATGTCCTTGAGAAAGACCGTAACTGGTGGAAACATCGGATGAGATCTGTTTTTGATGCCTTGCCAGATCAAGATAAATTTACAATGCAGCAAGACCCACAGTCTCATTTAATTTTCTTTTGTGGTGCTGAGGTTCCAACCTCAATTAGTCTGGACCACGAGTCCTTTGCTCAAGCACACAATTCTTTCAAAAGGACAGTGTGCCAGTCTTTCTCCTTCTAATCTATTCAAGATACATAGTCACTTTCCTAAGGAAAAACAAAGACTGTATAACAAAGACAGGTAAGTGTCAGCATACCGTGATATCTCAAAGTGATAATAGAGGCGCACTCCCAGGACAACACATAGATGACTATCTAATAGAGATGAATGAATTGATTTGCAGTACCATAGTCCAGCAGCCACGTCAGTATTCTACTATCGAAAACCACACGGCATAAAACATTAACAGACAGTTCTTTACACACCTGAGCAAAATGGAGTAGCTGAAAGAATAGAACCGTGACTGAAATGATCAGATGTATCCTGAAAGATATTGGTCTACCTGAAAAATGTTACAGTGAAGTCTAAATGCCAGCATCATATTAACAAAACAGGCTCTTCTCCAGAACAGCAGAAAAAAACACATATGGTCTGTGACGTGTTCAGATACCAAGTGAAAACACATGGGTTTTTTGCTGCAGCATATTTATCAATAGTCCACAAGAAAACTACACCAAACTCCAAAACATAGTAGAGGGAATCTTTGTTGGATATAGTTACTATTGCAAAGTATACAAAATCCTAAACCAGAAAACATACAGTTACTGTTACCAACAGTTAACAGCAGGTCTTCTAATTGCTGAAAACCAGATAACATCACTAAAAATAAGAACAGAAGAGAAAACATGACAGTGATCAGAGTACTTGTGAACAAATTCCAGAAGTCAGAGCAAACCCAATCACTTAAAGTAAGCAGATCCAACCAAACCCAGACACAGAAGCGATGCTTTAAACAGGAGAAAAAGGTAAACCACCTGTATGTCTCTCATATAAAACAAGCACCATAAGGGCATGTGCACACTTTGCGGATTTGCTGCAGATTCGCTAGTTATGTACAGTACTATGCTATCCTATGGAGAAAAAAAACGCAGTGCACATGCTGCAGAAAAATCCAAGCAGAAACGCAGAGGTTTATTTTCCGCAGCATGTCAATTCTTTGTGTGGATTCTACAGCATTTTTACACCTATTCCATTATAGAAATCCGCAGGTGTAAAAACGCATGCCGAATACGCACAAAATTCGCAATAAATTCGCACAAAAATTGCAGGAAATCCGCAGTAAAAGCGCAGGTATTTTGACCTGCAGATTCCGCGCGGAAAAATCCGCACACAAATCTGTAACATGCGCACATACCCTTATAGTATACAAACCCACGTTTTGGGAATACATATCTTAGGTTTCTGAAAGGGAAGCCAATAAATTGATAAAGGCTATGCAAGGGGAGGCCAGGACAGTAGTCATGGCCAGAGTCACTGAAGCATCTGTGTCCTGACCTTCCCTCATAGAAAACTGTATTCCACTTCTCAATATACCTGCGTCTCCAGTTTCAGGTCCCCCAGGCCACTTCTCAGGCGGTGACAGCCCCTCTTTAAGGGGACACCCAGTAACGGAGACACAGTCCAGGATAGCTTGAACATTCTCTTTACTTAATACTTCACAAGTTGCATCCACAGTTGGCACATCATGGAATTCACTTGTTTCCTCATCTTTCCCTACTTCGCTAAAGCTTCTGTGTGGAACACGTTCAGACCTGACCGTCTTATACTGCTCCCCAGATCCTTCCTTTCCTAACCTCACCATGATGGCAATTCCTTCTGTCTGTTTCCCCCAGACTAGAAATCATCAACCACCCAGTTTGGTTGCCTCTGGAAAAGCATCCAGCCCATCTGTACCGTTCCCGTCGAAGCTCCAAATTCCTTCCACTCCTCACTCCAACCGACTCCTACCCTAAAGGTGTCCGCCCAGGCTATGAGTTGCCACATCTTTCTTCGCCTGTATTGGCCCACTGCAATGATGCCCAGTGGCTGTGGATAGCATGGGCTGCAGCTATTTAACGTTGCGTGGCTGCCAAGCTGTCCTGGGCCTATAGCCCATGTGGACACTTCAGGCACCCTGGCTCTGTCTGTCTAAACTTTCCTAAGTCTTGCAGCTTATAACCTATTCTAACCATGCACACTAGTATGCCCCCATCTAGTGCCCCCCAAAGAAACTACACTTACCCTTAGCTATGAGAACTGTTATGAATGTGTCACCAAGGAGAAAAAAAACAAAACAAGCTAAGTCACAGAAAACCAGAAAGGTTGGTAACTTTGCAGATTGCAGATCCCTGATCTTACCACACAACTAGCAGTAGCCGTGGAGCGTGCCTACGATGTTCCTAGATGCCTCGTCACGGCTGGAGGACTAAATAAGCCTAAAGCAAGAAAAGGGAAAACTAACTGCCCCAAAGCAGACCCCAAAGGAATAGGTAGCCCCCACACATGTATTGATGGTGACACAAGATGAAGGCACAAACACAGGCAGGAAAATAGGCTGAGCAAATGATGGGGCCCAAACTAACTAGACAGGAAAGGAAAGGAAAGACACTGTCTGCAACCTGCAAAAAACCCTACAAAAATCATGTCCAACACTTCTGATAGCAAAATTAACCCTGAAGTCACTAGACTTCTCCCACTATATCAGCACTCTGAAATATTCTGAGACAGAGCAAAAAGAGACCGAACTAGTAAGGGACAAAAAGCCAATTGGCAAAATACTGATGAATAAGAGAGGAAATTCAGCACAGCCCCCAGCAGGGGCAGGCTGACCACACCAAAAAACTGAATAGACCAACAAAATCAAGTGTGAACATTAGCAGAAAGACTTAGCTTTAGATGACTGGAACAGAGCTAAAAACCAAGAGCTGACAAGCCAGAAGGAATCACCAGCAACTGAATAGGGCGTCTGCTGTCTTAAATCCAATCTGAGACTCCTGAGATCCAATCGTCATCCTCATTCTCAGGTGGCAGATCTCCACCAATCAAATCAGCCTCTCTACCTCCTGTTACCACCAGAGGGAGTCTGGAAGGAGAACTCACAACTGGTGAACCAGAGAATGAACTCACAACAGTACCCACCCCTTAAGGAGGGGTCACTGAACCCTCATCCATGCCACCAGGCCGATCAGGATGGGCCCGGTGAAAAGCACGAACCAATCTATTGGAATGAATATCGGAGGCAGAGACCCAAGAATTATCCTCCTGACCATAACCCTTCCATTTGACCAAATACTGGAGTCTCCGTCTAACCAAATGAGAATCCAATATTTTCTCTACCTCGTATTCCACATTGCCTTCAACAACACACGGTCAGGAGGTGCTGCCATAGGAACCACTGGCTCAACAAACCTCTTCAACAGAGATTTGTGAAATACGTTATGGATCTTGAACGTAACTGGAAGAGCCAATCGAAACGAAACAGGATTAAGAATTTCCAAAATCTTATAAGGACCAATAAATCTTGGCTTAAATTTAGGAGATGCAACCTTCATAGGAATATTCTTAGACGACAACCAAACCATATCACCCACTTTAAACCGGGGACCAATGGTCCTATGCTGGTTGGAAAATCGCTGGGCCTTTTCCTGAGAGAGTGACAACTTATCCACTACTTGGTCCCATATCTGCTGCATTCTCTTTACCATAGTGTCCACACCTGGGCAGGACAAAGATTCCACTTGCCCTGAAGAGGATCGAGTATGAAACCCAAAATTACAGAAAAAGGGTGACATCAAAGTGGCAGAACTAGCTCTATGGTTCAGTGCGAATTCGGCCAAGGGCAAAAATGAGACCCAATCATCCTGATCAGCAGATAAAAAAATCTCAAGGAAGACTCCAAGGTCTGGTTTGTTCTCTCAGTCTGTCCATTGGTCTGGGGATGAAAGGCAGAGGAGGAGAAGGATAACTGAATTTCCAGATTGGAACAAAAGGCTTTCCAGAATCTGGAAACAAACTGGACTCCTCTGTCGGACACAATATTCTCAGGAATCCCATGTAACCGAACCACCTGTTGTAAAAACAAGGGCACCAACTCAGCGGAAGATGGCAACTTTGGAAGTGGTACAAGATGGACCATCTTCGAAAATCTATCACAAATCTCCCAGATAACAGTCATTCTCTGAGAGACAGGAAGATCAGAAATAAAATCCATTGAGATATGGGTCCATGGCCTTTGGGCACCGGCAAGGGCATCAATAACCCACTAGAACGAGAACAGGGTTTAGACCGAGAACAAGTTCCACAGGACTGTACAAAATTCCTGACGTCACGAGATAAGGCAGGCCACCCAAAGGACCAACTCACCAAATCTCTGGTACCAAAAATACCTGGATGACCAGCCAATGCGGAGCAATTAATTTCAGACATCACTCTCTTTCGCCACTGGTCAGGAACATACAATTTTCCCATAGGGCAGCGCTCAGGTTTATCCTCCTGAAATTTCTCCAGGGCGCGTCTCAAATCGGGCGAAATGGCATAAAGAACTATCCCTTCACCAAGGATGGTAGTAGGCTCGGTCACACTAAGAGAATCGGCAAAGAAACTCCTAGAAAGGGCGTCTGCCTTAACATTCTTAGTGCCCGGAAGAAAAGAGACCACAAAATTAAAACGCGTGAAAAACAAGGCCCATCCAACCTGTCTAGGATTCAAGCGTTTGGCCGACTCCAGATAAATCAAATTCTTGTGATCGGTGAGGACCACAACTTGATGTCTAGCTCCCTCCAACCAATATCTCCACTCCTCAAATGCCCACTTCATGGCCAACAATTCCCGATTCCCCACGTCATAGTTGCGTTCAGATGGGGAGAACTTTCAAGAAAATAAGGCACAGGGATTCATCTTAGAAGTCACAGGGTCTTTTTGGGACAAAACAGCTCCTGCACCAATCTCAGAAACATCTACCTCCACCTGAAATGGAAGTGAGACATCAGGTTGCCGTAAAACTGGAGCTAAAGTAAATCTCTGCTTAAGCTCCTGAAATGCAGAGATAGCCTCAGGAGACCAATTCAGCACATCAGCGCCCTTCTTGGTCAGATCAGTCAGTGGTTTGACAATACCAGAAAAATTACCTATAAATTTACGATAGAAATTAGCAAAACCCAAAAACTTTTGGAGGGCCTTCAAAGAAGTAGGTTGAACCCAATCATAAATGGCCTGTACCTTGGCCGGGTCCATTTCAATAGTCAGTGGAGACAAGATAAATCCCAAAAATGAAATCCTCTGTACACCAAAGAGGCATTTCGATCCCTTAACAAACAGGGAATTCTCCCTCAAAATCCGGAACACAGTCAGGACGTGTTCCACATGAGAATCCCAATCACTAGAAAAGATCAAAATATCATCCAGATAGATGATCAAAAACTTATCCACAAGGTCACGGAAAATATCATTCATAAAGGACTGGAAGACAAAAGGGGCATTAGTGAGCCAAAAAGGCATCACCAGGTGCTAAAAATGTCCCTCCGGAGTATTAAACGCCGTCTTCCATTCATCCCCGTGCTTGATGCGAATAAGATTATACGCCCCCTGAGGTCAAGCTTAGTAAACCAGCAGGCACTCTTAACTCTGGAGAATAAATCAGACATCAGAGGTAACGAATACTGATATTTAACCGTCATCTTGTTAAGGGAACGATAATCAATACACGGTCTTAATGAACCATCTTTCTTGGCCACAAAATAAAAACCAGCACCTAAAGGTGACGAGGATGGTCTAATATGACCCTTCTCCAATGACTCCTTAATATAGGATCGCATAGCATCATGTTCGGGTACTGATAAGTTGAAAAGCCGACTCTTGGGAAATTTACACCCAGGCATCAACTCAATTGCATAGTCATAACTCCTATGAGGAGGCAAAGACGCAGACTTACTCTCACTAAATACATCAGAAAAATCGGCTAGATAATCAGGAATATCATGAGACTGAGGAGAGGTGGAGAAAACAGGAGCATCCCTAAGAACACACTGACAACCCCAACTCACCACAGACCCAGATTTCCAATCCAAAACTGGATTATGAGTTTGCAACCAAGGAAAACCCAGAACAATAGTATCATGCAGATTATGCAGCACCACAAATTTACAATTTTCTTTGTGGTCTGGGGCAACTCGCATTGTCACCTGGGTCCAAAACTGAGGTTTATTCTCCGCCAAAGGAGTAGCATCAATACCCCTCAAAGGAATAGGCATCCGCAGCGGCATCATGGAGAAACTACAACATTTAGCAAAGTCCAAATCCATCAGATTCAGCGCTGCTCCTGAATCCACAAAAGCCTTCGTGGAAAACATGGATAAGGAGCAGATCAGAGTAATTGCCAAAAGAAACTTAGGTTGTATACTGCCCACAGCAAATGTGTGTGCAAAACGTTTCTCTCGTTTTGGGCAGACAGAAATAGTATGAGAGGCGTCTCCACAGAAAAACACAGCTTATTACACCTTCTAAACTCCTGACGTTGCGCCCTAGACAAAACCCCATCACATTGCATAGGTTCAGACGTTTGTTCAAAAGGTGTCAGCGCCTCCCGTGTAGTTTTACGTTCACGTAAACGCCGATCAACTTGAATGGCTAATGACATAGAATCATCAAGACCAGAGGGAACAGGAAATCCCACCATAGCATCTTTTATGGTCTCTGATAAACCCTTCCGAAAGAGAGCTGCCAATGCACTATCATTCCATGTAGTAAGGACTGCCCACTTTCAGAATTTTTGACAGTATAACTCTGCAGAATCCTGACCCTGGTTTAATGCCAACAGGGTTCTCTCAGATGGATCAACAGCATTAGGTTCATCATACAACAACCCCAAGGCTTGAAAAAAATGCATCCACATTAGTCAGAATAGGATTTTCAGGTGTCAGAGAAAAAGCCCAATCCTGGGGATCGCCGCGCAGCAAGGAGATGACAATTTTAACCTGCTGCACAGAGCTCCCCGATGAATTAGGCTTCAAGGCCAGAAATAATTTACAATTATTCTTAAAATTCAGAAATTTAGACCGATCCCCAGAAAACACATCAGGAGTAGGGATCATAGGTTCAGCAGCATGTGACTGAATGAGATAGGTGGAAATTCCCTGCACTTCAGCAGCCAGCTGCTCCACACGATCAGACAATTGCTTAATCTCCATTAGGAGAAAGAAAAAAAAATCCTCCTACGACCCCAGAGAAAAAAAGAGGAAAAAATATTAAAAAAAAATTCTGACACTTTTTTTTTTAACAACTTTTTCCTGCTTTTGAGTACCCTAGAATCTGCGGTATATCTGGTGATTCTGTTATGAATGGGTCACCGAGGAGAAAAAACAAAACAAGCTAAGTCACAGAAAACCAGAGAGGTTGGTAACTTTGCAGATTGCAGATCCCTGATCTTACCACACAACTAGCAGTAGCCGTGGAGCATGCCTACGATGTTCCTAGACGCCTCGTCACGGCTGGAGGACTAAATAAGCCTAAAGCAAGAAAAGGGAAAACTAACTGCCCCAGAGCAGACCCCAAAGGAATAGATAGCCCCCACACATGTATTGACGGTGAAACAAGATGAAGGCACAAACACAGGCAGGAAAATAGGCTGAGCAAATGATGGGGCCCAAACTAACTCGTCAGGAAAGGAAAGGAAAGACACTGTCTGCAACCTGCAAAAAACCCTACAAAAATCATGTCCAACACTTCTGATAGCAAAATTAACCCTGAAGTCACTAGACTTCTCCCACTATATCAGCACTCTGAAATATTCTGAGACAGAGCAAAAAGAGACCGAACTAGTAAGGGACAAAAAGCCAATTGGCAAAATACTGATAAATAAGAGTGGAAATTCAGCACATCCCCCAGCAGGGGCAGGCTGACCACACCAAAAAACTGAATAGACCAACACAAGCAAGTGTGAGCATTAGCAGAAAAACTTAGCTTTAGATGACTGGAACAGAGCTAAAAACCAAGAGCTGACAAGCCAGAAGGAATCACCAGCAACTGAATAGGGCGTCGGCTGTCTTAAATCCAATCTGAGACTCCTGAGATTCAATCGTCATCCTCATTCTCAGGTGGCAGATCTCCACCGATCAAATCAGCCTCTCTACCTCCTGTTACCACCAGAGGGAGTCTGGAAGGAGAACTCACAACTGGTGAACCAGAGAATGAACTCACAACAGAGAACTATATCACTAAAGTGCCCCCTCTAATGTCCGACGGGTACACTTTACTTTCCCTATCTAACATACAGTATTACATATAAAGGAACACAACATAATATACATAGTTCTGCAGAGAATGGTAACACATGTATGAATGTGGCAGTACCATAAATGTGAGTGGTAATATATATTGCTATGTAGCAGTACCACAAATATTAACTTAGACATTACCAACATTAGCACATGTAAACATCAACACACTGAGACAATTAGAAGAAGGGGAGCAAGGAGGTAATTCTATCTCACCCCCTTACAGTTACACAAGAAAAAATGAAATCCATTCATGACACCAAAACATGGACACTAAGAGTATCAGTAGGAGGAAGGTCATAGGCTGTGGATGGACTTGTAAGGACAACACATCCAGCATTTTATTTATTTATATTTTATTTTATTATATTTTAAAGCATAAAGCCTTTAGACTAGGGGGGTTCATAATACTCTCATATTCATATTTACATGTATATCTTTACCATGCATTATCTTATACACAAAGTGTGTACTGGTCCAATTTTTAGGAAAACTTATCTGCACTTACTTTGCTTGTGTTTATTAATGTCACTTTATGTGGTAATAACTCTGGAACACTTAAACGGATCCCGCTGATTCTGAGAATATTTTTTTGTGACATATTGTACTTCATGACAGTGGTAAAATTTGTTCAATTTGACTTTTGTTTATTTGTGAAAAAATCACAAATTTGGTGAAAATTTTGAAATTTTGCAATTTTCAAAGTTTTAATTTTTATGCTCTTAAACCAAAGAGTTACGTCACACAAAATAGTTAATAAATAACATTACCCACATGTCAACTTTACATCAGCACAATTTTTTAAACATCATTTTTTTGTTAGGACTTTAGGAAGGTAGTTGACCATCGATTTCTCATTTTTACAACAAAATTTACAAAACCATTTTTTCAGGGACCACATCATATTAGAAGTGACTTTGAGGAATTTATATGATAGAAAATACCCAAAAGGTAACACCATTCTAAAATCTGCACACCTCAAAGTCCTCAAAACCACATTCAAAAAGGTTATTAACCCTTAGGTGCTTTACAGGAATCAATGGAATTTGGAAGGAAAAATTTAACTTTAGACCTACATTTTTTTCACAAGGATAACAGGTAAAAATGGACCCCAAAATTTGTTGTGCAATTTCTCCTGAGCACATTGATACCCCATATAAGATGGAAAACTAGTCTTTTGGGGCATGGCAGGGCTCAGAAGGGAAGGAGCACGGCTTGACTTTTTGAATGCAAAATTGTCTGGATTTGAGAGCAGATACCATGTAGCATTTGGAGAGTGCCTGATGTGCATAAATAGTGGAAACCCCCCCACAAGTGACTCCATTTTGGAAACTAGACACCTCAAGGAATGTATCTAGATGTGTGGTGAGCCCATGAACCCCCAGATGCTTCAAAGAAACTTATAACATTGAGCCGTGAATATAAAAAATCTAATTATTCCCACAAAAATGTTCTGTTACCCCCAAATTTTTTATTTTCACAAGGGCAACAGGAGAAAATGAGCCACAAAGCTAGATGTGCAATTTCTCCTAGAATGCCGATACCCCAAATGTGGGGGAAACCACTGTTTGGGCGTACGGCAGGGCTCGGATATGAAGGAGCACTGCTTGACTTTTTATACACAAAATTAGCCGGAATCATTAGCAAGCACCAAGTCGTGTTTGGATAGCCCTTGATGTGCCTAAACATTGTAAAGCTGCCCACAAGTGATGCTGTTTTGGAAACTAGATGCCTCAAGGAATGTAACTAGATGTGTTGTGAGCACCTTGAACCACTGGATGCTTCACATATATTTATATTGTAGAAATGTGAAAATAGAAAAAAAAAATCATATTTTTTCCCACAAAAAATGTTCATTTACCCCCAAATTTTGCATTTTCACAAGTGTAACTGGAGAAAATGCAGCATACAATTTGTTGTGAAATTTCTGTTGAGTACGTCGATAACCAATATGTGGAGGGAAACTACTGTTTGGGAGAAGTGCAGGGCTCGATAGGGAAGGAGCGCCATTTGTCTTTTTGAACGCAAAATTTGCTGGAATAATTAGAGGATGTCATGTCGTATTTGTAGAACCCCTGATGTGCCTAAACAAGGAAAAAACACCACTAGTGACCCCTATCAAGAACCATGCTGCAGACTTACAGCAAGAGTCTGTGCATGAGATACAGAAGGACAGGCGGTGAAAGGGGAGCGCTGCGGTGAGATTACCTGCCAGAGCGCAGAACCAGAAACACGTGACCATCGGGGAGTGGCCGGAGGCGGAGCCAGACACCAAGTAGCGGCGGTGACCGGAGAAATCAGAGAGTAGTCTGAACATGCCTAAATCAAACCAGGCGGTCGATGAAGTGCCAAAGAGTGAGATGCTGAGAGTGGTCAGGACGTAGCAGAATGTGAGGTAGCTGAAGATAGCGGTGCAGTACAAACGGGGCAGACAGGAGATTAGTAAGAGTAGCAAGCCAGAAACAGACAGTAAGCACAGAATCACAAAGCAATGCGCAGAACAAGAAAATGGACCGAATCATTCATGACAAGGCAAACGGACTACACAGTATGCAAGCACACCAGGGGCTCAGACACACAGGCAGAACAGATGTATCACTGACAAGGATCCCCAGACGAAGGCAGGTAAATAAAGTCCTCCCCAAACCAAAAGGAGGCCATACAAAATTAACCCTGAGAGGACAGGAAAGGAACCCTGTCCATAACCGTAACAACCCCATTTTGAAAACTAGACCCCTCATGGAATGTATCTACATTTATGGTGAGCCCCTTGAAACCCCAAGTGCTTCACAGAAGTTTACAACGTTGAGCTGTGAAAATAAAAAATTCCCACAAAAATGTTCTTTTAGCTCCAATTTGTTTATTTTCACAAAGGTAGAATAAATATCAACATGCAATTTCTCCACGCTGTACTGATACCGTACAGTGCAACGCTCAGAAGGGAAGACGTGTCATATTGGAGTTCAGATTTTGTTGGAATGGTTTGTGGGTGCCATGTCACATTGGCAGAGTCCCTGAGGTACCAAAACAGAAACCCCCCAATAAGTAACATTATTTTTACAAACTACACCTCTCAATGAATACATATAGGGGTGCAGTGAGGATGTTAGAACCGTATGTGCCTCACAGAAATGTATACCATTGGGCGATGAAGGAAGAACTATTACATTTTTAACGCTAAAATGTCGCTTTACCCCAAAAATTTAAATTTTAGAAAGCTATTAGGATAAAATGGATCTGTTTGTTGTGCAATTTCTGCTGCGTACACCAATACCCTACATGTAATTGGGAACTACTTTTGAGGCACAGTGAAATTCTTAGAAGGGAAGGAGCATCAAAATTTAGTGCAGATTTTACTGTTATTTTACAGCAGAATCCCCCATAAATGAACCAATTTTACAAACTATACCTCTCAATGGATTCATCTAGGGTGCAGTGATCATATTGACCCCACAAGTGTGTCACAGAAATGTCATACCTTTGGCTCATGATGAAAAAGTAATTCCATTTTCTATTTTTACAAGAGGAAATGGGTAAAAATGGCACCAACATTTTTCACACAATTTCTGGTGAAAGTGGCAATACCCCATATATGGCTGTACAATACTGCTTAGCCACAAGGCGAGACACAGGAGAGATGGAGCGTTATTTGCTTCATGCAGCGCAGGTTTTCCTAGAATATTCTGCAGATTCCATATACCAGTGCTAGAAGAGCAGAATAAATAACAAGAAGAAATGCGTAGAGCAAGATAGGGAGGGGGGAGCAGTTGAATAAGCCCCGCCCAGCGGACCGGACAGCGGCAGTTTACATACATCTGAACCGATATAAAAATGGTATTTATGCATGAAAGGTGCTGGGTCAGGGGGAAGCAAAAATACTAAGAGAATCCTTATGTGACACACAATTGAATGATATCATTATATGATATCTCAAAAAAGGGGTGACAAATTCCCTTTAAGGGCCTGTCATACTAAGCGATATCGATAGCAATATCGCTGCTACGTCACTGGTTTTTTGGGACGTTATAGCGATATTGCTAGCGATATCGCTATGTGTGATACTTACCTCCGACCGGCTCCCCGCTGGTTTCCGCTGATCGCGCGAGAACGTCCTGGGCCGTTTCTCGTCGTCAGCTTCCTGCTGGGCTTCCTGTGCT
Source organism: Dendrobates tinctorius (assembly GCF_039654945.1). Taxonomy (NCBI): domain Eukaryota; kingdom Metazoa; phylum Chordata; class Amphibia; order Anura; family Dendrobatidae; genus Dendrobates; species Dendrobates tinctorius. Next base: position 40,542,467 of record NW_027361829.1, read on the forward strand.
GCCGACGAGCGACGCGTGGACGCGGGCGGGAGGACATCAGGATCGCCTTGTCTGACAGGTAAGTAGCGACCCCCGACCCCTGCTATGTCGCTGGTGAGATCTGCCTGTGTGGTAGCTCACTAGCGACCACTTAGCGATGCACCAGCGATCCTGACCGCGTCATATCGCTGGTCGGGATCGCTGGTGCATCGCTAAGTGTGACAGCACCTTTACAAACTAGAGAAGTCAAACAATACAGTACAGACAACCTCCAATACTTCACACAGCACCATCTGCTGTCCCTCAAGCTTATTTGCCACTAATACTATAGCTCAAAAATTTGCAATAAAAAAAGAGAAGAGCCAGCACTGCCAGTGGTCAGAACGCATAACATGAGGTGCATATGCACATATCTTACTGCATTCAAAATGAGACATTTAGCAAAATATTGATCAATATATTGAGCCACCCCGCCATGCCAAGGCAATCTCATATGGGGGGTCCTACTCTACATTTTTATTTATTCACTGTGCCATTGCGGCCTCCTAAATGTTTTAAGAGCAAGACCATATCAAATGCTATCCATACCTGAAGCATATCTGCATCACTCCCGTGCAGCCAGATGGAGCAGGTGCAGATAAAGGCCAACCAGGTCTGAACACAGACATCTCAGGTTTGACCTCCACACACTGCCTAACCAGCAAACACAGATGAAGGGCAATGCAGGCTCAGACATGGATGCAAAAATAAATAAAGCCTGGAGCAGGGCGGGGCTGCCGTGAGTGTGCACAGCAGCCTAGATCAATCACAATAAACACAGAAAAGATGGCGAACATGACCCAGCGTGCACGGCAACAGTGGTGGTCAGCCACAAAACCAATTTGCAATAAAAAAAGAGAAGAGCCAGCAATAAATAAAAATGTAGAGTAGGACCCCCCATATGAGATTGCCTTGGCGTGGCGGGGTGGCTCAATATATTGATCAATATTTTGCTAAATGTCTCATTTTGAATGCAGTAAGATATGTGCATATGCACCTCATGTTATGCGTTCTGACCACTGGCAGTGCTGGCTCTTCTCTCTTTTTATAGCTCAAAAATGTATGTCTTCCTTACCTTTATTCCAACATGGCTGCAGAAGGCTTTTTTTCACAGGACAAAATGTACTTTCTTAAGGCAGACTTTATAAGTATACGTTAGTATTTATATGTTCCATATTTAAATGGTTATCAAAATGGCAGAAAAAAGGTTTTTACCTAGTTTACATTTTTCAACAATTATTTTAAACTAGCTTTCTTTTTAGCCCATGTTTTTGTTTTCAATTCGAAATAACCTGGTGACTACATACACTATATGTTCTCAGCATTCTGCAAACATTACACCTACAGGAGCTTTTATGGCTTTCCATTATCAATCCATAGACATTACTATGGAGTTGGGTCCCCCTTTGCAGCTAAAAAAGATGTGACTCACAGCTTTCCACAAAGTTTTGAAGAGGACTGTGGGAATTTTTGTCCATTCATCCAGAGGAACATCTGTGAGACCAGACAATGAAGTGGGAGAAGAGAATCTTGCTCACACTCTCTGTTCTAGTTCCTACCAAAGGTATTCAGTAGGGTTGAGGATAGGACTTTATGCAGACCAGTCAAGTTCTTCCATACTAAACTCATCCAATCACACATACAGTATATGAACCTTGCATTGTGTACTAAAGCACAGTCATACTGGAACAGAAAAGGGCCTTCCCTAAACTCTTCCACCAAAGTTGAAGTATTGAGATTCACCTTCACCAGAAATAGCTTGAAGGCCAACCACTGAAAAATCATAGTAAAGCAGTATCCCTCCTTGATCAAACTTTACAGTTGATACAATGAAGTTTTATAGGTATGTTTTCCTAGCAAGCACCAAAACCAGACTCATCCATGATACTAGAGAAGAATGATCCGTCACTTCACAGAAAACATTTCCTTTTGACTCGTGGTATTGTACTTGGTTATGTTATCCTGACTTGCAGTTGCTCTGACATGAAACCCATACCATTATTCTCCTGTTGAACATCTTGTATGCCGAAGTTAGTGGCATAGATTTGGAAGTCAGCAATGCATTGTCAACATTTATGCACTATGCGCCTCAGCACTCAGTGACCGTGCTCTGGACCTTTACATGGCCTGTGGACTTTGTGGCTGAGTTGCTGTGGTTCATAAATGCTTCCTCTTTTCAATAATAACACTCACAGTTGATTGAGGAAAATTTGAGACCGAACAAATTTCAAACTGACTTGTTACAACAATGCCATCCTATTTCAGTACTACTATAACATCCATATCTATACTTGTCCCTTCCACTTCTGCTTATGTCGCTAGGCTGCATCCTACCTTCATTGAGAGCGACACAGGAGTAGTTCTGTTTAGCATTGTGGGACTTGTAGTATCTTCAGGCATGGATCTTGCTCGTTAATAACTTGGATGGGGCTACAAACCATTTAAACCCCTAGCTTCCTGTTTGCCATGGCCAGTTACAGGTGTACCTGACTCTGGTTTACTTCTTTGCATAACGCTGATGTGAGATAGCAGGTACGTGGGATGCAGTGATGAGCAGGAGGCAGAGCAAGAGTTAAAGGGTTTATTATAGGGGATACTCCATGCAGGGAGAGAATGAGTTATGAGGGGAGTAAAACTGGGTATTGTAAAAGGGTAAGAAAAAATGTTTATGAAACAAGTAAACTTATCAGTCTGATGATTTCCGGGCTCTGGAAGCTTTAAATCCCAGGGCGGTGCCACAAGTGTCGCGTGAAGTCTCTGGCCCGATACTGAAGAAAGTTGAGGCACTGTCTCCTGAAAGAAGCGGCGTATCCTTGCTCTCCTAGGCCAGGTCCTGCGTTCCTGGGGCGGTGTGAGGAATGTCGATTAGTCTGGTACTGTTGAAGTGTGACTTAGTTCAGTGGTGGAAGCGGGGGTGAAGGTACCCTGCTCTGTATGATTCACCTGGTCAGAACTAGGCCGTGTGCTCGCAGCAGTCAGCAGAACGGTGCAGGACGAATTCTCTGTGACAGGGGTGAGCGAGCACACAGATACACGTTGCACAAAGTCAGTGTGCGAATAGGTTGTGGATCTGCAGCGCGGGCCTGGACTAGTGTGTTGCTACACGAAGAGTGAATCAACCTTATCCTGCTGCGCAATCAGTCTTCCCTCCAAGTCTCTCTCATTCCTGCGCACTGTCCCTTTTATCACTGACCCGCTCCCTACAGTCGAGTGCAAAGGTCTGTCTGGGTCAGAAAGCTTTCCTCTCGGCAACAATGGTGACAGCCCCGATAGTCCCAGAACCGACGCCAGAGAGGTACCATTAGCCCGATCCATCTTCCTACACTGACGTAGTTAGTTATTCCTGTTCTTGACCTCAGCTTGTGTTTTTTCAATTTTTACAATTTTATTCCTTATCCTGACCTCTTGGAATTGACCCAGGCTTTCTGGCTTTTTGCTGCCAGCCTGCTCTTCTTGCCACACCATGTACTTATCCCAGGGGACCCAGCATAAATCCAAATACCTGCAGACAGGTAAAAAGTTGATGACAAGGGTTCTTTAGGAACCTGCTAGACAGGGTAGCTTGTACAATCTTACCTTGAAGGCCCTTTTAAAGGGAATCTGTCTCCGGAAGTTGGTGGCCAATGTAAATGGCCTGTGTCCGGTCCAATGGGCAGTGTTGCTTCTTTTTTCCTCCACCCCATCCGTGGCCCCCGTCTGCAATCTTTTCCGGAATTCTAGTAGTTCTACTCCATAGTTTGCGCGTGCGCAAAGCAATCTTGCTTCGCGCACACGCAGTATGCTTTGCCCAACTGCGGGCAAAGCTGAAAATCATTACTGCGCATGCACTGGTAGACTATGTCCCGGAACACAGCAAAATACTTCCGGAACATAGTGTACCGGTGCACGCGCGAACTATGGAGTAGAACTACTAGAATTCCAGAAAAGATCGCGGATGGGGGCCATAGATGGGGTGGAGAAAAAAAGAAGAAACACCGCCCATTGGACAGGACACAGGCTATTTACATAAGCCGCCAACTTCCGGTGTCAGATTCCCTTTAAGAGCTGCCTTCCTTCCAATGAGAGTGCTGTCTTGCAACTACATTACTATTCAATGAGCTCTTTAGAATGAGATGTTTTTCTACAAATGCTTGTAAAGGCAGACTGCATGGCTAGGGCCTTGATGTTATACATCAGTAACAAAGGAAATGAATGAAAAATCTCATATTTATCTATCCATCTATGTATTTTCAGAACTCTCAGTGAATTGTGTCTATCACAAGTGGCTAGTCCCGCGTCTTTAGCTGCCCAGCTGTGTGCACCTTTTATAGATAAATATTTCTGGTAAAGACTAACTGCACTACACAACACCACAATAAAGTATGAAAGATTTAACATAAATAGTAAGCGACTGGACTAGCTGTGCAGTAGATGTATCATAAAAGGAATCCTGCAGCTGTAGAGGAAAAAATAAAAGCTTTCTATGGTAATAACCAACAGGTACAAAATATTGATTAGAAAAAAATATTATCCTAGTCAAAATATGTCTGTGAAAAAAATAAAAGGCTGTTTAGCTTAATAAAGGTATGCTGCACAGAGGCAAAATTGCCTCCCTGAATGGGAAATGTATTGTATGTTTTGATGGTATTGTTGAATTACAAGCAAAATGTCATTTCCTGAGAACACTTTGTATGTCCTGGTGTAAATCTCTCTGATAGGTTTAAAGTGCTGTTTGAGTTCTCATATCATTTGAGTTATGAGATAGATATCATTTGAAAACATTTTTAGAGATTTTACAATTTATCCATAGATATCAGGGATTTCAATGATTGCTGCCAATCAAATGCTCTTTAAACATTATTGCACTTCTAGGACTTTAGAATATCGATTTTTTTTTTTTTTTTTTTTTTTTTTTTTTTTTTTTTTAGGACTGTTATTTTTGGTGTGCACAGGACTATAAACATGGTAACCAAAAAAAGCAACTTTTTTTCTTAGATTTTGAAAAAAATTGCAGGTTTTCTTTTTACTTATGCGGTCTTTTTCGGTCACTTTTCAAAAACTGCTGCTAAACCATGACGTAGAGATGGAAATAGCAGTTCATTTTAACTTGTGCAAATGTTAAAATCAAACAATAAACTTAGGCTCTGTTCACAGCTGTGTCTTGGTTTCATAATAAACTGAGACCATGATGTTGCAAAAGTTCCTAGTTCTTTTACCCACAATGACCTATAATTAGGTTCTCTAGATTTCACCAAATATGGAACCTGTAAGGCTAGTTTCACACTAACGTTCTTGTGCGCAGTGTAGGGCTGCCGCTAAGCCCTGCCCCCGGCCGCGCCCCCTCTGGTCAGGTCCTCCTCTGATTGCATGAGGCTGCATGCGATGAGCGTATCCTATATTTAGCGTTGGATACGGTGATCGTGCGCTGACCGTACGCTGGTCTGATTTTGCTGTTGCTGCGCCCTTTTGGCGCTGCGCCCAGCGCACAAAAACACGCTGTGTTGCATTTTTGTGCTTTGGGCGCAGCGCCAGCAAAATCAGACCAGCGCACTGTCAGCACATGATCAGCGTATCCAACGCTAAATATAGGATACTCTGATCGCATGCAGCCCCATGCAATCAGAGGAGGAACTGACCGGAGGGGGCGCGGCCGGGGCAGGGCTTAGCGGCGGCCCTGTGCTGCGCACAAGAAAGCTAGTGTGAAATGAAACTAGCCTAAGAAAGCATGAAACCTTTAACCTCTCTACGATATGAGCCGTATTAGTACTGTGCATGTCATGTCTCCTCTTTGATGTGGGCTTCAGCGCTGAGCCCACATCTTTCCCAGCACATGTCAGCTGCTTTGAACAGCTCACATGTGCTCGGAACAGCCGCAGGTGGAATCGCGATCCACCCATTGCTGTTAACCCGATAAATGCTGCTGTCAAACTCTGACAGTGGCATTTAATGCATGTCCGGCAATGGCACCGGAAATCCTGCCCATCAGTGATCCCGTCACGTGATCGCGGGTCATTGCTGGATCGGCATGACAACCAGAGGTCTCCTGCAAACATCTATGGTTACAACCACAAAAATGTCCAAAAACATACTAATGCGGTAGGGGAACCTTCACCATAAAGGACTTCCCAGCATGCATAAAGTACAGGGGCGTGTGAAATACATAGACCAAAAAGTGGATACAAAGTATCCTGAACACAGCACTCACAAAGAGAAATATATCATAAATAAAAAATACATTTTATTAAGTAAATTCATATCATAGATAAATAGACAAACAAAATACAAGTAAGAGGAAGGAATGTATACCCAAGTGAAATGCACACAAATACAGGAATAAAGGAATGGATACAGGTAATGGTAAAGTGCAAAAATATATCAGCATATAAGCATATATCCACCTAGACACATAGTGGTCTGTAAAGTGCAAAGTGCCATATAGAGGAAAAAATCCCCATGCTTGTAATCACATATAACATGAGCACATACCCATTTAATCGCCTGTTCACAGAATTCCTGGAGTCCGACGCACGTTTTGCCTTCTTAGCGTTTTCAAGGAAATTGTGTTGTCAATGCTAGAATGCTATGAGCGCCGCCCAGTGGTCGGAGCTCATAGCAAGTCAGCAATTCTGCTACATACAGGTGATCTGATCATTGCCTATATGTAGCAGAGCAGCAGAGCTGATCAGGTTATAACAATATCTAGTCTCAAATAGAGACTATAGCATAACAACAGTAAAAAAAAATGTTTGTAAAAAATGTAAAAAAATATAAAATTTCAAATCACCCCTCATTTCACCCCATTCAAACTAAAACAATAAAAAAATCAAACATACACATATTTGGTTCAGAAACACCGGATCTATCAATATGAAAAAAGAATTAACCCAATCGCTAATCGGCGCAACGAGAAAAAAATTCAAAATGCCAGAATTTTTTGGGTCGCCGCAACATTGCTTTAAAATGCAATAACGGGCGATCAAAAGATCATATCTGCACCAAAATGGTATCCTTAAAAACGTCAGCTCGGCACGCAAAAAATAAGCCCTCACCTAACCCGAGATCACGAAAAATGGAGATGCTATGCAATTTTTTTTTTTTTTTAAGCAAACTTTGGATTTTTTTCACCACTTAAGTAAAAAAGAACGTAGGCATGTTTGGTACCTATGAACTCATATGACCTGGAGAATCATAATGGCAGTTTTAGCATTTGGTGAACATGGTAAAATAAAAATCCAAAAAACAGTTGAGGAAATGCACATTTTTGCAATTTCTCCGCACTTGGATTTTTTTTTACCATTTTTGAGTACACTGTATGGTAAAACCAATGGTGTCGTTCAAAACTAAAACTCATCCCACAAAAAACAAGCCCTCACATGGCCATATTGAAGGAAAAATAAAAAAGTTATGGCTCTGGGAAGAAAGGGAGCAAAAAACAGAAAAGCAAAAATGAAAAAGGCTCCATCACAAAAGCGTTAACACTGAAACCAATTTTAACAAAATTTTCGGGAAGAAGAATAGATTAATTAACTTTTTCACTTTTACCAATTTTACAATAATGCGCAAGACAACTATGGAACAATCTGATGTTGGTCTAAGGGGTAACATCTGTCCTTGTGGAGAGTGACGTCCTTGACATGCCAGTGTCAGAGGACTTATACACCATGCAATGCTCCTCTGGGTAATTAAATATACAAATTACCTCTTCGGAGAGGAAGAGGCCTTGAACTCTAGTGACATTTACTGGAAGTAGCAGTCCTGAAAGTCAATATCTACTCTCTAATGAGCCTTGCCATATGACTTAGGATAAAAGCCAAACCAGAATCTCCTTTTGCAGATACAGCGTTTCTGTGTGTTGCTACTCATCAGTGCAAAGCATGAAATCTGATTTGGCTTCATGAGAGGCCTTTGACTGGGGTCTAAGAGGTAACTTGGAGAGTGACACACCAGTGTAAGGAGACATAAGCCATGCAATGCACCTCTGAGAAATGAAACATGAAAGTTGCCTATACAAAGGGGAAGAGGGCTTGAACTGTAGTTTCACTTATTTAATCTGGGGCACATGCGTAAAGCTCTGATGACAGTTGTGTCATGGGTTTATGTAGTACACAACACATTCTTGGATCCAGATAATTGGCGCCCAACAGACCCCATTGACGAGTTCCATTGTTGCGTCTTGGACTGCCAATAGATGCTCTGACTAGAGCATTTGACAGCAATGTGAACAAAGACTGCTTTTCCTATTAGTTGTACTGGAAACAATCACACTTGGCTTGGCCGGGAATGCTTGTTTATTCAGTTGGCATCTGCCATTTTGGAAGAGTTGAAAGACCCTTAAACACAGTCAAATCTACAGATTCCTCTGCATTCGGAATGTAAATAGTCACTTTAGGAGAAATATCAAGATGTCAAGACCGTATCGTCCTGTCTCATTGGAACTAGTCATTCTGTAGGTTGGTGATCCAACAAGAATAAGACCGCTGTTATAATAAGTAGTAATATCCTACTAATACAGATCAGTATGTACAGGGGCTCTAGAGATTTCTGACTGGAGACTGAATTTTTATGTTATGTATTACATCTTCAATCCTACCCAAAAATATAAAATGTATTGTAATTCTATAATATCAAGTACAATTTTCATTGCCTGAAGAATGCAAAAAATGATTGATATCTGTTGTAGTGAATATAAAGTACAAAATACAGAAATATTTTATGTTCACGAGAATTCTGAGATTAAGATTCCATGTTGATGGAATCATATTTGATCCTTTCCAAATTGTTATCATTCTAAATAAAACGACTTGGTAAAGCATTCCTCATATTTACAAAGTGAATCACTTCCATTTATTGACATGCTCATCTGACGTTTAAGGCTATTTTATCTGCTTTATTTCCTTTCCCGAGGCTGATCGCTTTCATTGGAATTTGAATAATGTGAAGTTCCTGTCTTTTTCATTTACTGTGATAAGATTATTATAGAAAATATGGATTATACTGGAATAGCAGAGAATTTAAGGATTATTTAAGAAATAATAAGTACAAACATGGTTATGTAAAACAATTTATTCTGCAAAGTTTTAAATTAATATTCTCAATATAGTGTAAACCCTGGTTCTTCGATTAAATAAATTATTACTTATTAACAGAAAATCAATTTATTCATTTTCCAGGAGAAAAGCAAAACACTGACCATCACTTCCTAAAAGGATAAAGCAAGTGTGCAAGCACTCTTCATACACTAAGATGTATGGAAACATTGAATGTCTGAAATTTAAACTGCATTACTGAAATGTAGAATATACTTAGAAATTAAATGTACGCAGAGCAGAAATTGGCCAAATCATGCTGCGGTATTCTGTACTTTGTATCCTGGGGAAAAGAAGATTGGGAACAGTAAAATCAGCAAGTTTGATTCTAAGTTCTCCTGAAAGCAGACAATCTTATCTGAAGTTTATAGCTAGTATAACACTGGAGAAGGAGAAAAACTGAAATTCATGATCAGTGTTAACCACAGGGTTAAACAGATGGTAAATCCTTGTGACATAGTAGACCAGCGGTTTTTGTAGACCTTGGTCATAGAGAGGCTCACCATGATAAATATCAGACTATCATACTGGATATTGTCACTGTTTCCAAAAAATGTTAGGAAAGTCATTTTCCCTGTCACATGACAGTATAAACTTTTTTATGGAAGTTATTAGGGAGAATCAAAGTCAGTCAAGTAAAATTGTCAAATTCCATTTGGAAATTTATGTAAACATCATGTCATGACCTGAGATCTTTGTTAGGGGGCAGACTACAGTGTTCATCCTCCTCATTACTACCGGGTGATATACTCGAGCTACTGTCCATGTGATTGTCTTGTGCTTATTCTTTATCTTCCCTTTCTTAGGACTTAAGAATATGCTCGTATTTTACTCCAACTCCATTTCTCCTTTCTCGCAGCTTCTTTTTTGCCCATCTTCTTAATCTCTGTTTCTCTCTAAAGTTATTTTCACACAGGTTTTTAGAAGGATTTTGAAGCAAATCTGTTTCAAAATCCATATCAAAGACATCTTCAAATGTTGTTTACAAACTTTACATATTCTTTGTTGTTTTCATGGTGAGTTTTTGGAGAGTTTTTTTATTCCCAACAAGGTTCTGAAAACCTTGCAACATAAAAAATAAGTGAAATGTAACTACTTGGTGGCAGATTTTTTGAGGAATCTACACCAAACTTGAGGCTGTCAAAAGGATAAAAACACTGTATGGAAAAAAACAATTCAAATACTCTATACAACTCGCTCTGAATTATGGATTCCATTTGAAAAAACTAGCAGAATTTTCCACCTCCAAAAAACTCAGTGTGAACATTCCCTAAGTGTTATACATTCAGAATAGTGTAATCAGACTCTGTTTTTGCTAACCTTTTTTGTATTGGTTCTTGGTGCTGCTGTATTCTTGAATTATTGTATTATAATGAGTATTTTAGTGATGTGTGTTCTGCCTTCATACACGTTGTCACGGTATTCAATGCAGCATACAGCATAAACCACTGTTCTGTGTTCCAAATAAGCCGACTGTTCTCTGTAGTCTAACTTGTTTATTGGTGAACAGTATAGAACATGCGCGGCAAAACTACAAGGAATACAAATGACATAGGTAAGTATTCGGCAGACGATAACACAGCTAACACATTTATAGAAAGTGTACGGTGATGCAAACATTACATGAGTCCCTGATTACATTCACTGTGAACTGGTAGCTAAACAGTTAATGACATCTCCTAGCTGCTAGACAGTAAATAACACCTCTGTAAATCACTGCATTGTAAGAAAACTCTGATTCTTACCAGATATGCTTTACCCAGATAGCGACTCAAGTAGAGAAGTCACAGAAAAACAAAGATAAACAGGTGGACAAAATTCACATGTGCATCCTATGAGATACACAAAAAGAAGATGGAGTCTCCCTCATCCCAGAATACACTGCTTAGTTCCCACAATGCATTGCTTCAATCCCTTGGTGCATTGCTTCTGTTAAAGGCACAGGCTGTGAATGCTGTTTAAGACGTAGCTATAAATTCAGCCACCACTAGATGGTGCTATATTTAACCCAGCACATAATACGAACAGATTGCTTTATTCAGAGCACATAACACAACAGACTGCCCTATAACCAGAGGGCAGAACAATGTTTGTGCCCTGAAAATTGCTTTCTCTGTGTGTTCTTGTTTATTGTGAAAGGTGGTGGTACTTTTATATCATTGTATGAAGACTATGTTTTGTGATAATGTAATATTCATAAAATCGAACAAAAAATAAAAAGGAACAAATAATTGATCTCTTTAGAAGAAAATAATAATTTTAGCACCAACAACATAGGAAATTTGCAACATTAAACCTAAACACATTCTGATTCACAGTATATATAGATAGTTTTAGTGCATGTGTACATAAACTCTTTAATACATGTTTTTAATAAGAGGTAGAATTTCATTTCATGTACTACTCAAATGGCTATATTTTTTCAGATTATTAAAATTATTTTTCCATCTTTACTTCATAATATATAGTGCTATTTTTGCAACTTTAGTCCTTTAGACCTCATTCAGACATCTGTGGGTCATGCATATGTTTTAGCCATATGAAAAAATAACAGTGGAGTGGGTACCACCTGTATATTGAGGGAGTGCAAACCAAAATACTACACAAGACAAATAACAGCATTTCAAATTGTGCATATTGCACCAGAACCTGTTTCCTAAACCAAAATTTAGCACTGGGATACAACCTCTATAAATGGTATGATAACCAATAGAGCCAATGGCGTAACGACCACGGTGGCAATGGTTACTGCTACAACCAGGCACTTCAGGTCAGGAAACTGCCGATGCCAGCAGAAACTTTAACTGGATATGCATCCTCAGACGCACCTCCAGCTGAAGTGTATTGCACAGCACAGAACTTTTGGGTTCGGACTTGGCAATACAAGCTGCCAGCCAATCAGAGCCCAGCAGCTGACGTTGGTGTGCACATGACTGGGGGCACATGGCAATTACATCATGAGCTCCTGATATATGCTGAAGTCAGCTCCTGGCTTCAGATGATAACACTGCGCAGCAGAGGAGCGAAGGAAAGGTGAGTATGTATTTATTTATTTTAAATCAGTGGCCATACTACTACATGGAGTACTGTGGGCTATGCATTATACTACATGTATGACTTTGGGTTGTGCATTCATTATACTTTATGGGTTACGATGGGCTGGTCATTTTACTCTATGAGTGACTATTGGCTGTGCATTATACTACATAGATGACTATTATTATAGTACATGGGTGACTATGGGCTGTGAATTATAATACATGTATTACTATGGGCTGGGGATTATACTAAATGTTTGAGTATAGACAGTGCATTATATTACATGGATGACTATCAGCTGTGCGTTATACTATATAGATAACTATGGGCTGTACTTTATACTACTTGAATGACTATGGACTGTTCATTATACTACATGGACAACTATGAGCTGTGCATTATACTACATGCATGACTATATGGACTGTGCATTATGCTTTATGGATGACCATGGACTGTGGATTATACTTTATGGGTGACTACGGGCTGTGCATCATACTAAATGGATAACTATGGGCTTTGCTATCATGCACAGTTGCAAGATATAACAAAAAGTTAAGGTCTTAATTTGCACTCTTAGAAAAGCAGAGTTGGTGCCACAGAGGAAAAAATATCCAGTCAGTACTATGCAGTGACCTCGGACACACAATAAATGGAAGTAGAATCAAAACTTATGTAGAAGTAATTATGATTTACTGTATTTAATCAATTTCAGATCTGGGATTTCACAGCCAAAAAGAAAAGGTTCAGCAGAAGCATCCCAACATTTCGGCTTAATTAGCCTTTATCAAGGGTGCATTCTGCATCGCTGAAAAGATGAGTGTGTGGCTTCTCACCTTGTACTGTACATGTTTTGTCTTCCCCTTTGATGTAGCCTCCAGGGCTAAGCCCACATCTTTCCCAGCATATGTCAGACGTTTTAAACAGCTGACAAGTGCCCGGAAAAGCCGAGGGTGGAATCGCGATCCATCCGTGGCTGCTAACACGTTAAATGGCACTGTCAAACTCTGACAGCGGCATTTAACGTGCGCTTCTGGCAATCACACTGGAAATCCCGTCCATTGGTGACCCCGTCACGTGATCGCGGGTCACCGATGGGTCGGCATGACAACCAGAGGTTTCCTGCAGACCTCTATGGTTATCACTGCTGGATTACTATGAACACCTCCCGGTGGTCGACGCTCATAGCAAGTCACTGTCTGTCCGCAGTCTCCAACATCATGTCCGCTCTCTATCTGAAACTCAACCTCTCCAAAACTGAATTTCTTCTGCTCCCGCTGTCTACTAACCTCTCTAAATCTGACATTTCCCTCTCCGTGGGTGGCACCACAATAACACCCCGGCAGCAGGCGCACTGTCTTGGTGTTATGTTTGACTCCAATCTCTCCTTCACATCCCATATACAATCTCTTGCCCGCTCTTGCGCTTACACCTAAAGAACATCTCTAGAATCTGCCCTTTTCTCAAAATGGAAACAACAAAAACCCTCACTGTAGCATTGATCCACTCCCGCCTGGACTACTGCAATGCTCTATTAATTGGCCTCCCCATTACTCGACTATCCCCTCTCCAGTCCATACTTAATGCAGCAGCCAGGGTCATCTATCTGGCTAATCGGTACTCGGACATGTCCGCGCTTTGCCAGTCCTTACATTGGCTGCCCATTCATTATAGGATCCAATTCAAAGTACTTGTTCTCACCCACAGAGCTCTCCACAGTGCAGCACCACCCTACATCTCCTCCCTCACTTCTGTCTATCGGCCTAACCGACAGCTGCGCTCTGCAAACGACTTCCGACTGACCTCTGCACTAATCCGCACCTCCCACTCCGGACTCCAAGACTTCTCCATCGCTGCGCCAATCTTGTGGAATGCTCTACCCCAAGAAATTAGGACTATCCACAATTTGCATAGTTTCAGACACTCCCTCAAAACACATTTGTTCAGAGTGGCCCTTCACGTTCACTAATCAAAGTCATTCTATGTACAAGTGTGCATGTGTAGCCCATTCACTATCTCCATCCATCCCTCAAGACGGCTGGACCATCATTGTAAATGCACCATTGTAAATACACATCTGTACTTTGTATCTCCCCCACCTCATTGTAGATTTTAAGCTCTAACGAGCAGGGTCGTCTTATTTTGCTTTAATTTTTGTATTGTTATTGTATTGCTAGCATTGTTACTTATGACTTGTGTTTTGAAACTGTTAAACTGTAAAGCGCTGCGGAATATGTTGGCACTATATAAATAAAGAATATAAATAAAGAATATTATTCATATTATTATTAGTGAGCAATTCTGCTGCATACAGGCGATCTGATCATTGCCTGTATGTAGCAGAGCTAATCAAACAACTACAGCTTCTAGTCTCCCATGGAGACTATTGAAGAATGTAAAAAGTAAAAATAAAAATATATTTATTAATATTTAAATTTTAAGTTCAAATCACCTGCCTTTCGCCCAATTCAAAATAAATCAATAAAATAAAACATACTCATATTTGGTATCACCGCATTCAAAATCGCCCCATCTATCAATATAACACAAGAATTAACCTGATCACTCAATGGTGTAACGAGAAAACAAAAGTTGAAATGCCAGACTTACGTTTTTATGATCGCTGCAACATTGCATTAAAATGCAATACCGGGCGATCAAAAGATTGTATCTGCACCAAAATGATATCATTAAAAACGTCAGCTCAGCACGCAAATAATAAGTAATCACCCAACCCAATATCACAAAAAATAGAGACTTTACGGGTCTCGGAAAATAAAGCAATTTTTATTTTTTTTACAAACTTTGAATTTTTTTTCACCACTTAAATAAAAAAGAACCTAGACATGCTTAGTGTCTATGAACTTGTAATGACCTGGAGAATCATATCACTGGTCAACACAAGAAAATCATCAGCAAAGGTAATATGTCTGTTTTATGGAGTTTGATTTGCTGATTCCAAAAATATGCTTAGTTTTGCTCTATCACATAAAGTTTCTGAGATAGAAGTATTTTTGTTATTACGTTATTTCGCATTTTCAGTGTATGTGGGTTTTTCCTACGTTTTTCCCATTTCTTTGCTTGTCTTGATTAATTGTGAATTTTCTTACAGGGACAACATCAGTAAAGGTTTTAGTGAGTTTTATGGGAAGGATTATTGACAGTGCAGTCAACCAATGACTGCTTCTCGGAAAGTCACATGTTATGGGGAGGAGTTAACTGTTAGGAGGCGGTAAGATTTGAGTCAGTCAGAAAAGGATGGTGATGGCAGCAAGGACTGGTATGTGAGACTCTGACAGGAGACAGGCCTCTACAGGGATCTGAGCCCTGCCACAGGGGGATAGAAGGGAAGGCAGCGGACAGCCGCCATTTTGAGAGGATTTTCACTGCATTTCTAGGAGGGCAAGTTGCGTCAGAGGGAAGAAAACAGCTCATCCACTGAGGTGTAACTGAGTGAGGGTCTCCACAGAGCGAGAACCTGAAAGCAGCCAATATCACACTGAGAAACTACCGGTCTGCAAATGTTCATCTATAAGGAATAGGCTGACCTGTTTACCTCACAACTGTATATAGTTATCTACCAGATTACCTCCAGTAAAATCAGTTCTAAATACAAGCTGCTTCTATCATCTCTGGGGAAATATCTACATATAGTCGGACGGCTCAACACATTTTTTTTTAATTTGTCACCACGATTGAACTGAACTTACTCAACTGTTTGATATGATTTAAAGGAGTAAAATGCCCCAACAGTGTATCAATCATCCAAACAGATTCTGCTATGTGTGTGGTTCTTTTACACCAAAAGGCCAAGTACGTTCAATCACTCATTATATTAAAAAGATGTACCAGATGTACTTTAAGTGTCCACTTGGTGATGAAGACAAAAGCTGGGCCCATCATGTGATATGCTCAAGTTGTTCAAATGGTCTTCGTGACTGGTTGAATATGTGGAAAGTGGCTATGCCATTTGCCGTTCCCATGATTTGGAGAGAACCGAAAAATCTTCTTTTGTTTTGTCAAACTGAAGGGCTTTTCTACAAAGAACAAACATAAGATTAATTACCCTGAACTTGAATCTGCGGTTAGGCCAGTTCCATATGATGGTACCTTGCCAGTTCCTGTTCCACCGTTGTCTGGATTGGATGAAAATTAAGTAGAATATGAAGACTATGGAGCTGAAGCTACTGGCGAAGACATGGAAACCTCAAGTCAAGATGAGTATGTACCTGGTGGAGCAGCTGAGCAGCCAGAACGCTTCACTCAACATGAATTAAATGATCTCATCGGAGACCTTTCATTGTCAAAAGGTAAAGCTGAACTTCTTGCTTCTAGGTTGAAAAAGAATCTTCTTCATGATGATGTCAAAGTGTGTTATAACAGAAGTAACACTTTAGCACAATTTTTCACAGTTGATGGACCAGTGGTGTACTGTAATAATGTGAAAGGCCTCTTTGAAGAACTGAATCAAGAGTATTTTGTTGCAGATTGGCGATTGTTTATTGACTCATCCCAGAGAAGTTTGAAAGCAGTGTTGCTTCACAATGGAAATGTGAAATCATCAATCCCTATTGCTCACTCATGTCATCTAAAGGAAAGTTATGAAAATCTGTCGAGTGATTTTGGATGCAATACAATATAAGTATCATCAATGGAATATCTGATTTGAAAGTGATTGGTCTGCTAATGGGATTGCAAGGAGGTTTCAAAAAATATTGTTGCTTCTTGTGTTTATGGGACAGTAGAAATACAGTAGAGCATTATGTTTGTAGTGATTGGGGACAGAGAAACATTTAAGCTCCAGGTAGAGACAAAGTTTGGCCTAATCCTTTGTTGGTCTAACAAAAATCTTTCTTCCTCCATTACATATTAAGTTGGGATTGATTAAAAACTTTGTGAAAGCCATGGCAAATATAAATTCACAAGGGTTCCAGTACATTTCACAGAAAGTCTCCAGCATTTCACCAGTAAAACTGAAGGAAGGGGTATTTGTTGGTCCTTAGATCAGAGAGCTTATGAGAGATGATGTGTTTGAAGGAACTCCAAATGATAAGGAATTGAGATCTTGGAAAAGATTCAAGTGGATCTGTGAAAACTTCTTAGGAAAACAAATCTCCAGAATATTTTGAAGGTGTTGATGAACTGCTAAATGCATACTAGTGTCTTGGATGTCGCATGTCTCTGAAAATGCATTTTTTGCATTCATATTTAGATTTCTTCCCTCAAAATCTTGGGGATGTAAGCGATGAACAAGGCGAGTGGTTTCACCAGGACATTAAAGTAATTGAACACCGCTACCAGGGTTTTTGGAATGACTCAAGGATGGCAGATTACTGTTAGATGTTACATAGGGACAACCCTGAAAAATTGTATCAACGACATTCTAATGTCAAGCACTTTTAATTTCTGCTCATATTTTGGTTTCTATTTTGCATGTGAAATTATTTTAGTTCAATAAAAACTGTTTTGTAAGGTGAAGCATTTTTTTCAGATTATGTACATTACTGTTTTCTTAATGTTGCCAGTATATTTCCTATACCTTATAATAATGATCCTGCACCATGGAAACTTTACATGCTACAGAAAAACTATATACATTTTTGAAATGAGGACAAAAAAATGATTCAGAAAGTAGAAAGTCATCTGAGATGATTACAAAAAATATTTTTTTGTAGGTAGACCTGATAATGTCAGGTTAGTTTAGCATTTGGTGAACACGGTAACCAGAAAATCCAAAAAAAAAACAGTTGTGGAATTGCACTTTTTTTTGCAATTTCACAGCACTTGGAATTTTTCTCCCATTTTTGAGTACTTGATATGGTAAAACTAATGGTGTCCAGCAAAAAACAAGCCCTCAAATGGCCATATTGATGAAAAAATAAAAAAGTTATGGCTCTAGGAAGAAGGGGAGCGAAAAACAAAAGCGCAAAAACAACAAAGGGCTCCATCATGAAGAGGTTAATAGTAGTAAAAAAAAATCATGGATGCCTGGATGATAGATTCATTGAGTGAAACTATATTTTCGAGAGGTAAAATTGCAGGATTTACAGAAGAAAACAGCCCTGACAACAGTCATCGCCAGTGCAGTGCTGGGTCGAGATAGACCAAGCAGCATGTTACACATTGTCTCATCATTGGGCAGAGCTTCACTCCCTTTCCTATAGCAGCAGCCCTGTGTTGTGCTCCAAGTCGGTTTTACAAGTAGCCCAGTGAACAATTTCAAGGTCTTTTATGGCCCATTTGGACACCTCTATATTTCAAAATTGATACTGTATTGTGTTTGTTTTTTGTTTAGACTTTGCCACCATGCAGTGTCTTCTGCTGCTGTCATCCCCTTAGCCTTCTGTGATTTCTACATTTAGCACATTCTGGTCCTCAAGACTTGAATAAGACATATTAAAGTGGTTTCCGGGAAATAGAAAAAACTAAATAACTAAAGGAAATGTTGTTATAAATAAGTTCATTAATATATTTAATTAGCAAACCACAATTGTTTTGTCTAGGGAGGTAACTATAGAATTAAAATGGCAGCTAGCTTGTTTTGCTGACAGAAACCTGTTCTGGAATGTTAGGACAGGCCCTGTAAGCATGTACAATAGGAAGCTCTTCAATTCTTCATACTGTATGTACATTAAAAAAATGGGAACAGTGGATTGTAAATGCACTGCTGATTCCAAGATCCGAAGAAAAAATGGTTGACTAAAAGTGGTTTGTTGTCAACGCATTTCAAAGTCAGTAATGACTCCTTCCTCAGGACAACTACATACTTAGCATCACAGTTACAATCATGCAGTTAAACACATAAAAAATTCAAACAAAGGCGCCAAACACAGGGGATGGGGAAAAAGATCACATGTACTACCTGTCAGTTTCACATATATGGAAAAGCCCCACATATTTTTATAGTGTTCCAATAATTATCGTGCTTAATTGAAGGGAAATAGAATATGAAAAAGATTTTATATACGGTAATAAAAAGGAAAAGAAAAAAGAAGGAAAATCTTTTTTGTATTCTGTTTGTGTTTTTTAATGTATTAACTGATTTCTGTGGATATTGCAGCAACTGACATTTACGCTATATAGTGGTTGGGTCACACAACCTCTCAAGGTGAGCATATCACCCCTATCCTTCTCATGCATAGATAAGACCCTATTGCGCTTTGCACATTTCTTTCATCCTTCATACGTAGGAAGATATGCCCAAATACCGCTGGAGATAACAGGGGTACTGAAATAAGAAGACGCTGCTCCCTCTGTTGTCCAATGATTTAACACTGGAGATATCAGGGGTGATGAGACACTGCTGTCCACTCTGACAACCTAGTCTAATACTCGAGATACCAAAGGTGCTAGGGTAAGAACATGATTCACACTGCTGTCCACCCTGTCTATCTCACCTAATGCTGAAAATAATAGGGATGCAGAGATAAGAAGATGCTACTCACACTGCTGTACACCCTGTCTATCTGACCCAACACTTAAGATATCAGAGTTTCTGAGGTAAGAAGATGCTGCTCACACTGTTGTGCACCCTGTCTTTCTAAACTAATACTGGAGATACCAAAGGTGCTGAAGTAAGGAGATGCAGCTCCGACTGCTGTACACCCTGTCTATCTGACCTAACACTGATGATACCAGAGTTTCTGAGGTAAAAAGATGCTGATCACACTGTGTCCACTGTTGTAAGAAGAGACTGCTCCCACTGCTGTTCACTCTGTCTTTCTAATCTAGTACTAGAGAATAGAGATACCAGGGGTGCTGAGTTAAAAAAGAGGCTACTCACACTGCTGTCTATCCTATCTTCCTGATTTGATACTGGAGATACCAGGGGTACTGAGGTAAGAAGAGTCTGCTCACACTGTTGTCCAATCTGTCTTTCTGATCTGATGCTGGAGATACCAGGGGTATCAGTTTAGAATTATGAAAAAAGTCATTCTCGTATTGTTGATATAAAGAACAAGTGAGAGATCAGTCGCAGCCCTGGCTTCCTCTTCATGTTCAATCCATATGAAGGCGGGGACACTGAGGCCAGCATTGATTGTGCGCCGGGCATAATGCATCATTCCACACCAGAGCTCTGGGACTGCGAGTGCTGACATGGGACAGCGCCAGCATGGGATGTGAGTACAGGTTTTTTTATTCAATTGGGCAAAACATTTAGTTCAAGAAGGGGAATGTCCTAGTAGAGAACAAGCCCTTTAAGATTTTTTTAACTCCTTTCTGACATCAGATGTACTATACTGTTCACGTGACCCGGCACAATTTGACCATGGACGGAATAGTACGCCTAAGCGATCGGCCGCGCTCAAGGGGGGGAGCATGGCCGATTGTGGCTGGGTGTCAGCTGATTCTCACAGCAGATACCCAGCACTAGGTGCCAGAAGTGGTCACAGACAGCTCCGGGCACTTTAAACACCAAAATGCTGTGATTTAACAAGATCGCAGCATTTGCGAGCCGGCACAGGGGCTGACAGTCCCTCTGCCTTTGTATCGGAGACCCCGGGGTGTGACGCAGGGTTCCGATGTTGCCATGGTGATCCAGATGTCGTCATGACGACATCCGGGTCACCAGAGCTAAGTAAACTTGCTGACATGCTCAGTGCATGATCAGCAAGTCTCTCTGTCAGTGCAGATGATGCTTCATCTGCATGCCATAGAAGCAATCAGCCTGCAAAAAATGATTGTCCCATAGTGGGACTAAGCAAAAAAGTTAGGTAAAATTTAAAAAAAAAATTTAAATAATTGCAAAAATATAAAAAAATATAAAATAATAAAAAAATCAATATATATTCTATCTCTAAATAAATATTTAAATGAAAAAATAGAAAAAAGTAAAAGTACACATTTTTGGTATCGCCGCGTCCATAACGACCCAACCTATTAAAGTGTCCCATTTATTAACCCCATTAGTGAGCACCATTAAAAAGAAAAAAAACAAGGCAAAAAACAATGCTTTAACATAATACAGCCGAACGAAAAGTGGAATAAATCAAAAAGACAGATATAAATAAACATGGTACTGTTGAAAACGTCATCTTGTCCCGCAGGAAACAAGCTGCCTTACAGCTCCACCAGTGGAAAAATAAAAAAGTTATAGCTCTCAGAATAAAGTGATGCAAAATAAATTATTTTTCCTATAAAATAGTTTTTATTGTATAAAAGCGCCAAAACATAAAAAAGATATAAATGAGATATCACTGTCATCGTACTTACCCGAAGAATAAAACTGCTTATCAACTTTACCACACATGGAATGGTATTAAACACCCCAAAAAAGAAATTCATGACTTGCAGGATTTTGCTCATTCTGTCTCCCAAAAATCGGAATAGAAAGCAATCAAAAATATGCCGGAAAATGGTACCAATAAAAACGTCAGCTCGTCCCGCAACAAACATGACCTCACATGCTCTGTGGGCCAAAATATGTAAAAAAAATTATAGCTCTCAAAATGTGGTGATCCAAAAACTATTATTTGCAATAAAAAGCGTCTTTTAGAGTGTGACAGCAACCAAACAAAAAAACATTAGTTTTCAACCTGGATGGCCCATCCAGGCTGAGAGCCACTAGTGAATGAGCTGCTGGGAAAGCAGCATCAGTAACTGGGGATAACGTCATAGAGGTTACCACCACGCTGCAAGCGGGGAACTCACTGAAGTCACTGCAGTTACATCCGGTCACTGGGCTCTGTTCCCAGTCGGGCTGAGCTGCGGTGAGATCCGGGGTCACTTATAAAATTCACATACCAGGAAACAGTAGATTATTTCCAAAAAGGGGGCACTTGTTGGGCATTGCCACTGTTAAGGCACATCTAGATAAGTTCCTTGGATGGTCTAGTTTGCAAAATGGGGTCACTTGTGGGGGGTTTCCACTGTTTAGGCACATAAGGGGCTCTCCAAACGCAACATGACGCCTGCAGACCAGTCCATTAAAGTCTACATCCCAAAATTTCACTACTTCCCTTCCGAGCTCCGCCATGCACCCAACTTTAGTGAAACAATTGGGGGTTCAAAGTTCTCACCACACATCTAGATAAGTTCCTTAGTGGGTCTAGTTTCCAAAATGGGGTCACTTGTGGGGGGTTTCCAATGTTTAGGCACATCAGAGGCTCTCCAAACGTGACATGGCATTTGATCTCAATTCCAACCAATTTTGATTTGAAAAAGTCAAACGGCGCTACTTCCCTTCTGAGCTCCTCCGTGTGCCTAAACAGTGGTTCCCCCATACATATGGGGTATCAGCGTACTAAGGACAAATTGCACAATAACTTTTGGGTCCAATTTCTCCTGTTACCCTTGGGAAAATAAAAACTTAGGGACTAAAAGAACATGCTTGTGGAAAAAATATGATTTTTTTTATTTTCATATCTGGGCGTTATAAACTTTAATGAAACACCTGGGGGTTCAAAGTTCTCACCACACATCTAGATAAGTTCCTTGGGGGTCTAGTTTCCAAAATGGGGTCATTTGTGGGAAGTTTGCACTGTTTAGGCACACCAGGAGCTCTCCAAACGCAACATCGTGTCCCATCTCAATTCCAGCCAATTTTGCATTGAAAAAGTCAAGTGGCGCTCCTTCTCTTCCGAGCTCTGCCATGCGCCCAAACAGTGGTTCCCCCACATATGAGGTATCACCGTACTTAGGACAAATTGAACAATAAGCTTTGGGGTCCAATTTCTCCTGTTACTCTTAGGAAAATTAAAAAAAATTGGATCTGAAGTAAATTTTTTGTGAAAAAAAGTTAAATGTCCATTTTTTTTTAAACATTACAAAAATTCCGGTGAAGCACCAGAAGGGATAATGAACTTCTTGAATGTGGATTTGAGCACCTTGAGGAGTGCAGTTTTTAGAATGGTGTCACTTTTGGGTATTTTCTCACCTATAGACCCCTCAAAAAAAACTAAAAAAATGGTGTTGTAAAAATGAGAAATCACTGTTTAACCTTTAAGCCTTATAACTTCCTAACAAAAAAAAATTGTTACTCATTAAGTATTTTGTGTGAAATATCTGTGTGATTTAAGGGCATGAAAATTCAAAGTAGGAAAATTGCAAAATTTTCACCAAATTTCCATTTTTTTCACAAATAAATACAAGTAATATCAAAGAAATTTTACCACTATCATGAAGTAGAATATGTCACTAGAAAACAACATCAGAATCACCAGGATCCATGGAAGCGTTCCAGAGATATTACTTCATAAAGGGACAGTGGTCAGAATTGTAAAAATTGGCCTGGTCATTAACATGCAAACAACCCTTGGGGGTAAAGGGGTTAATAATTATATTTGCTTAGGTTACTTAATTTTTCTATTCTCAGAGAATCCCTTTAATGACTGTCAAAGAATAGAGATTGAGCTTTTATTAAAGTGCTAACATTTTATAATATTAAAATATTTTAGTCTTTCAGTATTTAATTTTCACCTGAATGATAATTTATTCTGCAAAGTAACAATGCAATTATCAGAACCTACTATCATTAATGTAAGGGATTTCAATTACCAAACTTTATCTTTATTCATGGCTCATTCCTACATTTCGATTATTGGAGCAATGCAAGTCAAAAAAATAATCTAACAATAATCTCTTTGTAGAAAATGGTGAATAACTGAATAATAAAAAAAAACTATTACTTGCTAATTAACTCTTTCATGTATGTTGAGCTATTGGATTAGTTCCTGCACCATACACAAAATGTTATATGTAGAATTATTTCTCTCTCTCTGTATATACAGTGGTGTGAAAAAGTGTTTGTCCCCTTCATGATTTCCTATTCTGTTGCATATTTGTCAAGCTTAAATGTTTCAGATCACCAAGCAAATTTAAATATTAGACAAAGAAAACACAAGTAAACACAAAATGCAGTTTGTAAATGAAGGTCTTTATTATTAAGGAAACAAGAAATGCAAACCTACAAGGGCCCTGTGTGAAAAAGTGATTGCCCCCTAAACCTAATAACTAGTGTGCCACCCTTAGCAGCAACAACTGCAATCAAGCATTTGCGATAATTGGCAATGAGTCTTTTACAATGCTCTGGAGGAATTTTGGCCAACTCATCTTTGCAGAATTGTTGTATTTCAGTCACATTGGAGGGTTTCCGAGCATGAACCGCCTTTTTAACCCCTTTACCCCCAAGGGTGGTTTGCACGTTAATGACCGGGCCTATTTTTACAATTCTGACCACTGTCCCTTTATGAGGTAATAACTCTGGAACGCTTCCATGGATCCCAGTGATTCTGACAATGTTTTCTCGTGACATATTGTACTTCATGTTAGTAGTAAAATTTCATTCATAAAACCTGCAATTATTTGTGAAAAAAAACAGAAATTTTGGCGAAAATGTTGAAAATTTCACAATTTTCCAACTTTGAATTTTTATGCCCTTAAATCACAGAGATATGGCACACAACAAACTTAATAAGTAACATTTGCCACATGTTTATTTTACATCAGCAGAATTTGGGAACCAAAATTTTTTTTGTTAGGAAGTTATAAGGATTAAAAGTTGACCATTTCTCATTTTTACAACACCATGTTTTTTTAGGGACCACATCACATTTGAAGTCACTTTGAGGGGTCTATATGATAGAAAATACCCCCAAACTGCACCCCTCAAGGTGCTAAAAACCACTTTCAAGAGGTTTATAAACCCTTCAAGTACTTCACAGGAATTTTTTGAATGTTTAAAAAAAATAAACATTTAATTTTTTTCACAAAAAAATTACTTGAGGTCCAATTTTTTTTATTTTACCAAGGGTAACAGGAGAAATTGGATGGCAAAAGTTATTGTGCAATTTGTCCTGAGTACACTGATACCTGATATGTAGGGGGAAACCACTGCTTCGGCGCATGGCAGAGCTCAGAAGGGAAGGAGCACCATTTGTCTTTTTCAACGAAATATTGGCTGGAATTGAGATCGGACACCATGTTGCATTTGAAGAGCCCCTAATGTGCCTAAACAGTGGAAACCCCCCACAAGTGACCCCATTTTGGAAACTATACCCCCCAAGGAATTATCTATATGTGTGGTGAGAACTTTGAACCCCCAAGGGCTTCACAGAAGTTTATAACGTACAGCCGTACAATTAAAAAATCATATTTTTCACCAATTTTTATTTTCCCAAGGAAAGCTGGACCCCAAAAGTTATTGTGCAATTTGTCTTGAGTACGCTAATACCCTATATGTGGGGAGGAACCACTGTTTGGGCGCATGGCAGAGCTTGGAAGGGAAGGAGCACTGTTTGACTTTTTCAACGCAGAATTGGCTGGAATTGAGATCAGACGCCATGTCGCGTTTGGAGAGCCCCTGATGTGCCTGAACAATGGAAACCCCCAATTCTAACTCCAGCCCTAAGCCCAGCACATCCCTAACCATAATCTCAATCCTAAACCTAGCCCTAGCCCTAACCCTAATGGGATAATGGAAATAAATACATTTTTTTTATTTTATTTTTTTTTCCCTAACTAAGGGGGGGTTTGATTTACTATTTTTAGCGGGTTTTTATGTTTGGCAGCTGTCACACGCTAAAAGACGTTTTTTATTGCAAAAAATAGTTTTTGCATCACCACATTTTTAGAGCTATAATTTTTCCATATTTTGACCCACAGAGTCATGTGAGGTCTTATTTTTTGCGGGACGAGTTGACGTTTTTATTGGTACCATATTCGGGCACGTGACTTTTTTTATCACTTTTTACTCCGATTTTTGGGACGCAGAATGAACAAAAACCAGCATTTCATGAATTTCTTTTGGGGGGGCGTCTACACCGTTCCACGTGTGGTAAAATTGATAAGGCAATTTTATTTTTGGGGTCAGTACGATTACAGCGATACCGCATTTATTTTTTTTATGTTTTGGTGCTTTTATACAATAAAAACAATTTTATATAAAAAAAAATTATTTTTCATCGCTTTATTCTGCGAGCTATAACTTTTTTATTTTTTGCTGATGACGCTGTATGGTGGCTCATTTTTTGAGGGACAAGATGACGTTTTCAGCGGTACCATGTTTATTTATATCTGTCTTTTTGATCGCGCGTTATTGCACTTTTTGATTGGCGGTATGATGATAAAGCATTGTTTTTTTTGCCTTGTTTTCTTTTTTTGAAGGGGTTCACTAAAGGGGTTAACTAGTGGGACTGTTTTATAGGGCGGGTCACTCCGGATGTGGCGATACTAAATATGTGTACTTTTATTGTTTTTGTTTTTTTATTTGCAAAAAAAAAAGAATTTATTAAGGAATATTTTTTTTAATTTATTTAGGAATTGTTTTAAAAAATACTTTTACACTTTTTTTTTACCTTGTCCTGGGGGGACATTTCTACATAGTGTCAGATCGCTGACAGGCAGTGCAGGAGGCTTTCTCAGCGCCTGTTCTTAGCAGGCACTGAGAAAGCCGCCTCCCTGCAGGACCCGGAAGGCCCCTGCGGCCATCTTGGATCTGGGGACCTGCAGGAAGGAGGCCTTCGGAACAACTTGAGCACATCGCGTTGTTCCACGGGGCTCAGGGAAGCACCCAGGGAGCCCACTCCCTGCGCGATTCTTCCCTATGACTCCGGTACACTGCAATCATGTTTGATGGCAGTGTGCTAGGGTTACTGTGCCAGGAATGGTCCATGAGAGCTGCTGATCACTAAGACGTACTATCGCATCCATGGGCATATGGGCCCAGGGCCCATGGATGGGATAGTATGTCAAATGTCAGAAAGGGGTTAAGGTCATCCCACAGCATCTCAATCAGATTAAGGTCATGACTTTGACTAGGCCACTACAAAGTCTTTATTTCTTTTTTTTAAGACATTCAGAATTTGTCTCGCTAGTGTATTTTGGATCATTGTCCTGCTACATAACCCAAGTGCGCTTCAGCTTGAGGTCAGGAATACAGCTCTGGCAAAAATTAAGAGACCACTGCAAAAATTTATTTTCAGTTTATCTGATCTTTCTCTTTATAGGTATATTTTTGAGTAAAATATAAATTGCTCTTTTATTCTATAAACTTCTAACAACATGTGTGGTGCCCCCAGGAGTATGGTCGCCACAGTGGCATTACCTTCCTCCTAGGGAGTGTGATGTCATGCTTGGAAGCAATGAAGGGTCTCTCTATCAGGTAAACACAACACACAGCACAGTTCCCACTCCAGGCCAGCAGAGGGAGCTCTGAACCAAAACTGGGGGAGGAACTGCTCTCTGGGGGCCAGGAAGGGGAAATTAGTGAGTTCGTGTAAGGAGGGCAAAGTGTGTGGACGAGAGGAGAAGAGCTGGAGGATTGAGCAGAGTTCAAACTCACTTCTAGCATAGCGCATGTTCCGGAGTCCGGTCTCCATGGTTGTATGGATACTGATGTTCCTGCAGCAGAAACCAGAGGAATAGGAAGCTGTAAATGCTCTGTTCCCACATTAGACTCGGAGGCACAACAGCAACGTGTGAACCAGAAGAAGGAGGCTACAGCTGACTGCCATACGAGGGGGTTCTAAAAGAGAGCAAGCAAGAGGAACTTCAATGTAACTCAGTACTGCATGTACATCAGATAAGCACTAGAAAGGAGACTACACAACCCATCTGCATAGAGAGATTCCTAAATTACTTCCAGGCTGGCCAACTCCTGTTCCATCTGTAATCTAGATCCTAGACTGCACTTGCAAAGCAAAGTAAAAGTGAAAGAAACTGCACCCTGTTGTGTCATTGCCTTCTTCCTGCAACCCCTTCAGCACTGCTACATCTCTGTGCCTAACACGGCACCCTCTTCCTCAACACCTATCATTACTGCCCTGGGACTACAGCTCTACCTGTGGAGAGCTAATACATCTTGCTGCCTTATACCATCTGTCCCAGAGGATCTTCCTGCACTGTTGGATTAACCCCTTCATTGCCGAGCACCACAGGTGGCGCCACGTATCATCCACTTATAAACTTTAATCAGCCAGGCTCAACCCCTTTTACATGGACGCCCAGGGCCACGGACCGGGTCACCGCTCAAGTGACACTTCCCTCTGAGATACCGGCCCGGTACCGAGTACCCCACTGCCCTGGCGGGCGACCCACATGTCTTTGAATTTCCAAGCACTAAATTTTGCATTTATTTTCAGAAAATGATAAATGGTCAAAAGAACAAAAAAATGCAGTGCTTGCAGACCTCAAATCATGCTATGAAAACAAGTTCATAATAATTTAGAAACAACAATACTAATGTTTTAACTCAGGAAGAGTTCAGAAATCAATATTTTGTGGAATAACCATGGTTTTTAATCACAGCTTTTATGCGTCTTGGCACGCTTTTCACCAGTCTTTCACACTGCTTTTGGGTGACCTTATGCCACTCCTGGTATAAAAATTTAAGCCGTTCTTCTTTGTTTGATGGCTTGTGACTATCCATCTTCCTCTTGATTACATTCCAGAGGTTTTCAATGGGGTTCAGGTCTGGAGATTGGACTGACCATGACAGGGATTTGATGTGGTGGTCCTTCATCCACTCATTGATTGACCTAGCTGTGTGGCATGGTGCATTGTCCTGCTGGAAAAAACAGTCCTCGGAGTTGGGGAACATTGCCTGAGCAGAAGCAATCAACTGTTTTTCCAGGATAACCTTGTATGCAGCTTGATTCATACGTCTTTCGCAAAGAATAACCTGCCCAATTCCAGCCTTGCTGAAATATCCCCAGATCATCACCGCTCCTCCACCAAATTTCACAATGGGTGCAAGACACTGTGGCTTGTACACCTCTCCAGGTCTCCGTCTAACCATTAGACGAACAGGTGATGGGCAAAGCTGAAAATTAGACTCATCAGAGATTACCTTATGTCATGCCATGCTCACCCGGGGTGGGGACTCCATGCCCGACACCACCACTACCGGTGCCGTGGCCGCTCTGGTGATCCTACTGGGTGCGAACGCGCACCTCTCATACTTTATCCTGTGGCTGCACGGCTATGCCTAGCGCGCATGCGCGCCCTTTCTATGCTCTGACTGCAGCCACGCCATCTCTATGGTCCTGGAGGACCTAACTCGGAAGTCCCAGTGCTCTTGCCCTATATCAGGCTGCCTCTTCCTATGGAAGGGGCCTGATTATTGTTGTGCTTCCCTGCTAGGCCTGCTTGGTCCCTGCTCGGTCGCTCTCTGTTTTCAGGTCCCTTGCCTTGTGCTCTGCCGTGCTTCTTAGCACTCGCTCTGCTCCTGCACTGTGTTCAGTTGTGCTCCTTAACACACGCTCTGCCTCTGTCTCGTGCTCTGCCATGCTTCTTAGCACACGCTCTGCACTGTGCTCTGTCGTGCTCCTTAGCACACACTCTGCCTGTCTTGTGCTCTGCCTTGCTTCTTGGCACACGCTCTGCTCTGTGCTCTGTCGTGCTTCTTAGCACACACTCTGCTCTGTGCTCGGTTGTGCTCCTTAGTGCACACACTGGTCTGTGCTCTGTTGTACTCCTTAGCACAGGCTCAGCTCCTGCCTTGTGACCTGTCGTATTTCTTAGCACACCTTCTGCCTTGCCTTGCACTCAGGCGTGCTTCCCAGTGCGCGCTCTGGCTAACTCTGTACTCAGGCATGCTTCCCAGCATGTGCTCTGCCTAACTTTGTACTTTGGTGTGCTCCCTTGCATGCGCCCTGCCTGCACCCAGGCGTGCTTGTCAGTGCACGCCATACATGCTCCCGTGTATTCGCCTTGCACTATCCAGTACCCAGCGTACTCCTGTGTACACGCCCTGTATAGTCCTGAAGACTGCGCATTCCCGTGTACATGCCCTGTATGATTCTATACCCAGCGTGTCCCTGTGTCCACACTTTGCACATTCTTGCATTCTCTGTTGCACCTTTCTAGACACACTCACTCATGTCTTCTTTGAACCGGCCACCTGGTTCCAGCAGTCAAGGTACTAAGCCCCCTGGGTCTGCCCCTGACACTCCCTGTATAGGGGTGGTCCTCACTAGGTCAACTCGCCCTGGGTGGGATGGTATCATGACCCAGAGGGTCCACTCCAGGAATCGTCACACCTTACTCCAGTCCTCTATGATCCAGTCCTTATGGTCTTTGGCAAACTTCAGCCTGGCTCTCCTTTGCTTCTCATTGATGAAAAGCTTTTTTCTAGCTTTACATGACTTGCCTCTCGGAGCGTGTTACGAACTGTTCTTGCCATGCACTTTACCCCAGCTGCCATTTGCTATACCTTTTGTAGTTTACTTGATGTCATCCTGACATTGCTGATTGACATTCAAATAAGATGACGGTCATCCCGGTCAGTGGAGAGTCGTTTTTGCCCTCTGCCGGTCTGAAGCTTTGTTGTCCCCAATGTCTGCTGCTTGATCTTGTTGTAATGGACTGCCATCTTAGAAGTTTTAAGTATGGAGGCAACATGATGGTCACTGTATCCCTCTGCTAGTAAAACCAGAATTGAGCCCTTCTTTTCCTCACTCAAGACTTTTCTTTTCAACTCCTTTGGTATGGATAAAAGTTATTTTTTCATTCCTATTACTTTTGGGATATTATTAGCACTTGTTTTGCCATCCAGCTTGTCCTATTTCACGAGGATTGTTAACACCACAGCAGGGTTTTTTTATACTTTCCTTCATTAAATAAGATTAAGTTCAGGTGCTCACCTAATCAGAAGCACATTAAATAGAATGAGGTGTAGTCTGGTTGATATTAAACTGACACTGGAATGGCTGTCAGACATGTAGAGAAGCTGATTTTTATAAAACTGTGCAGTGGTCTCTTAATTTTTGCCACAGCTGTAGATGGCCGGACATTCTCCTCCAGGATTTTTTGGTAGACAGCAGAATTAATGATTCCATTTAAAACAGCAAATCCTCCAGATTCTGATGCAGCAAAACTGCCCCAGACCACCACAGTATTTTACTGTTAGTATGATGTTCCTTTTCTGAAATGCTGTGTTTCTTTTACTCCAGATGTAATGGGACATACAACTTCCAGAAAGTTCAACTTTTGTCTCATCAGTCTACAGAGTATTCTCTGAAATGTCTTTTGGATCATCAAGGTGTTTTCTGGCAAAACTGAGATAAGCCTTTTTTTTCTTATTGCTCAGCAGTTATTTTCATCATGCAGGCTATTTGTCCCCATTCTCTTTCTTAGGGTAGAGTAATAAACACTGAGGAAAGTGAGGCTTGCTTTTTTTTGGATGTTGCTGTGGGGTCTTTTGTGACCTCTTGGATGAGTCGTTGCTGCGTTCTTGGTGTAATTTTGGTTGGTCAACCACTCCTGGGAAGGTTCACCACTGTTCCATTTTTTTGCTATTTGTGGATAATGGCTTTCACTGTGATTTGCTGGAGTTCCAACATTTTAGAAATGGCTTAATAACTTTTTCCATACTGGTAGATCTCAATTACTTTGTTTCTCATTTGTTCCAGAATTTTTTTGGATCATGGCATGATGTATAGTTTTTGAGGATATTTTGGTCTACTTCACTCTGTCAGGCAGGGCCTATTTAAGTGATTCCTTGATATCTGATGTGTGGTTAGTAATCAGGCCTGCATGTGACTAGGGAATTTGAACTCAGATTCCTAAATATGTAATAAATCACAGTTAATTTATGTTTTTTAAGGGGGGGGGGACACTTTTTCTCAAAGTTCCCTGAAGGTTTGGATTTCTTTTTCCCTTAATAAAACCTTCATTTTAAAACTGCATTCTGTGTTTAGTTATGTTATCTTTGTCTAATACTTAAATTTGTTTGGTGATCTGAAACATCTAAGTGTGCACACATATAGGTGATAACATTGATTGGTGGGAGTCTGACCATTGTGACCAACACTGATCAGCAGAATGTGCCACTTTATTTCCATTAGAATGAAGTGAGAGTGCACATGCTTGACCACTGCTTTCCCTGAAGCCCCATAGAGAAAGGATAGAGAAGCAGCTGGGTATCTAGTATGCTGCTATAATTTGTAATATTTAGATGATTGGCTAATCTTTGTGAACTTCAGAAATTAGTTAACAGATGTCTTATCAACTGTAAGTCTATAATAGTGTCACTGCTTCCTGCTAAACTGGAAAATGTACAACCTTACATTCAAGTTGAACTCTGTTTGTAGGATTCTAAGTAAAATAGATGTTTTTCTGCATTCTACAAAAATGCTTCTTTTTCTTGCCAGGATAGGGCTCTGAGGATCAGATAATTAGTCTCACTTTTGATTCAGACTCCTTGTACCATGATCACAAAAATTAAGAGTGCTGGGACTTTCAAACAACAGCAATTAAAGCAATTCCTTAGACAAAAGCCAACATCAAGTCTTTTCCAGAGGAACATTTGAGTGTCTGTAACAGGCTTGGAGAACAAGCTTGTTACCAGCTGAAAACCCAGGTCAATCATAGATGATGGTTGATAAAAAAAATACTTTGGGTAGTCCCTCAAATTTTCCCAACCTGTTCTGTTAACAACAGATACAGTGACCTTAGCTTAGGGAGCTCTTCTGGGTCAACTTTGGGTTCAAAACACTTGGAACACCAAGGAAAAAGCCATGTTTTCTAATAAGGAGATTAAAGCAACTTTTCAGTCCCTTAGTAATTTTCAACATCTATTCATCAACAAGGAGGTCCTTAAAAATATGAAAGTTATGGTCATCATTACTTTAAGACGTGATGATTAGTCAATCTAGAAAATTGCTAAAACCTTGAAGGTATCCTCGTGCAATCAAAGAATCAATCAATTAATGTAATGAAACTAGTTATTATAAGGATTGCCCAAGGGATGGAAGAACAAGAATTACATCTGTTGAAGAGAACAAGTTGGCAAGAGTAGCAATCTCAGAAACAGCAAATTGACAGTACCTCATATAAAAGCACATATAAATGGTGCACAGACATTTAGTAGACATATTTCAACATAAACTGCCCAGATGAGATGGCAAAAAGTATATTTGTGTTTAGGTTTTATGCTATGAAGCATAGAGGGGGGGATGTGATGGTGTAGGAGTACTTTGCTGGTGACACTGTTGGTGATTTATTCCAAATTCAAGACACACTTACCTTGCATGGTTACCACCAAATTCTGCAACAATATACCATCCCATCTGGTTTGGATTTAATCGAACCATCATATGTGCTAATAAGAAAACAATGACACAAAACACACTTCCTGACTATGTAAGGGCTATCTGCCAAAAAGGAGAAAGATGAAATGCTTTGTGAGATGACATGGCCTCCACAATCATGTGACCTTAATTCAACTGAGATGGTTTCAGTAGGACCACAAAGTGAAGGCAAAGCATTTAAATTTCCAGAGGAGCTTGAGTCTGCAAAAAATAAAAAAAATAGCGACATGTTTTTTTTTATCCTAGTCACTGATCAAACTCACCAATGCACAACTATCAGTCTATGAAAAACTTGGACAGCACACTGATAACATGGTAGTTTTATCCTAGTGTTCCGTTTTTCACTGTTTGCTAGAAATATCTTGAAACTTCCATTAGTTTATTTTCTTGCACTTGATAAAAATTGATGACATGCTGTCACAATAAACAGGGAGTAATAATTTTGCAGAATCGGAGACAAATACTTGTGTGCCTAGGTGGGTATGTGTAAGCAAGTTACGGGATGCAGTATTAGTCTGTAGGCAGATCAAGGGTTATCAAGTTTCTTACTTAACAGGGTATTACTCCACGCAGGGAGATAGGGAAAACATGAGGTAAAATGCAGGCAGTATAGGGAATACAAGGGTGTAGCAGGGAAAAATCAACATAGGAATAACAAATGAAGTTGTTCCTAAAGAAGTCACTTATCAATCAGACGTTTTCCTGTCAGAAGTGGTCCTTGAGCGGATGATGGCGCCAACAGCCGTCGGCACAACGTAGATCCAGTGGGGTTCTGAAGAAGGCAACGATATGTGCCCGGCTGGTAACATTGAGTCTTTGAAACGTCCCGTAGAGTCCTCAGTAAGGAGACTCCAGTGGCCGGCAAGGTATAGGCCACAGTCCTGTCAAAATTAGGCGAGGCTCGATGAATATGCACTGGGGCTTCAGAAATCAGCAGTACCCTGTCACAGTCACAGTCCCTGTCAGGCTGCACACCCACAGTACTGACCGTTACAGAGTGATTGACACCTCAAAGTCCCGGTGCCGACCTTGGCCATGCCCCCCTCGGACAGGAGGAAGGTAATTTCGGCTCAAGCTTCCCCCGGGAACAGGGGGCGCAGTCTCATCCGTTCCGGCACGCATGTACCCGTGTTGCAGTCATCCCCCTTACATATGCATGAACCCACCTAGGCACTGGAACTTTCTGGTTACAATCATCTTGGGCAAGCATGTAATAATGACTACACTGCCCACAATAAAAGCAATGACCCAATTTCTTATGCCTGACACTCTGCGCCTATTGAGATCAAGTAACCCTAATCTGTGTGGGTTTCTCAGATAGTGTAGAGGTCACTTAAGTCTTGGACATGGATACAGAGTCAGTCTGGTGTTCTAGTCTGCCCTCCAGCAGTCATCTATTTAGATGAAAATCTGGAGACATGGCTTTCTCCAGGGAGTCAGGTGTAAGAAACAAAACTATTGAATCTTTAATGATGACATAAGACCTTGTCATTTCATTTAGAGTCTGTGGCCAACGACGCAACTCAGTAGAGTACTCCTCTGCAGAACTTTGCTCCTGGAGTAGGACTATCAATTTGTTCAGAGTGAATGCTCGGTTAGAGTTATCAAACTTATCATGCAAAATTTCTAGGTCCTCAAAAAAAACATGTTGAATGATGAGAGTTTGGGGCATCTGGAGGTAGGGAAAAGGCCCAAGCCTGGGAACATCCTACTGTAATGTTAAACGAGTCCCACTCATTGGCTCTCAGAACCTGGTGATTGTGGTTGGAGTCCGAAGTAGTTTTCAACTCTCCTTGAATGCAAAAAATTTTTTGTCATTGAAAGGTGTGTACTGGGACCATGTAATACTCCACTCCCTTCCTTAGTGTAAATACTCCCTTTGCTTATATTTGTATAAATGTATATACTTGTCTTGCTATGTATAATATTTCTTACATAGGGAAAGTGCAGTACCCATGTAATCCACAAGATGGGGTTCTGACAGTGTCTAGTTAGTCAACACCCTGTACATAGTTTAGTATAGGAGGGGTCAGCTGCAGTTAAGGGAGGGAGGACTTCCTCTAAGAGTTCAGTAGGGTCAGGGTGCCTAGACCACCTTGACAGGCTATAGAGCCCGGGATAGAAGCAGTGATCACGTAAAGTTCTAAGTTGGAGCCCAGTAGGACAGAACAGCAGCAGTACAACAGTAGTGGGAACTGAAGCTGAAAGGAGTATCATGTCAGTACAGACGGGCAGGTCGCTCACTATGTGGCAGTTTATTCAATGGGCAGATGCCCTCAGATCCGGGGCAAAACGGCTGAGGGAGCCCCCAAGTGAAGGACGTCTGGACAGGGAGGACACTGAGGAACCGTATGATATGGTCCGACCCAAGCACAGTGCCATATGACAAAGAAAGGAATACAGGGAAAGAGGAAGAAATGTGCATAATGGAACCTGTTGTTGATGCTGTGATGAATGTGTATGTGCTGTGTAAGGAAACCAGTAAAGTTGTTCATTTGAAAGTTGAAATGGACTGTGTCTCGATTTATGCAAAACCATCTAGAGGGAGCCTACAGAAATGCAGAGGACACCCTGACAGTACAGAAAGAAGAGCCACAGGTATGCTGAATAATGGTGTCACGTGGACCCGTCCTGTGTGACACGACCAGCAGGCCGGTAACTAAAACAACAGGACGCGGCACGTGATACTGTCCTGTGTGACACAGCTCGCAGGCCGGTAACTAAAACAAGACAAGGGGCAGACTATTGATCTTGGCCTGTTTTCTGACTATCCACCTGCCTGATGTTTTGCAACATCCTGGTTAGACAAAGATTTGTGACTCTTGCCAGCCAGCCCCTCTAGCTATCCATCATGTACTGTCCTCCATTACGGTATAACTGGCCTTATACATTGATCAGCTCCTAGCTGTGGTTGATCGGATGCAATTGCAGACTCAGTTGGTTCAGGACTGGCAGTCTGTAATTAACATGGTGAAAATACCCAGGCCCAAGCTACTGTTTGTTTGCTAGCTATACCAGAGCCTAGAGTGAACTTACTTGATTGTTTTTCAGGTGATAGTGTGAGGGAGAGCCAGGGCCGTAGTAGTGGCAGAGATTTACGCTTCAGGCACGCCCTGGCCTCCCATCACATGCAAACAGTGTCCATTTGTCATGATCCATGCTGGATCATGACAGATATAAAGCACAGGTAACCTTTTTTTTCTAAGCTGTGCTTAGGTGGTTTTTGCCCCCGGTGGCCATTAGGATTATTGCACTGTGGTGTGGTTTGTTCTAAGTTTTCCCCCGGTGGTGGTGAACGTCATTGCACTCTGTTTCTTTAGTTAAGTGCACATGTTTATAATGCAGGTGTGATTGCTGGCTCTGCAATAAAAGAGTCACAGGTGTTGCAATCAGCGTTGGTGAAAGTGTTCATTTCCAACCATCCTTGTTGGAGAAAGGAGCTGGAGAGAGCTCCTTGCAGCACGGTCAGAGCCCTGGTGTGGAAGGAGTCAGAGGGGATTTCCTTGTAGCTTTGACAGAGCTTGGTGGCAGCGATTCAGGAGGAGAGCTGCATTCTTGTGGTGGTCTCTGTTGCCAGGAGCAAGTGCAACAGAGTAAAGCTAAGTGGTGTTTCCCCATTTGTGTTTTTCCTTCGTGTGTATTAGTACAGCGGTGGGGCCAGTGCCTGCGCCACCCAGCTCCCTAGCAAGGGATAGGTGTAGGGTGTGCTAGGGCGACAGGTATCCTGAGCGGTGCCCAGTGCGGAACCGGCATAGGGAACGTTAGGAGCGTTAGGGACACTGACTCAGGGGAGTGCAGGAGGTCTCCACGTCCCCTGTCCCTATCGCAGGGCCCACCGTTGTAAGTTTTTCCCTGAAATGCACCACTGTACAATCAGTACAGACGTAGATAATAAGTAAAATGAGAGAGTAAGGATATAATTGGCAGCCATGGACTGACTGCTAGAAGATTAAACAGGGTGGAGCCTCGCTTCTGGTAGAGAAATAATTACCTTTAACTAACTGCCTGAAGAAACAAAAAGTAAAACTGCCTGGCGAGGCACTGCAGTACAAGGGCTGAACAGGACAATGTTGAGGCAACCACAGTGCTAGTGCCACCCTGCATAGAGACAGTGGCAAGCATGACAGAAGCTTGTTCACACACATATGTTACACACACTGTGTTAGGTTTCGGGATTCTCCCGCTGCACAGGAGGAATTCCAAGCCGAGTCTTCTGCAGTCTCTCATTTGGTCTCGGCCACAGAAGCTCCTTCTCAGCAGAAACGTAGGTCCCAGCATCTTGCTCAGACTCGAGCTGTGCGTCTGGTTGTTGCTGCCTCTACAGGTTCAGCTATAGCAACCAGTGTTTGATAGCCACAAGTAGACGTTCCTTGGACTAAGTCCAACTTTTGCCCTTCTGAGCATGCCCGTGAGACGACCACTCATTGGTGGTTGGAGGTCACATGCCCAGGTCCTCAAGTGAGTCCAGATTGACTCGCTAGCAAGTTCCTTGCAGACTGGCATCTAAAAAGGGATCTCACAGCCGCACGGCCGTGCGCTAGTAAAAAGTCAAAACATGTGAAGTATGTGCATGTGTGACTGTCTCTGGTGCAAGCTCCTAATTATCCCCTACCCTCTTGTTGTGTATGTGTTAAGGGAGATAGGAGTAAGAGAGAGCGCCGAGTAGTGGCATCGCCATAGTGAGTCTAGCTCTGCTCTAACCCCAGCGTCCTAGGGGCTGAGTCCTGAAACCGCACTTGCGCTAAATTTGCTGTGCCCTGTGACAGTTGTCAGACAGGGAATAGTGTCTTTATACTACTTTGCAGCGGTTCTGTGAGTTGTCAGAGTTTGCCGCAGTTCACACTGGGTGACGTTTAACTCGCGTGTGTTCGTTGATCACTCGCCATCTTGTTCCGCCATTACCTAGCAGCAGCTAACATCTCTGCATGGTGGACCCCGGGTTGCAAACGCACTTAGTTATTATATTTTATTTTGGTACGTTCCGCTACCATAAAACACTGACCAAACATTGATGAAAATTTATTTAATGGAAATTTGTTTTTTTTTTTTTTACAAATAAGAAAAAAAATGGACGTCTACCAGTATTTTTGCATAATAAGATATAGCTCACAAAAGTGAGTATACTCACATTTTTGTAAATATTTTATTATATTTTTCATGGGACAACGTTGAATATATGACACTTTGATACAATAAAAAGTAGTTAGTGTAAAGCTTGTAACAGTGTAAATTTGGTGTGCCTTCAAAATAACTTAACACACTGCCATTAATGTCTATACTGCTGGCAACAAACATGAGTACACCCCAAACGAAAGTGGCCAAATTGTGCCCAAAGAGTCAATATTTTGTGCGGCTACCATGATTTTCAAGCACAGCTTTAATTCTCTTGGGCATTGAGTTCACTAGAGCTTCACACTCTTGCCACTAGAATCCTCTTCTACTCCTCCTTGATGACAGACTTCCATTTGAGGATGCTCCACAAATGCTCACTAGGTTTTGGTTTGGAGACATGCTTGGTCAGCTCAGCACCCTTAGGCCGGGATCACACATGCGAGAAACATAGCCAAGTCTCGTATGTTAATACCCAGCAGAGAGTGGCGGCGGCAGTGCCGGGTATTAACATGCGAGACTCGGCCGTGTTTCTCGCAAGTGTGATCCCGGCCTAACCCTCAGTTTTTTCAGCAAGGCAATGGTCATTTTAGAGGTGTGTTTGGGGTCATTATTATGTAGGAATACTGCTGTATGTCTCAGTCACCAAAGGGAGGGGATCATGCTTTGCTTCACTATGTAACAGTACATGTTGGCATTCATGATTCCCTCAATGAACTGTAGCTCCCCACTGCCGTCAGCACTCATGCAGTTTCAAACCATGATACTCCCATCACCATGCTTGACTATAAGCAAGACACACTTGACTTTGTACTCCTCAACTGGTTGCCGCCACACATTCCTTACACCATCTGAACCAAATAAGTTTATCTTGGTCTCATCAGACCACAAGACATGTTCCCAGTAATCCATGCCCTTAGGCTAGGTTCACATTATGTTAAACAGCCCATTCAACACATAGCGTTGACGGGCTACGTTAACGGTATAGCATAACGCGATCGCGTTATGCTATACCCGCTAGCGCAGATGAATTATCTGTGCTAGTACAGAGGATTCATCTGCGCTAGCGGTGATGGA
This sequence comes from Dendrobates tinctorius, assembly GCF_039654945.1. Taxonomy (NCBI): domain Eukaryota; kingdom Metazoa; phylum Chordata; class Amphibia; order Anura; family Dendrobatidae; genus Dendrobates; species Dendrobates tinctorius. The sequence continues at coordinate 40,581,804 of NW_027361829.1, forward strand.
GCCTCAGATGCTGCAGCCCGCATCCGAGGCTCCATCAGTGAATGACGGCACATCGCGAACGCATGCTGCTTTACGGCATACGTCACGATGCGCCCGACAATGGGGCTCAATGGCAGCGTTAACGGACTGCATTACACCGCGTTATACCACGGTGTAACACAGTCCGTCTAACAGACTGCCTAAATGCAGTGTAACCCCGGCCTTAGTCTGCTTGTCTTCAACAAAGTGTTTGCGGGCTTTCTTGTACAGCATCTTTAGAAGAGGTTTCCTTCTCTGATGACAGCCATGCAGAACTATTTGATGCAGTTTGTTGCGTATGATCTGAGCACTGACAGACTGATCCTTGACCCCTTTAACCTCTGCAGCAATTCTGGCAGCACTCATTGTCATGATAATGTAAAATATCATGTCTGATTTTCCCTATTATCACACCTTCTAGAACATTCCAGAATCTTCTATTCACATACTGAACTCTGCTATACCAGTGGTGAGGGTTTGCCCACCCCTTCCTTTCCCCTGCCTGTCAGGCCTGTAACACTCCCTCCTCCCCCCTCAGCCCTCTTCACACACACTCAATGTAACCTGAGATACCAGTGAGTGATATCCCCCCTCGCAAAGGAATGTCTTTGTCTCGTTCCCCTGTGTGCTGGCTTCTCATAGCGTATAATTAGAATCTAATCATTTGGTCATGAAGCAATGTGAGTTTATGATAGAAATATGAAAATTACATATCTGGGATGTGCATCGACGAAGTTTCGTAGCCCGTGTTTTTGCCGGTTCCAGCGCCAACAGAACCCGAGAAATTTATTTCTCTTGAACAGAGGTGAATAGACTGTCCGACTGTGGACTCATTAGGAAGCTAATTTTAATATAAGATGAATGATAGTTCTGCCGATATTCTGCTAGGATCTCAAGCCCAGTTATGATCGTTATAATTTTCAGAACCAAATCTGTAATGCTGAGCTAGGGGAGGGGGAAATGTAAAACAGCCCCTTTAGTGAAATCACAAGCCCAGAGGTATGTTACTGCACTCAGCCCAGCCTTCATTCTTGCCTGGGAAGCTGCTGCAACAAGACCCTCAATGCATTGTGACATCTGGTTCCTCCCACCAGCATGGTTGCCTGAGATGATCTATAGTAACATGTGAGTGTTCATTTCTGTTTTAATTCCCTTTTTATTTGAAATCTCTTTGTACATAATTTAATTGTCTCATATTGTAAAATATTTTTATACCTTCTGTAAACACTGCCTACCTTTTTGGAGTAAAATATAGAATTATTAGTTTCGTATCTCCTTGCTCTATAACGAATTCATATGTGCCTGAAGTTGATTACGCTACTAATTTGGGTTGGCTTTGGACCTTCTTTATTAATTTAAATATTAATATAGAAATCGGAGCTGGTGGCTACGAAGTGTGTTCTGGCTAGGTGGGCAGCACTGGCAGTGATGGAGCAAGTTTTATAAGCTGATTGTTTGGCTGTGGCCAGAGCATTTATAATTCCCTCGCTGCAGCGTGCCTAATAGCCAGTGCACAACAAGTGGCCCGTCCGGCGACTAATTATCCTAGGTGCAGTTCCCTGACCAACCTGAGGATAAGGGGTTGCGCCAGAGAGCTGCAAGTTTCAAAGCGGAACCAAAAAGTGGGATATACATAAATCCTGGCAGTTTGTAACACATTGTTGGCAGCGGTGGGATAACTAAGATAAGCCCCCTGCACATGTGATAGCCGTGTGCGGCCAAAGGTCATACTCATTTTTGTGACACTCATACATCCTTGTTTTGAAAAGACAACCTCTGGATATGAAGCTGAGCAAGTGCACTCAACTTCTTTGGCTGATCATGGTGAGGCCTGTTCTCAGTGGAGCCTGTCTTTTTAAACTGCTGTATTGTCTTGTCCACCATGCTGCAGCTCAGTTTCAGGGTGTGGGTAGTCTTCTTATAACCTAAGCCATCATTATGTAGAGCAACAATTCTTTTTTTTTCAGACCCTATGAGGTGTCAGATCCTCTCTGCTATAAGGTGCCATGTTGAACTTCCAGTGACATTTATGAGAGAGTGTGAGATTTACTACAAATTTACTACACCTTCTCCCAATTCACACCTGAGGCCATGCAGCATTAATGCGTCACGTGACACTGGGGAGGGAAAATGGCGCAATTGAGCACAATTTTCACTTTTGTTGCCAACAGTTTAGACATTAATGACTGTGTGTTAGAATGAAATCACTTGTTATATGTTGTATAAAAAAGGTTCTCTTTGTCTTTGATGTTTTCAAAACAAGAGAGTAAGAATGTGAAATGGTGATATGCTAGGAGGAGCGCTATACTGCAGAGGTGAATTAAATGGTTACACCATTAAATGGTATAACAGTGTACACTAAATGTACACTGTTATACCACTGTTATACGATCTGTCCACTAATTACTTTACACTGTATTAAAGTCTCATAGCTTCAGTGTTGTCCCATGAAACGATCTAGTCAATTTGAGAGGTGTATTCACTTTTGTGAGATACTGTATATGTACACAGCCCTGGATATTAGTGCAAAGTGCTACACCATGTATGGCTAGAAGAGCCGATACCGAAACAAGTCAGCAAATTTGACACAAATAATGTCATTTAAAACCACAAGAAGTCCGCTATCCTGACAAATCTTTCCAACCCTCACAGAAACGGGATTTAGTGTCAAAACCATTTGGGGCTCTTACATAGTGCTTGTCTTTTCCCACTTCCCAGGTCTTATAAGCGGCTTTTAGCTGATATTTTCATTTGTGGAATATTATAACATTAATGTATTGACTAATACCGACTTGTATTTGACAACTTTTCCCTTTTCCCGTTTGTTTAGACTGAGTGCATGCTTATTGAGTGGTCTTATCCTTCCATTGTCTGCCATATTGCATTTTGATTGCTTCATAGTGGGTTACCTTGTGTTAGGTGGGATTCTTGAGACCATGGAATCTGTTCACACTACCTACATGTGGCTCATAATGATTTTCTTGTGTTTTTAAATCTTTTTAATGGAATATAGGCGTTTAAGTACAGTAGTTTACATATTACGGTATATTTAATCATCTTTACTGTATTGTTTCAAGCCCTTGGAGTGCAAACCATTTATTGGATTGGCCTATTTCAGTATCTGTATTTTTAAAATATACTTACTATGACCCAAAAAGTTCCTTTTCCAAGATACGGATTTACCTCTAATTTATCTGAAAAGACCATAGCAGTATGTATAGACCTCTTTCTTTAACCATTTAATTCACCTCTGCGGTATAGCTCTCCTCCTAGCATATCACCATTTCACATTCTTACTCTCTTGTATTGAAAACATCAAAGACAAAGAGAACCTTTTTTATATAAGATATAACAAGTGATTTCATTCTATAACCCCCAACAACAAAAGCCATTTTCTTGTTTGCTTTCATTTTATCAGCAGCCAGCACAAAGAATGGTATTTCTTAAAAAAAGAGATATGACACTATTTCAATAGATTTGAACTTCAGTGCAATAACTGTATCACTTATTGCTACAAAAGTCTACATTTTCACTGGCTGGAAACAGCAACAAATAACCGAGCTTTTGTCAGCTATGAAATGTATTCTTTATGTAACAATTTTTACTGAAATTGCTGGTGCGACTGTTCAGTGGATTGCAAACAATTGGATCTAACAATCTTTTTTTTGTGTGTTAAGAAGTTATCCCTGGAGGACCCTCGATAAAACAGAATTGAGCTAAAAGTTGTAATGGCTAGTTTAAGAACGCCATGGGAAATTATTGGCACTAAGATCCCTTTGCTACAAGGGCTGACGCAGGCTATGCTCAGGATAAATTTTACTACTGTGGTTGTGACTCTCTCAGGCAACAATTGGCAAACCACAGGAGAGCAGGACTACTTTGACTTGTTATTAGAAAATCTGTTATAGCCAAGATATAGAAAGTCATTTCATTTTTCTCATATAATGCAGTAGTTGTTAACTTAAAAAGACAACCAACGTGCAATTGATATGTGGTACTTTGTGTTTATAAATAGGGAAGTAAAAGTTTTAGGAACAGATAATGACTAGACAAAGTGTAGACAGAATGGCAGCTGCTTGATGTATGGTTGTTTCCATCTATACGTGGTTTATCTTATCTCTTTCTTCAATTTTAACACCCAAGAGAAGGAAAAGGCCAAGTGAGATATAGAATATTGTAGCGGTTCACTTATTTATGCTGGTAATGCAAATAAGACAATATATACTGGCATTTGTATGTCCACTTCTAAGTACTCTCCTATGTGTATTGAATAACAATGTGGCATCTCTCACATCTAAAATAAAAAATGACAGCACCCCGCCTGCCAAAAATACCATCATGATATAAATCTGATTCAAATGAAGTCCATTACACAGGGTCCTTATGAAATATATTAACCACTTAATGCCCCATTCATGGGGTGGCTCAGGGAGTGTAGAGCAAGCTCAGCCTGCTTCACATACGATAAATGTGTTAACAGTAGAGATGAGCGAACCTGAACTTTAAAGTTCGGGGTTTGTAGCAGTGTCCGGTGCTGAATTCTGCACACGGACGTCTCCTCGGAGGTCTGTTTAAATGTTAAGTGTTCTGGGGGAAGGGACATTGAGAGAAACACATATTTCAATGGGGTTCGGGTTCATGTTCAAATTCGGGTTAAGTTCTGGTACCAGAACCAAGCTTTGGACATAAAGGTCAGTCGTGTACCAGTACCCGAACTTCCATGGGTCAGCTCATCCCTAGTTAACAGGATGGCCAGACTTGAGCCCTACCTACTGCTCTTAACCATATAACGAAACTGTCAATAAATGTTGAGCATCAACTTCCATCGTCTTTCTGCTATGGTATCGTAACCAGTGAGTTACCGCGAAACCTGCTGAAGGCCGCTGTCACAGCCACTTTGGTACTCCTGTGGAGATCAGCCACAGGATGTAGTCTAGAGGAGACCATTATTTTTCTATATACTGCAGTACAAGCAATTGAAAAATTGCAGCTTTAAAGTGAACCTACATCCATAGTAGCCAAATATGTTCGACTCTGGGAGTAGAGCAAGACCAATCGGCAGACTAGTTGTATAGACAAGTCCCCAGAGGCTTCTCCCCACCCATTGGCCTGGATTGACAGTGTAGAAATAGCAGGAACATGAGATGTTGTCACGGACAGGAGACAGCTCAAGAGTTAACAGTATTTTATTAACAACAAATATACTCCACGCAGGGAGTAGGAGGGCACAGAAGGGTATAATAGGACAAAGGACGGGGCAGGAGTTTGAACGAGGTAGGACAGGGACGAATGATAGTTCAGAAGGAAAAGGGAAAAACTTATCAGTCTTGATTGCAGCGTCTTGGTGCTCCAATGGTGGTACCGACAACAGCGGCACGTGACATCTAAACGAAGTCTCTGGGAAGCGGGTAGAATTCCCATGGTTACAGGTGTCTAGCACTGTACTGGGTCCAGTGTGGGGAACCGCCGGAACAAGGCTTCGCTCCGCGGTGTACGTAAATCCTTGGTAGCGAAGTTCTGGCCTAGCCGTCTGTCTCCCTCTGTGTCGCACACCCAGTAAACAACAGATACAGCTAAACACCAGGAGTTTTAAGAGTACAATACTAATATAGTTCAAGTATATCCCAATAATTAATACCACCAGTGCTTAGTAGGGAGGTGTGGAAACTACACAAACAAGGAAACAAGAAGATACCCCATAAATTGGACAGAACGAAAAACAGGACAGAAAGCTATTGTAAATAAAATGCCTTTATTTAATCAAAGATTGCCAAAACGGTAGTAACATACAAATGGCAGTTCCCCTTATTTGGAGTAATAAATGAGAGGTTGGAATAGCATATACACAAAAAAGTCTATAAATTAAATATACATATATTAAATATTTCAAGCGATGAACCAAAAAAAAGGGGAAAGTACTAATTACAAAAAAATCATGCTCACATGGGCATCATAAACTAGACAATATTACGGCCACATTGTAGTAGGTAAAACCCCATCCCCTTATTTAACCTTCAATTCATTCAGTTGTATATAAAAAATAAGCAGTGATACATATAATGTGGACCAAGACGCCACAAAAATGCATGTGACAAAAAAATAAGAAATAAAAAATAATAAAATATAACTAAAGAGTTACGGAAAAAATAATAACGGCAAAGACAATATATAACATAGTTAAACAGGGTAAATACACCCGAAAGGGAGTAAATAAAGTGCAAACGTGCAAATGCAGTACAAAGTAGACAACAGCACATGTAGTGCTCAATATACAAAATGGTGACAATTAGCAACCACAAAGAAAAATAATACAGCATACTAAAGTGCATAAAATGCAAGTGCAAAAGAAGGAAAATAAAGGAAAGAGGGAAGTAAAACAGGGCCTATACCTTTGAGGTCCACCTGGTCCAAATACAGAGCACGTTTCAGAGTGAGACTCCTTCGTCAGGGTGTGCACGCAGGGGAATAATAGGACAAAGGATGGGAAAGGGAGTTTGAACGGGGTAGGACAGGGATGAACGATAGTTTAGAAGGAAAAGGGAAAAACTTATCAGTCTGTAGTCTTTTTGATTGCAGCATCTCGGTGCACCAACCGTGGCACCGACAACAGTGACATGTGACGTCTAAACGAAGTCTCTGGGAAGCGGGTAGATTTCTCATGCTTACAGGTGTCTATCATGGTACTGAGTCCAGTGTGGGGACCGCTGGAACAAGATTTTTCTCCGCAGTGTACACAAATCCTTGGTAGCGAGGCTCTGGCCTAGCCGTTTGTCTCTCTCTGTGTCGCACACCCAGTGAGTCTCTGCCTTCAACCAGGTTCACCTCCTAGCATGGAAGGTAGCGGGGAGCTGACAGTCGGTCGTCCACAAACGGTGGGCCTATATGCAGGGGTCTGTCAAATATGTGGTCACTCTTGGGCAGAGTGTGTGCGGTACTCACTATCACGCTGGGTACGGCACCCAGCTTAGCTCTGCTGGCACGGCTCTGCACGGCTCCGCTCTGGAGGCGACGGGGGGCTCCTTCTATACAGCCCGTCGCCACACCGGTACTTTATGGTGGGGGAAGCAGAGCGTGCTGTTATCTGCTCTGTCCTCTGCGCTGCTCTGCGCCGGCACCAGACTGACCTTCTTGGCGCACTTTTCCCTTTTATTCCCCCCGCTGCTGAGCGCTTTCCCATCTCTCCTGGGTGAGCAGGAAGCTCCATCTCTCTGATGCTTCCCTCATGCAGCAGGGGAAGGTCCGCCTCTCTCAGGCTTCCCCCCCCCAGAAACAGAGAATGCAGCCCTTTCCTTTCCGGACCCGGCATACAGCTACCCGCGGTTTGGTCTATCTTCTTACTACAGATCTCTGCTTATATGCGCATGTAGGCAAAAACGCCGCAGCCTTTCAGAGTCGAACATACCGGGCTCAGTTCATACAACCAGTGACTGGTTTATGCTGCCCACGGATAGGGCAGCATGCATGAGGTGTCAGGTTCACTTAAAGTCCTCAAAAAGGACAAAAAAAGATTAAAAATAAAAGAGGGTTTTAAAAATATAAAAATTTGAATCACTCAATTTTCCCCCATTAAAGAAAAATATTTTTCGCATCACAGAATCCAACAACGTTCAGCCTATGTAAATATAGTATTAAGTAAACTGATCGGTAAACATCGGAAAAAATAAATAAATAAATAAAAGCCAAAATTGCAGTTTTTTTCAAACACCACACTTCCCTAAAGAAATACAATAAGAAGCAATCTAAACTTTTCTTGAACCTTAAAATGTTATCAATAAAACCTATAAGAGCACAAATGAGATAATGGTGACCGGGGATTACGTGTGGGGACGTATTGCTAGATTAGGCCTCTTTCACACATCAGGTTTTCGCCATCAGGCGCGATCCGGCGCTTTTGACAGAAACCGGATCCGGCGAAATGCAATGCCGGATCCGGTTTCCCCCCCATTGACTTGCATTTGCGCCGGATCGCGCCGGATGGCCATGCGTTTCATCCGGTTTTCGCCGGATCCGGCAATGTGTCGTGATCCGGCGTCTGGAAAAAACGGCTACTGTAACGTTTTTTGTCTCCGGCGAAAAAGCCGGACACGCCGGATCCAGCGCGTCCGGCTTTTTCACACAATGAAAGCCTATGAGCGCCGCAATGCGCCGGATCCGGTTTTTTGGTCTGAGCATGCTCAGTAGCTCTGCCCACAGGAGATATATAAAAGCAAGACAATGGGACCCTCAGCCACACCCAAGCCAAGAACCAGGAGCAGAAGGCAGCAGACATCTGCAGCAGCACCATCAGCACCACCCCAAATGGAGCAGCAAATGGAACATGCTGAGGAGGGGAGTCCAGCAGCAGATGAGAGACGGTAATTATCAAATCCCCCATTCCTCCAAACTAGGGCCATGGAATATCAAGATATTCATTGGCCCTTTGTTTCTCTTTATTCAACAGCCGCCAAAGAGATGCAGCAGCAGCAGCAGCAGCAGAAATGGCATCACTGGCAGCAGCAACAGCAGCAGCAATACCCACAGCCATGGAGTCTGGCCATCAACAGGACAGCACATCTTCTTCTGGGAGCCCTCCCTCGCATCGTCAGCGTTTGACGGTAAGTTTTTATTTCCAAAATCCATCATCTCTGTAATATATGTCTATTCATTGCCTTTTATTTCAAAACAGGAATCACAAGATGAAGAGGAGCTCCCAGAAGAAGGAAGGGGTGGACAGACACCTGGAGTGGGCTCACAATTGGTAAGTTTTTTGCATCAAACGCAGAAACACAACATCACACTACACACAACACATAGAAAACAATGTTCTGCAGACCACACACAGCAAACAAATGCCTACATCCAAAGACATAACATTTTTTGTTTTCTTCTCTAGTCTTCCCAAGAGGTCCTCGCAGTGCCTCCCAGGGTCGTCGGCGACAGCAACGCGGCGGTCACCAGCGTGTAAGTATAAATATTTTTGCTTTGTTTTTTTGCACTTTTTATTTCATTTCTTTTGTGGAGGCTAATTATGTTATTTTTGTCTTTTTCTTTAACAGCCTTCACAGCGTGCTCCCGACTCTGACGGTGAGGATGGAGGGATTGATGTGGACCGCCTCATCGATCTCGTCAGAGAAAGGGAGCCGCTCTGGAATATGGCTGACCGCCGCCACGCTGACCTGATCGTTACCCGACGACTCTGGGAGGAAATCTGTTCGCTCCTTGTGGGCCGCTGGGAGGACCTCGATGTTCGGGCCCAGATTAAAGAGCGTAAGTATATACAGTACTGGTTGCTTGATGTAAACCAGTGTTTCCCGAACTCCAGTCCTCATGGTCCCCACGGATCATGTGTTCAGGATTTCCATTTACTATGGAAATCCTGAAAACATGACCCCTGGGGACCATGAGGACTGGAGTTTGTGAAACACTGATGTTGTATACTAACCACTCCTTTCTCGTTTCAGGGAACAGAATTGTGAATCGGTGGCGGTCTGTGAGGGATCGTTTCAAGAAGGAGTTCAATAAAGAGATGCGGGCCCCGAGTGGATCTGGAGGACGCAGGAGCAAGTACAAGTACGCACAAGCCCTGTCGTTCCTCCGGGAAACAATGCTCACCAGAAGGTAAATATTACACACCACATGTGAAAAAAATGTTAGATGTAACTTTTTTTTTTCAGCCAGGGCCATACCATGTCAGTATTTTAATTGTTTTTTTTTCTCTTTATTCCACAGCACGGTGAGCAGCACTCGGGAGCCTGCACGATTGGACCCTTCTGAGGCGATCCCTGAGGAGACCGGCACCGAGGGACACTTCGACCGCCCCGGTACATCTGCACCTTCCCAGCCTTCCCACACATTCGACCCATCTGTCCCATCCACCAGCACAGGAGCATCGTGGCCGCCTACATTACATGAAGCTGCTGGTGAGATCGCTTTCCCTTTACCCCACCCTTCTGCCCCTGCCACCTCTAGTACACCTGCGGGTACTGGGCGGCAGCGGCAGAGGGGTCAGGAAAAGAGTTATGCGCAAGAGTTCTTGCATCTGAATGCATCTTTCCAGAACTGTCTAAAAGTCTTGTCAGAGCAAATCTCCGCAGGCTTTCAGCAGATCAACTCCAGCATTCTGGAGGTGAAGACACTTCTGCAAACCATGCATTCAGAAGCAAGATCTTCGCCAAACCACACCTTTTTCAGGTCTCTTGTGGAGCGCATGGCAACACTATCTCCTACCCAGCAGATGCATGTAATGCATTCGTGCCACGGTGCTCTACAGCAGGTTACCTCCCAACCTCCACCTCCCACCACTGTAGTTCCTCCACCTGCACCCCCTCCAGCCACTTTCCATCCTCCCCCTCCTATTACATCTGCACCCCCTCCAGCCACTTTCCATCCTCCCCCTCCTATTACATCTGCACCCCCTCCAGCCACTTTCCATCCTCCCCCTCCTATTACATACCAGCAACCTCACCAGTACCAGCAACCTCCCCAGTACCAGACATCTCCCCACTTCCAGCAACCTGCCCCGTACCAAACTCCTTCCCCGTACCAAACTCCTTCCCCGTACCAAACTCCTTCCCCGTACCAAACTCCTTCCCCGTACCAAACTCCTTCCCCGTACCAAACTCCTTCCCCGTACCAAACTCCTTCCCCATACAACTTTCCATCAACATCATCTGCTCCTACAGTCCCTGCCCAACCCTCCACTCCACCGCCCACCACCTCTTCTGCCTCCCACATGTCCACCCATTCTGTAGCTTTTTCCACACCTTCACCTCTAACTGTTCCTTCCCCACCACGATCCCAGTCCTCTCTCCACACACCCAGTGTCGAAGTGTCCCGCAGCCCCTCCAGCAGTATTTCCACCCCACAGTACACAGATTTGTAATGTGTGTTTTTTGTAATAAAAATGCCCATTGGGTTTAAAACCTTTATTAAAAAAGTTTTTTGCACTTTAAAAACATTTTACAAAAAAAAAAAAATTTTAAATAAAAGTTAAATTATCGTTTCACAATGGTTGTCTGTCATTTCTTTCTGCGGCAAACTATGTTTAAAAAAAAGGTTAAATACAGGGTATTTCAAAGGTAAAAAGGTATTCAAAACCAGGTATATAACTGTGGGTAAATTTTAGCTTTTTGCCACAGTTGTGTTCCTGATTGTGTTTGAAGCAAAGTATTTCACCTAAAAAGTTGGGTTTATTGTTGGTGATTTCCTACCAATGTACACAACTTTTGTTAAAAGGTGAAATACTTTGCATAAAACACAACCAGGTACACACCTGTGGCCTAAAGGTAAAAATAGTAAGACGATGACAAGATAGCCAACTTTGGTTGGCAAAGGTATATACTGTTGGTCCAGAAGGTACACAAGTTTGGTTAGGGCACAAATCTTTCACACTCTGTCAACCTGCCAGTGTACTCTGCCTTGAGGTGACATAAAGTATAGTGGAAAATTGTCCCTGAAACCGTCACAGAACTTCTAGTGGTAATATTTCCAATGACAACATCCATCTTCGCCAGTAACTTGCTCTTCTCTCCAACCTGCACTTTCTTCTCTACAACCTGTCAAAGAAGGGCTGTAGGAACATGCTATATATAGTTTTCCAGTAGCCAATCCCGTTCGGAAGGCCACAAGGGTCAATTTTAAAAACCGGATCCGGCGTAATCCGTCGAAAAACGGATAGAAAAACGGATGAACCGGATGAGACGGATCCGGTTTTGTCTGTCAAGAACAAGACGGATGCGGCAGAAAACCGGATCCGGCACATCAGGTTTTACAAAACATTTGCCGGATCCGGCATTCCGGCACGACGCCGGATCGCGCCTGACGCCGAAAACCTGATGTGTGAAAGTAGCCTTAGTTGGAGATGTATAGATACATATTATGGACAGTCATTGGTGATTTGGAAGCAAAGTGGAGAGGTGAATTAATCTGCCAACAGCAGAGTTAATGTTGGACTGCAGGACTGTGAGTGTTAGAAGGGAGGAAACAGAGGAGCATATTGCAGTGGTTGTGTCAGGAGATGATGTGGGCATGCGCTAAAATTTTATTGAGGAATGGATGAATTGTAGAAAAATTGAGTCGAAGGCAGCAGGAAGTAGTAAGGGATTGGCTTTGTGGTCCAAAGAGAAGGGTAAAGGGTTACACAGAGACAGTGGATTTTGAGACAGGGGGAAGTGCTATGTCATATATTGTGATGAATAGGTCTGAAAAGGGGGTAAGAATGAAATAGAGGAAAGATTTTGAGTTTGATTCTGTCCACATTGAGTTTTAGAAAGCATAATAAGATGGAGTGTCACGCTGGTGCCTTGGCTGGTTGGCGTGAGCGAGGGGGTTGTGGCCCCACTGTGCCACAAACCAGACTACCCTGGAAGGGTTGTGACAAAGACAGCTACCTCGGTCTACGTTGGAGCCTCTGATGGTGAGATCAGGCTTGTGCAGCAGGTAGCTGCCAGGTGCCTCTCCAGGGTGGTGTTTGGCTGTGGCTGCTGATCCCACTGGGGGACAGGACACATGGACAGGTGCAACTGGAAGGCAGGCATGGCTGAGACACAGGGCAGGCGGGCACGGCTGAGACACAGGGCAAGCAGGCACAGCTGAGAAATAGGGCAAGCAGGCATGGCTGAGACACAGGGCAAGCAGGCACGGCTGAGACACGGGGCAAGCAGGCACGGCTGAGACACGGGGCAAGCAGGCACGGCTGAGACACGGGGCAAGCAGGCACGGCTGAGACACGGGGCAAGCAGGCACGGCTGAGACACGGGGCAAGCAGGCACGGCTGAGACACGGGGCAAGCAGGCACGGCTGAGACACAGGGCAGACAGGCACGGCTGACTCAAAAGGCACAGGGACACGGGCAGGAAGGAGTGGTGTGTGAAGGAACAGGTAGAGACCTGTTCGCACAGCAGATGCAGGTACTGGTACTGGCAGGAAGGAATGGTGTATGAAGGAACAGGTAGAGACGTGTTCACACAGGAGGTAGAGCTGCAGTTAACAGCAAGAGTCTCTGCAGCAGCAAAAGCAGAACTGCAAGGATGCGGAGTACAGGCAGAGCTGCAAGCATGCAGAGCACAAGCAGATCCGCAAGAGTGCAGAGTACATTCAGAACCACAAGAGTGCCGAGTACAGCCAGAGCTGCAAGAGTGCGGAGTACAGGCAGTGTCACAAGAGTACAGAGCACAGGTAGGACTAAGCTCAGACAAGGTAATGGTATGAGACAAGGTACAGGGACAAAGACACAGTGAGCTGGATATACAGCCTCCTAGTGGGCAGAGAGGTCACCTGCAAGGCAAGGCAAGAAACGATAGCACAGGGATCAGGATATTCTGCCTCCTGGTGGGCGGACAGAGAGGTACAAGGCAAGGTAAGAAACTATAGTACAGGGATTTTCTGCCTCCTGGAGGGCAGATGGAGTTACTAGGCAAGGTACATAGACACAGAGACTAGGAATAAAGCCTACATAGAAGGCAAACATAGGACAGAACCTGACTTACTCAGCAGCAAGACACAAACTGAGTTAAAGCTTTGCTCAGGCAGCTACCACCAGGTGGAGCTGCCCTAAATAGTAGAGGCCTCTTGGTAATTGGCCAGGGACACATTAGACAGGTGCAACCTGATTCCATAAGAACCAGAGAGTTCTGGCGCCACCTCTATGCACACAGCCAGGAAGCATGCAGAGAGCAGGCAGGAAGCAAGAGGCACACATGGAGCCGGCAGCAGACAGAACACACAGCAATTTGAGCAGTGAGTAAGTTGGTGTGTGGAGGATGGGAGGCAATGCAGTGATGCCGGCAGGGTTGTTACATGGAGTTTATGGCTGATAGACACTATGGAATTCTAGACATTAAAAATATGACATATGTAAAGTTCCCATGGGCCCCAATGATCAGAAACTCTCTTCTTTAGGCCATGTATGGCAGATAAGTGTCTGGAACAAAATGTATACCATGTAGTATATGTTTTTCATAGTTGGACCCTATGGTGGACTGATTCCTAGACATCCATCCTGACTATGGCTACTATTTGCTGCATACCTCCTGAGCGTATGTGCAAGAGGGCGCAAAACATAGTGCAGTGTGTATCTAGCCTATGATGCACCAATTTACAACTGTTTATGAGGGTTTAGAATAAATAGACATAAATAGTACCTCTTAATAAAACTGATAAAGTGGTGCTGCTTGTATTGTGAAGGTTGGCTGAATTCAAGAATCTCACATGACTGTCACAGACAAAAATCTTAGTTATATGAGGCATTTACTCCAAATGTAACATTGTACATTCTGAGTTTTAATCCATCATATTTATTACTGGTACTTTTTTCAGCACATATACAATGATCACCCTTTGTTCCAACCATGGAAGAGGTTAAGTAACTGTTTTCATTGCTTCTTGTCCAACAAAGCTATTTTTACTTAGGCCCTTGAACTGGAGTAGCAGGATATCAGGCATATTAGCTCACAAAGATACAGAAGCTGTGAAAAAAGTACATTTGTGAGAATAATCTGTACTCAAGCCAATAAAGGAAAGACCTGCTGTCTCTCACAATAGTAAAGTGTTCGTGTTATCAGTACTATACACAGAGAATGGAGAAAAAAGATCAACACTTAAAACGTATACACTCCACAGATTAGCCATAAAATTAATCCAGCCTAAGGTTAAGTGAATAATATTGATTATGTTGTTACAATAGCATTGGCCATGTGGTGGGATACATGACCTAGCAAGGAATCAGATCTTGAAGAAGGCAAAATAAGCAAAAATTAGGATCTGGGCAAATTTGAAAAGATCTAAATTGTAATGGCTTAGAGTATTCGGAGTTTGAAGGTAATCTGTGTTGCTGATGTTAAATCCAACAACGTTTCAAAGTTACCTAATTCATCTAAATTCCTTGTGAGTAGCTTGGCCCGTGCGAAATTTTCCCACATTGGTTGTCGGGGGCACCAGCAATTTCAGAAAAAGCAAGCTGGTCAAATGTAAATGTATTTCATGAGCTGATGAACACAGACAGGTATTTATATATGTAGATTGGTAATACAATAAATTGTTTTGATAAGTAGAGGCCAAAAAATGTTTTCCAGTTGAGGTGCCACCTGCAGGTCATTGTGTCTTTCTGCAGGTTTATGAACATGAATGTTTAAATTGTATTTAGTGATAAAATCGTGAATGTGTGGTTTGTTTGGCTGTTTTCTTGCTGAAGGGAGTAAGTTTACCTTTGAAATGGTGTATCGTGTGTGTTTGGGGCAAAGTAATCAGCGAAAAAGCAATGCATGTTTACAAATGTGTTGGTAGTGTGCTTTGGGGTAATGTGGTGCCCCAAAAGGTCATTTTTCCTTACTGCAGGTTTATGAAAATTAATGTTTAAACTGCATTTTGTGGTCAAATCGTGGATGTTTGGTTTGCTTGGCTATTTTCTTGCGGAAGGGGGAAAGTTTACCTTTCAAATGGTGTATCGTTTGTGTGTGTGGGTGCAGCATGAACAGGGACACAAAGGAATCACTGAAAAACAGTATGTAGAAATAATAGAATAGATACTCCTGAAGAAATAAGGATAATAATATGATAATAATTTTATTTCTATAGCGCCGACACATTCCGCAGCACTTTACATTTCAGAGGGGACTTGTACAGACAATAGACATTACAGCATAATAATAATCACATAGATCATAACAGATACCAAGAGGAATGAGGGCCCTGCTCGCAAGCTTACAATCTATGAGGAAAAAGGTAGACACGAAAGGTGGGTGGTAACAATTGCCCTGATTGTATGGACCAGCCATAATGTTAAGTGTGTAACAGTACAGACACAGAGGGTTAATAGACGCATAAAGCATGTGGGAACATGATGCAGGGAACCTGGTTATGGTAAAACTTTTGACTGTGCCACACAGGGATAGATTAGGTTAATGTGTTGAGGTGATAGGCCAGTCTGAATAAATGCGTTTTCAGGGCACGCTTAAAATTGTAGGGATTGGAGACTAGTCGTATTGACCTGGGAAGTGCATTCTAAAGAATTGGCGCAGCACGTGTAGTCTTGGAGACGGGAGTTGGAGGTTCTGATTATTGAGGATGCTAACCTCTGGTTATCAGCAGAATGGAGGGCACGGGTAGGGTGGTAGACTGAGACGAGGGATGAGATGTATGGTGGTGCTGAGCCATGGAGTGCTTTGGTGGATGGGTAACCAGTGTAAGGATTGGCACAAGGTAGAGGAATCGGTGTATAGATTGTTGAGGAATATGTTCCTGGCTGCAGCCTTCAAGACAGATTGGAGGGGGGAGATCGATTAGAAGAGAGTTACAATAGTCCAGACAAGAATAAATAAGAGAAACAGTAAGAGTTTTTGCGGAGTCAAAAGTAAGAAAAGGTTGAATTCTAGAAATGTTTTTAAGGTGCAGATAACAAGAGCAAGCCAGTGATCGGATGTGGGGGGGCAAATGAAAGCTCGGAGTCAAGTTTGATCCCAAGACAGCGGGCTTGTTGCTGGGGAGTAATAGTGGAACCACACACAGAAATGGCAATATCGGGTATAGGTACATTAGTAGAGGGAGGAAACACAAGGAGTTCAGTCTTTGACAGGTTCAGTTTCAGATATAGTGAGGACATGATGTTAGACACAGCATTTAGACAATCGTTAATATTTTCTAAAAAGGCAGGCGTGATGTCAGGAGAAGAAGCGTATAATTGGATGTCATCAGCATAGAGATGGTACTGGAAACTAAATCTACTGATTGTTTGACCAATAGGGGCAGTGTACAAAGAGAAGAGGAGGGGGCCTAGAACTGATCCTTGAGGAACCCCAACAGTAAGTGGAAGATGTGGGGAGGAGGAGCCAGCAAAAGATACAGTAAAAGAGCGGTCAGAGAGATAGGAGGAAAACCAGGAGAGAACGGTGTCCTTGATGCCGATGGAGCGGAGCATAGTGAGGAGGAGCTTGTGATCGACAGTGTCGAATGCTACAGAGAGATCCAGGAGAATTAGCATGGAGTAATGACCATTAGATTTAGCTGTTAGTAGATCATTAGAGACTTTAGTGAGGGCAGTTTCAGTAGAGTGTAAAGAGCGGAAACTGTATTGGAGAGGGTTGAGAAGAGAGTTATCAGAGAGATGGCGGATAAGATGGGAGTGGACCAGGCGTTCCAGGAGTTTAAAGATGAAGGGAACATTAGAGACAGGTCTATAGTTAGCGGCCCAGTTTTGGTTGATGGATGTTTTTTTAAGTAGTGGATGTATGATGGCATGCTTAAAGGAGGAGGGAAAGATACCAGAAGAGAGAGAGGTTAAATATTTTTTGTCAGGTGGGCGGTGACAGCAGGGGAAAGGGACTGGTGGAGATGTGACGGAATTGAGTCACTTTGAAAGGCGTAGAGAATAAACCACACTGTTACATTCTCTCAATTGGACGCCTTTGTTGGATATAATACCAGCAGTGCAGATTACCCACAACTTCCAAATACTCTAATACTACATTGGCTTGCCAACTTGTGGAACTTCAGCAGCTGGGATCCTTATTTGATACATTTTACAGTATTGTGTTTCACGCAACTGCATCAGGTCAGCGGTATCATCTTTTGCCTAACTGCTGTAATTTGGATAACACCCTATTGCTCTTTTATTTTTCCCCCAGCCGATTCCTAACAAACTGTAATGGCTAAGCAACTGGATGAGTGCATCTCCAGAAGTCCAGGTCTTGTAAAGCTGTCTCAGAATTCACAGATTAGTTCTAAATAGATGGTGGTTCAGTGGTTAGCACTATAGCTGTGCAAAGCTGGGGTACTGGGCTCAAATCCCACCAAGGACGACATCTACATGGAGTTTTTATGCTCTCACTGGGTTTGTGTGGGTTTTGCCCAGGTACTCCGGTTTCCTCCCACACTCCAAAAATATACTGATAAGGAATTTAGATTGTGAGCTCCAATGGGGACAGAGATGATGCTGATGTCTGCAAAGTGCTGTGGAAATAATAGCGCTATGTAAGCGAATAAATATTTTAAAATTTGTATTCACGAAGTTCATTGAATTTTTCCAAATAATTTAATTCACAGCTAATCGATTTGCTGTGAATCTCAAGCCTATAAGCCCTTCACCCCGAAGTCTGTTTTCACCTTCCTGACCAGGCCATTTTTTTCAATTCTGACCACTGTCACTTCACGAGGTCATTATTCTGGAACGCGTAAATGGATCCCACTGATTCTGAGATTTGTTTTTTGGGACATATTGTACTTCAAAATAGTGGTAAAATTAATTTGATATAACTTGTGTTTATTTGCGAAAAATCGGAAATTTGGCGAAAATGTTGAAAATTTTGCAATTTTTAAACTTTTACATTTTAAAATCAGAGAGTCGTGTCACAAAAATGGTTAATATAATAACATTTCCCATGTGTCCAATTTACATCAGCACAATTTTTGAAACATAATTATTTTTTTAGGAAGTTATAAGGGTTAAAAGTTGATCCGTGATTTCTCATTTTTACAACAAAATTTACAAAACCATTTCTTTAGCGACCACATCACATTTGACTTGACAAAAACCACATTCAAGAAGTTTTATAGGAATTAATGTAATGGGAAAAAAAATAAACATTTAAATTATTTTCACAAAAATTTTCCTTTAGACCCAATTTTTTTATTTTTACAAGGGGAACTGGAGAAATTGCACCATACAATATGTTGTCCAATTTCTCCTGAACATGCTGATACACCATATATGGGGGAAAAACATTGTTTGGTCGCACGGCATGGCTCGGAAAGGAAGGAGCGTTATTACACTTTTTGAATGTACTTTTAAAATTTGCTTGAATAATTAGTGGACGCCATGTCGCGTTTGGAGAACCTCTGATGTGCCTAAACGGTGGAACCCCCCACAAGTGACACCATTTTGGAAACTAGATTCCCTCAGAGAACTTATCTAGATATGTACTGAGCACCTTGAAACCCCAGGTGCTTCACAGAAGTTTATAATGTTGAGCCGTGAAAATAAAAAATCACAACTTTCCCACAAAAATGTTTTTTAGCTCCATGCTTTGCATTTTCATAAGGGTAACTGGAGAAATTGCAACATACTATTTGTTGTGCAATTTCTAGTGAGCATAAGGGTATGTGCACACTTTGCGGTTTCTGCTGCGTCTCCGCAGCGTTTTTGGCTCTGCAGAACCGCAGTAGATTCTGCTGCATTGTACAGTACCTTTATTTCCTATGGAAATAAAAAAAAGCTGTGCACATGCTGCGTTTTTTTCTGCGCGGTTTTGCTGCGGTTTTCAAAACGCAGCATGTCAATTGTTTGGTGCAGAAACGCTGCAGTTTTACACCTCATCCATTATGAGGTGTAAAACCGCAGGGCAAAACCGCAGATAAACCGCAGCTAAGCCGCAGATAAACCGCAGGACTTTGTCCTGCAGATTTACCTGCGGTTTTCTCTACAAAATCCGCAGAGACAAAAAACTATGTGTGCACATACCCTAACGGTACCCCATATGTTGGGGAAGACCAATGTTTGGGCTCGGAAGGGAAGGAGTGCCATTTGACTTTTTGAATGTAAATTTTGCTGGAATAAATAGTGGACACCTTTTCATGCTTGGAGAGCCCCTGATGTGCCTAAACAGTGGAAACCCACCACAAGTGACACCATTTTAGAAACTAGACCCATCAGGGAACTTAACTAGATGTGTGCTGAGCACCTTGAAACCCCAGGTGCTTCACAGAAGTTTTTAATGTCAGCCATGAAAATAAATTTAAAAAAAATCTAATTTTTCCCACAAAAATTGTTTTTAACCCAAAAGTTTGTATTTTCACAAGGGTAACAGGAGAAAATGGACACCAAAATGTGTTGTACAGTTTCTCCTGAGGTCACCGATATGTGGTCAAAAACTTCTTTTGAAGCACAGTGCAAAGCTCAGAGGGGAACTGGCGTCGTATTACATTGCAGATTTTGCTGTACTGGTTTGAGGGTGCCATGTCATATTGGCAGAGCTCCTGAAGTACCTGAACAGCAGAACCCCCCATACGTGACTCCATTTTACAAACTAAACCTCTCAGTGAATTCATTTAGGGGTGCAGTAATCATATTGACACCACAGGTGGGTCACAAACTTTTATACCATTGGGCAGTAAAGAAAAAATAATTACATTTTTACCAACAAAATTGTGTGTTAGCCCGAAATTGTACATTTTCATACTGGGAAATGGGTAAAAATGGCATAAAAATTTGTCCCACAATTTCTGCTGAATGTAGAAATACCCTACGTATGACTCTACAGTGCTGCTTAGCCGTATGGAGAGATTCAGGAGGGACGGAGCTCTATCTGCCTCTCGGAATGCAGATTTTCCTAGAATAGTTTGCCTACTCTATATACAGAGCTCCTAAGTGCTAGAAAAGCAGAATACCCTCTCAAGTGACCCCATTTTGGAAATTATACCCCTTTGGGAATTTATTTACAGGTGTAGTAATGATTTTGACTCCATGGGTGTTCCACAAAAACAAGCAGCAGAGGATGTTGCTGAGTGAAAATTGCGAACCGCCATTATAGTGACCAGTATGTTGCAGTGACCAGTACACTGTAATAATCAGTACGATATGCCCAGCTCGTGCTTCTGGAGACATGCACCCGTAAATTAGACGGCCTCTCATCACTACAGAAATGCCAAACATGTGGACACTATATGTTGTTTAGACACACTGGGTCTCAGAAGGGAGGGGAGATTTGGATTTGTGAGCGCAGAATTTGCTGAATTTCTTTTGAGGGGTGAGGTGCCATTTTGCTTTTCTGGAGACTTTGTGCTACCAGTAACGTGGAAGCCCCCTATATTTCCGTTAACAGATGGCGACCTGAGTGAGGACTTGCTTTTTTGTGGATTGTGTTGAAGCATTTATTGGAAACATTTTACATAACATTTAGGATCACATTTATCCGGAGCTCTACGCTGAGCACTTACTTTGGGGCTTCCATCTAAATCTCTGAGTAACATGATTTAGATGAAACCCTGAGGGATCCATTCACTACAATGAGGCAGCAGAGTTGCTCTGCACTCCATCTAGCCTCTGTTCAGCATTGTCATTCTGTTCAGAAATGCACAAAACTGTGGTCCATCACATTTTTATGCAATCCTAAAAAGACAGACAACGCTGGATTACATGTCTTATGGCATCCACAGTTCCTCCATCTGCCTCTTTATAGGCAATCTTCCAACGGATTTGCATCTGAATCACGTATTTCAGAGATTTACACAGAAAGCCCGCTGCAAATGCTCAGCACAGAGCACAGAGTAAATGTGCGCCGATCCTTAGTGCGATCTTTGGGAGGCAGAATGAAAAAATCAACAGTAGGCGAATAATTGGTTATATTTATTTTTTACGCCGTTCTTCGTGCTGTGTAAGTGATTAGACAACTTTATTCTTCGTGTCGGTGCGATTACAGTGATACCAGATTTATATTGGGTTTTTATGTTTGGCTGCTGTCACACAATAAAAGACGCTTTTTATTGCGAATCCCCATATTTTGAGAGCTATAATTTTTCATATTTTGGCCGACAGAGTCATGTGATGGCTTTTTTTTTGAGGAACAAGTTGATGTTTTTATTGGTACCAGTTTTGTGCTCATGACATTTTTTGATCTCTTTCTATTCAGATTTTTGGGAGGTAGAACAAAAACAATCAAATCAGGAATTTTTTTGAGTTTTTTTATACCGTTCCGTGTGTGGTCAGTTTGATAAGGCGGCTTTATTCTTCAGGTCAGTATGATAACAGCGATAAGCCATTTATATTTTTTTATGTTTTGAAGCTTTTACACAATGAAAACTATTTTATAAAAAAAATAATTATTGTTTCATCACTTTATTCTGAGAGCCATACCTTTTTTATTTTTCTGCTGATGGAGCTGTATGGTGGCTTGTTTTTTGTGGGACAAGATGACATTTTCAGCGTTACCATTTTATTTACATTCATCTTTTTTTATCGTGTTTTATTGCACTTTTTGTTTGGCGGTGTTATAGAGCGGGTTGTTCCAGACGCAGCGATATCAAATATGTGTACTTTTTTTTTACATACCGTAAATAAATATTTCTTGGGATAATATTTTTTTTCTTTTTTTTGTTGTTCTTTATTTGGATTTTTAAAAAATATTTTTACATTTATTAGTAACTTTTTTAAACTTCTTTACATTGTCCCAGGATGTAACTGCACTCAAAAGTACCAGATCGGTGATCTGATACTCTGCCATGGTTCTGTACTGCAGAGCATCAGATCAGCATCTGACAGGCAGGGAAAGAGGCATCTCAGCTCCTGCTGTTAGCCAGCACTGAGAAGCGACCTTCCCTGAAGGCCCCACAGTCATCTTGCGGCCACGGCTCTCCATGGAGACCATCAGGACAATGTAATTGTCCCCTCCCTGTGTGAGATCTCCTCTATGACGCTGTCAGTATTGACAGTGGCATTTAAGGGGTTAAATGCCCGCGGTCAGTGCTAGCACCAATTGTGGGCATTGCTGCACCTGATCGCCACAGTGCTCATCGTGCGGCCGCGCGATCAATGCACTGTACATATACTCTTTCCAGGAACGCAGCTCCCATGGAGCAGTACAGGTGCATCTCACAAAATTAGAATATCATCAAAAAGTTAATTTATTTCAGTTCTTTAGCACAAAAAGTGAAACTCGTATATTATATAGCGTCATTACAAACAGAGTGATCTATCTCAAGTGTTTATTCCTGTTAATGTTGATGATTATGGCTTACAGCCAATGAAAACCCAAAAAGTCATTATCTCAGTAAATTAGAATACTTTATAACACCAGCTTGAAAAAATGATTATAAAATCCAAAATGTTGGCCTACTGAAATGTATGTTCAGTAACTGCACTCAATACTTGGTCTGGGCTCCTTTTGCATCAAATACAGTTGTGGCAAAAAGTATTGACACCCCTGCAATTCTGTCAGATAATACTCAGTTTCTTCCTGAAAATTATTGCAAACACAAATTCTTTGTTATTATTATCTTCATTTAATTTGTCTTAAATGAAAAAAACACAAAAAGAATTGTCCTAAAGCCAAATTGGATATAATTCCACAGCAAACATAAAAAAGAGGGTGGACAAAAGTATTGGCACTGTTCGAAAAATCATGTGATGCTTCTCTAATTTGTGTAATTAACAGCACCTGTAACTTACCTGTGGCACCTAACAGGTGTTGGCAATAACTAAATCACACTTGCAGCCAGTTGACATGGATTAAAGTTGACTCAACCTCTGTCCTGTGTCCTTGTGTGTACCACATTGAGCATGGAGAAAAGAAAGAAGACCAAAGAACTGGCTGAGGACTTGAGAAACCAAATTGTGAGGAAGCATAAGCAATCTCAAGGCTACAAATCCATCTCCAAAGATCTGAATGTTCCTGTGTCTACCGTGCGCAGTGTCATCAAGAAGTTTAAAGCCCATGGCACTGTGGCTAACCTCCCTAGATGTGGACGGAAAAGAAAAATTGACAAGAGATTTCAACGCAGATGTTGGATAAAGAACCTCGACTAACATCCAAACAAGTTCAAGCTGCCCTGCAGTTCGAGGGTACAACAGTGTCAACCTTTACTATCCGTCGGCATCTGAATGAAAAGGGACTAAAACATTTTGGAAGAATGTTCTCTGGTCAGATGAGACAAAAGTAGAGATTTTTGGGCAAAGGCATCAACATAGAGTTTACAGGAGAAAAAAAGAGGCATTCAAAGAAAAAAACACGGTCCCTACAGTCAAACATGGCGGAGGTTCCCTGATATTTTGGGGTTGCTTTGCTGCCTCAGGCACTGGACTGCTTGACTGTGTGCATGGCATTATGAAGTCTGAAGACTACCAACAAATTTTGCAGCATAATGTAGGGCCCAGTGTGAGAAAGCTGGGTCTCCCTCAGAGGTCATGGGTTTTCCAGCAGGACAATGACCCAAAACACACTTCAAAAAGCACTAGAAAATGGTTTGAGAGAAAGCACTGGAGACTTCTAAGGTGACCCAGCAATGAGTCCAGACCTGAATCCCATAGAACACCTGTGGAGAGATCTAAAAATGGCAGTTTGGAGAAGGCACCCTTCTAATATCAGGGACCTGGAGCAGTTTGCCAAAGAAGAATGGTCTAAAATTCCAGCAGAGGATTGTAAGAAACTCATTGATGGTTACCGGAAGCGGTTGGTCGCAGTTATTTTGGCTAAAGGTTGTGCAACCAAGTATTAGGCTGAGGGTGCCTATACTTTTGTCTGGCCCATTTTTGGAGTTTTGTGAGAAATGATCAATGTTTTGCTTTTTGCTTCATTCTCTTTTGTGTTTTTTCATTTAAGACACATTAAATGAAGATAATAATACCAAAGAATTTGTGATTGCAATCATTTTCAGGAAGAACCTAAGTATTATCTGACAGAATTGCAGGGGTGTCAATACTTTTGGCCACAACTGTACTGCATCAATTCTGCGTGGCATAGAGACAATCAGCATGTAGCACTGCTGAGGTGTTATGAAAGCCCAGGTTGCTTTGATAGCAGCCTTCAGCTTGTCTGCATTATTGGGTCTGGTGTCTCTCATTTTCCTCTTGAGAATCTATGGGGTTACGGTCAGGCGAGTTTGCTGGCCAATCAAGCACAGTGACACTGTTGTTTTTAAACCAGGTATTGGTACTTTTGGCAGTGTGGACGGGTGTCAAGTCCTGCTGGAGAATGAAATTTCCATCTCCATAAAACTTGTCAGCAGTAATAAGCATGAAGTGCTCTAAAATTTCCTGGTAGACGGCTGTGTTGACTTTGGTCTTGATAAAACACAGTACCTATATCAGCAGACGACATGGCTCCCCAAACCATTACAGATTGTGGAAACTTCACACTAGACCTCAAACAGCTTGGATTGTGTGACTCTCCACTCTTCCTCCAGACTCTGGGACCTTGATTTCCAAGGTCTAGTGTGAAGTATCCACAATCAAAGATGGTTTCGGGAGCCATGTTTTGTTGTTTTTTTAAAGGTCAAAAAAATGACAATTTCACTAACCAGTAATTCAATTTTCTAAAGCACAAAATAGTGTAAGGAGAAGAAGCAAGCCAGGCTTGTCTCATCCGTAATGGGTCCAAAACCGTCGGGTCTGTCACTTAAGTTACAGGGGACAGTGCTTAGAGTAACTGGATGTTCTCTGTGCTCGAGAAAAGGCAGCGTGGCTAAGCAGACAGAAAACTGTTGAAGAGGAAACGCTGAGCGCGAGTCAGTCCTGTGAGGTAAATTCAGCTGTGAGGTGAAGGGGCGGAGCTAAGAGACGCCAGGGATGAGAGGACGCACTGACAGGAACCGACCGATGGGGTCCCGCTGACACACCGCATGTACCGTAGTCCCCACTAACATCGCTTTCCCTGCCTAGATCAAGGACCTTAACGAGACTGCGAACTCGGCCGACGACGCTGACACAACTGCCCCAGCCGACGGTACTGACCGGAGAATGGAAGGTCTGTGTAAGGGATACCGGTGCTCAACGGTACAACACAGCAGACCAAACAGGCCATTGTGAACTGTGTTGGGACCATGTCCCAGGCCCCGATAGACAAGGATTCTCATCGCTGAGGGAAGAGTCTATCCTCCCTTCTTCCCTGCATCCGTTGAGGCCAGTGCCTGTGCTAGACCCTGGGCAATCATCACCATATCAGGATCGAAAGAAGACACCGCCATCGCCACTATAACAGAGGACATTGACACGGTCAAGACCACAAGAGGACATTTCAGAAAAGCTTCCCCCATTTTCCACAGGACTGTAACAGATCCCCGTTGTGGTTCATTCCAAGTGGCCCCAGTTAAAGAGAGGGGCACTTCTGTGACTGGAGTCCAAAGGGATAAGTGTATAATTTATATTATCTTCCCCTATTAGTTAAAACCCACTTGGAAGTATTCTTTGTATTAGGGAAGAACTCTCCCCCTCATTTAAATATCTCCCTGCGAGGAGTAACCTCCTGTTAATTAAACCCTTTGTTAACCCTGTGTCTGCCTCTTGTCCGTTACTGGATCCCGCTACCTGCTCACAATAGCACCATGAGAGAGGGTCGGCCTCCTAGGGAATAAAACTATGGATAAAAAAAGGCGGAGACTCCCACTATTCCTTAATGATTTCCGAGAAAGAGGTTGCCTTCATGTGGTCAGCTTAGGCCTCTTTCACACATCCGTCTGTCACCATCAGTCAAAATTCGCCGTTTTGCAAAAAAAACGGATCCACCATTTTTCTTGGCGGTTCCTTTTTTTTCCCATTGACTAGCATTATCGGCGGATCTTGACAGATGGGCATCCATTGGATACGTTTTTTTACGGATCCGCCAAAATTTTGGCGTCCGCAGACATGACAGGACGGACACTGAAACGTTTTTTTGCTGGTCGGATCCGCATTTGTACACTGCGCATGCCCGGAAGGATTGCCTCTGCCGGAAATTTAACCCTAAATGCGGTCTGGCGGCTGAAAAAACTCTCTCTCTCCCCTCCCCGGGCACAGGTTCCTTTAAATTACTACCTTCCCTGGATCCGTCAAAGCAACGATTCGGTAGCACACGTTCCTTTCAAAACAGTTGCGGATCCGTGTCCCGCCATTGTCACGGATTGCAACTGATGTACACTTAAACTTTTTTTATATTTCTCTTTTTATCCATTTGGTAACATGAAGTGAAATGACCCACACCAACTTAACTTTATGACCAAAGGACAAATCAGAGAAAGACAAGAGTTTTAGTCTGTAGTGCCGCAAAAAAGAAGCTAGAGATAGGGTTGGAATGAGGGGTAGGTAGGGTAGTCACCCGCCTAGTGTTAAACCACCCACCTCTCCAAGTGGAGCCCACCTTGAGAAATAAACAAAAAAACTGAAAATGTTGAATGTCCTGTGGTGACATTATACTGTGGGATGTAGGGAACATTATACCTGGACTGTGGGGACTTCATATTATATGGGGGCTTCTAAGGGACATCATTCTATATATGGGGCTGTGGGAGGCATCATATTGTACATTGGGTGGCTGTGGTGGATATCATACTGTGTGGGGTGCTGTGGGGGACATTTTACTGTATTTAAGTAGTAGTGGCAGACATTGCACTGTATCAGTGACTGTGTTACTATAAAACTTTATGCTGTAGGGACCATCACACTATACACTCACTGGCCACTTTATTAGGTACACCATGCTAGTAAGGGGTTGGACCCCCTTTTGCCTTCAGAACTGCCTCAATTCTTCGTGGCAGAGATTCAACAAGGTGCTGGAAGCATTCCTCAGAGATTTTGGACCATATTGACATGATGGCATCACACAGTTGGCGCAGATTTGTCGGCTGCACATCCCTGATGCGAATCTCCCGTTCCACCACATCCCAAAGATGCTCTATTGGATTGAGATCTGGTGACTGAGGAGGCCATTTGAGTACAGTAAACTCATTGTCATGTTCAAGAAACCAATCTGAGATGATTCGAGCTTTATGACATGGCGCATTATCCTGCTGAAAGTAGCCATCAGATGTTGGGTACATTGTGGTCATAAAGGGATGGACATGGTCAGCAACAATACTCAGGTAGGCTGTGGCGTTGCAACGATGCTCAATTGGTACCAAGGGGCCCAAAGAGTGCCCAGAAAAAATTTCCCACACCATGACACCACCACCACCAGCCTGAACCGTTGATACAAGGCAGGATGGATCCATGCTTTCATGTTGTTTACGCCAAATTCTGACCCTACCATCCGAATGTCGCAGCAGAAATCGAGACTCATCAGACCAGGCAACGTTTTTCCAATCTTCTACTGTCCAATTTCGATGAGCTTGTGCAAATTTTAGCCTCAGTTTCCTGTTCTTAGCTGAGAGGAGTGGTACCCAGTGTGGTCTTCTGCTGCTGTAGCCCATCTGCCTCAAAGTTCGACGCACTGTGCGTTCAGAGATGCTCTTCTGCCTACCTTGGTTGTAACGGGTGGCAATTTGAGTCACTGTTGCCTTTCTATCAGCTCGAACCAGTCTGCCCATTCTCCTCTGACCTCTGGCATCAACATGGCATTTCCGGCCACAGAACTGCCGCTCACTGGATTTTTTTTCTTTTTCGGACCATTCTCTGTAAACCCTAGAGATGGTTGTGCGTGAAAATCCCAGTAGATCAGCAGTTTCTGAAATTCTCAGACCAGCCCTTCTGGCACCAACAATCATGCCACGTTCAAAGGCACTCAAATCACCTTTCTTCCCCATACTGATGCTCGGTTTGAACTGCAGGAGATTGTCTTGACCATGTCTACATGCCTAAATGCACTGAGTTGCCGCCATGTGATTGGCTGATTAGAAATTAAGTCTTAACACACAGTTGGACAGGTGTACCTAATAAAGTGGCCAGTGAGTGTATATCGGAGTGTTGTGGTGAAAATACTATATAATGGGGGATGTGGTGGACATCATAGTGCCAAGGTGGCTATGGTGGACATCATAGTGTATATTTGGGGGCTGATGTGGATATCATACTGTATGGGCGACTGCTGTGACCAT
Source organism: Dendrobates tinctorius (assembly GCF_039654945.1). Lineage (NCBI taxonomy): Eukaryota > Metazoa > Chordata > Amphibia > Anura > Dendrobatidae > Dendrobates > Dendrobates tinctorius. Next base: position 40,610,286 of record NW_027361829.1, read on the forward strand.
TATATTGTGTAGTGGGACAATGTGAGGAAGGAGTACAGTTTAGCAAGAACACCGTGGTGGGCAATATGAGGGTATTATGCAGAGAGGGGGCATAAAATTGACATGGAGTTGGGGCAGCATGATATAGGTGCACAGTATGGAGAGAGGTTAGCATGGCAGCAGAACAGAGTGGAGATATAGAGAATGTAAGGCTATGTGCACACGCTGCGGATTGGTGTGCGGATTTGTATCTGCGGAACCGCAGGTAAAACCGCAGGTAAAATGACCTGCGGTTTATCACCTCTACAATGGAGATGGTAAAACGCAGCAGAATCCGCAGAAAAGTAGTGACATGTCATTTCTTTCTGCGGATTCAAAACCGCAGCTTTTCCGCAGTTAAAAATCTGCAACATGTACACAGCAGATTGTAAATCACATAGATTTACATGCTACTGTACACTGTCTGCAGAACTGCTGCAGATCCGCAGCGGCCAAAACCGCAGCGGATCAGCAGCAAAAACTGCAGCGCGTGCACATAGCCTAAGGGAACACAGTGGAGAGGGGACAGTCATGGTATGGTCCGTGGTTCATAAGGGTGGACAGTGTAACAGTTAAAGTTGATAATGGCAATGGGGTGGGTATAGATCATTAAGGTGGACAGTGGTGTGTAGCTCATAAGGGCAGACCGTGTGGAGGCCATATACCATAGGAAGTTTATTTTGTGCATAGAATGGACATAAATATATATACAGAGGTCATTTTAATAAGACTCTTATTTTTAAGGGCACCGTGAGGGGGTGTGTTACAGAAGACCAGAGAAGAGGGAAGTCTGCATAGACGAAATATGGATGTGAAAAGTTATCATGGATTTTGAACAAGATGGAGACGAAAAGAAATAATTCCAATCAGAGAAGATGTCACCAATATGGTACTTGGATGTAAATGTTTATTTGTGATCCTGCCTGCAGCACATCAGTACTGTGGTTTCTGTATTATCTGATAATGACTGATAACATGACTTATGGATATGGGACGGACCCCCACTCCATCTTAAAACCACCATAACTACAGTAAACCTAGGCACTAGAATAAATACACACCACATTATTTTGGTTGTCAAAATGACCACAGCTTTATTTAAATCACAGGATTAAAACAATCACAGTAGTAGTCAGGTGAAGTGCTAGTACATTGGGATTCACAAGTACTGTGATATCCTCAGCTGTCTGACATACAGAACCAGGACAGACAGCCATAAAGGGGCGGCACACACTGGCTTGCCATTCAAGCAGAGCCAGTAAACTTTCAGGGCACCAATGTCCCTATTATCCTCACTCCTGTGCTTAACCACTGTGCCCGCCTTAAAATGAGTCCACCTTAACTTGTCTGCAACTTCCACCTGACACCTAAACCGCCACCAGAGAGGCCATTTGACACCTTAAATGGACTCGACCCCCAACAACCATGCCTAATAAAGCCATCAACCATTTCTACATGCTATGGAAAGACTGTGCATACAAGTAAAAATACAATAAATAAAATTCCAGAGCTCCGACAGATTAATTTTATCAATGCCATGCTACCAAGTTATGATCGATAATACGGTAACTACAGCAAAATAACAGTTGCTAAACATCCTGCAATGAGGATCCCATAATGGGGAATGTGGAAAGTAAACCATAATTAAGGTCGTAGCCACAATCTGAATACCTGTATAATGACATCTGTCATGCCTCAAAAAACTATTATACTGCATGTATTGTAGTCAGCTCTAATAATTCACCAATTCACAAATTTTAATTCTAGAAACCACCATTATTTACAGTAGCTGTGCAGTAAAATTTCTTAAACCCACTTACTATCACTACCCGAAAAGTGATGAACATATCAATAGAAAGATATTATACACGTAAATAGGGAGTAATTAAAAACTATACACAATATAACATCAACATTATAACCGACCATAAAATAACGTTCAGAATATCTGGAAGTAGTAATTTAAATAAACCTAAAGCAGAAAAAGTCTACAAAGGCATTATTAATAACCCTACCACGCCATTGTTAATTGTTTTTCATGCACTTGATAACATTTACTGTTGACCTCTCCAACTGGGTCAAAGGCATTGGGAATAGGCATATTGCCCTTCGTGTTAATGCACTTGATTACTTTACCCTTAGCCGCTCCCACTGGCTCAAGGGCACCGGGAGTAGGCATACTGCCCTTTGTGTTAATGCACTTGATTATACCCTTAGCCGCTCCCATTGGCTCAAGGGCATCCGGAATAGGCATATTGCCCTTTGTGTTAATGCACTAGATTATACCCTTAGCTGCTCCCACCAGCTCAAGGGCATCGGGGATTTCATGTTAATGCACTTGATTACTTTACCCTTAGTCACTCCCACTGACTCAAGGGCACACAGATTAGGTACATTGCTCTTCATTTTCATGCACTAGATAACTGCATTGTCCAGACGACAACCTTGAAAGAAATATGGTTTGGTCAATATAAACAGTCAAAAACCGTTCCTCAGCATTCTCAAGTCACATGAAAAAAGAGAGAGGGTCCTTGAAGCTATAGATTGTATTGAAAAGCATGCCTACCTTGTTCTCTTCTCCCCTCTAGCCGCTGTTCCTGGCTCAGAGGAGCCAATTTATTCTGTAGGCATGCAAAATATGATTGCCATGACCCCAGGGACTTTACCCTAACAGGGTCCTATAAAATATAAATGCTTCTGGAGACCAGGGGGCCATACCATGATGGTCACTCCTCCATACCAGGGGGCCATACCTGAGATGGTTACCCTCCACACCAGGGGGCCATACCTGAGATGATTACCCCTCAAAACCAGGGTGCCATACCTGAAATGGTTACCCTTCCAAACCCAGGGGGGTCATACTGTGATGAACACCCCCCAAACCAGAGGTCCATACTTGATATGGTTACCCCTACTGACCAATTTATAAATAACTTCAAGGAACCACTAAAAGGAAAACAAATAACTGTTGCTTTTCTTTTGTTTGTTTTTTTGTTTGTTTTTTGCTTTTTAAATTTGTAATTCATGTTCTTATTAAAATAAACATAAAATAAACATCAAAGCATAAATAACATTAATACGCTGGGGGGATTCCTTGAAGCTCCCAAATCTGGTGATTACCAAACATAAAATGTACCAACAATTACTCCCAGCTGTTACCCCACTAGCTCGGGAGCACCATAGCCACAAGGGTTCTAATGTTCACTTGAAATTCCTGGGGATCCGACAAACCCTTGCCGAAACTCCCCTCCACATTTCACCAGGTCCAAAACCATATTAACTTTCAAAAACTGGAATCCATATCCCAATGGATCCCTCAGACCAATTTCTAACCAACTTCAAGGACCACCCCAACCACCAGGCTCCCGGTAATCCACTTAGGCCTGTGCTATCCACCATCTTAAGTAATATAAAATAAGCACTTGGTGGGTATACACCGATCCCTTTTTTTTTTTTTTTATTATTCACGCCTTTATTAAAACAAACATACAATAAAACGCCAAGCATAAATAATACTAACACGCTGGTAGGAGTCCTTGAAGCTCCCAAAATCTGCTGATTACCAAACATAAAGTGAACATAAAATGTACCAACAATTACTCCTAGCCGATACCCCACTAGCTCAGGAGCACCATAACCACAAGGGTTCCAATGTTCACTTGAATTTCCTGGGGATCCAACAAACCCTTGCCGAAACTCCCCTCCACATTTCACCAGGTTCAAAACCATATTAACTTCCAAAAAGTGGAATCCATATCCCAATGAATCCCTCAGACCAATTTCTAACCAACTTCAAGGACCCCCCCAACCACCAGGCTCCCGGTAATCCACTCAGGCCTGTGCTATCCGCCATCTTAAGTAATATAAAATAAGCACTTGGTGGGTATACACCGATCCCTTTTTTTTTTTTTTCTATTCACGCCTTTATTAAAACAAACATACAATAAAACACCAAGCATAAATAATACTAACATGCTGGTAGGAGTCCTTGAAGCTCCCAAAATCTGCTGATTACCAAACATAAAGTGAACATAAAATGTACCAACAATTACTCCTAGCCGTTACCCCACTAGCTCAGGAGCACCATAACCACAAGGGTTCCAATGTTCACTTGAATTTCCTGGGGATCCAACAAACCCTTGCCGAAACTCCCCTCCACCTTTCACCAGATCCAGAACCATATTAACCCCTTAACCCCCAAGGGTGGTTTGCACGTTAATGACCGGGCCAATTTTTACAATTCTGACCACTGTACCTTTATGAGGTCATAACTCTGGAAAACTTCCATGGATCCCGGTGATTCTGACATTGTTTTCTCGTGACATATTGTACTTCATGTTAGTGGTAAAATTTCATTCAAATAACTTGCGTTTATTTGTGAGAAAAATGGAAATTTGGCGAAAATTTTGAAAATTTCGCAATTTTCCAACTTTGAATTTTTATGCCCTTAAATCACAGAGATATGGCACCCAAAAAACTTGATAACTAACATTTCCCACATGTTTACTTTACATCAGCACAATTTTGGAACAAAATTTTTTTTTGTTAGGAAGTTATAAGGGTTAAAAGTTGACCAGCGATTTCTCATTTTTACAACACCATTTTATTTTTACGGACCACATCACATTTGAAGCCACTTTGAGGGGTCTATATGATAGAAAATACCCAAAAGTGACACCATTCTAAAAACTACACCCCTTAAGGTGCTCAAAACCACATTCAAGAAGTTTATTAACCCTTTAGGTGCGTCACAGGAATTTTTTTGAATATTTAAAAAAAAAATGAACATCTAACTTTTTTTCACAAAAAAAGTACTTCAGGTTCAATTTTTTTTATTTTACCAAGGGTAACAGGAGAAATTGGACTGCAAAAGTTATTGTGCAATTTGTCCTGAGTACGCTGATACCTGATATGTGGGGGGGAACGACTGTTTCGGCGCATGGCAGAGCTCAGAATGGAAGGAGCGCCGTTTGACTTTTTCAATGCAAAATTGTCTGGAATTCAGATCGGACACCATGTCACGTTTGGAGAGTCCCTGATGTACCTAAACAGTGGAAACCCCCTACAAGTGACCCCATTTTGGAAACTAGACCCCCCAAGGAACTTATCTAGATATGTGGTGAGAACTTTGAACCCACAAGGGCTTTACAGAAGTTTATAACGTACAGCAGTACAATTAAAAAAATCATATTTTTTCCACAAAAATGATCTTTTCACCCCAATTTTTATTTTCCCAAGGGTAACAGGACCCTAAAAGCTATTGTGCAATTTGTCCTGAGTATGCTGATACCCCACATGTGGGGGTAAACCACTATTTGGGCGCATGGCAGAGCTCGGAAGGGAAGCAGCGCCATTTGACGTTTTTGGCTGGAATTGAGATCGGACATCATGTCGCGATTGGAAAACCCCTGATGTACCAAAACAGTGGAAACCCCCCACAAATGACACCATTTTGGAAACTAGACCCCCTAAGGAACTTATCTAGATGTGTGGTGAGAACTTTGAACCCCCAAGGGCTTCACAGAAGTTTATAGCATAAAGCCGTACAATTAAAAAATCATATTTTTTCCAAAAAAATTATCTTTTCACCCTCAATTCTTATTTTTCCAAGGGTAACAGGACCCTAAAAGTTATTGTGCAATTTGTCCTGAGTACGCTGATACCCCACATGTGGGGGTAAACCACTATTTGGGCGCATGGCAGAGCTCGGAAGGGAAGCAGCGCCATTTGACGTTTTTGGCTGGAATTGAGATCGGACATCATGTCGCGATTGGAAAACCCCTGATGTACCAAAACAGTGGAAACCCCCACAAATGACACCATTTTGGAAACTAGACCCCCTAAGGAACTTATCTAGATGTGTGGTGAGAACTTTGAACCCCCCAGTGCTTCACAGAAGTTTATAACGCCCGGGCGTGAAAATAAAAAAATCGTATTTTTTCCACAAACATGATCAATTAGTCCCCAATATTTTTATTTTCCCAAGGGTAACAGGAGAAATTGAACCCCAAAAGTTGTTGTCCAATTTGTCCTGAGTACGCTGATACCCCATATGTGGGAGAAAACTACTGTATGGACACACGTCAGGGCTCGGAAGGGAAGTAGTGACGTTTTGGAATGCAGACTTTGATGGAATGGTCTGCGGGTGTCATGTTGCCTTTGGAGAGCCCCTAATGTACCTAAACAGTGGAAACCCCCCACAAATGACCCCATTTTGAAAACTAGACCCCCTAAGGAACTTATCTAGATGTGAGGTGAGCTCTTTGAACCCCCAAGGGCTTCACAGAAGTTTATAATGCCCGGGCATGAAAATAAAAAAATCATATTTTTTCCACAAACATGATCAATTAGTCCCCAATTTTTTTATTTTCCCAAGGGTAACAGGAGAAATTGAACCCCAAAAGTTGTTGTCCAATTTGTCCTGAGTATGCTGATGCCCCATATGTGGGAGAAAACTACTGTATGGACACACGTCGGGGCTCAGAAGGGAAGGAGTGACGTTTTGGAATGCAGACTTTGAGGGAATGTTCAGCGGGTGTCATGTTGCATTTGGAGAGCCCCTAATGTACCTAAACAGTGGAAACCCCCCACAAATGACCCCATTTTGGAAACGAGACCCCCTAAGGAACTTATCTAGATGTGTGGTGAGCACTTTGAACCCCCAAGGGCTTCACAGAAGTTTATAATGCCCGGGCATGAAAATAAAAAAATCGTATTTTTTCCACAAACATGATCAACTAGTCCCCAATTTTTTCATTTTCCCAAGAGTAACAGGAGAAATTGGACCCCAAAAGTTGTTGTCCAATTTGTCATGAGTACGCTGATACCCCATATGTGGGAGAAAACTACTGTATGGACACACGTCGGGGCTCAGAAGGGAAGTAGTGACGTTTTGGAATGCAGACTTTGATGGAATGGTCTGCGGGTGTCATGTGCGTTTGGCGAGCCCCTGATGTACCTAAACTATTGAAACTCCCCACAAGTGACCCCATTTTGGATACTAGACCCCCCATGGAACTTATCTAGATGTGTGGTGAGCACTTTGAACCCCCAAGTGCTTCACAGAATTTTATAACGCTCGGACGTGAAAATAAAAAAATCATTTTTTTCCACATAAATTATATTTTTGCCCCCAATTTTTTATTTTCCTAAGGGTAACAGGAGAAATTGGACCCCAAAAATTGTTTTGCAATTTGTCCTGAGTAGGCTGATACCCTACATGTGGGGGTAAAACACTGTTTGGGCGCATGTTAGAGCTCGGAAGGGAAGGAGCACCATTTGACTTTTTCAACTCAGAATTGGCTGGAATTGAAATCAGACGCCATGTTGCATTTGGAGAGCCCCTGGTGTGCCCAAACAGTGGAAACCCCCAATTCTAACTCCAACCCGAACCCCAACACACCCCTAACCCTAATCTCATCCCTATCCCTAGCCCTAACCCTAGCCCTAACCCTAGCCCTAGCCCTACCCTAACCCTAACCGTAATGGAAAAATGGAATTAAATACATTTTTTTATTTTATTATTTTTCCCTAACTAAGGGGGTGATAACGGGGGGTTTGATTTACTATTTATGGCGGTTTTTATGTTTGGCGGCTGTCGCACGCTAAAAGACGCTTTTTATTGTAAAAAATAGTTTTTGCATCACCACATATTGAGAGCTATAATTTTTTCGTATTTTGACCCACCGAGTCATGTGAGGTCTTATTTTTTGCGGGACGAGTTGACGTTTTTATTGGTACCATTTTCAGGCACGTGACATTTTTTGATCGCTTTTTATTCCGATTTTTGGGACGCAGAATGAACAAAAACCAGCGTTTCATGAATTTCTTTTGGGGGGGTGCGTTTACACCGTTCCGTGTGCGGTAAAATTGATAAAGCGGTTTTATTCTTCGGGTCAGTACGGTTACAGCGATACCTCATTTAGGTCGTTTTTTTATGTTTTGTCGGTTTTATGCAATGAAAACTATTTTTTATAAAAAATAATTATTTTTGCATCGCTTTATTCTGCGAGCTATAACTTTTTTATTTTTTTGCTGATGATGCTGTGTGGCGGCTCGTTTTTTGTGGGACAAGATGACGTTTTCAGCGGTACCATGGATATTTATATGCATCTTTTTGATCGCGCGTTATTACACTTTTTGTTTGGCGGTATGATAATAAATCATTATTTTTTGCTTCGTTTTTTATTTTTATTTTTTAAGGGGTTCGCTAAAGGGGTTAACTAATGGGACAGTTTTATAGGGCGGGTCATTACGGACGTGTCGATACCTAATATGTGTACCTTTATTTTTTTTTTTTTTTTCAAAAAATGGATTTATCTGGGGGAATATTTTTTTTTTTTTGTAATTTATTTGGCGATTTTTTTTAAATTATTTTAACACTTTATTTTTATTTATTTTTTACTTTATTAAATAGTCCCAGGTGGGACATCACTGTTCTGTGACAGATCGCTGATCTGTCACATCACAGATCACTGTGACAGACACTTTGCAGGCACTGAGGAAGCCAGCTTCCTGCAGGCCCCCGAAGGCCCCCGTCGCCATCTTGGATTCGGGGGCCTGCAGGAAAGGAGCCCCCGGCAGCAGCGCTGCACATTGCGCTGCCGTGGGGGGCTCAGGGAAGCACGGAGGGAGTCCCCTCCCTGCCGATGCTTCCCTTTAACCCCCGGTACACCGCGATCAAACATGATCGCGGTGTGCAAGGGGTTAACGTGTCAGGGGCGGTCCGTGACCGCCCCTGACACATTGTGCCGGGTGTCAGCTGTGATAATCAGCTGACACCCGGCCGCGATCAGCGGCGCTCACCACGTGGGCGCCGCTGATCGCGGTAGACGTACTATCCCGTCCATGGGCATAGGGGCCCGGGTCCCATGGACGGGATAGTACGTCGGATGTCAGGAAGGGGTTAAATTCAAAAAGGAGGAAACCATATCCCATTGGATCCCCAAGACCATATTTAACCAACTTCAAGGACCCCTCCAACCGCACAAGACGTGGGATAAGTGAGGGTGAAAACCATGCAGGTTTACAAGCAAGGTATACAACAGGTTAATAATGGAAAATATCCCATCCTAAGGTCCAGAAATAGACAGAGATGGGCAATGCTGTGTTATATGTCGTAACAATAAATGAGAAGCCGCCTGCTCCTCTACAGCAGTTGCAGTCAGAGTCTAATCACCAGCTGCGCTTAAATGGTAAGAAATATGTAGGTCTAATATAAGCTGCCTGCAGCCACAGGTGTGTGATCAGAAAACTGCAAGTTCTGTATCCCAGTCAGTCTACTACATACACTTACAGTAGATGAGAGACAGGGCTGAAAACTGCGCCCATGAGTTGTTTTCCAGAGCAATGTGCAGCATCACACTAGGAGTGCCCCCTCACTGCCCGCCATGTGCTGAGTTATTAGTGCCCACTCAAATGTGTCGAGTTACTCCCGATTATTTATTTTACACATGATAAAACATAAACCATTCAGGCCTGTGCTATCCACCATCTTAGGTAATATAAAATAAGCTCTTGGTGGGTATACACCGATCATGCAACATACGAGGGAGACAATATACAGAAACAGGATGGATATATCCGGCAGGACAGCATGTAACATAAGAGGACAAAAGGCAGCAATAGCTACAGAAATCAAGCACTAAGCTGGACGTCATGTCCAGATTATATGTACAGCCAGGAAAATGACCTGGAGACACAGGATGTTTATACCCAGCATGATCCGTATACAGCAGAGTGAATAGTGATATCATGTATACAGACCTGTGGTACAGGTTAAGTATACAGCACAGGAATAGCGCCTTTACACATATACCACATATAGTGAGTAACCTGGTTACACTGGATCTGCACACCCAGCCTCACAGTATGTAACAGAGATGAGGTCACATACAGATCATCAGACTCCATAACTGGGAAGGGGGGTAATCAGCACACAGCAGGGTCAGTATACAGTGCACTGACATGAAGTGCAGCCGTTCATCATCATACATATACCATCTCCCGACTGCTCCTCTCTCACTCTCACCAGTGCCTCTAATACATGTGACTGCCCAGCTCCACCATAGTAATGGCAGACACTGTATGTGTCCCTGCCCTATCCTATCATACATAAACCCAGAACTCATGAAGACTCTGTATAATACAGCAGTAATGTGGTATATCAGAAATGTCTGCAGGGAGGTCACACAAAAGCTGCCTCTGCAATAAGTGAGGGAACATGGCAGCTAAATGAATTTCTGAGGTAATCTTGATCCCAGATATGATGTATGAGCTGATACTACACTAGTACACACTACACAATGTCTGAGGTGAATGCAGAGTAGTATATCAAACATGTCTGCAGGGAGGTCACACAGAAGTTTTCTCACAGTCTGTGAGGAAATGTAGCATGCACATGAGGGACATGGCAGCTAAATGAATTTCTGAGGTAATCTTGATCCCAGATAAGATGTAGGAGCTGATACTACACTAGTACACACTACACAATGTCTGAGGTGAATGCAGAGGAGTATATCAAACATGTCTGCAGGGAGGTCACACAGAAGTTGTCTCACAGTCTGTGAGGAAATGTAGCATGCACATGAGGGACATGGCAGCTACATGAATTGCTGAGGTAATATTGATCCCATACATAATGTAGGAGCTGATACTACACTAGTACATGGTGTCTGAGGTGAATGTGCTCCTATCATCTGTCATGTGAGGTGATAACCCCAGTATTATACTCCCTGAAACTGCAGACATGCTTCCTCCTGTTCATCCTGTGTAAAAAAAGAGGGAGAGAGACAGAGTTCTTGTTCTATATAAGCCCCACCCTCCTCACAGTAACCCCCCAGGCACAGACATACTGGGCTTCTTACTCTGAAAGCAACATCACCCTTGCTAAAAATCTACACCACTATACCAAAAAAGCTGCAGGAGTAAAGGTCCACCCATCCCCAAGTCATGTCCTCCTCCGCCTATGGCTCCAGTGGTTTCTATAACTCCCAACATCTCCTTACCATTGTTAACAACATACTGTGAGTTGAAGGTTCATGCTATAATGTATATGATGCTGACTTGACATTGCAAATTATTGCTGTGCCAAACTTGGTGGTGTAGCCATGTACTTATGGTGGTTCTTCTGGTGATGTATTAATCTACCGATGATAGTACTGGTGTATTTATTTATGGATGGTGGTTCTCATGATGTATTTATGTACTGATTATGGTCCTGGTGATGCATTTATGTACTGGTGGAGTTTCTGATGATGCATTAATATACTAATGGTGGTTTTGGTAAGGCATTCATATACTGTTGGTGGTTTTGGTGATGTATTTAAGTACTAATGGTGGGTCTGGTCCCGTATTCATGTAGTGATGATGGTTCTGGTGATGTATTCATGAACTGATGGTGGTTCTAGTGATTTTTTTCTTACTGATGATGATTCTGGTGACATATTTATGCACTATTGATGGCTCTCGAGTTCTGTTTATGTCCTGATGATGTTTTTGGTTTCACATTCATGTACCAATGATGGTTCTGGTGATGAATAAAGCACCAGAATCATCATCACTACATGAATACATCAGCATAGCCATCAGTAGAACATGAATACAGCACCAGAACAAACATCACTACATGAATGTCACTTAAACAACCATCACCACAACCACCAACCGTTTTGTTGCTAACTGTATTTGTAATATGACAGAAGCAAAAAGCATCAAATGTATCACTTTATCTATAATGCAGTCTGTTTAGCTTCCAATAGCCTATTTACCATATGCTGGACACCTTAATAGACCCCTTAATGACTGGAGCTTTTTTTGGCTTTGCGTTTTCATTTTCTTCCCTTCTTCCCAGAGCCATAACTTTTTTATTTTTCCGTCAATATGGCCATGTGAGGGCTTATTTTTTGCAGGACAAGTGGTACTTTTGAAAGACATCATTGGTTTTAGCATGTCATGTACTCGAAAACAGGAAAAAAATTCCAAGTGCGGTGAAATTGCAAAAAACTGCAATCTCACATGTTTTTTCTTTGTTTTTTTGCCAGGTTCACTTAATGCTAAAACTGATCTGCCATTATGATTCTCCAAGTCTGGCATTTTGATTTTTTTTCCCACAACAAAGTTTAGCATTCGGGTTAATCCATTTTTTTATTGATAGATCAGGCAGTTCTGAACGTGGCGATACCTAATATGTGTATGTGTGATTTTTTTTTATAATTGTTTTATTTTGAATGGGGCGAAAGGAGGGTAATTTAAACTTTTATATATTTTTATTTTTTTCATATTATTTTTTTTTAATTTTGCCATGCTTTAATAGCCTCCATGGGAGGCTAGAAGCTGCCATAGCCTGATTGGCTCTGCTACATATAGGCGATGAGCAGATCGCCTATATGTAACAGAATTACAGCATTGCTATGAGCGCCGACCACTGGGTGGTGCTCATAGCAATCCGGCATCAACAACCATAGAGGTCGCTATGAGACCTCTGGATGTTATGCCAACGCATCGCTGACCCCCGATCACATGAGGTAGGTAGGCGATGCGCGTATTTCCATCCCGGTGGCCGGAAGTGCTGGTTAACCCCTTCACGACATGCGCCATACTAGTACTGCTCTGCGGGAGGTGCGATTGTGCCCAGAGCAGCACTAGTATGGAGCAGCGATCTCCACGGCCTCACGCTGAACACCGCGGCGATCGCGTGCGGGTGTTAGCTGTATGTAACAGCTAACACCCCGCTGCAATGCCCACAATCAGTGCTATCACTGTTCGTGGGCATTTAACTCCTCTGATGCCACTGTCAGTAGTGACAGCCGCATAGAGGAGCCTCCTCCCTGCGTACTCCCACTGGAACAACGTGATGCGATCGCGTTGTTCTGATGGTCTCCGTAAAGACCCACCTCACCAAGATGGCCGCAGGGTCCTTCCGGTCCTGGAGGGAAGGTGGCTTGCGAGCATGCCTCCTTCACTACCTGTCAGATCCTGATTTGACTCTGCTGTGAAGTGTCAGATCAGCGAACTGACATTAGTCCTGGGACAACGTAATAAAGTTAAAAAAAAAAATTAAATAATAAAAAAATATACAGTATATATATTTTACCAATAAAAAAATAAAAATAAATCAAATAAAGAAAAAAATAAATATTTTACCAATAAATACATTTACTTATGTAAATTAAAAAAAATAAAATGACACATATTTGGTATCACCATGTCTGTAACAACCTGCTCTATAAAACTCTCCCAAGTAGCTAACCCTTTCAGTGAACACCATAAAAAAAGGCACAAAACAATGCTTTATCATCATACGACCGAACAAAAAGTGCAATAAAACAAGATCAAAAAGACGGGATGTAGATAAAAATGGTACCGCTGAAAATGTCATCTTGTCATGACAAAAAGCTGCCAATCAGCTCTATCAGCAGAAAAAGAAAAAAGTTATAGCTCTCGGAAAAAGCGATGCAAAAAATAATTATTTTTATTTAAAATAGTTTTTATTGTGTAAAAGCGCCAAAACATAAAAAACTATATAAATGAGGTATCGCTGTAATCGTACTGACGCGAAGAATAAAGCTGCCTTACCAATTTTACCACACGCCGAACGGTATAAAAAAAAGCAATTCCTGGTTTTGTTCATTCTGTCTCCCAAAAATCAGAATAGAAAGCGATCAAAAAATGTCATGTGCCCGTAAATGGTACTAATGGAAGTGTCAGCTCGTCCCACAAAAAACAAGCCCTCACATGACTCTGAAACATGAAAAAAATTATAGCTCTCAAAATATGGTGACGCAAAAACTAGCTTTCGCAATAAAAAGCATCTTTTAGGGTATGACAGCAGCCAAACATAAAAACCCGATATAAATCTGGTATCACTGTAATCGCATCGACCCCAAGAATAAAGTTGCCTAATCACTTATACCACTCAAGGAATGGCATAAAAAAAGAATAAAACCCAATTCTTCACATGCTGTTGATTTTTTAATTCTGCCTCCCAAAGATCGCAGTAAGGATCAGCGCACATTTATCCTGCCCTCTGTGCTGGACACTTACACTGGTATTTCCATGTAAATCTCTGAAATATGTGATTCAGACAGAACCCATGGTGGAAAATTCCCTATAATGAGGCAGATGGAGGCACTGTGGATGCCATAGCACCTATGATCCGGGGGTGTCCATCTTTTTAGGATTGCATAAAAGTGCCATCGGCCACAGTTTTGTGCACTTCTGAAAAGAAGGAAACAGCTGAACAGAGGCCAGACGGAGTCAAGAGTAACTCTGCTGTCACACTATAGTGAATGGATGCTTCGGGGGTTTCAACTGAATCATGTCACTCAGAGATTTAGATGGAAACCCCAAAGTAAGTGGTCTGCGTAGAGTGCCGGATAACTCTGGAAAAGGGAAATGGCTCCTCATCCGCTAAAAGAAATTCAGCAAATTCTCCACTTCCAAATCCAAATGTCCCCCTCCCTTCTGAGCCCCAGTGTGCCTAAACAACATATAGCGCCCACATGTTTGGCATTTCTGTAGTGATGAGAGCCCTCCTAATTTACAGTTGTGTATCTCCAGAAACATGAGCTGGCCATAATGTTCTGGTCACTATGGCGTACTGGTCACTACAGCGTACTGGTCACTACAATAGCAGATTGTAATTTTTACTCAGTAACATACACTGCTGCCTGTTTCTGGAAAACACCCATGAAGTCAAAATCATGACTACATCTGTAGATAAAGTCCCAAAAGGTTATAATTTCCAAAATGTGTTGACTTGAGGGGGATTCTGCTTTTCTAGCACTTAGAGGCTCTTTATTTGAAATCCACAAACTAGTCTAGGAACATCTGCACTCCAGGAGGCAAATAGCACTCTGTCCCTCCCAAGTCACTCTGTATGACAAAGTAGTACTGTACAGCAACTTATGGACTATTTCTACATTGAGCAGAAATTGTGGGACAAATTTTGGTGCCATTTTTACCCATTTCCCAGTGTGAAAATTTAAAACTTGGTGCTAACACACAATCTTGGAGGTAAAAATGTAAATTATTTTTTCTTCACTGCCCAGTAGTATAAAAGTTTGTGACACACCTGTGATGTCAATATAATCACTGCACCCCTAGATGAATTCAATGAGAGGTTTAATTGGTAAAATGGGGACACTTATGGGGGCTTCTGCTGTTCTGGCACCTCAGGGGCTCTGTCAATGTAACATGGCACCCTCAAGCAAGTGCAGAAAAATCTGCACTGTAATATGGCGCTACTTCCCTTGTGAGTTTTGCACTGTGCCTCAAAAGTAGTTTTCGACCACATAGGTGTACCAATGAACCCAGGAGGAACAACAAACTTTGGGGTCCATTTTCTGCTTTTTCCCTTGTGAAAATACAAAATTTGTAGGTAAAAAGATCTTTGTGGGAAAAATGTGATTTTTTTTTATTTTCATGGCTTAACGTTTATGGTGCAATTTCTCCTGTTACCCTTATGAAAATGCAAAATTTGGGGCTTAAAAAATATTTGAGCGAAAAATGTGATTTTTTAACTTTTACGGCTCAATGTTATAAACTTCTGTGAAGCACCTGATTCAAGGTGCTCAATACACATCTAGATAAGGTCCTAAAGGGGTCTAGTTTCCAAAATGGTGTCACATGTGGGGGGGGTTTCCACTGTTTAGGCACATCAGGGGCTCTCCAAACGCAATATTATGTCCGCTAATTATTCCATAAAATTTTGCATTCAAAAAGTCAAATGGTGTTAATTCCCTTCCAAGCCCTGCCTTGCACCTAAACAGTAGTATTCCCCCACATATGGGATATCGGCGTACTCAGGAGAAATTGCACAACAAATTGTATGGAGCAATTTCTACTGTTACCCTTATGAAAATGCAAAATATGGAGCTAAAAAAGATTTATTTGAGAAAATGTGATTTTTTTATTTCCCCAGCTCTACGCTATAAACTTCTGTGAAGCACCTGTGGGTTCAAGGTGCTCAATACACATCTAGATAAGTTCCATAAGAGGTCTAGTTTCAAACATGGTGTCACTTGTGGGGAGTTTCCACTGTTTAGGCACATTAGGGGCTTAGCAAACACGACATTGCGTCCGCTAATTATTCCATCAAATTTTCAATCCCTGCTGTGCACCCAAACAGTAGTATTCCCCCATATATGGGTATCAGCATACTCAGGAGAAATTGCACAAAAAATTGTATAGTGCAATTTCTCCTGTAACCCTTATGTAAATGCAAAATTTGTAGCTAAAAGATTTATTTGGGAAAAATGTGATTTTATTTTTTTTTTAACATTATAAACTCCTGTGAAGCACCTGTGGGTTCAAGGTGCTCAATACAAATCTAGATAAGTTCCCTAAGGGGTCTAGTTTCCAAAATGGTGTTACATGTTGGGGGTGTCCACTGTTTCGGCACATCAGGGGCTCTCCAAACATGACATGGCGTCCACTAATTATTCCAGCATATTTGACATTCAAAAAGTGAAATGATGCTCCTTCCCTTCCGAGCACTGCTGTGCGCCCAATCAGTAGATTTCCCCCACATATGGGGTATCGGCATGCTCAGGAGAAATTGCAAAATAAATTTTATGGTCCATTTTCTCTTGTTACTCTTGCAAAAGTAAAAAAAATTAAAGGAAAATTTTTGTGAAACAAAAGTAAATGTTTATTTTTTCCTTCCACATTCCAAAAATTCCTGTGACGCACCTGAAGATTTAATAAACTTCTTGAATCTGGTTTTGAGTACCTTGAGGGGTGCAGTTTTTAGAATGGTGTCATTTTGGGGTATTTTCTGTCATATAGGCCCCTCAAAGTCACTTCAATGTGAGGTGGTCCCTAAAAAAAATGCAAATTTTGTTGTACAAATGAGAAATCGAGGGTCAACTTTTAATCCTTATAATGTCCTAACAAAAAAAAACATGTTTCCAAAATTGTGCTGATGGAAAGTAGACATGTGGGAAATGTTATTTATTAACGACTGTATTTTGTGCAATAAGACTCTCTGATTTAAGGGCATAAAAATTTAAAAGTTTGAAAATTGCTAAATTTTCTAAATGTTCGCCAAATTTCCATTTTTTTCACAAATAAATGCAGGTTATATCAAAGAAATTTTTACCATTAACATGAAGTACAATATGTCATGAGAAAACAATATTAGAATCACCATTGGCGCTGGTGTATGGGGATCCTGATGGCATCTCCCTGGCTGAGTCTCGTCTCTGTAAAATCAACCAGGGGGCCCAGCTGGCTGAGGAGTACTGCTCGGAGTTTAGAAGGTGGGCCACGCAGTGAAATGATCCTGCCCTTAGGAGCCATTTTTGTCAGGGTCTGTCACCTAGGCTGCAACATACTCTGGTGCAGTACACTACTCTGGGGTTAGTGGAAGCCGCCATGGCCCTTGATATCCGGGTGCATAGACGTCTCAGGGAGAGACATAGACCAAAATTGCCCACTGTTGTCCTTTCTAGGGAGGAGGACATATCGGTGCAGACGGACGAACCCATGCAGGTGGGAGCAGTTACATCTCAAACAGGGTTGCTTTCAGTTCTCCGTGGTATGAGGGCATGTTTTTTCTGTGGTCAGACTGGTCACTTTATCAATGTCTGCCCAGCTCGCGCCAAAGTACATTTGCCATCTCAGAAGCCGCATCCCCGTGGTCATGTGAAGGAAGGCGACCAGTGTGTGTATATTTCCTCCATCTTTTCATCTCAGTGCACCATTAGGGATGAGCGAGCATAATCGTGGGTATTCGGCGAGTAATGCGGTACTCAGAACATAGCGAGTATTTTACTATTCGCCTCACACTACTCGGATCTCCAGCCCAGCAGTTGCCAATCACTAATGCCACAGCCTTCTTGGTTGTGGGCAGCATTACTATGATTGGCTGGCCGCCCAGCGTCATCATAGGCTATGAGTCATCATAGCCTGGCTCTAAGCCCTGCCGCCGCCATTTTCTGCACATTGCATGCAGAACACAGCAAGTGTAGGTAGAGTGTGAGCAGCTGCTAGGGAGAGTTGTGTTTTTTTTTGTGCAAATCATCCAGAAATCCTCTGTAAAACCCAAAAGCTCTTTTCAGAGCTGAAAGTATAAGGTTAGGGACTGAGTAATGACAGTTTTCCCAGCTATTTTTGGGGTCTCATTTACCTCTGCAGGGCAGTTTTTTTGTGCTATTGCGGTGCTGCTGTTTTCACAGCGAATAGTACGCACGCACGGTACTGCACAACTGACAAGCAGCCAGCTGTCTTGTGTGGTGACTGGGGTGCGTATTCTCGCCTTAACCTCAGGGCAATTTTTTTGTGCTTTGCGGTGCTGTGTTCACAGCGTATAGGACGCACGCACGGTTCTGCACAACTGACACGCAGCCAGCACCGCTGTCTTGTGTGGTGACTGGGGTGCGTAATCTCGCCTTAAACCTCAGGGCAATTTTTTAGTGCTGTTGCAGTGCTGTTTTCACGGCGAATAGGATGAACGCACGGTACTGCACAAATGACACACAGCCAGCACCGCTGTCTTGTGTGGTGACTGGGGTGCGTAATCTCGCCTTAAACCTCAGGGCAATTTTTTAGTGGCAGCACCGCTGTCTTGTGTAGTTACTGGGGTGCGTAATCTCATCTTAAACCTCAGGGCAATTTTTTTGTGCTATTGCGGTGCTGCTGCTGTTTTCACAGCGAATAGTACGCACGCACGGTACTGCACAACTGACAAGCAACCAGCTGTCTTGTGTGGTGACTGGGGTGCGTATTCTCGCCTTAACCTGAGGGCAATTTTTTTATGCTTTGCGGTGCTGTGTTCACAGCGAATAGGACGCATGCACGGTCCTGCACAACTGACACGCAGCCAGCACCGCTGTCTTCTGTGGTGACTGGGGTGCGTAATCTCGCCTTAAACCTCAGGGCAATTTTTTAGTGCTGTTGCTGTGCTGTGTTCACAGCGAATAGGACGCACGCATGGTTCTGCACAAATGACACACAGCCAGCACCGCTGTCTTGTGTGGTGACTGGGGTGCGTAATCTCGCCTTAAACCTCAGGGCAATTTTTTAGTGGCAGCACCGCTGTCTTGTGTAGTTACTGGGGTGCGTAATCTCACCTTAAACCTCAGGGCAATTTTTTTGTGCTGTTGCAGTGCTGTTTTCACAGCGAATAGGACCCACGCACGGTACTGCACAACTGATACGCAGCCAGCACCGCTGTCTTGTGTGGTGACTGGGGTGCGTAATCTCGCCTTTCACCTCAGGGCAATTTTTTAGTGGCAGCACCGCTGTCTTGTGTGGTTACTGGGGTGCATAATCTCACCTTAAACCTCAGGGCAATTTTTTTGTGTTGTTGCGGTGCTGTTTTCACAGCGAATAGGACGCACGCACGGTACTGCACAACTGACACGCAGCCAGCACCGCTGTCTTGTGTGGTGACTGGGGTGCGTAATCTCACCTTAAAACTAGGGGAACATTTTTTTCTGCTGCTGCGGTGCTGTTTGTAAAACACAAAGCAATACTAGGCTGTAGTGCTACCTTCCACAAAGCACTAACTGCTCCTTGTTCCCCAATATCTGCATCTGAACATCTGCAACTATGGCAGAAAAATCCAAAATTCCTAAAAAGGCTGTTGTGAAGGGACAGGGATGTGGACGTGGGGTCGTTGGTGCCCAACAAGGCACAAAGTCTGGGAGACTGAAGAAGGTTGATGCATCTAGGTTCCTGGTGAAATTTCCTGGTCTGGAACATAAACGGGTCTGGAAGCCAGAAGAACAAGAGTAGATACTGTCTTGGACGGCTATTAAGGCTTCAACGAAATGTTCTAACAGAACCCAATCGTCCATGACAAAACAGTCTACTGTCCATACAGATAATGCTGGGTCATCCTATTCTCAATCTGTTCCTAGTTAATCACCCGGTCAGGAGTCACAGGAAACATTTGACCCCAACCTTGGTCACTCCGAATATCTGTTTGATCCATTTCCTTGCATTGCCTCTTGCCTCTCACCGTGCGACATTGAAGAGGAATGTGAGGGGGTATCGTCTGTTGATGATGATCAAATATTTGAAACCCCACGGCCAGAAGAAAGCCACTTTCATCCACGTGATATACCGGGTGAAGAGGTGGAGGCTGATGGTGATGACACACAGTTGCCATTTGGCCAGTCGCCAATATCAACAAGGAAGGAGGATACATGGACGACGAGGTGGTCGATGATGAGACCACCGATCCAACCTGGACCGTTGGCACGCATAGCCAGCACAGCAGCACAGAGGATGAAGGTGGATATGTAGCACCAACAAAGGCAACAAGGGCTACTGGTTTGAGCAGAGTGCGAAGTGTGTCAACAGTTGCCAAGAGCAATCCCTCTGTGCCCCAAGGCAAGTGTGCTTTCAGCCGCTGTCTGGAAATTTTTTTCCGATAGTCCTTCTGAACCAAATGTTGTCATTGCATAGGAAGCTGAGCAGAGGCCAGGGCAAAGGTAACCAAAGCACCACCAGTATGCGGAAACACATGGCAGCCAAGCACCCTAGTTGGCGGGCTGAACAACAGGGTACCAAATCAGTGTCTGCGACTGCGGGTCAAACCACTGCCATGTCGCCTGTGATACGTCCTTTCCTATCTGCTGGGCAGGAAGCAGGTGATTATCATTCCTCTTGCTCACAAGCTGCGGTTGCACCAACACAGGCCACAACAAGCTCATCCACTTGTTTGTCCCAGGAAAGTGTGGCGCCCCTGAGGGTTCAGTCGCCACAGAGGTACTGCACCTCCTCCTGAGGTGTGGTACCCCACCATCCAGGTAAGGTGGAGACACCTGACCACACTCCAACACCTGCATCCCACACAACAAAGTAGTGTAGCAAAGCACCCTTTGGTGGCTCCCTACTTGGAACACGAAGCGTGCTGGGAGACGGGTGGAGTTTAGTTAGCATCAAAAGAGTGGGAAGAGTTTAGGATTTAGTCAGTCTGACTCAGGGAGTCAGTGAGTGAAGATCCCCTGAGTGGGATGGATGAAGGAAGTGCTGCAGCCGACCTCAGTGACCTGGGTCCGCTGGCACAGGAAAGGAACATTCATAGAAAGCCTGTCTCTCCATAAGAAAGAAGGATTTGTACGGAACGTGAGGAGAGGAGGACTAAGGATTAGGGTTAGAGGAGAACCCTTCTCAAGTTCACAGCGCAAGGCCGGGGTCCCCGAGGTTGTACGGATACTAATGGTCCTGCAGCACTCCGGAGGAATAGAAGTTGTCACCACTTTATTCCCACACAAGACTTGGGGGCACAACAGCAACGATAGTGAGCCGGGACTTAGTAGCAAGGAGTCCCCGAAACAGGCTACAGCTGTCTGCCGTACAAGTAGAGTCCATAGGAACATCTGACAGGAGGAACTCCAATGTAACTCAGTACTGTGAGTACTTCACTATAGGCGCAAAAGGGAGATGTTCAGAAAAGGCACTTATGTTGGCGGAGTGTTGGAACGGAGTACTTCATCTTGCCTGGTGGTTGGCTGAGCCCCTGACCCGGAGGACACTGCACCGAGGTGGGCACCTGTATGCATTGCAGACTGTGAGTAAAGCTTTGGAACTACATGCTCTGGTGTCCTCCACTTATTCCTGCGCCAACACATTCAGCACTGCTACATCGCTGTGCCTGACACCGCACCATCTACGTCTCCTCCCTATCTCTTCACCTGCACTGCCCTGGGACTACAGCCCTACCTGTGGAGGGCTACACCATCATTGCTGCACCACACCATCAGTCCCAGAGGATCTATCTGCAGCGTCGGCTTAACACCTTCATTGCCGAACACCACAGGTGGCGGCACGAATCATTCACTAATAAACTTTAGCATCATCCGCACACTCAACATTTTCCCCCTTTTACAATGGACGCCAAGGGCCACAGACCGGGTCACAGCTACCGTGACAACTTCCATTGAAATCCACTGGGCCCGGCTCCGAGTACCCCCACAGCCCTGGGAGGACGAGCCAAAAGCGTCCAATTGTCCGTGCCCCAGATGTATGAAAGGAGGCGTAAATACCAAGCCACGCACCCACAAGCACAAATACTGAACGCTTACATTGCCAAGTTGCTAGCTGTGGAGATGTTGCCGTTTAGGCTGGACACAGCCTTTCCATGATCTTTTGGCTGTGGCTGCCCCACGATACTCGGTTCCCAGCCGGCACTATTTTTCCTGGTGTGCCGTCCCCGCGTTACACCACCACGTCTTAAATAATCTGAAGCGTGCTCTCACCAACGTCGTTACCGGAAAGGTACATCTTACAACAGACACGTGGACAAGTACTTGTGGCAAGGGACGATACATCTCTGTCACGGCACACTGGCTCAACCTGGTGGAGGGTGGGACAAAGTCTCACACTGGACCATCAACACATATCCTACCCACGCCACGAATAGCGGGCCCAACCTCAATCAGGGTTTCCGCCTCATCATATATGTCTAGTCTCCCCTCTTCCTCCTCCTCCTCCGCCTATGCAGAATTACCCTCCACATAACTCCCAAGTTGGGAGCTGCGTAGCAGCGCATCGGCAAAGCGGCAAAACGCTCTGCTGAAGTTGATCTGCTTAGGTGAAACACCACACACTGCAGCAGAGCTGTGGCAATGAATAAAACACCAGACCGATCAGTGGCTCTCCCCACTGCAACTCCAACCTGGTCTGGTTGTTTGCGACAATGGGCGTAACCTGGTGGCGGCTTTAAAGCTCGGGAAGCTGGTACACGTGCTATGCATGTCTCACGTGCTGAACCTAGTGGTGCAGAAATTTCTAAAAACATACCCTGACTTGCCGTGCCTACTTGAGAAGGTGCGCCGTATTTGCGCCCATTTCTGCCACTCCTCAACCGCTGTTGCCGATCATGCAGTGCTTCAAAGGCAATTTAATTTGCCAAACCACAGACTCATTTGCGACCTGCCAACACGGTGGAACTTAACAAATGTTGGCAAGGGTAAGTGAGCAGCAGAGGGCACTTTCTGAATACCAGCTTAAACATGCCCGTCACACTGAGGCTCAGCCAAGACACATAACAACTGTCAAGTGGGTGTGAATCGCTGATGTTTGTGAGGTGCTTGATAACTTTGAGTACTGCACCAAGCTAGTGAGCGGTGATCAGGCTATTATCAGTGTAACCATCCCTATGCTATGTCTGCTGAAAAAATAGCTGCAGAATCAAAAATTGGAATCTTTGCGTGCCCAGCAGCTGGGTATTGAGCAAGATTTCATAATAGGTGATCCTACCCAGCCCAGCCAATATCATCAGGTAACATTAGGGATGATCGGGCATAATCGTGGGTATTTGGTACTCGGCGAGTAATGTGGTACTCGCGGTACTCGGAACATAGCGAGTATTTCACTACTCGCCTCGCACTACTCGGATCTCCAGCCCAGCAGTTGTCAATCACAGTAATGCCGCAGCCCAGTAGCGTAGCTACCGGGGGGCAGAGGGAGCGGTCGCCCCAGGCCCTGCTTTCTGAGGGGGCCCACCGGAGCTACACTAATGTAACATTAAAAAACCAATGAGTGAGCCACTGTACACATATCGAACACCCTCAGAGAAAAGTGTATAGGATCTCCTTTTATATTAGTGACCACATACCTCCTTTCTAGTGTATGAAATAGATATTGTACTTATCTCAGATATCGTTGTTTTTCATAGCGATACCCGAATTCTGCTCACAACGAGGGGGCTCCACATGTCAGCAAATCAAGGATCGCTGGGTAGCTCGATTCCCTCTGTATATCTCCCAACGCGTTTCATCTACCACAAATTCATCAGGGGAGTAGTGGCATTTAGTCAGGTGGCATTGCGCGCCATATCGCGCTCTCGTTACCTTTTATATATATTCAGAAGTCCCGCGGTCTATCCCTATTTCCGGACGCCGGGGCTGGCACTTCCGGTTTCCACCTTGCTTAGACCCTTAGACTCCTCTCCTGCCCCACTTCCTGGGCATGTCTAAGGGCCAAAGACGTCACATCCGGTGACGCGTCATAGCCAGATCCTATGCCCCACTTCCTGGGTTCGTCCTAGCATCGGCGGCATCACATCCGGTTTAAACAGCGATGTAAACACATCGCGTTCATGTGACTCGCCCGTGCCCATGGCAACCAGACGCTATTATGCGTATCTAGTTAGGGCGTTCAGCGTCTCATTCCATAGAAAGGGGCTCGGGCTGGAAAAATCATACATCAATTCTCATTTAAGTATAACCAATATTAGTGGCTTAGAGACGTGTATAATTTAGAGAAATCAGCAAAACTGTTTTCTGTCTTTTGCTGATAAACCCATATATGGGACATTTTCAGTGCATTCCTAGATCCAAAATTTTTACACCATAATCAAGATGCAAAACGTATGATTAAACTTTCCAGAGGAAAAAATATTTACCAGAATGTATTTGTCAAAATATCATATTAGTTAATAGATGTTGCATGGTATATACTGGACACCACGGACCTTTTTTGGGAAAAATAGAAAAGGGTGCTCACTAGATCTTACCCTAGTAAGCCCTCTCTATATGTCACCTACCTAACGCGGAGGTTGGCACCCTAATTCCTGCGCAAGTGGCGCCCCCACTCAACGGCGGCTCTCCCTATACTTTGGTGGCCCTATTAAAGTCCTCCCTACAAGAAGGAAGAATAGGAGAATAGGTAAGGAGTTCATTAAGTCCCTTAGGATGTACTGTTCGTAGTGAGAAGATCCAGAAAGTTTCTCTTTGAAGAATTCGCTTATCCCAGTCTCCTCCCCTTTGATTTTTTGGGACTTTTTCAATGCCTATGAAACTGACGGCCTTAACATCCCCATTATGGGCCTGATTGATGTGATTCGCCACTGGTGTGTCTCGTTTGTTTATGATGTCCCTGTGGTGCTCTCCTACTCTCACTCTGAGCTCTCTCTTGGTTTTACCAACATATTCTAAACTACATCTACAGGTAATCTTGTACACGACTCCAACCGATCTACAATTGATAAACTGATGTATGGGAAAAGTTTATCTTGTGACACTGCTGCAGAACATAGTGTCCTGTGTGATTGATGCGCAATATTTGCAGTTGCCACACTTATAACTAGTGTTGAGCGATACCGTTCGATACCCAAAAATATCGTATCGGATGGTATCGCCCGATACGAAAAAAATCTCGGGTATCGCCGATTCCGATACCGGAAGTCCCATTCAAGTCAATGGGACTTCCGGTATCGGAATTAAAAAAAGGCCTTTATTTCCTTGTTGGCTAATTCTACATAATTGAAAACAAATAAGAATCATGTAGAATGTATTGTGGGAGGTGGAGGAGACATTAAAAGCATAGTGGTTTATTCAAATCACATGGCATAGCATTAATTCCAATTTTTTTTTCAAGACGTTCGGAGTTAAAAAGATATTGACTATGTTAACTTTTTTATATTTAGTCAGATATGTATGTTTCGCAACTTCCATGCTCTTCACCTTCTTTTGTACTTCTCCCACACTTTCTCCTTCATGATCCGCAGCAGTAGCATTTTTTTCATCAATTTTTCTTCACCTTATTCATCTTTTTCTTCTTCACCTTCTTCCCATTAATTTTTTTTTTCCATTCTTCATACTCTTCTTATTCAGCTATTATTAATTTTCATATGCTATTTCTTCATCTTCTTCCTATTCTTCTTTTTCTTCATTTTCTTATGGTGACAGGCATTCCTGTAGTACTTATCTATAAAAGTTATAAGATTACACCTTACGTTCTGCCTGTCACAAAAGATTTACAACAGGATTTGTCCGCATTCAGTTTGGCCTGCAGCAGCAGGCATTTTCCAGGGGCACCACGAGGAGGAACCGACTCACCCCCATTTACTGCTTAGTCTTCTTCTGCTTATAATTTTGATTTCTTCTATGCTGATTTTTTTGTCTTATGCTTAATGTTCTTCTGCTTTCTGTTCTTCTGCTTTTGCTTCTTCTGCTTCTTGTTCTTCTGTCTTTTGTTCTGTATCTTGGTGGTTGTCTTCATGTTCTTTGTCCTCTTGGTCTTATTATTTAGGGTCATATTTCTGGTCTTCTTTGGTGTGGTCTTCAGGGTCGTCATCATCAGGGTCATCGTCATGGAGATCAATAAGGATTACCAAAGACAATTTCAAAAAGCTTGATCTTGGAAATGTAGCAGAAGGTACAAGAAGGCTGAGAAACTGGCGAGAACCAGCAGACAGTGCTGGCACCCGGATGGGTAGCAGAAGGAACAAGAGCCAATGGCACTACCGAGGACCAACTGACGGTGCTGGACCACGGTTACTAAGCAGAAGGTACCTGTGCTAAAAAGCACTACCAAGGACCAGCTGACGGTGCTGGACCTCGGATACCGAGATGGAGGCACCTAGGCCAAAGGCTGTGGCGAGAACCAGCAGACAGTGCTGGCACCCGGATGGGTAGCAGAAGGAACAAGAGCCAATGGCACTACCGAGGACCAACTGACGGTGCTGGACCATGGTTACTAAGCAGAAGGTACCTGTGCTAAAAAGCACTACCAAGGACCAGCTGACGCTGCTGGACCTCGGATACCGAGATGGAGGCACCTAGGCCAAAGGCTGTGGCGAGAACCAGCAGACAGTGCTGGCACCCGGATGGGTAGCAGAAGGAACAAGAGCCAATGGCACTACCGAGGACCAACTGACGGTGCTGGACCACGGTTACTAAGCAGAAGGTACCTGTGCTAAAAAGCACTACCAAGGACCAGCTGACGGTGCTGGACCTCGGATACCGAGATGGAGGCACCTAGGCCAAAGGCTGTGGCGAGAACCAGCAGACAGTGCTGGCACCCGGATGGGTAGCAGAAGGAACAAGAGCCAATGGCGCTACCGAGGACCAACTGACGGTGCTGGACCACGGTTACTAAGCAGAAGGTACCTGTGCTAAAAAGCACTACCAAGGACCAGCTGACGGTGCTGGACCTCGGATACCGAGATGGAGGCACCTAGGCCAAAGGCTGTGGCGAGAACCAGCAGACAGTGCTGGCACCCGGATGGGCAGCAGAAGGAACAAGAGCCAATGGCACTACCGAGGACCAACTGACGGTGCTGGACCACAGTTACTAAGCAGAAGGTACCTGTGCTAAAAAGCACTACCAAGGACCAGCTGACGGTCCTGGACCTCGGATACCGAGATGGAGGCACCTACGCCAAAGGCTGTGGCGAGAACCAGCAGACAGTGCTGGCACCCGGATGGGTAGCAGAAGGAACAAGAGCCAATGGCACTACCGAGGACCAACTGACGGTGCTGGACCACGGTTACTAAGCAGAAGGTACCTGTGCTAAAAAGCACTACCAAGGACCAGCTGACGGTGCTGGACCTCGGATACCGAGATGGAGGCACCTAGGCCAAAGGCTGTGGCGAGAACCAGCAGACAGTGCTGGCACCCGGATGGGTAGCAGAAGGAACAAGAGCCAATGGCACTACCGAGGACCAACTGACGGTGCTGGACCATGGTTACTAGGCAGGAGGTACCTGTGCTAGAAAGCACTACCAAGGACCAGCTGACGGTGCTGGACCTCGGATACCGAGATGGAGGCACCTAGGCCAAAGGCTCTGGCGAGAACCAGCAGACAGTGCTGGAACCCGGGTGGGTAGCAGAAGGTACCCATTGAAAGCAAAGTAGCCAGGCCGCAAGCTGGCCGCAGTTACCGAAACCCACAGTCCTACAGGGGGTCCATGTCCCATTGGCACTACGGATCCAGCCTTCAGTGCCAGTTCCCGCAGCCCACATAGGAGTCACCTAAACTGCAGGCACCGTAAAGTCGGCTAACCCGGCCGCAAGACGACAGGACAACGGATTGGTGGCATAGTGACCTTGACACTACCCGGAAACAGCAGGCGTGCTGGAACCAGGCTGGGCAACAGGGAGTCCCCGTGCCAAAGACACTGCCGAGAACCAGCTGACGGTGCTGGAACCCAGATGGGTAGCGAAAGCTACAAGAGCCAATGGCACTACCGAGGAACAGCTGACGGTGCTGGACCACGGTTACTAGGCAGGAGGTACCTGTGCTAGAAAGCACTACCAAGGACCAGCTGACGGTGCTGGACCTCGGATACCGAGATGGAGGCACCTAGGCCAAAGGCTCTGGCGAGAACCAGCAGACAGTGCTGGAACCCGGGTGGGTAGCAGAAGGTACCCATTCAAAGCAAAGTAGCCAGGCCGCAAGCCGGCCGCAGTTAGCGAAACCCACAGTCCTACAGGGGGTCCATGTCCCATTGGCACTACGGATCCAGCCTTCAGTGCCAGTTCCCGCAGGCCACATAGGAGTCACCTAAACTGCAGGCACCGTAGAGTCGGCTAACCCGGCCGCAAGACGACAGGACAACGGATTGGTGACATAGTGACCTTGACACTACCCGGAAACAGCAGGCGTGCTGGAACCAGGCTGGGCAACAGGGAGTCCCCGTGCCAAAGACACTGCCGAGAACCAGCTGACGGTGCTGGAACCCAGATGGGTAGCAAAAGCTACAAGAGCCAATGGCACTACCGAGGAACAGCTGACAGTGCTGGACCACGGTTACTAGGCAGGAGGTACCTGTGCTAGAAAGCACTACCAAGGACCAGCTGACGGTGCTGGACCTCGGATACCGAGATGGAGGCACCTAGGCCAAAGGCTCTGGCGACAACCAGCAGACAGTGCTGGAACCCGGGTGGGTAGCAGAAGGTACCCATTCAAAGCAAAGTAGCCAGGCCGCAAGCCGGCCGCAGTTACCGAAACCCACAGTCCTACAGGGGGTCCATGTCCCATTGGCACTACGGATCCAGCCTTCAGTGCCAGTTCCCGCAGCCCACATAGGAGTCACCTAAACTGCAGGCACCGTAGAGTCGGCTAACCCGGCCGCAAGACGACAGGACAACGGATTGGTGGCATAGTGACCTTGACAATACCCGGAAACAGCAGGCGCGCTGGAACCAGGCTGGGCAACAGGGAGTCCCCGTGCCAAAGACACTGCCGAGAACCAGCTGACGGTGCTGGAACCCAGATGGGTAGGGAAAGCTACAAGAGCCAATGGCACTACCGAGGAACAGCTGACAGTGCTGGACCACGGTTACTAGGCAGGAGGTACCTGTGCTAGAAAGCACTACCAAGGACCAGCTGACGGTGCTGGACCTCGGATACCGAGATGGAGGCACCTAGGCCAAAGGCTCTGGCGAGAACCAGCAGACAGTGCTGGAACCCGGGTGGGTAGCAGAAGGTACCCATTCAAAGCAAAGTAGCCAGGCCGTAAGCCGGCCGCAGTTACCGAAACCCACAGTCCTACAGGGGGTCCATGTCCCATTGGCACTACGGATCCAGCCTTCAGTGCCAGTTCCCGCAGGCCACATAGGAGTCACCTAAACTGCAGGCACCGTAGAGTCGGCTAACCCGGCCGCAAGACGACAGGACAACGGATTGGTGGCATAGTGACCTTGACACTACCCAGAAACAGCAGGCGTGCTGGAACCAGGCTGGGCAACAGGGAGTCCCCGTGCCAAAGACACTGCCGAGCACCAACTGGCGTTGTTGGAGCCCAGGGACAATCATGGTGTAGGCCGAGGCCTACTTGGTGGTAGTTTTAGATTGTTTGTAGGCTACAACAGACTGTCAACGTGCTCCAATTAGGCATCTGTCTCCACTCTGTTTCCAGGATTTCACGTGACTACCAACACCGCCAGTTTATGCGTACAGTAGCCGTCTGCCCAATCCACACGTGTTCCTGTGTTACTGGTGTTCTGTAATGTCAGCAGATCCCCTGATGTTTGTCTGCCAATGTCTCCTGCTCTGTCCACATTCCCACCACTTGCAGTGGGAAGGTGGACAGCGCAGGAGACAGTGCCGGACACACATTGGGGGATCAGCTCACGTTACAGAACACCAGGAACACAGGAACAAGTGTGGAATGCGTGGACGGCAACTGTGAGCAGGAACTGGCGGTGTTGGAGGTCAGGGGAAATACTAGAGACAGAGTGGAGACAGAGGCCAAATCAGAGAATGTTTAAATCTGAAGTAGTTACAATTTGGAGGCAGCAGCAGTTTGCCCTCCACACAGCAGGGGATCAGCTGACGTTACCGAACCCCACTTTCACATGAACGAGTGTGTTTTTCTGTGTGGACAGCACTTCCGAGCACCAACTAGCGTTGTTGGAACCCAGGGACAATCATGGTGCAGGCCGAGGCCTACTAGGAGCCAGGTGTAAAGCTGAGGTATTTTGACTTTGGAGGGAGCAGGACACTTTGCCCTCCACACAGCAGGGGATCAGCTGACGTTACCGAACCCCACTTTCACATGAACGAGTGTGTTTTTCTGTGTGGACAGCACTTCCGAGCACCAACTAGCGTTGTTGGAACCCAGGGACAATCATGGTGCAGGCCTAGGCCTACTAGGAGCCAGGTGTAAAGCTGAGGTATTTTGACTTTGGAGGGAGCAGGACACTTTGCCCTCCACACATCAGGGGATCAGCTGACGTTACCGAACCCCACTTTCACATGAACGAGTGTGTTTTTCTTTGTGGACAGCACTTCCGAGCACCAACTAGCGTTGGAACCCAGGGACAATCATGGTGCAGGCCGAGGCCTACTAGGAGCCAGGTGTAAAGCTGAGGTATTTTGACTTTGGAGGGAGCAGGACACTTTGCCCTCCACACAGCAGGGGATCAGCTGACGTTACTGACCCCCACTTTCACATGAACGAGTGTGTTTTTCTGTGTGGACAGCACTTCTGAGCACCAACTAGCATTGTTGGAGCCCAGGGAGAACCAGGGTGCAGGCCGAGGCCTACTTGGTGGCAGTTTTAGATTGTTTGCAGGCTACAACAGGCTGTCAACGTGCTCCAATTAGGCATCTGTCTCCACTCTGTTTCCAGGATTTCACGTGACTACCAACACCGCCAGTTTATGCGTACAGTAGCCGTCTGCCCAATCCACACGTGTTCCTGTGTTACTGGTGTTCTGTAATGTCAGCAGATCCCCTGATGTTTGTCTGCCAATGTCTCCTGCTCTGTCCACATTCCCACCACTTGCAGTGGGAAGGTGGACAGCGCAGGAGACAGTGCCGGACACACATTGGGGGATCAGCTCACGTTACAGAACACCAGGAACACAGGAACAAGTGTGGA
This sequence comes from Dendrobates tinctorius, assembly GCF_039654945.1. Taxonomy (NCBI): domain Eukaryota; kingdom Metazoa; phylum Chordata; class Amphibia; order Anura; family Dendrobatidae; genus Dendrobates; species Dendrobates tinctorius. Next base: position 40,641,374 of record NW_027361829.1, read on the forward strand.
ATGCGTGGACGGCAACTGTGAGCAGGAACTGGCGGTGTTGGAGGTCAGGGGAAATACTAGAGACAGAGTGGAGACAGAGGCCAAATCAGAGAATGTTTAAATCTGAAGTAGTTACAATTTGGAGGCAGCAGCAGTTTGCCCTCCACACAGCAGGGGATCAGCTGACGTTACCGCACCCCACTTTCACATGAACGAGTGTGTTTTTCTGTGTGGACAGCACTTCCGAGCACCAACTGGCGGTGTTGGAGCCCAGGGACAATCATGGTGCAGGCTGAGGCCTACTAGGAGCCAGGTGTAAAGCTGAGGTATTTTGACTTTGGAGGGAGCAGGACACTTTGCCCTCCACACAGCAGGGGATCAGCCGACGTTACCGAACCCCACTTTCACATGAGCGAGTGTTTTTCTGTGTGGACGGCACTTCCGAGCACCAACTGGCGTTGTCGGAGCCCAGGGAAAATGAGGTAGTAGGCCGAGGCCTACTTGGAGCCAGGTGTAAATCTGAGGTTGTTTGACTGTGGAGGGAGCAGGACACTTTGCCACGCACACAGAAGGGGATCAGCTGACGTTACCGAACCCCACTTACACATGAGCGAGTGTTTTGTCTGTGCGGACAGCACTTCTGAGCACCAACTGGCGGTGTCGGAGCCCAGGGAAAATCAGGTAGTAGGCCGAGGCCTACTTGGTGGCAGTTTGCGATTGTTTCTAGACTACTACTAACTGTCAACGTACTCCAATTAGGCCTCTGTCTTCACTCTGTTTCGAGTATTTCCTCTGGCTTCCAACCACGCCAGTTGCTGCTCTGAAATGCCGTCTGCACAACCCACACTTGTTCCTGTGTTACTGGGGTTCTGTAACAGCAGCTTCTCCCTAGAGGTGAGTCAGGCAATGTCTCCTGCTCTGTCCACATTTCCACTACAAGTAGTGGGAATGCAGACAAAGCAGGAGACATTGCCGTGCTCAACTCTGGAGATGAGCAGATGTTACAGGACCCAGGTACCACAGGAACAAGTGTGGATTGTGCAGACGGCACTTGAGAGCAGAAACAGGCGGTGTTGTAGGCCAGAGGAAATGCTCAAAACAGAGTGGAGACAGAGGGCAAATCAGAGAACATATTAAATCAGAGGTAGTCAGAAGTTGTAGGCAGCAAGAGAGTTTGCCGTACACACAGCAGGGGATCAGCTGACGTTACCGAACCCCACTTACACATGAGCGAGTGTTTTGTCTGTGCGGACAGCACTTCCGAGCACCAACTGGCGTTGTCGGAGCCCAGGGAAAATGAGGTAGTAGGCCGAGGCCTACTTGGAGCCAGGTGTAAATCTGAGGTTGTTTGACTGTGGAGGGAGCAGGACACTTTGCCTTACACACAGCAGGGGATCAGCTGACGTTACCGAACCCCACTTACACATGAGCGAGTGTTTTGTCTGTGCGGACAGCACTTCTGAGCACCAACTGGCGGTTTCGGAGCCCAGGGAAAATCAGGTAGTAGGCCGAGGCCTACTTGGTGGCAGTTTGCGATTGTTTCTAGACTACTACTAACTGTCAACGTACTCCAATTAGGCCTCTGTCTTCACTCTGTTTCGAGTATTTCCTCTGGCTTCCAACCACGCCAGTTGCTGCTCTGAAATGCCGTCTGCACAACCCACACTTGTTCCTGTGTTACTGGGGTTCTGTAACAGCAGCTTCTCCCTAGAGGTGAGTCAGGCAATGTCTCCTGCTCTGTCCACATTTCCACTACAAGTAGTGGGAATGTAGACAAAGCAGGAGACATTGCCGTGCTCAACTCTGGAGATGAGCAGATGTTACAGGACCCAGGTACCACAGGAACAAGTGTGGATTGTGCAGACGGCACTTGAGAGCAGAAACAGGCGGTGTTGTAGGCCGGAGGAAATACTCAAAACAGAGTGGAGACAGAGGGCAAATCAGAGAACATATTAAATCAGAGGTAGTCAGAAGTTGTAGGCAGCAGGAGAGTTTGCCGTACACACAGCAGGGGATCAGCTGACGTTACCGAACCCCACTTACACATGAGCGAGTGTTTTGTCTGTGCGGACAGCACTTCCGAGCACCAACTGGCGTTGTCGGAGCCCAGGGAAAATGAGGTAGTAGGCCAAGGCCTACTTGGAGCCAGGTGTAAATCTGAGGTTGTTTGACTGTGGAGGGAGCAGGACACTTTGCCTTACACACAGCAGGGGATCAGCTGACGTTACCGAACCCCACTTACACGTGAGCGAGTGTTTTGTCTGTGCGGACAGCACTTCTGAGCACCAACTGGCGGTGTCGGAGCCCAGGGAAAATCAGGTAGTAGGCCGAGGCCTACTTGGTGGCAGTTTGCGATTGTTTCTAGACTACTACTAACTGTCAACGTACTCCAATTAAGCCTCTGTCTTCACTCTGTTTCGAGTATTTCCTCTGGCTTCCAACCACGCCAGTTGCTGCTCTGAAATGCCGTCTGCACAACCCACACTCGTTCCTGTTTTACTGGGGTTCTGTAACAGCAGCTTCTCCCTAGAGGTGAGTCAGGCAATGTCTCCTGCTCTGTCCACATTTCCACTACAAGTAGTGGGAATGCAGACAAAGCAGGAGACATTGCCGTGCTCAACTCTGGAGATGAGCAGATGTTACAGGACCCAGGTAACACAGGAACAAGTGTGGATTGTGCAGATGGCACTTGAGAGCAGAAACAGGCGGTGTTGTAGGCCAGAGGAAATACTCAAAACAGAGTGGAGACAGAGGGCAAATCAGAGAACATATTAAATCAGAGGTAGTCAGAAGTTGTAGGCAGCAGGAGAGTTTGCCGTACACACAGCAGGGGATCAGCTGACGTTACCGAACCCCACTTACACATGAGCGAGTGTTTTGTCTGTGCGGACAGCACTTCCGAGCACCAACTGGCGTTGTCTGAGCCCAGGAAATAAAGTTCAGGTCATAGAAACATGAACACAACGGGAGACCTGGATCCTGTTGCCAGCCAATTATTTATTCTGGAAGATGACTGGCAAATTCAGGTGAGATCCAGGCCTTGTTCATTTTCACAAAAGTTAGCCGGTCAACATTATCGGCGGATAGTCGCGTGCGACGGTCTGTTACCACACCACCTGCAGCACTAAAGACACATTCCGATAATACACTGGCAGCAGGGCAAGCCAGCACCTCCAATGCATACTGGCTAAGCTCTGGCCATGTATCCAGCTTAGAGACCCAATACTTGAACGGGGAAGAACCGTCTGGGAGAACACTAACAGGGCACGACAAGTAGTCTGTCACCATCTGACGGAAACGTTGCCTCCTGCTGACTGGAGCCGTCTGTGATGGTGTAGCCGTTTGTGGCGGTCCCACAAAACTTTTCCACATTTGGGCCATACTGGCCTTGCCTTGTCCTGCGGCACTGCCTCTGCTACCTCTTTGTGCAGAGCTTCCTCCACTGCCTCTACCCACATGGCTGGTTTGAAAAGCACTACCAGCAACACTTGTGGGGGGAATGGAGAACATGATGGCCTGCACAAGTGTTTCTTGGTACTCCCGCATTTTTCGCTCCCGGTTCAACTGTGGTATGAGGCTTTGTAAGTTGTCCCGGTAGCGAGGATCTAGGAGGGTGTACACCCAATAATCAGCCGGGTGGAGAATGTTGGCAATGCGGCGGTCATTTAACAAGCCCTGCAGCATGAAATCAACCATGTGCTGCAGACTGCCAACTGGACCGGAAACGCTGTCCCCAGCTTGAGGCAGCATCTCTGCCTGCTCAGCATCACCCCACCCTCGCTGTACACACTGACTACTAGAGCCTTGTGTACCTCCCTCCTCTGGAGAGATGTGTTCCTCCTCCTCCATTGACTCCTCGTCATCCTCCTCACTAAGTGTCCCCTGCCTGGGCCTTTGTGTGGAAGCACGTTGCGCAGACTTGCCAGAAGCAGATGGCATTTCTGACTGCTCATCCTCGACCTCTTCAAAAACCTCCTCACTTAGTGCTTGTAAGGTTTTTTGAAGCAAACAGATGAGGGGGACAGTCATGCTGATTAGTGCATCATCTGCACTGGCCATCCGCGTGGAGTCATCGAAGGCACGCAAAACTTGGCAGATGTCCATCATAGTGGCCCACTCAGTGGTGGTGAAGTGTGTCCGGCGCACAGTGCGACTTGTTTGCGCCTGATGCAGCTGGTACTCCATTACTGCTGCCTGCTGCTCACACAACCGCTCCAACATATGTAACGTTCAATTCCACCTGGTGGGGAGGTCACATATGATGCGATGTTCTTGCAGGCGGAATCGGCGTTGCAGAGATGCAATGCGCGATCTTGCCATGCTGGAATGCCGCAAGTGAGCACACTCTAGGCGAACCTTGTGCAGCAGTGCATCAAGATCCGGATAGTCCCTCAGAAAGCTCTGCACGACCAAATTGAGCACGTGTGCCAGACATGGTATGTGAGTGAGGTTGCCTAGGCCCAGAGCTGCCACTAGATTTCGGCCATTGTCACTCACTACCAAACCTGGCTGGAGATTCGCTGGCACAAACCACACATCGCTCTCCTGCTTGATGGCATTCCAGAGCTCCTGTGCTGTGTGGCTCCGATTCCCCAAAGAAATTAATTTAAGGACGGCCTGTTGATGTTTGGCCACACCTGTGCTCATATCTGGCCTAACAGGCTCACGCAGTGCTGATTCCGAGGAACTAGAGTAGGAGGAGGACTCAATATGTACAGACTGCATTCCTGCAATCCTTGGAGTTGGCAGAATACATACAGAGCCACTCTCCAGATCTGTACCCGGCTCCACAACATTGACCCAATGGGCAGTGAGGGAAAGGTATCGTCCCTGTCCATGGCTACTGGTCCACGCATCGGTGGTCAGGTGGACCTTGCTACTGACGGCATTTAGTAGCGCATTTTTAATTTTTCCCTCCACATGCTTTGGCAGGGCAGGGACAGCTTGCCTGCTGAAATAAAAGCGGCTGGGCACATTGTATTGTGGAACTGCCAATGACATAAAGTTCCGGAAGGTGTCAGTCTCCACCAGCCTGAATGACAGCATCTCAAGGGCCAGTAGTTTGGCAATGCCGGCATTCAGAGCCAGTGCTCGGGGATGGTTTGCCGAGTATGGCCGCTTTTTCTCCCATGCCTGTGCTACCGATTGCTGGTGAGTGGCCTGGGAGTGTCCTGATGACTGCGAACGTGGTTCAGTGGGTGGAATTTCACTGGGTCTCTGGACAACAGTGGCAGTGGTTCTTCCATGGCGTTCCAGTGAGGAAGCCGAACCAGCTGTGTGTGAGCTGGAGGAAGAGGCCCCAACACGAGCTGAAGAGGTGGTAGGTGCTGCTGAAGGTTGGCCTACATCTTCAGTGTGTCTGTGTAACTCCACCTCGTGCTTGGTACGCACATGTTTCCACATATTTGTGGTATTGAGGTTGGTCACATTTTTCCCTCGTTTCACTTTCTGATGACACAGCTTGCATTTGACAAAGCAAATGTCATCTGCAACTGTGTCAAAAAAAGACCATGCACTGCAAGTCCTGAGAGCGCCCGTTTTGTGTTTTGGAAGAGGATTGCTCCTCACGGGTGCCAAAGTGGAGGCTACAGGCAACCAAGTCTGCCCCCGCCCTCTCCCTCCTCTTTTGGCCGTTCGGGGAATCTCTTCCTCAGAGCTGCTCCCACCACCTTCCTGTGGCTGACGCCATGATGGGTCAAGGACCTCATCATCTCCACTCCCCTCTTCAAGCACCGGCTGGTCCTGGGTTGTCTCGCCAGGACCGTACGCACCAGAAATTGGCAACTGAGTCTCATCATCATCTGATGCATACTGAGGTGTGCTGACCATAGGCACTGGCCCACCCGCCTCTTCAGATTCAGAGGGACAAAGCAGTTGCTCATCACTGCATACTCCCTCTTCTTCACGCTCTAGAATGCTGCTTGGCTGGCCACCTCTTTCCAAGCCAACAGATTCTGAGAACAGAAGTAAAGATTGAGATGGCTCCTGTCCAGGGCTCTCAGACTGCCTGGGCAATTTGGCAGGTGGTGAAGAGACAGATGGTTGCTCTTCAGTGCTCTGGCCTTGGGAGGATGCGGAAGTCATTGAAGTGGATGCGTTAGCTGCCATCCATCCGACAACGGCTTCAATTTGTTCGTCACGCAGCAGTGGGGTACGGCGAGGTCCTACAAAGCTGCGCATGAAGGACTGTTGCCTGGTAAAAGTGGGGGATGCCGGGTCACTGGTGGCCGCAGCAGATACCGAATCCCCACGTCCTCTCCCTGCTGAATCCCCCCGTCCTCTCCCTGCTGAAACTCCATGGCCACGACCACGTGCCTTACTCCCTGCCTTCTTCATCTTGGTAGACTGATAAAGATAGGCAGAAAAGTAAAAAAGGGGTGGCTTAGTGTTCTTATTCCTGAACACCTGCTAACCAGTATAAGAAACACTAATTTGGCTAAGAGTGTGTGTACTACACTTTAATATGATCTAATGTGGCCTAGACAACTGTAAAGTGGAGTGTTTGGTGAACTTTATTTACTTTTTTTTGGGTGGGGGGAAAGGAAAGGATGTGACCAAAGTTTGAAAGCTATAGTATCACAAACTTTTTGGAGCGATTACAATGCAGGAAGCTAACCTACAATGCAATTGATGAGGCTCCAAAAATAGGGTGATACTAGCCTGGCTGGCCCTGAAGGGCACAAGCCAGCAAAAAGGCTCCTCTATCTAATCCTATTTAGTGTTTGCAACCAACCAATGACAATGGATGCGGTTGGAAGCACACTAATATAGGAGCAAAAATCTGGCTAAATTATCTGCAAAAAAAGGACTATGTATGAGGCAGTGACGCACGCTGAGCGGACTACAGCTAGCGGTGGCTGTAGAACACACTGCAACGTGAGCTGCACTCACACACAGAGAGACCTATCAGACAGCCAAAAACAGTGCAGAGAAATGGGCTATAGCACTGAAAGGCTACAGCACGCAAGCATCCCATAAGCAAAGCATCACAGAAGATAAGCATCCTGCAAAACGGCAGTTATACATGGCATGGAATTAACATTCATCTTCTCTCTTCACACAGGTAATCAACTGAGCCACCCTGCATGTATTTACTCCATTCACTGCCAGCAAGCAGCCTGAATGATACAACTTCCCACCTCTGCTGCCTCTATTTCTCTGCTGTAATATATCCAAATGGTACAACTCCATACTTCTGCTGCTTGACCATTTTGCTGCATATTTAAATGTGCTTGCTAAAGCTTTGGTATAATTCATTTGTTGCACTGTATGTAATACTTACTGCTTTAGATCTGTGACTGGGGCCTTTCTAGATCTTATCAGGTGGAAGGTGCTATAGCATTTTGCCACATCTTGGTCTAGTGCCTTTGATCATCTAACCATCCCCTGGTGTGCTGGCCCCAGCTGCCAAATTATACCCAACCATCTCCCACAATCCCTCTCTCCTGACCCTGTAGTGTGGCCTATATATGTAGTAGTTGCTAAGGGGAAGCATGCAGTGTGGGGTACAGCACGCAAGCATCCCATAAGCAAAGCATCACAGAAGATAAGCATCCTGCAAAACGGCAGTTATACATGGCAGTTAGTCAGGGCAGGAGCCAGGTAACCCACACCTTGCCTTCCCCTTTAACCATGTGCTTTATTTTTACCCTCCTGTGTTCCCTTGCCATCCACATTCACCACCCTTTCCCCCCTCCATCACGACTCATACACATCAGCCCCTCTATACTTACTTCTCCCATGTACAGCTCCCACACACTCCTCACCTTCCTGAGAAACCTCAGCCCATCTTGCCCAAACACATCGCAGAAAAAAACTACTTACAATTCCAACAACTATTGGCTCTTCATCTTCCTTCTCCTACTGATTTCAGGGGACATCTCCCCCAACCCTGGTCCACCATCCCCCAACCTCGACCCCTACCCTACCTCATATCGAAACCACAATAATCTGATTAACATTACTTGCACTCCCTCATCTCAATCTTTTAATTGTGCCCTCTGGAATCCACGGTCTGCTTGTAACAAGCTTCCTTTCCTACACAACTACTTTCTGAACAACTCTCTTAATCTGTTGGCCCTCACTGAAACCTGGATTCAGGATTCTGACACTGTCTCTCCTGCTGCCATTTCCTACGGTGGCTTACAATTCTCTCACTCCCCGAGACCCACAAACAGACCTGGTGGTGGAGTTGGCATACTCCTGTCCCCACAATGCACTTTCCAGGTCATCCCCCCAGTCCCATCACTCTTATTCCCTTCTTTTGAGGTCCACACCATCAGGCTCTTCTGTCCCCTCTCCCTCAGGGTAGCGGTCATATACCGGCCCCCAGTCTCACCCACCCTCTTCCTTGACCACTTTTCAGCCTGGCTGCCACACTTCATGTCCTCAGAACTACCAACCCTCATCCTGGGAGACTTCAACATCCCCATTAACAGCCCTAATTCCACATCTGCATCCCAGCTTCTATCACTAACCACCTCTCTAGGCCTCTCACAGCTTTCAACCTCTGAGACACATAAGGACGGTAACACCCTTGATCTGGTCTTCTGCCGTCTCTGTTCAATCTCCCACCTAAACAACTCACCTCTTCCACTCTCTGACCACAACATTCTCTCCTTCACGCTCACAAATCCTCGCCCACCCCAGCTCATTCCTACCTACCACACAGTCAGAAATCTACAAGCTATTAACCCTCAGACACTTTCAGATTCCCTACACTCATCTCTGTCCCCAATCTCCTCTCTTTCCTGTCCTAATCTGGCTGTTCATCACTACAATGACACTCTTAGAAGCACCCTTGACCAAGTAGCTCCCCTCACCCTCAGAACCTCCAAACACAGAGTAAAAGAGCCCTGGCTCACATCGCAAACTCAACTTCTCCAGCGATGCTCCAGGAGTGCTGAACGCCTATGGAGAAAAACCCGCACACCAGAAGACTTCATCCACTTCAAATTTATGTTAAGAACCTATAACGCTGCCCTTCACCTTGCCAAACAGACCTACTTCACCACCCTGATCTCCTCACTAGCCAACAACCCCAAGAAACTTTTTGACACTTTTCACTCCCTCCTCAGGCCAAAAGCACAAGCCCCTATCACAGACATTTGTGCTGATGACCTGGCCTCCCACTTTACAGAAAAAATAGATAATATCCGTCAAGAAATCTGCTCCCAACCACCAAGTGCTGTGACTCCCATCCCTTCCTACATCTACCCTGGCTCACTCTCCACATTTGATTCCATCACAGAAGAAGAAGTCTCCAGACTCCTCTCTTCTTCTCGTCCGACTACATGCACTAGCGACCCCATTCCCTCACATCTCCTCCAGTCTCTCTCTCCAGTCGTCACAACCCACCTAACTACAATCTTTAATCTCTCCCTCTCCTCGGGCGTTTTCCCATCCTCCTTCAAACACGCCATCGTTACTCCATTACTAAAGAAACATGCTCTCGACCCATCCTGCACAAACAACTACAGACCAGTCTCCAATCTCCCCTTCATCTCTAAACTTTTGGAACGCCCAGTTTACTCCTGCCTTACCCGTTACCTCTCCATTCACTCCCTTCTAGACCCTTCACAGTCCGGCTTCCGCCCCCTACATTCGACTGAAACTGCACTCATCAAAGTGACCAATGACATTCTGACAGCAAAACGTAACGGTGACCACTCTCTGCTCATTCTTCTTGACCTATCTGCAGCTTTCGATACTGTTGACCACCATCTCCTACTCTCTAGGCTCCAGTCACTAGGCATTAAGGACACTGCACTCTCCTGGTTCTCTTCCTATCTCTCTGACCGCTCCTTCAGTGTTTTGTTCTCTGGCTCCACGTCATCTCCTCTTCCTCTTGCTGTCGGGGTACCTCAGGGCTCAGTCCTTGGCCCCCTTCTTTTCTCTCTCTACACGGCCCCAATTGGACAGACCATCAGCAGATTTGGCTTTCAGTACCATCTTTATGCTGATGACACACAACTATACACGTCTTCCCCCGACCTTACCCCCGCTGTACTACAGAACGCCAGTGACTGTCTGTCCGCAGTCTCCAATATCATGTCCGCTCTCTATCTGAAACTCAACCTCTCCAAAACTGAACTTCTTCTGCTCCCGCCGTCTACTAACCTCCCTAAATCTGACATTTCCTTCTCCGTGGGTGGTACCACAATAACACCCCGGCAGCAGGTGCGCTGTCTGGGTGTTATGTTTGACACCAATCTCTCCTTTACATCCCATATACAATCCCTTGCCCGCTCTTGCCGCTTACACCTAAAGAACATCTCTAGAATCCGCCCTTTTCTCACTATGGAAACAACAAAAACCCTCACTGTTGCATTTATCCACTCTCGCCTGGATTACTGCAACGCTCTATTAATTGGCCTCCCCGTCACTCGACTATCCCCTCTCCAGTCCATACTCAATGCAGCAGCCAGGATCGTCCATCTGGGTAATCGGTACTCGGACGCGTCCGCTCTTCGCCAGTCCTTACATTGGCTGCCCATTCATTATAGGATCCAATTCAAAGTACTTGTTCTCACCCACAAAGCTCTCCACAGTGCGGCACCCCCTTACATCTCTTCTCTCATTTCTGTCTATCGGCCTAGCCGATCGCTGCGCTCTGCAAACGACTTTCGACTAACCTCTGCACTAATCCGTACCTCCCACTCCCGACTCCAAGACTTCTCCCGTGCTGCTCCTATCCTCTGGAATGCTCTACCCCAAGAAATCAGGACTATCCACAATTTGCATAGTTTTAGGCGCTCCCTCAAAACACACCTGTTCAGAGCGGCCTATCACATTCACTAATCAAAGTCATTCTCTGTGTAAGTGTGCGTGCGTAGCCCATTCACTATCTCCATCCATCCTTCACTCCTGCAAGATGGCTGGACCTTCATTGTAAATACACCATTGTAAATACACACCTGTACTCTGTATCTCCCTCACCTCATTGTAGATTGTACGCTCTCACGAGCAGGGTCGTCTTATTTCGTCTTATTTTGCTTTAATTATTGTATTGTTAGCGTTGTTACTTATGACTTGTGTTTTGAAACTGTTAAACTGTAAAGCGCTGCGGAATATGTTGGCGCTATATAAATAAAGATTATTATTATTATTATTATTATAGGCTGCTGAAAGGCTCCGCTGTCCACTCCTTTAGTGTTTGCAACCAACGTATATGGATACGTATGGAAGCACACTATACAGGAGAAAAAAAAAGCAGCAATAAAAGAAAAATGTGTATGAGGCAGAGACACACGCTGGCCGGCCTACAAGCAGACGTGCCTGCAGGACACACTACACAGCGTGGGTCTGCACTCACACAGCCCTTGCAGACAGCTGTGAAAACAGCGCTGCTAGGGAAAAGCAAGCTACAGTGGTGGTTTATGTAGCCTGGGTTAAGCACTATATGTTTTGTGGAATCGCTATTTCTAACTGTCCCTCACAGTCTTCAACAGCAGCCTGTCCCTAACTGAATTCACAGCAGAGTGACCAGAAATGGCGGCTGCAGCGCTTTTTATAGTGCATCATGACATCATTTCAGCAGCCAATCACAGCCATGCCAGTAGTTAACTTGCCTACATGCCTAACAGGATATGCCCACACTTCTGAGGATCCCCATTGGCTGAATCAAATCGAGCGGGCTCCTAGCATTATGGGAACTTCCGATTCCGGTATTCGATATGAAAAAAGTATCAGAACTAAGTATCGGAATTCCGATACAGCTAATATCGGCCGATACCCGATACTTGCGGTATCGGAATGCTCAACACTACTTATAACACCCTTTAGGTTGGGTACCCAGCCAGGTAGGCCTAGTGTTAGTGTTTGAGGAAAAATGGCTGCGGACTAATCTATCCTTGATGGAACGACCTTTTCTAAACGTAATTTGTGGGGTTCCAGGTAAAATCCCTAGAAGGTCTTGATCCATGAGGAGAATTGGCCAATGCCGTTTCATGATTTCCCTCAGGTCATTGGCTCCATTAGAGTATTTCGTTATAAATCTGATCGTCCCTTCATTAACGCTGATAAAAAAAAGCTGTGCCGAACTGGGGATCAATGAAGATCTGTTAAATGATGTTAGATTTTTGTATCACTTGGGGGATGTGGACCCTAACGAACAGGGTAAGGGACCCTTTACAGCACTAAAAAATAAGAGCAGACGTATGCCACCTACCAGCAGTGATGCTGGTGCTATAGATGTCTTTCTGAACCTGGTCTCTAGGGATCTGATGGAACTTGATAAGATTAAAAAACGTAGATTTCACAACCTTTCCAAAAAAGAAATGGATGGGTTGTTGGATCTTGAAAGAGATAAGTCTATAATAATAAAACCATCAGACAAAGGGGGTAACATAGTGGTGATGGATGTGGCCCAATACAAAACACTTTGTTACTCCCTGTTACAGAGATCCATGGGTTATGAAAGGCTTAAGGGTAACCCCACAGAATCCTATGTGAAAGAACTGAAAGGAATAATTGATGGAGCCTTTCATTCTAAAATAATTGATAAAAATGAGAGAGAATTCCTGACACCAATGCATCCAGTTGTTGCAACCTTTTATGCTTTACCAAAAGTGCATAAAGGTCTGGTCCCTTTAAAAGGAAGACCCATCGTCTCTGGGATCGGGAGTCTAACACAAAATTTGGGATTATACGTGGACCAAATCTTAAGACCATTTGTCATTTCCTTAAGTTCACACATCCGAGACACCACGGACCTTTTAGTGAAACTTGACAACATTGATTTGGACACCAATATGATATTGGGTTCAATCGATGTAGAGGCCTTATATTCATCCATCCCCCCATACAAAAGGTCTAATGGCTGCGGACTACTATCTGAAAACTAGGGGTATCCAGTATTCGGAACATAACAAGTTTGTCATCAAGGCCCTTGAATTTTGTCTCACTAGGAACTTTTTCCTATTTGATGGAGAGTACTTCTACCAGCTCAGGGGCACCGCGATGGGCAGCCCATGTGCGCCATCGTATGCAAACCTGCTCCTGGGCTGGTGGGAGGAAAACATCGTATTTGGAGAGCACACAGATGTGGCAGGGGACAATATTGTGCTCTGGCTCCGCTACATCGACGATGTGTTCGTAATTTGGAAAGGAGACAAGGAGGGGTTTGGTAATTTTGTAAGAGGATTGAATAAGAATGATCTTGGCCTTCAATTCACCTTTGAGGCTGGCAGACATAAGCTATCATTCCTAGACATCAGCATTGAAAGAGGGGAGAATGGCTGGTTAATAACTAAAACTTTTAGAAAACCCACCTCCTCTAACTCTCTGCTGAGATGGGAATCTAGCCACCCAGCCCCACTCAGAAAAGGCATTCCAAAGGGGCAGTACCTACGAATGAAAAGGAACTGCTCTAATTATAGAGACTTCAGGGAACAAGCCGATGATTTGAAATCTCGGTTTTTGGAGCGTGGATATCCGGATGATATCCTCAAGGAGGCATATAAAACCACTGTAGTCAGGGATAGAAAAGAGCTTTTAATCCCAAAGCAGAAAAACACAGATGAAGGGACGATCAGATTTATAACGAAATACTCTAATGGAGCCAATGACCTGAGGGAAATCATGAAACGGCATTGGCCAATTCTCCTCATGGATCAAGACCTTCTAGGGATTTTACCTGGAACCCCACAAATTACGTTTAGAAAAGGTCGTTCCATCAAGGATAGATTAGTCCGCAGGCATTTTTCCCTCAAACACTAACACTAGGCCTACCTGGCTGGGTACCCAACCTAAAGGGTGTTATAAGTGTGGCAACTGCAAATATTGCGCATCAATCACAAAGGACACTATGTTCCGCAGCAGTGTCACAAGAAAAACTTTTCCCATACATCAGTTTATCAATTGTAGATCGGTTGGAGTCGTGTACAAGATTACCTGTAGATGTAGTTTAGAATATGTTGGTAAAACCAAGAGAAAGCTCAGAGTGAGAGTAGGAGAGCACCACAGGGACATCATAAACAAACGAGACACACCAGTGGCGAATCACATCAATCAGGCCCATAATGGGGATGTTAAGGCCGTCAGTTTCATAGGCATTGAAAAAGTCCCAAAAAATCAAAGGGGAGGAGACTCTGATAAGCGAATTCTTCAAAGAGAAACTTTCTGGATCTTCTCACTACGAACAGTACATCCTAAGGGACTTAATGAACTCCTTACCTATTCTTCCTTCTTGTAGGGAGGACTTTAATAGGGCCACCAAAGTATAAGGAGAGCCGTCGTTGAGTGGGGGCGCCACTTGCGCAGGAATTAGGGTGCCATCCTCCGCGTTAGGTAGGTGACATATAGAGAGGGCTTATTAGGGTAAGATCTAGTGAGCACCCTTTTCTATTTTTCCCAAAAAAGGTCCGTGGTGTCCAGTATATACCATGCAACATCTATTAACTAATATGATATTTTGACAAATACATTCTGGTAAATATTTTTTCCTCTGGAAAGTTTAATCATACGTTTTGCATCTTGATTATGGTGTAAAAATTTTGGATCTAGGAATGCACTGAAAATGTCCCTTATATGGGTTTATCAGCAAAAGACAGAAAACAGTTTTGCTGATTTCTCTAAATTATACACGTCTCTAAGCCACTAATATTGGTTATACTTAAATGAGAATTGATGTATGATTTTTCCAGCCCGAGCCCCTTTCTATGGAATGAGACGCTGAACGCCCTAACTAGATACGCATAATAGCGTCTGGTTGCCATGGGCACGGGCGATTCACATGAACGCGATGTGTTTACATCGCTGTTTAAATCGGATGTGACGCCGCCGATGCTAGGACGAACCCAGGAAGTGGGGCATAGGATCTGGCTATGACGCGTCACCGGATGTGACGTCTTTGGCCCTTAGACATGCCCAGGAAGTGGGGCAGGAGAGGAGTCTAAGGGTCTAAGCAAGGTGGAAACCGGAAGTGCCAGCCCCGGCGTCCGGAAATAGGGATAGACCGCGGGACTTCTGAATATATATAAAAGGTAACGAGAGCGCGATATGGCGCGCAATGCCACCTGACTAAATGCCACTACTCCCCTGATGAATTTGTGGTAGATGAAACCCATTGGGAGATATACAGAGGGAATCGAGCTACCCAGCGATCCTTGATTTGCTGACATGTGGAGCCCCCTCGTTGTTAGCAGAATTTGGGTATCGCTATGAAAAACAACGATATCTGAGATAAGTACAATATCTATTTCATACACTAGAAAGGAGGTATGTGGTCACTAATATAAAAGGAGATCCTATACACTTTTCTCTGAGGGTGTTCGATATGTGTACAGTGGCTCACTCATTGGTTTTTTAATGTTCTCTATGGACATATATAGAGCCTAGGGAACAGCCTTACCCTAAAAGGACAATTTCTATGTGGAGCTATAGGCTGTCTTTGTGATATCTGGGTTTAGGGACTGAGGCCTTATACGCATGCTACACTTAGAGTTGTGGCTGCTGTAATTAAGGTACAATATGATATAACGATTGCCCTATTGTCCTGTATGGGCTATTTCAGGTGGCATTGAACAATTTGTCATTTTTACACACTTTAGCACGAGCACTTTGTATGGCACTTTTTGTTGATATTATGTTGGTTTTATAAAGGTTGATTAAAAGTTAAGTTTTAATAAACTAGTCCGTACCAATCTGCTATAAATAACACATCTCGCCATTGGTTATATACCCCTGCTATTATTTTTGCGCACAGGACCTGTGATGAAGTCACACGATTGGCGGAGTCAGGGGGTCACATGATCAGGGACTTCAGTGGCTGGCTTCAGGACTCTACTGTGCTAGTTGTCATGCATTGGTGCTGGATAAGTTGAAGTTTGTGTGTGGGGTCGGGAGGGGTTTACAGCCAGGTGGATGTAGCAGAGCTGTGTGTGTATGAGGTGTACAGAGCGGAGCCGTGTGTGTAGAAGGTGTACGAAGAGGAGATATGCATGTATGAGGTGTACGGAGGAGCGGAGCCGCGTATGTATGGGGTGAGCTGTGAGCAGAGCCGTTTGTGTACAAGGTGTACAGAGCAGAGCCATTTGTATACAAGGTGTTCGGAGCGGAGCTGTTTGTGTACAAGGTGTACGGAGCGGAAACGTGTGTGTACGGGGTGTATGGAGCGAAGCCGTATGTGTACAAGGTGTATGGAGCGAATGGGGGGGTGCTGCCTTATACTACAGTCTGCCTATAGGGGATGGGGGGGTGCCTTATACTACAGTCTGCCTATGGGGGGAGTGCTGCCTTATAATACAGGCTGCCTATAGGGGGGTTGGGGGGTGCTGCCATACATTACAGTCTGCTTATGGGGGCTGCAATATACTATTGAGTCTGCCCATGGGGGGCTGCATTATACTATAGAGTCTGCCTATGGGGGCTGCATTATACTATATTGAGGACTATCTGGTGTATTATACTATATGGAGGCTATCTAGGGGGCCATCATACAATGTGGAGATTATTGAGGGCGCCATCATACAGTGTTGGAGCCATCGTTGGGGGATACTAAGGGGTCAGTATGTATACAGTGAGGGGGCATATTACTGTGTATAGGGGAGCTGTAAAGGGGGGACTCAGGACATTAATAAATGTAAAGTGGGCACTTATTGTTATAGGGGAACTCAGGTTAGAGTGACTGTCAAACGGGGCACACAGAGGGCAATATTACATTCTAGTAGACAATATGTGGGCACTGTTTTCTAGGGCAATTGCACCCGGCATTACTATATTATAGAGGGATGCTTTAGAATTTAGAGGTCACACAGAACCACACAGTAGGTGCAGGGACACATACGGGAGCAGCGGCTCAGCATTGGGGTATCAGGTGCAGTAATAGGGACACATACGGGAGCAGTGGCTCAACATTGGGGTATCAGGTGCAGTAATAGGGACACATACAGCTGCAGCGGCTCAGTATTGGGGTATCAGGTGCAGTTATACGGACACATGGCAGCAGCGGCTCAGCATTGGGGTATCAGGTGCAGTAATAGGGACACATACGGCAGCAGAGGCTCAGTATTGGGGTATCAGGTGCAGTAATAGGGACACATACGGCAGCAGCGGCTCCGCATTGGGGTATCAGGTGCAGTAATAGAGACACATACGGCAGCAGAGGCTCAGTATTGGGGTATCAGGTGCAGTAATAGGGACACATACAGTAGCAGCGGCTTAGTATTGGGGTATCAGGTGCAGTAATAGGGAAATGTTAGGGTCGGCGGAACGCACCAGATATAAATAATAGGGGGTGCGTTCGCCGCCCGGGGTCCACCGTGCGGTAGGTGACAAGACCGCTGCTGAGTAGTGGCGAATGCACCAAAAGGTGAAGTACTGCGCTCGGGTTAACGTCACCCGAACACTAAGAGCGGCTCTGTTCACACACAGAGTCGCTAACACAAAAGACTTATGAGGACGCTGGCCCTGTTCACTTCACAGGCTAACCAGCGAGTGACGTTGCAAACGCAGACGCCAAGGACGCTGCTACTGCAGCGCGGCAATTACTATGGCCGCTGAATGACGGCGCCGGAATGACCGAGCACCGTCGGACGCTAGAGAGCAGTGCAGGAGGCACATTGGCGTGTAGCTTGCCACAATCTGGAGCTGACTACCCAACAATCTGTCACCATTCGTAATAACCGAGGGAAGGGGTTTCAAATAAGTCAGCCACCAGTCCATGCATCCATCACCATACACACACAGCATAATATGCTACACTAGCGCATGGCCGAGCCGCCATGCGGGCTTTTTATAGCCATGCGCTTCCGGGACCTTCCAGTACTATAGGAAGGACCAATCAGATCCGACATAGGACCTGCACATGTGACCCCTGCTCTCCACTGAGAAGACAAGTTGCGGGCATGCCCAGTAGCACGGCATGAGGACTTAGCCTCCGGAGCAGTTCCCTGCAAAGCAGGTTGCACCACCATTGCTGCACCAGAGGTGGCAGCAACATCCAGGCTCACAGAACAAGTCTGAGGGAAATGCCTGGTTTGCCGAGAATGCTGAGCAGGAGTCTGAGCGGTCGGAGGAGAATGGGAGACCGCAGGATGTCTAGCTCTGGATTCCCGCTGTGCAGTGCCAGGAATCCGACGCCTAACATTACCCCCCCCAGGGCCCCCTCCCCTCTGAGCACCGCCGCGATCAGGAGCGGTGCGTGAATGTTTTCCACCGGCTCCCAGGTCCGAGCCTCGGGGCCATGACCCTTCCAGTCCACCAAATAAAATTTTTTGCCACGGACAAACCTGCGCCCCACGATGGCGTTAACCTCAAACTCGTCAGACGATAAGTCTGATGATCCGGCAGATGGCTCGGAAAACCGGGCCATGTGAACTGGTTTGAGGAGGGACACATGGAACACGTCCGAGATGGCCAAATGTGGAGGAAGAGCCAGGCGGTAGACCACTGAGCTAAGTCGCTCAAGGACCTTGAATGGTCCAATGTATCGTGGCGCGAACTTGGGCGACTCAACCCGCAGTTTAATGTTTCGGGTGGAGAGCCATACCATGTCACCAGGGGAGAAGCTTGGAGCCGGACGCCGGTGTGCGTCAGCGGAGATCGTCATTCTCTCCTTGGAAGCTCGGATAGCATCCTGGGTGCGATCCCAAATGTCACGTGCCTCCACCGCCCAGTCTGCCACCCTGGAGTCGGTGGAAGACACGGGCATGGGCACAGGGACGCGCGGATGCTGACCGTAATTTAGGAGGAATGGGGTTTGACTGGTGGAGTCGGCCACAGCATTGTTCAACGCGAACTCTGCCCACGGCAGCAAGGATGCCCAGTCGTCCTGTCTGGCTGAGACAAAATGTCGAAGATAAGTTATCAGGGTCTGATTGGCTCTCTCTACCAACCCATTCGTCTTGGGATGATAGGCCGAGGAGAGATTCAGCTCAATGCTGAGTAGAGAACAGAGCTCTCTCCAAAAACGGGACGCAAACTGAGGCCACGGTCACTGACAATCTTGTCCGGCATGCCGTGCAGGCGGAAAACATGCTTGATGAACAAGACTGCCAGGCCCCGCGCTGAAGGTAACCGGGAGAGAGGTACCAAGTGCACCATCTTAGAGAAATGGTCGGTGACAACCCAAATGACCGTTCTGCCGCTGGACTTGGGTAGCCCCACCACAAAGTCCATACCGACCATCTCCCAGGGCCTGTCTGCTATCGGCAGAGGAAAAAGAAGCCCAGCGGGCCGCTGCCGAGAGGACCTATTCCGGGCGCAAGAGACGCACGCCTCAATATAGTCCTTGACGTCACGGGCCATATGTGGCCACCAGTACGTCCTCGCCAAAAGCTCAGAGGTCTGTTTTGTCCCAAAGTGTCCACCCACTCTGGACAAATGGGCCCAAGAGAGGACCTCCGGTTGCAGACGGGCAGGGACAAATGTCTTGCCCGGAGGTACTGACTCAAGGGCAACCGGAGCCACAGTCCTCAGGCTCTCAGATGGGACGATCAGCCGAGGCTCCTCCTCCTCTTCCTCCGATGAAACCACGGAGCGGGAGAGAGCATCGGCCCGGACGTTCTTCTCCCCGGAGAGAAAGTGGAGTGTGAAATGGAACCGGGAAAAGAACAAAGACCACCTGGCCTGGCTAGAGTTTAGCCGCTGGGCTGTTTGTAAATATACCAAGTTTTTGTGGTCGGTGAACACCTGGAAAGGGTGGTGAGCCCCCTCCAGGAGGTGTCTCCACTCCGAGAAGGCCAACTTCATCGCTAGCAACTCCCTGTCCCCGATGGCATAATTCCTCTCCGCCGGTGTGAAGGTCTTGGAGAAAAAGAAGCATGGATGCTTCCGACCTTGCGTGTCCTTCTGGAACAGGACCGCTCCAGCACCGACGGAAGAGGCATCCACTTCCAGAATGAAGGGCTTGTCTACATCGGGGCGATGTAGAATGGGAGCACTAGCGAAATGAGACTTAATGGTGGAGAAGGCCTTGGAGACCGGTTCCGACCACAACTTGGGATTTGCACCCTTCTTGGTGAGGGCTACCAAGGGTGCTACCAAAGTCGAGAAGTGGGGAATGAATTGGCGATAATAGTTTATGAACCCCATAAAGCGCTGCACCGCTTTGAGAGAATGAGGTTCCTGCCAATCCATCACCGCCTGTAGCTTGGCAGGATCCATGGCCAATACCTGGGCGGAGATGATATAGCCCAGGAAAGGCAAGGACTCCTGCTCAAACACACACTTCTCCAACTTGGCATAGAGGGAGTTCGCCCGCAGGCGATCGAAGACTTTGCAAACCTCTCTCCGGTGGGAGTCAATATCTGGAGAGTAGATGAGAATATCATCCAGATAGACTACAACCGAGGTGGTAAGCATATCCCGGAAGATATCGTTTACAAAGTCTTGGAAGACGGCCGGGGCATTGCAGAGGCCGAAGGGCATCACCAGGTATTCATAGTGCCCGTCTCTGGTGTTAAATGCGTCTTCCATTCATCCCCATCACGGATGCGAATCAGGTTGTAAGCCCCCCGCAGATCAAGTTTGGAAAATACCCTCGCTCCTCGTAGCCTATCAAACAGTTCTGATATCAGGGGCAGTGGATACTTATTCTTAACGGTGATGGCGTTAAGACCCCTGTAATCAATGCAAGGACGTAGTTCCCCACTCTTCTTCTGGACGAAGAAGAATCCCGCCCCCGCTGGTGACACTGACTTCCTAATGAATCCTCTTGCCAGATTCTCCCTGATATATTGAGACATGACCTCAGTCTCTGGGAGAGATAGGGGATAGACTTTGACCCCGGGGTGGCTCAGCACCAGGCAAGAGGTCAATAGGACAGTCATAGGGGCGATGCGGTGGAAGGGTCTCCGCCGCCTTTTTGGAGAACACGTCTGCATACTGTCGATAGTGTTTGGGGAGCGAGGAGAGATCAGCGGGAACCTCGGTGGAGGCAACCTGAACGCACTCCCTCAGACATCTACCCTCACATGATTTACTCCACCCAATAATCCTCCCTGAGGACCACTCTATATGGGGGGAGTGATACCGCAGCCAGGGAACCCCTAGAAGTACTTGGTCAATGCCCTCGGGCATGACGAGGAGGGATATCGTCTCCTGATGAGACGGGGCCACTGAGAGTACTAAGGGAACGGTCTGGTGAGTTATCTGTGAGGGTAGGGTAGTGCCGTTCACCACTCTGACGGTGACTGGTGTAGACATCATAACCAGGGGTATAGCGTGCCGTTGGGCGAAGGCTGACGACATAAAATTGCCCTCTGCCCCGGAATCCACGCAAACCTCCACCGCCAGAGTGGAAGAATCAAACCCAAGAGTCCCCTTAAAGGACAGCTTGGAGGAAAACGTCGCTGACTTTAGTGCGCTGCCTCCTACGGCCACTAGGCGCGAGCGTTCTCCCTGCTGCTGTGGGCACCGGTTGGCACGGTGACCAGACTGCCGACAAATATGACTGCTCACAGGAGCTCGAGCAGACCGGAGCCTAGATCCCTCACGGGAAGCCCCCTGACGCTCTGACGTCCGACCGGAAGATTCCAGAGGTTTAGAAAAACAAGGTGCCAACCTAAACCTCTGCCTACACTGGTCCCGCTCCAACCCTCGCTCTGTAAAGCGAAGATCTATTCGGGTGGAGACAGTGATAAGCTCCTCCAGTGTAGCGGGAATCTCCCTGGTGGCCAGAGCGTCCCTCACATGGCCAGCCAAACCTCTCCAGAATGCCGGAATGAGGACCTTATCTGGCCACTCTAATTCTGAGGCCAGCGTCCGGAACTGGATGGCGAAGTGACTGACCATGGACGAGCCCTGTGATAATGCCAGCAGCCGGAGCGCGGTGTCATGGGTGACTCGTGGTCCCAGGAAGACCTGTTTCAGCGTGTCTAAGAACCGCGAGACACACTGCACCACATGATCACCACGCTCCCACAGCGGTGTGGCCCACTCCAAAGCCCTGCCCGACAGAAGGGAAATGATAAATCCCACTTTAGCCCGCTCAGAGGG
Source organism: Dendrobates tinctorius (assembly GCF_039654945.1). Classification (NCBI taxonomy): domain Eukaryota; kingdom Metazoa; phylum Chordata; class Amphibia; order Anura; family Dendrobatidae; genus Dendrobates; species Dendrobates tinctorius. Next base: position 40,663,292 of record NW_027361829.1, read on the forward strand.
GAATCGGGCGGCCAGCAGCTCCAACTGTATAGAGCACTGGCTTACGAAACCCCTACAAGCAGCACTATCACCCGAGAACTTTTCGGGCAGCGGGAGGTGGGACAAAGTCGGGACAGGGATGGCTGTGGTCACACGGGAGGCAGCCTCTGTGGCTGCCTGAACAGCGACTGCAGTAACATCCGCAGCTGAGGCTGAACGCTCGAGAGCCGCCAACCTGCCCTGCAGCTGCCGGATGTACTGCAGCAGTCGCTGTTCATCCGCCATTACTAGCCAGACCCTGGCGCTAGTGTAATGTTAGGGTCGGCGGAACGCACCAGATATAAATAATAGGGGGTGCGTTCGCCGCCCGGGGTCCACCGTGCGGTAGGTGACAAGACCGCTGCTGAGTAATGGCGAATGCACCAAAAGGTGAAGTACTGCGCTCGGGTTAACGTCACCCGAACGCTAAGAGCGGCTCTGTTCACACACAGAGTCGCTAACACAAAAGACTTATGAGGACGCTGGCCCTGTTCACTTCACAGGCTAACCAGCGAGTGACGTTGCAAACGCAGACGCCAAGGACGCTGCTACTGCAGCGCGGCAATTACTATGGCCGCTGAACGACGGCGCCGGAATGACCGAGCACCATCGGACGCTAGAGTGCAGTGCAGGAGGCACAGTGGCGTGTAGCTTGCCACAATCTGGAGCTGACTACCCAACAATCTGTCACCATTCGTAATAACCGAGGGAAGGGGTTTCAAATAAGTCAGCCACCAGTCCATGCATCCATCACCATACACACACAGCATAATATGCTACACTAGCGCATGGCCGAGCCGCCATGCGGGCTTTTTATAGCCATGCGCTTCCGGGACCTTCCAGTACTATAGGAAGGACCAATCAGATCCGACATAGGACCTGCACATGTGACCCCTGCTCTCCACTGAGAAGACAAGTTGCGGGCATGCCCAGTAGCACGGCACGAGGACTTAGCCTCCGGAGCAGTTCCCTGCAAAGCAGGTTGCGCCACCATTGCTGCACCAGAGGTGGCAGCAACATCCAGGCTCACAGAACAAGTCTGAGGGAAATGCCTGGTTTGCTGAGAATGCTGAGCAGGAGTCTGAGCGGTCGGAGGAGAATGGGAGACCGCAGGATGTCTGGCTCTCGATTCCCGCTGTGCAGTGCCAGGAATCCGACGCCTAACAGGGAAACATACGGCAGCAGCAGCTCAGGATTGGGGTATCAGGTGCAGTAATAGGGACACATGGCAGCAGCGGCTCAGCATTGGGGTATCAGGTGCAGTAATAGGGACACATACGGCAGCAGAGGCTCAGCATTGGGATATCAGGTGCAGTAATAGGGACACATACGGCAGCAGAGGCTCAGTATTGGGGTATCAGGTGCAGTAATAGGGACACATACGGCAGCAGTGGCTCAGCATTGGGGTATCAGGTGCAGTAATAGGGACACATACGGCAGAAGCAGCTCAGCATTGGGGTATCAGGTGCAGTAATAGGGACACATACAGCAGCAGAGGCTCAGCATTGGGGTATCAAGTGCAGTAATAGGGACACATACGGCAGCAGCAGCTCAGTATTGGGGTATCAGGTGCAGTAATAGGGACACATACGGAAGCAGTGGCTCAGAATTGGGGTATCAGGTGCAGTAATAGGGACACATACAGCAGAAGCAGCTCAGCATTGGGGTATCAGGTGCAGTAATAGGGACACATACAGCAGCAGAGGCTCAGCATTGGGGTATCAAGTGCAGTAATAGGGACACATACGGCGGCAGCAGCTCAGTATTGGGGTATCAGGTGCAGTAATAGGGACACATACGGCAGCAGAGGCTCAGCATTGAGGTATCAGGTGCAGTAATAGGGACACATACGGCAGCAGAGGCTCAGTATTGGGGTATCAGGTGCAGTAATAGGGACACATGCAGCGGCTCAGTATTGGGGTAGCAGGATGAGGAGTTTGTGCAGGTTGGGGATAGATGGTGATGGGGCTGGAATATGAGAAGTGAAACGTCTTTGTTGTATTCTCTGTAGCAGAGTCGTGGCTGGAGAAGTTGTCATGTTGGTCTGGGCCAGATGGAAAAGACGTGAAAAGTGAGCGATTCCATCAGAAAGAACGTCAGCGGTAAGGCTGTAACTGTGCAGTAATCACTTGTATGTTTTGTAGGACTGGTATTTACCACTGACCATGTAATATCCATGTTGGTCTTTATATTGGGATTATTTTCAGTAACAGCGCAGTCATCTTCTACATCCACTATTAGGGTGCGTCACCGAGTTGTAATCAAAGTTACCTAGTTAGGGGCCCACTCAGAAGTTTCACCCCCCCAAAGCAAAACCCTAGCTATGCCTCTTCCGCAGCCTTCTTGGTTGTGGGCGGCATTACTATGATTGGCTGGCCGCCCAGCGTCATCAAAGGCTATGAGTCATCATAGCCTGGCTCTAAGCCCTGCCGCCGCCATTTTCTGCACATTGCATGCAGAACACAGCAAGTGTAGGTAGAGTGTGAGCAGCTGCTAGGGAGAGTTGTGTTTTTTTTGTGCAAATCATCCAGAAATCCTCTGTAAAACTCAAAAGCTCTTTTCAGAGCTGAAAGTATAAGGTCAGGGACTGAGTAGTGACAGTTTTCCCAGCTATTTTTGGGGTCTCATTTACCCCTGCAGGGCAGTTTTTTTGTGCTATTGCGGTGCTGCTGCTGTTTTCACAGCGAATTGTACGCACGCACGGTACTGCACAACTGACAAGCAGCCAGAACCACTGTCTTGTGTGGTGACTGGGGTGCGTATTCTCGCCTTAACCTCAGGGCAATTTTTTTGTGCTGCTGCGGTGTACAATATTTGTGGTATGTCCTGATGAAGGGGTCACCTGAACCCTGAAACACGTAGAATAAACCACGCTGAAACCTCTACAATTTTTGGAATTCTTCTTGCGGCGGCGCGGGGATGATCCTTCCTTCCTACCTAAGTGTTTCCTTCATCAACTATGATACAGCCCCTTGGGCTAATTTTTTGAGACACTTTGGCTATGCCTGGACACTGGGCACTGCAACCTCTATGCTAGTAGTCCTAGCTATGTCATAATTGTTTGGCTCTTCAGACCTGTCTTGCTTCCTTCATCAACCATGATACAGCCCATAGGGCTAATGTTTTGAAGACACTATGTTTATGCCTACACATTGGTCAGTGGCACAACAAGGACAGTAGTCCAAGCTTTATAATTGTGAATCCCTTGTGATGAAGATGATGATGGGTGGCTTCTTCCTGTGTTAACCATAACACAGCCCCTAGGGCAGATTGCTCTCCTTACACCACTTACACACCACTTGCCTCCATCATCACTCGCTCTTATGGCACTCCTGATATATCAATGGCACTGCATAAGTGGCGTACGAGTCCCGCTCTGCCGGCAAAAACCACAGGACTTCAAATAGTGTTTGTATATTCTAGTGAAGCAGTGGTGTAAAACCACTCGTGCAGCCCCTGACCAGGTGCCCCCATGTTATATACATTTGTTTACAGCATACATTTTTTAAACATTTACACATTTTTAAGCCTTTTCCTCAGCCCCCAGACCACTTTGTAGGGTCCAGCAGACAATTACTCCCATTTTCCATTGACTATCATTGGACTCGCTACTCGTACCAAATACCCAAGTATTATGGTATACTGGGTACGAGTATAGCGATTCCAAATACTTCACTACTCGCTCATTCCTATGCACCATCCCTGCTGAAGTGGTGGTTTGTGGGGTAACTGAAACGATACCGATGCTTGTGGATAGTGAAGCCGGAGTCAATTTGGTGGATTCTCGATTTGTCCGGACTCATGGTCTGAGGGGTAGGTGTCATGTGCCCCGTCCTGTGTGACACGGCCCGCCGGCCGGTAACGGAAACAACAGGACGCGGCATGTGTAATTGTCTTGTGTGATGTGGCCCGCAGGCCAGTAACTAATACAACAAGACACAGGGAAAAGGGAAACAGTTACAACGGTGGGCCCTGCGATAGGGAACGGGGGACGTGGAGACCTCCAGCACTCCCTGAGTCAGTGTCCCTTACACTCCTAACGTTCCCTATGCTGGTTTCGCACCGGGCGACGCTCATGAACCTGTGACCCTAGCTCGCCCTGGACCTATCCCTTACTAGTGCAATGGACGGTGCAGAAACCAATCCCACCACTGCACTAACACCAACATGAGGAAAGTGACAAACAGGGAAACACTTAGCTTTGCTCTGATGCACTTACTCCTGTCAACAGAGACCAACACCTGAGTGCATCTTCCTCCGATCATGTCCAACACCTGGGTGCAGCTTTACAGCAACAGTGTCCAGCACTGAGTGCCGCCTTGGAGCAACAGAGTCAGCACCTGAATGCAACTGTCCAGCAACTGAATCCAGCACCTGAGTGCAGCTTTCCAGTAACAGAGTCCAGCAAACTGAGTGCAGCTCTACTACATAGCTGCCACTCCACCAAGCTTTGCAAGAATTCTTCACTGACACCATAGGTGCCACTCCACCATGCTTTACACGAACTCCTCGCTGACACCATAGCGAGGAGGAAAAGACCAACAATAATAATATCACCAACGTCAGTGAGCACAACTGACACACCTTTATTGAGTAAACACACCTGTTAGTGCAATTACACTAACCACCACCGGGGGCAAACTAGAACTAAAAACACCAGTGCAATGACCATACTGGCCACCGGGGCAAAACTATCTCTAAGCACAGAAAACATCAAGGTGCAATGACACTTTTGGCCACCGGGGCAAAACCAAATCTGAGCAAACAGCTCAAAGAAAAAAAAGGTTACCAGTGCTTTTATCTGTCATGATTCAGCATGGATCATGACAGTAGGATGCTGGCAAGACCCCTAAGCACTCTGGCAATTGACTCTGTCCCACTCAGCAAGGGGAGGGTAACCCAAGTTGTATATATTAATCTATGTACAGGGACTCTTCATGAGGAGTCCCTGTCATGCTACGTCTTGGCGGGTATGCCAACTCCCATCGCCCTAGGCCTTCCCTGGCTGAAGAAACACAACCCGCTCATAGGTTGGCAGTCCAGGGAGGTAGTCAGTTTGGATCAGTCTTGTAAAGACTGCTGCCTGAGAGCCACTGTCTCTACCGCCCTTAAACCTACCCTTTCATCTCCTTTGGAGGCAGCTAATGAGCTGCCAGGGAGTTGGGGTAAAACTCAACCCCCACCACAAGTAAACCCTGAGTCTCAGTGTCCTCTTAGGATGAGGGGTCAGGGGAGGGTAGTGGTTCTCTCTGTAGTGGTGGTATGAGTTCGGTGACTCAGGGGGACGCCTCTGTTGTCGGCTCCTTAAAGAGTTCATCATCTTGTTGCAGACGCATGCGTGGAAATAAACGTTCAGGTAGGGACCTGTGTGTGGATGAATACATGTGGGTGCCCACCAAAAACATCAGGAGGAAGTATGCTACTGGGACCTGGATCGGGTGTCAGCCATTCTCAGCCCGGGGACTTTCCAGCTGGAGTTACTCCCAGTAATGCACGTACACAACTCATTCCACAGGTCGGCGCTCTGGAGATTTGTGGCGTCTCCGAAGCCTACGTTATTGTCATCTCCATTGGGCTGCGTTTACCGTAAACCTGAGGATCAGGTGACAGCAGAGCACTCACGCTCTTTTCACATTGCTAAACTGCACAGATTTATTCAGTCCCACCATCCAACACAAGAGACTCTCTCACAAATCGCTTATTCATCTGCTCACTCTTTCTAACCTTCTTCTCATAGTCGCAGGAGATATTTTCCCAACCCCAGCCCCTCATGTTATAGTTAGTCAAATCCCTCATCTGCTACACTCAGAAACCCCACAAATCTCATTAATATGCCCTGCATGCCTTCTGTCTCTTTTAATTGCGTCCCTTGGAATTCTCGCTCAGTGTGTAATAAACTCTCCTTCATCTATGACTTCTTCCTTTCTAATTCTCTTAGCCTTCTGGCTCTTACTGAAACCTGGATCCAGCAGTCAGACACCACTGATGCTGCTACTCTCTTATATGGTGGACTACACTTCTTTCATAGCCCAAGATCGTACAGCAGAGCAGGTGGAGGCATTGGTCTGTTCCTATCACCCAAATGTACCATTGAGGTTATCCTTCAAGTACCCTCACTTCTCTTCCCTTCTTTTGAGGTCCATGCTGTCAGACTCTACATCCCCTTCTCCATGCGAGTGGCGGTGGTGTATCGTCCTCCAGGCCCCTCCCATCAGTTCCTGGATCACTTTGCCACCTGACTTCCACATTTTCTCTCCTGTGATATCCCCACCCTCATCATGGGTGACTTCAACACCCCATTGATTTTCCCCTCCTCATCTGCTACTCACCTTTTTTCTCTAACCTCCTCTTTCAGCCTTTCACAGCTTACTAATTCTACTTCGCATGAAGATGGAAACTCCCTCGACTTGGTCTTCTCCCAGCTTTGCTCAGTGTATGATTTTACCAACTCACCTCTACCACTCTCTGATCACAACCTTCTGTCATTCTCTATCAAGAACTGCCATCCCGCTTAGGTCACCTCCAGTTTCCACACTTATAGAAATATACAGGCCATTAACACCCAGAAACTTATGAAGAACTTGCAGTCATCACTGGCCCCTATCGCCTCCCTCTCATGTCCTGATTCTGTACTGAAGCATTACAATGAACACTGCAAAGTGCCCTGGATGAAACCGCACCTCCTATACATATAACAACTCGGCACAGATGGCGACAACCCTGGCACACGCTGCAAACACGTTTCCTACAGTGGTGCTCCAGGTGCGCCTAACGTCTGTGGAGAAAATCCCATCTACCCGAAGATTTCATCCATTATAAGTTTATGCTTAAAACATACAACACTGCCCTTCACTTCTCCAAACAAACCTATTTCAACACCCTCATCACCTCACTATCCAGTTACCCAAAACATCTCATTGACACTTTTCATTCCCTACTTAACCCAAGAGTGCAGGCCATAACCACGGATCTCTCCGCTAATGACCTGGACTATTACTTCAAAGAAAAACTTGACCATATCTGACAGGAAATGCTCTCCCAATCCCCTCATACAATTGTACTGTCCTCTCTCCGCCACTGCATTTAGCTCATTCTTTGATTCTGAAACTGTCACAGAAGAAGAAGTAATCAGGCTCCTTGCATCTTCTTGCCCTACTACTTGCACAAGTGACCACATTCCGTCACATCTCTTCCAGTCCCTTTCCCCTGCTGTCACCACTCACCTAACAAAAATATTCAACCTCTCTCTCTTCTGGTATCTTTCCCTCCTCATTTAAGCATGCCATCATACATCCATTACTTAAAAAACCATCACTCGACCAAAACTGTGACGCTAACTATAGACCTGTCTCTAATCTTCCCTTCATCTCTGAACTCCTCCAATGCCTATTCCACTCCCATCTTATCCGCTATATCTCAGATAACTATCTTCTCAACCCTCTACCATCCGGTTTCCGCTCTTTACACTCTACTGAAACTGCCCTCACTAAAGTCTCTTTTGATCTTCTAACAGCTAAATCTAATAGTCACTATTCCATGCTATTTCTCCTGGATCTCTCTGCAGCATTCAACATTGTAGATCATCAGCTCCTCCTCACTATGCTCCGCTCCATCGGCCTCAAGGACACTGTTCTCCTGGTTATCCTGCTATCTCTCTGACCGCTCCTTCACTGTATCTTTTGCTGGCTCCTCCTCCTGTCATCTTCCCCTTACTGTTGGGGTTCCTCAAGGATCAATCCTAGGCCCCATCCTATTGTCTTTGTATACTGCCTCTATTGGTCAAGCAATCAGTAGATTTGGGTTCCAGTACCATCTCTATGCTGATGACACCCAATTATACACTTCTTTTCCTGATATCATGCCTGCCTTTTTAGAAAACACCAGTAATTGTTTTATCGCTGTCTCTAACACATCATGTCCTCCCTCTATCTGAAACTGATCCTGTCAAAAACTGAACACCTTGTGTTTCCTCCCTCTACTAACCTACCTATGCCCGACATTGCCATTTCCTTGTGTGGTTCCACCATCACTCCCCAGCAACATGCCCGCTGTCTTGGGGTCATATTTGATTCCGAGCTTTCATTCACCCCCCACATCCGATCACTGGTTCACTCTTGTTATCTGCACCTCAAAAACATTTCTAGGATTCGACCCTTTCTTACTTTCGACTCTGCAAAAGCTCTTACTGCTTCTTTTATTCATTCTTGTCTGGACTATTGTAGCTCTCTACTAATCAGTCTCCCTCTTACCAAACTCTCCCCTCTCCAATCTGTCTTGAATGCTGCTGCCAGGATCATATTCCTCACCAATCTTCACACCAATGCCTCTACCTTGTGTCAGTCATTACACTGGTTACCCATCCACTCCAGAATCCAGTATAAACTTATTACCCTCACCCACAAAGCACCCCATGGTGTTACGGTACTGCAGCACGGGACTAGGGTAGGAAGGGGGGAAACTGACCCTGCACTGCGACTAGGCTGATACCCTACGATGGAGTGGGTAACCCATTCCTTGTTAATAGACCCACCAACGATCCTAGGTTAATCTCAAGCGAAGACCTATAGATAGGAGGAAGGGGGTCCCTGAAAGATCTAAGGACTACCAGGGCTGTGGAGTCGGAGTCGTGGAGTCTGAGTCGGAGTCGGTGCTCATTTTGGTGGAGACGGAGTCGGAGTTGGAGTTGGTATAAAATGGACCGACTCTGACTCCTAAAATATATAATAAATTGGGTACAGTAATTCAGTGCAGAATGTGCTGAATATTTTTTCATACGAATTTGGGAAAGTTAAGAAATGTCCTATAAATGACTGTTCTATTCCTGATCTAAGGCTACATTCACACACAGCGTTTTTCCTGCATTTTTTGAGTATACATTTTTCAGTTGCAAAAGCAGATCAGCTTTTTAAAAAACGGCATCACCTGAAAGGTTTTTGAGCTCATAGCTAATGTTTTTGATAGCAAAAGCAAATTACAAATCTGCTCTATCTATATATCCATTTATCCATATCTGTCTATCCATATCATATCTGTACCAAAAAGAATGAAAGCCGGATAGCACACAGACTAACACTCCTTTTTTTTAGCACCAGTCAGGTACACCTCATAGCTGCCCAAAAGGATGCCCAGGACAGGCATTGCTCGTCTTCAGTAACATATCAACATCACTTGATAGTTGGAATAAATAGACTGCATTCATCACCACATCTTCTTAAGGTGCAGGCTTTATTTTCAAGTGTAGGGGTGTGTAGTATGAGGTTCTGCAGCAGCTGAGGTGTGCAGTATGAAATTCTGCAGAACAGTATGAGGTTCTGCCCCCCCCCAGGTTTGATCCTGGCTATGCCCATAGTGTGAATGTAGCCTGAGGATCTAGGCTTTAAGGCTTTATCTTAGCCAAGATAAGTCATAGCGTGTGTGTGTGTGTGTGTGTGTGTGTATATATATATATATATATATATATATATATATACACATACAGTATATATATATATACTGTATGTATATATATATATATATATACAGTGGGGCAAAAAAGTATTTAGTCAGTCAGCAATAGTGCAAGTTCCACAACTTAAAAAGATGAGAGGCGTCTGTAATTTACATCATAAGTAGACCTCAACTATGGGAGACAAACTGAGAAAAAAAAAATCCAGAAAATCACATTGTCTGTTTTTTTTTTCATTTTATTTGCATATTATGGTGGAAAATAAGTATTTGGTCAGAAACAAAATTTCATCTCAATACTTTGTGATACATCCTTTGTTGGCAATGACAGAGGTCAAACGTTTTCTGTAAGTCTTCACAAGGTTGCCACACACTGTTGTTGGTATGTTGGCCCATTCCTCCATGCAGATCTCCTCTAGATCAGTGATGTTTTTGGCTTTTCGCTTGGCAACACGGACTTTCAACTCCCTCCAAAGGTTTTCTATAGGGTTGAGATCTGGAGACTGGCTAGGCCACTCCAGGACCTTGAAATGCTTCTTACGAAGCCACTCCTTCGTTGCCCTGGCGGTGTGCTTTGGATCATTGTCATGTTGAAAGACCCAGCCATGTTTCATCTTCAATGCCCTTGCTGATGGAAGGAGGTTTTCACTCAAAATCTCACAATACATGGCCCCATTCATTCTTTCATGTACCCGGATCAGTCGTCCTGGCCCCTTTGCAGAGAAACAGCCCCAAAGCATGATGTTTCCACCACCATGCTTTACAGTAGGTATGGTGTTTGATGGATGCAACTCAGTATTCTTTTTCCTCCAAACACGACAAGTTGTGTTTCTACCAAACAGTTCCAGTTTGGTTTCATCAGACCATAGGACATTCTCCCAAAACTCCTCTGGATCATCCAAATGCTCTCTAGCAAACTTCAGACGGGCCTGGACATGTACAGGCTTAAGCAGTGGGACACGTCTGGCACTGCAGGATCTGAGTCCATGGTGGCGTAGTGTGTTACTTATGGTAGGCCTTGTTACATTGGTCCCAGCTCTCTGCAGTTCATTCACTAGGTCCCCCCGCATGGTTCTGGGATTTTTGCTCACCGTTCTTGTGATCATTCTGACCCCACGGGGTGGGATTTTGCGTGGAGCACCAGATCGAGGGAGATTATCAGTGGTCTTGTATGTCTTCCATTTTCTAATTATTGCTCCCACAGTTGATTTCTTCACTCCAAGCTGGTTGGCTATTGCAGATTCAGTCTTCCCAGCCTGGTGCAGGGCTACAATTTTGTTTCTGGTGTCCTTTGACAGCTCTTTGGTCTTCACCATAGTGGAGTTTGGAGTCAGACTGCTTGAGGGTGTGCACAGGTGTCTTTTTATACTGATAACAAGTTTAAACAGGTGCCATTACTACAGGTAATGAGTGGAGGAAAGAAGAGACTCTTAAAGAAGAAGTTACAGGTCTGTGAGAGCCAGAAATCTTGATTGCTTGTTTCTGACCAAATACTTATTTTCCACCATAATATGGAAATAAAATGAAAAAAAAACAGACAATGTGATTTTCTGGATTTTTTTTTCTCAGTTTGTCTCCCATAGCTGAGGTCTACCTATGATGTAAATTACAGACGCCTCTCATCTTTTTAAGTGGTGGAACTTGCACTATTGCTGACTGACTAAATACTTTTTTGCCCCACTGTTTATATTACAGACCAAAAGTTTGAACACCTTCTCAAGCAAAGCGTTTTCTTTATTTTCATGACTATAAAAATCGTAGATTCACTCTGAAGGCATCAAAACTATGAATTAACACATGTGGAATTATATAATTAACAAAAAAGTGTGAAACAACTGAAAATACTGTATGTCATATTCTAGGTTCTTCAAAGTAGCCACCTTTTGCTTTGATTTCTGCTTTGCACACTCTTGGCATTCTCTTGATGAGCTTCAAGAGGTAGTCACCGGAAATGGTTTTCTCTTCACAGGTGTGCCCTGTCAGGTTTAATAAGTGGGATTTCTTGCCTTATAAATGAGGTTGGGACCATCAGTTGTGTTGTGCAGAAGTCTGGTGGATACACAGGTGATAGTCCTACTGAATAGACTGTTAGAATTTGTATTATGGCAAGAAAAAAGCAGCTGAGTAAAGAAAAACGAGTGGCCATCATTTCTTTAAGAAATGAAGGTCAGTCAGTCCGAAAAATTGGGAAAACTTTGAAAGTGTCCCCAAGTGCAGTGGCAAAAAACATCAAGCGCTACAAAGAAACTGGCTCACATGAGGACCGCCCCAGGAAAGGAAGACCAAGAGTCACCTCTGCTGCGGAGGATAAGTTCATCCTAGTCACCAGCCTCAGAAATCGCAGGTTAACAGCAGCTCAGATTAGAGACCAGGTCAATGCCACACAGAGTTCTAGCAGCAGACACATCTCTACAACAACTGTTAAGAGGAGACTTTGTGCAGCAGGCCTTCATGGTAAAATAGCTGCTAGGAAACCACTGCTAAGGACAGGCAACAAGCAGAAGAGACTTGTTTGGGCTAAAGAACACAAGGAATGGATATTAGACCAGTGAAAATCTGTGCTTTGGTCTGATGAGTCCAAATTTGAGATCTTTGGTTGCAACCACCATGTCTTTGTGTGACGCAGAAAAGGTGAACGGATGGACTCTACATGCCTGGTTCCCACCGTGAAGCATGGAGGAGGAGGTGAGATGGTGTGGGGGTGCTTTACTGGTGACACTGTTGGGGATTTATTAAAAATTGAAGGCATACTGAACCAGCATGGCTACCACAGCATCTTGCAGCGGCATGCTATTCCATCCGGTTTGTGTTTAGTTGGACCATCATTTATTTTTCAACAGGACAATGACCCCAAGCACACCTCCAGGCTGTGTAAGGGCTATTTGACCAAGAAGGAGAGTGATGGGGTGCTACGCCAGATGACCTGGCCTCCACAGACACCAGACCTGAAACCAATCGAGATGGTTTGGGGTGAGCTGGACCGCAGAGTGAAGGCAAAAGGGCCAACAAGTGCTAAGCATCTCTGGGAACTCCTTCAAGACTGTTGGAAGACCATTTCCAGTGACTACCTCTTGAAGCTCGCCAAGAGAATGCCAAGAGTGTGCAAAGCAGTAATCAAAGCAAAAGGTGGCTACTTTGAAGAACCTAGAATATAAGACATGTTTTCAGATGTTTCACACTTTTATGTTAATTATATAATTCCACATGTGTTAATTCATAGTTTTGATGCCTTCAGAGTGAATCTGCAATTTTCATAGTCATGAAAATAAAGAAAACTCTTTGAATGAGAAGGTGTGTCCAAACTTTGGTCTGTACCGAATGTATGTAATCGATATTATACAGTGTATTACATATTTACAATTTATTACAGTTTTTTGTGTTCTAAAGTTGTATTCCAATAAATAGATATTATGTTCAATCTAAATATCTTGATTATTGGATCATAGAAATGATTAAATGTCTGATGCTCACATTGTACTACAATAAATTTTTCACTTAAATATAAGCAATATATGTGGGAGTTGGAGTCGTGGAGTCGAAGTCGGAGTTGGAGTCGGTGTAAGGCAAATTGAGGAGTCGGAGTCGCAGGTTTGGCTTACCGACTCCACAGCCCTGCTGGGTACAAAAACCGGTCACCTCCTAATAGAAAACAAAAAGAAGGCTGCAGAAACAAACTGAAAACAGAAACTAAGACTAGTGGAACCAGAGGTCCCAGCACTGCACTAATTAAACACACAGAAGGCAAAGCAAGGCTCCAAGCCAGACTTCAAGTGGATTAACACTGTTGTCCAGCAAGGAATGGGAGACAGGTGCAGGTTAGTAAAGGTTGATACCATCACCTGACCCAAGACAAACCCAGCACCAGGAGAAAAAGACCAGCAGCCAGGACACTACAAGAAAATGGCGGATAGTTACAAACTGAACAGATTCTAACACATGGCTCAGCACCACCCTACATCTCCTCCCTCATCTCAGTCCACCATCCTACCCGTGCCCTCCGTCCTGCGAATGACTTGAGGTTAACATCCTCAATAATCAGAACCTCCCACTCCCGTCTCCAAGACTTTTCACGTGCTGCGCCAATTTTTTGGAATGCACTACCCAGGTTAATTTGATTAATCCCCATTACCAACAATTTTAAGCGTGCCCTAAAAACGCATTTCTTCAGACTGGCCTAGCACCTCAATGCATTAGCCTAACTATCCTTGTGTTGCCCATTCAAAATTTTTACTATAACCAGGTTCCTCATATCATGTTCTCACATGCTTTATGCATTTAATAGCCCTCTGTGTCTGTACTGTTACATACTTAGGCTGATAACCGGTTCATGTAGCATTACATGAATACCCGATTTCTACACTATGGCTGGTCTCAACAACGAAAACAATTGTTACCATCTACCTTTGGTGTCTCCCTTTATCCTCATAGATTGTAAGCTTGCGAGCAGGGTCCTCATTCTTCTTGGTATCTGTTTTGATCTATGTGTTTATTGGTATGCTGTAATGTCTATTGTCTGTACAAGTCCCCTTGTAAAGTACTGCGGAATATGTTGGCGCTATAGAAATAAAATTATTATTATGATGATGTGCTTTACTAAAAAGTTCTTTCTTGGTCTCATCTGCCAACAAAACGCTCTCCCAGAAGCACATTGGCTTACTCATGTACATTTTAGCAAGCTGCAGTCTAGCTTTTCTATGTCTCTGACAGCAGTGGAATCCTCCTGGGTCTCCTGCCCATAGCATTTCATTTCACTGAAGTGTCTACAAATAGTTTGCGCTGACACTGAGGCACCCTGAGCCTGCAGGACAGCTTGAATTTCTTTTGAACTTGATTATGGCTGCTTATCCACCATTAGGACTATCCTGCTTTGCAACTTTTCATCAATTGTTCTCTGCCATCCACATCCAGGGAAATGTCCAGTCCCATGGGTTGTAATCTTCTTGATTATGTTGTCCACAATGGACAAAGGAACATTAAAATCTCTGGAAATGGATTTGTGACCTTGAGATTGTTGATATTTTCAACAATTTTGGCTCTCAAGTCCTCAGACAGTTCTCTTCTCCTCTCTCCTCCTCCACCAGGACCAGCACAGCGCCACCATTACGGATTGGCAGCATAACGCAGTAGAAGATCTCATTCACATGCTACATGCAATCTAGTTTTGTGCCTACAGCACTACGCTTCCAGGTGAGCACATATATATATATTGCCCACATATCTATTCCTACACATCTTTTATTGCGCTTAGGTAGCAGTCCTGTATTGTCTCTCTCCAACAGTTTCCTACAAAAAGTTCTCCTCTTTCTGTTCTCTATGCTTATTGTGGCACACATAGACACACAATGCAAAGATCTGATTTCAGGTGTGATTTTCATATCATCCATACCTGTTACTTGCCGCAGCTGAGTATGAAAGAGGATCACATGCTTGATAAAAAGTTGTTTACCCACAATTTTGGAAAGGTACCAACAATTGTGTTGGTCCCATTTTGTTTTTTTTGTGAAATTATGTCCAATTTGCCTTTTTTCCCATTTTTTGTGTTGTTCCAATACACACAAAGGAAATAAACATGTGTATAACAAAACTTGTCAGTGCAATGATTTCAGAAGGAGCCAACACTTTCGGCCATGACTGCATGTACACATGCAGACCTCCCCGCAGGCACTTTGTGCACATACACAAGCAGCCCTTTACGCAGGAACGTTATATACATACACACGCAGCCCTCGCGACACGCACGTTATATATATATACACATGCAGCCCTCCTCGCAGGCACATTATGTATAACACACACGCAGCCCTCCCTGCAGGCACATTATATACAGTGCCTACAAGTAGTATTCAACCCCCTGCAGATTTAGCAGGTTTGATAAGATGCAAATAAGTTAGAGCCTTCAAACTTCACACAAGAGCAGGATTTATTAACAGATGCATAAATCTTACAAACCAAAAAGTTATGTTGCTCAGTTAAATTTTAATAAATTTTAAACATACAAGTGTGGGTCAATTATTATTCAACCCCTAGGTTTAATATTTTGTGGAATAACCCTTGTTTGCAATTACAGCTAATAATCGTCTTTTATAAGACCTGATCAGGCCGGCACAGGTCTCTGGAGTTATCTTGGCCCACTCCTCCATGCAGATCTTCTCCAAGTTATCTAGGTTCTTTGGGTGTCTCATGTGGACTTTAATCTTGAGCTCCTTCCACAAGTTTTCAATTGGGTTAAGGTCAGGAGACTGACTAGGCCACTCCAACACCTTGATTTTTTGCCTCTTGAACCAGGCCTTGGTTTTCTTGGCTGTGTGCTTTGGGTCGTTGTCTTGTTGGAAGATGAAATGACGACCCATCTTAAGATCCTTGATGGAGGAGCTGAGGTTCTTGGCCAAAATCTCCAGGTAGGCCGTGCTATCCATCTTCCCATGGATGCGGACCAGATGGCCAGGCCCCTTGGCTGAGAAACAGCCCCACAGCATGATGCTGCCACCACCATGCTTGACTGTAGGGATGGTATTCTTGGGGTCGTATGCAGTGCCATCCAGTCTCCAAACGTCACGTGTGTGGTTGGCACCAAAGATCTCGATCTTGGTCTCATCAGACCAGAGAACCTTGAACCAGTCTGTCTCAGAGTCCTCCAAGTGATCATGAGCAAACTGTAGACGAGCCTTGACATGACGCTTTGAAAGTAAAGGTACCTTACGAGCTCGTCTGGAACGGAGACCATTGCGGTGGAGTACGTTACTTATGGTATTGACTGAAACCAATGTCCCCACTGCCATGAGATCTTCCCGGAGCTCCTTCCTTGTTGTCCTTGGGTTAGCCTTGACTCTTCGGACAAGCCTGGCCTCGGCACGGGAGGAAACTTTCAAAGGCTGTCCAGGCCGTGGAAGGCTAACAGTAGTGCCATAAGCCTTCCACTTCCGGATGATGCTCCCAACAGTGGAGACAGGTAGGCCCAACTCCTTGGAAAGGGTTTTGTACCCCTTGCCAGCCTTGTGACCCTCCACGATCTTGTCTCTGATGGCCTTGGAATGCTCCTTTGTCTTTCCCATGTTGACCATGTATGAGTGCTGTTCACAAGTTTGGGGAGGGTCTTAAATAGTCAGAAAAGGCTGGAAAAAGAGATAATTAATCCAAACATGTGAAGCTCATTGTTCTTTGTGCCTGAAATACTTCTTAATGCTTTAGGGGAACCAAACAGAATTCTGGTGGTTTGAGGGGTTGAATAATAAATGACCCTCTGAATAAACTTTTCACAATTTAAAAAAAAATTAAACAAAGAAATAACATTCTTTTTTGCTGCAGTGCATTTCACACTTCCAGGCTGATCTACAGTCCAAATGTCACAATGCCAAGTTAATTCCGAATGTGTAAACCTGCTAAATCTGCAGGGGTTGAATACTACTTGTAGGCACTGTATACACATGCATTCCTCCAGGCAGACACCTTATACAGTGCCTTGCGAAAGTATTCGGCCCCCTGGAACTTTTCAACCTTTTCCCACATATCATGCTTCAAACATAAAGATACCAAATGTAAATTTTTGGTGAAGAATCAACAAGTGGAACACAATTGTGAAGTTGAATGAAATTTATTGGTTATTTTACATTTTTGTGGAAATTCAAAAACTGAAAATTGGGGCGTGCAATATTATTCGGCCCCTTTAACTTAATACTTTGTTATGCCACCTTTTGCTGCGATTATAGCTGCAAGTCGCTTGGGGTATGTCTCTATCAGTTTTGTACATCGAGAGACTGAAATTCTTGCCCATTCTTGCTTGGCAAACAGCTCGAGCTCAGTGAGGTTTGATGGAGATCATTTGTGAACAGCAGTTTTCAGCTCTTTCCACAGATTTTCGACTGGATTCAGGTCTGGACTTTGACTTGGCCATTCTAACACCTTGATACGTTTATTTGTGAAACATTCCATTGTAGATTTTGCTTTATGTTTGGAATCATTGTGTTATTGGTATACAAATCTACGTCCCAGTCTCAGGTCTTTTGCAGACTCCAACAGGTTTTCTTCACGAATGGTCCTGTATTTGGCTCCATCCACCTTCCCATCAATTTTAACCATTTTACCTGTCCCCGCTGAAGAAAAGCAGCCCCAAACCATGATGCTGCCACCACTATGTTTGACAGTGGGGATGATGTGTTCAGGGTGATGAGCTGTGTTGCCTTTACTCCAAACATATCGTTTGGCATTGTTGCCAAAAAGTACGATTTTGGTTTCATCTGACCAGAGCACCTTCTTCCACATGTTTGGTTTGTCTCCCAGGTGGCTTGTTGCAAACTTTAAACAACACATTTTATGGATACCTTTGAGAAATAGCTTTCTTCTTGCCACTCTTCCATAAAGGCCAGATTTGTGCAGTGTACGACTGATTGTTGTCCTATGGACAGACTGTCCCACCTCAGCTGTAGATCTCTGCAGTTCATCCAGAGTGATCATGGGCCTCTTGGCTGCATCTCTGATCAGTCTTCTCCTTGTTTGAGATGCAAGATTAGAGGGACGGCCAGGTCTTGGTAGATTTGCAGTGGTGTGATACTCCTTCCATTTCAATACGATCGCTTGCACAGTGCTCCTTGGGATGTTTAAAGTTTTGGAAATCATTTTGTATCCTCGCAGGTACATTTTATTTCTACACACATAGTCATCCCCACAGGCACAATACATATACAGTGGCATGTAAAAGTTTGGGCGCCCCTGGTCGAAATTACTGTTAGCAGTTAAGAGAAGTTGAAGATGAAATGATCTCTAAAAGGGCTATAGATACAGGTGACACATTTCCTTTTTATTTAAGACAAAAATAAAAATATTGTTTTTTTTTTACATTTTATCCCCTTCACCTGTTTTCACCTTCATGACTGGGCCACATTTTACAATTCTGACCAATGTCACTTTATAAGTTAATAACTCTGGAATGCTTCAACGTTTCCAACTGATTCAGAGATTGTTTTTTTCGTGACATATTCTACTTCATGATAACTGTAAAATTTATTCGATATTACTTGTCTGTGAAAAAAAAAACGGAAATTTACCAAAGATTTTACAATTTTCAAACTTTTAAATTTTGTGCCCTTTAATCAGAGAGTCATGTCACACAAAATAGTTAATAAATAACATTTACACATGAAGACTTTACATTAGCACAATTTTTGAAATATATATTTTTTTTTGTTAGGAAGTTATAAAGGTTAAACCTTAACCAGCGATTTCTAATTTTTCCAACAAAATTTACAAAACCATTTTTTTAGGGACCACATCACATTTGAAGTAATTTTGAGGGGTCTATATGTCGGAAAATACCCAAAATTGACACAGTTCTAAAAATTGAACCCCTCAAGGTGCTCAAAACCACATTCAAGAGGTTTAACCCTTTAGGTGCTTCACAGGAATTTTTGCAATGTGGAAGGAAAAAATTAACATTTAACTTTTTTTTCACAAAAATTAGACCAACATTTTTCAATTTTCACAATGGTAACAAAAGAAAATAGACATCAAAATTTGTTGTGCAATGTATCTTGAACACACCGATACTTAATATGTTCGGGAAAACCACTGTTTAGGTGCATGGTAGGGCTCGGAAGGAGCGCCATTTGACTTTTTGAATGTAAAATCTGCTAGAATCATTAGCGGACTCCATGTCGCGTTTGGAGAGCTCCTGATGTGTCCAAACAGTGGAAACCCCCCAGAACTGATGCCATTCTGGAAACTAAAATATTCAGAATTGAGAGTCCTCAGTGGTTGATACCTTTTAATGGCTAACTGAAAAGATGGTAACACATTGCAAGCTTTCGAGACTACTCAGGTCTCTTCTTCAGGCTAGACTAATACAAAATCTGAAGAGTCACATATTTATGCACAATACAACACAGAAAAAATGCAATGAATAAGACAAGTGACGTGAAGCAGAACTATCAATTTTCTGTGTTGTATTGTGCATAAATATGTGACTCTTCAGATTTTGTACTAGTCTAGCCTGAAGAAGAGACCTGAGTAGTCTCGAAAGCTTGCAATGTGTTACCATCTTTTCAGTTAGCCATTAAAAGGTATCAACCACTGAGGACTCTCAATTCTGAATATTTTTCTATCTACTGGCTAACACGGTACAAAGATATACATCTTTCCTGTATCATTCTGGAAACTAGACATCTTAAGGAACTTATCTAGATGTGTGGTGAGCACCTTGAACCCCCAGGTGCTTCACAGAAGTTTATAACACTGAGCCGTAAAAATTAAAAAATCACATTTTTCACTCAAATATATGCCTTTCAACGGTGGTAGTTAAGCGTACTTAACCCCTTCATGACCCAGCCTATTTTGACCTTAATGACCTGGCCATTTTTTGCAATTCTGACCAATGTCCCTTTATGAGGTAATAACTCTGGAACGCTTCAACGCATCCTAGCGATTCCGAGATTGTTTTTTCGTGACATATTGGGCTTCATGTTAGTGGTAAATTTAAGTCGATAGTTTTTGCGTTTATTTGTGAAAAAAATGGAAATTTGGCGAAAATTTTGAAAATTTTGCAATTTTCAAAATTTGAATTTTTATTCTGTTAAACCAGAGAGTTATGTGACACAAAATGGTTAATAAATAACATTTCCCACATGTCTACTTTACATCAGCATAATTTTGGAAACAACATTTTTTTTCGTTAGGAAGTTATAAGGGTTAAAAGTTGACCAGCGATTTCTCATTTTTACAACAAAATTTACAAAACCATTTTTTTTAGGGACCACCTCTCATTTGAAGTCACTTTAAGGGGTCTATATGGCAGAAAATACCCAAAAGTGACACCATTCTAAAAACTGCACCCCTCAAGCTACTCAAAACTACATTCAAGAAGATTATTAACCCTTCAGGTGCTTCACAGGAACTAAAGCAACATGGAATGAAAAAATGGACATTTTAATTTTTCCAACCAAAATTTTCTTTTAGCATCATTTTTTTCATTTTCACATGGGTAACAGGATAAAATGTATCCTAGAATTTGTTGGGCAATTTCTCCTGAGTACACCGATACCTCATATGTGGTCATAAACCACTGTTTGGGCGCATGGCAGGGCTCAGAAGGCAAGGAGCGCCATTTGACTTTTTGAATGGAAAATATGCTTGAATATTTAGCGGTTGCCATGTCGCGTTTGGAGAGCCCCTGTGTGCCTAAACATTGGAGCTCCCCCACAAGTGACCTCATTTTGGAAACTAGACCCTCCAAGGAACTTATCTAGATGCATAGTGAGCACTTTGAACCCCCAGGTGCTTCACAAATTGATCCGTAAAAAAAAAAGTACTTTTTTTTTTCACAAAAATTTTATTTAGCCTCAGTTTTTTCATTTTCACATGGGCAACAGGATAAAATGGATCCTAAAATTTGTTGGGCAATTTTTCCTGAGTACTCATATGTGGTCATAAACCACTGTTTGGGCGCACGGCAGGGCCCGGAAGGGAAGGAGCGCCATGTGACTTTTTGATTGGAAAATTAGCTCCAATCGTTAGCGGACACCATGTCGCATTTGGAGAACCCCTGTGTGCCCAAACATTGGAGATCCCCCACAAGTGACCCCATTTTGGAAACTAGACCCCCAAAGGAACTTATCTAGATGTGTGGTGAGCACTTTGAACCCCAAAGTGCTTCACAGACGTTTATAACGCAGAGCAGTGAAAATAAAAAATCATTTTTTTTGCTCAAAAATGATTTTTTAGCCCGCTATTTTTTATTTTCACAAGGCTAACAGGAGAAATTGAACCACAAAAGTTGTTGTGCAATTTGTCCTGAGTACACCGATACCCCATATGTGGGGGGGAACCACTGTTTGGGAGCACGGGAGAGCTCAGAAGGGAAGGAGCGCCATTTTGGAATGCAGACTTTGATGGAATGTTCTGCGGGCGTCATGTTGCGTTTGCAGAGCCCCTGTGTGCCTAAACAGTAGAACCCCCCACAAGTGACCCCATTTTGGAAACTAGAACCCCCAAGGAGCTTATCTAGATGTGTAGTGAGCACTCTGAACCCCCAAGTGCTTCACAGAAGTTTATAAACGCAGAGACATGAAAATAAAATTTTTTTTTTTTTTTCCTCAAAAATGATTTTTTAGCCCGCTATTTTTTTATTTTCCCAAGGGTAACAGGATAAATTGGACCCCAAAAGTTGTGGTCCAGTTTGTCCTGAGTACGCTGGTAAGCCATATGTGGGGGGAAACCACTGTTTGAGCGCACGGCATGGCTCAGAAGGGAAGGAGCGTCATTTGACTTTTTGAATGGAAAATTAGCTCCAGTCGTTAGCGGACACCATGTCGTGTTTGCAGAGCCCCTGTGTGCGTAAACTTTGGAGCTCCCCCACAAATGACCCCATTTTGGAAACTAGACCCCCTAAGGAACTTATCTAGATGCATAGTGAGCACTTTGAACCCCCAGGTGCTTCACAGAAGTTTATAACGTAGAGCCGTTAAAATAAAAATATTTTTTCCTCAAAAATTTTTTTAGCCTGCTATTTTTTATTTTCACAAGGGTAACAGGATAAATTGGACCCCAAAAGTTGTTGTCCAGCTTGTCGTGAGTACGCTGGTACCCCATATGTGGGGGGGACCACTGTTTGGGCACACGTTGGGGCTTGGAAGGGAAGTAGTGACGTTTTGAAATGCCGACTTGATGGAGTGGTCTGTGGGCGTCATATTACGTTTGCAGAGCCCCTGATGTACCTAAACAGTGCAAACCCCCCACAAATGACCCCATTTTGGAAACTAGATAACCCAAGGAACTAATCTAGATGTGTGGTGAGCACTTTGAACCCCCAAGTGCTTCACAGAAGTTTATAACGCAGAGCCGTGAAAATAAAAAATAATTTTTTTTCCTCAAAAAATAATTTTTAGTCCACAATTTTTTTTTTTCACAAGGGTAACAGGATAAATTGGACCCCAAAAGTTGTTGTCCAGTGTGTCCTGAGAACGCTGGTAACCCATAAGTGGGGGGGACCACTGTTTGGGCACACATTGGGGCTCGGAAGGGAAGTAGTGACGCTTTGAAATGCCGACTTGATGGAGTGATCTGTGGGCGTCATATTACGTTTGCAGAGCCCCTGATGTACCTAAACAGTGCAAACCCCCCACAAATGACCCCATTTTGGAAACTAGCTCACCCAAGGAACTAATCTAGATGTGAGGTGAGCACTTTGAACCCCCAAGTGCTTCACAGAAGCTTATAACACAGAGCCGTGAAAATAAAAAATATTTTTTTTTCTTCAAAAAATGATTTTTAGTCCACTATTTTTTATTTTCACAAGGGTAACAGGATAAATTGTATGCCAAAAGTTGTTGTCCAGTGTGTCCTGAGTACGCTGGTACCCCATAAGTGGGGGGGACCACTGTTTGGGCACACGTTGGGGCTCGGAAGGGAAGTAGTGACGTTTTGAAATGCCGACTTGATGGAATGGTCTGTGGGCATCATGTTACGTTTGCAGAGCCCCTGATGTACCTAAATAGTGCAAACCCCCCACAAATGACCCCATTTTGGAAACTAGATCACCCAAGGAACTAATCTAGATGTGTGGTGAGCACGTTGAACCCCCAAGTGCTTCACAGAAGTTTATAACGCAGAACCGTGAAAATAAAAAATCATTTTTTTTCCACAAAAATAATTTTAGCCCCCATTTTTTTATTTTCCCAAGGGTAACAGGAGAAATTAGACCCCCAAAGTTGTTGTGCAATTTTTCCTGAGTACGCTGATACCCCATAAGTGGGGGTACACCACTGTTTGGGCACACGTCGGGGCTCGAAATGGAGGGAGCACCATTTGACTTTTTGAGCGCAATATTGGCTGGAATAAATGGTGGCTCCATGTCGCGTTTGGAGACCCCGTGATGTGCCTAAACAGTGGAAACCCCTCAATTCTATCTGCAACCCTAACCCTAATCCCAACCCTAATCATAACCCTAACCACAACCCTAATCCCAACACACCCCTAACGAAATCCCAACTCTAACCCTAACCACAAGCCTAACCGTATTCCCAACCCTAACCCTAATCCCAATTCTAACCCTAACCCTAATTCCAACCCTAACCCTTAGTCCAACCCTAACCCTATATCTAACCCTAACCCTAATTCCAACCCTAGCCCTAACCCTAGCCCTAACCCTAGCCCTAGCCCTAATGGAAAAAAAAAAAAAAAAAAATTATTTTATTATTTGTCCCTACCTATGGGGGTGATAAGGGGGGCGGTGATTTACTTTTTCTTATTTTGATCACTATGAAAGTTTATCATAGTGATCAAAATAAATGAATGAATCTGCAGCATTGCAGATTCGATTCGGCGCACTGCGCATGCGCCCGCCATCTTCCAAGATGGCGGCGCCCATGACGCTGGACGGCGGGACACGGGGACGGATAGCGGGAGGTCGGAGGCACAAAGGAGGGTGAGAGGGGGTGATCGGAGGGCGGAGGGAAGGCGAGGGGGGCAGATTATGACGGCGGCTGCCGATCGGTGCCGTCAGACGGTGGCGGCAGCCGATCGGTGCCGTCAGTCGATGTGGGGGGGGTCGGGTCTCGGTCTCCAGCCATGTCCGATGCTATTTCAGCATCGGCCATGGCTGGATTGTAATATTTCACCAATTTTCATTGGTGAAATATTACAATCGCTCTGATTGGCAGTTTCACTTTTAACAGCCAATGAGAGCGATCCTAGGCACGTGGGGGCTAAGCCACGCCTCCAGGTGTTAACTCTGAAGGGTCCTTTGTGTGCGGGTCGGGTGACCTTTCAGTGACCCCGGTCAGCCGACCCGCAGGGGGGCAATCAATTCATGACGTTCATTCACAGCGCTGTGGAAAAAGTGTATAGCGCCCCCCCAGAGTCGGATATTCTCCAGGGTCTCAGCTTCCGGGGGTAGCCGAGACCCCAGAGAACATGATTCAAGTCGTTTTTTACCAACTCCGCTTTTGCGATCACCGTTATTAACCGTATAACGGCAATTGCAAAAAAAAGCTGTGATTTTTGCATTTAATTTCTCCTCTGATGTGATCGAACATCAGTGGAGAGAGAAATAGGGTCCTCGATCCCACCGATACCTCCCGGTGGTCCTCGGGCCCTCCTGCATCCTCCGGTAGTTGCCACCATCTTGGTCCGGGAAGAAAATGGTGGGCACATGCGCAGTGCACCCGCCGAATCTGCCGGCCGACATATTCCATTCATTCATTCAATATGCATTGTGATCACTGTGATAAACCCTATCACAGTGATTAAAATAAAAAAATAGTAAATACCCCCCCCCCGTATCACCCCCTTAGTTAGGGAAATATAATCAAATATAGAAAATATATTTATTTTAATATTTCCATTAGGGTTAGGGTTAGAATTAGGGTTATGGTTAGAATTAGGGTTAGGGTTAGAAATAGAGTTGGAATTAGGGTTAGGGTTAGAATTAGGGTTAGAATTAGGGTTAGGGATTAGCATTAGGGTTAGGGTTGGAATTAGGGTTAGGGTTAGGGTTGGGATTAGGTTTAGGATTAGGGTTAGGGATTAGGGTTGGGATTAGGTTTAGGGGTGTGTTAGGGTTAGGGGTTGGAGCTAGAATTGAGGGGTTTCCACTATTTACCAACTTTGGAGGTCTGATTTCTCCTGTTACCCATGGGAAAGTCTGCATTCCAAAATGGCGCTCCTTCCCTTCCGAGCTCTCCCATGTGCCCAAACAGTGGATCCCTCCCCACATATTGGGTATCAGCATACTCAGGACAAATTGCACAACAACTTTTGTGGTCCAATTTCTCCTATTACCCTTGGGAAAATAAAAAATAGCGGGCTAAAAAAATCATTTTTGAGGAAAAAAATTTTTTTATTTTCACAGCTCAGCGTTATAAACTTCTGTGAAGCTCTTGGAGGTTCAAAGTGCTCACCACACATCTAGATTAGCTCCTTTGGGGGGTTTAGTTTCCAAAATGGGATCACTTTTGGGGGGTTTCTACTGTTTAGGCACATCAGGGGCTCTGCAAATGCAACATGACGCCCGTAGAACATTCCATCAAAGTCTGCATTCCAAAATGGCGCTCCTTCCCTTCCGAGCTCTCCCATGTGCCCAAACAGTGGTCCCCCCATATATGGAGTATCAGCGTACTCAGGACAATTTGCACAACCACTTTTGTGGTCCAATTTCTCCTGTTACCCTAGGGAAAATAAAAAATAGCGGGCTAAAAAATCATTTTTGAGGAAAAAAAATAGAATTAGTCTTACCGGTAATTTGGTTTCTAGGAACCTTCCACGACAGCATAGGGAGGTTGCCTCTTTGCCCTGATGGGGGACAGGAAACACAGAGAGGGTAAAAGGCCCTCCCACCTCCCACTTGCCAGTTACTTATAGTTGAAACCATAGCACCGGTTTACCTTTGGAATCCCAGATTTTTCATCCAGGAACATAGGGAGGGAATTAGCGCTAACGTGGAAGGTTCCTAGAAACCGAATTACCGGTAAGACTAATTCTATTTTCTCTAGTTACCTTCCACGACAGCATAGGGAGGAATACCAACTAATTCAACACTAGGGTGGGATAACGTCCTGGAGTACTTTCCGGTCAAAGGCTAGATCCCTATTGGATGATACGTCCAATCTATAATGTTTGGAGAAAGCGTGTAGCGAAGACCATGTCGCAGCCCTGCAGATCTGCTCCGCAGATGCGCCTGCTTTTACTGCCCAGGAGACTGATGTGGACCTTGTTGAGTGGGCCCTGACCCCTGCAGGGGGTGACTTATTTTGAGCGAGATATGCTTCTGCTATGGCTCTCTTGATCCAATTAGAGATAGTGATTTTTGCCACCTTTTTCCCCTTATCCTGACCGGACTGATGAATATACACATTTTCTGATCAACTCTCAAGAGCTGGTTTGCTGTAAAGGTACTGTCACACTTAGCGATGCACCAGCGATCCCGACCAGCGATATGACGCGGTCAGGATCGCTGGTGCATCGCTAAGGGTTCGTTAGTGAGCTGCCACATAGGCAGATCTCACTAGCGACATCGCTGGGGACGGGGGTCGCTACTTACCTGTCACACCAGGCGATCCTGCGTCCTCCCGCCCGGCTCCATGCGTCGCTCGTCGTCACAGCAGGAAGCGCCGCAGGAAGCTGACGACGAGAAACAGTCCTGGACGTTCTCGCGCGATCGGCGATAACCAGCGGGGAAGCGGGTCGTAGGTAAGTATCAGACACAGCGATATCGCTAGCAATGTCGCTATAACGTCACAAGTTATAGCGATATTGCTAGCGATATCTCTTAGTGTGACATGCCCTTTAGTAATGTAGGACAATGCGTCAGACGTCGTGAGTGTGGAATTTCTCCTCCTTCAAGTTTGCTGGATTTTGGCAAAAGGATGGTAGGACGATTTCTTGGGAACGGTGGAAATCAGAGACTACTTTCGGAAGAAAGGAAGGGTCAAGACGAAGAACTATTGAGTCATCTCTAATTAATAAAAAAGGCTCCCTTATTGATAGGGCTTGTAATTCTCCCACTCTTCTAGCCGTGGTTATAGCCACCAAGAAGGCCGTCTTGTATGCAAGGATTTGGGGAGAACAAGGGGACAAGGGTTCGAACGGTGGACCTGTGAGCCCCTGGAGCACTAGGTTAAGATCCCATGAGGGAGCTACTAACTGTTTCTTTGGGTTCATTCTGAGGGCCGATGTCATGAATCTTTTGATCCAGGTCAAAAACCGAGCTCAGAGCAGAGACTTGAACCTTTAGACTACTAGGTCTAAGACCGATCTCTAGGCCCATCTGTAGAAAACCCAGGATTTGTGAAATATTTGGGCGAAGTGGATCCGGTAGGTTGGGAGACAAAAGCATGAAAATTTCTTCCAGACCTTATTGTAGATAGCATTGATTACTGGCTTTCTGGATCTCTGTAGAGTAGCAATTACTGAGTCTGACAACCCTTTGGCTCTCAGCACCTGGGCTTCAGTAACGAAGCAGCTAGTTTCCACTTCTGGGGATCCAAGTGATGAATGGGCCCCTGTGAGAGGAGGTCGTCCTCCACTGGTAACTGAACCGGGCCGTCTATCTGCAGCTCGATGATCAGATTGATCCAACTCCTTTTTGGCCATAATGGGGCTACCAGGATAGTTGGGGTCCGATTCTCTGGGATTTTTCGTAGCACTTTTGCTAGAATTGGAATTGGTGGGACCACACAAGCCAGGCGAAAGTCCCATTTCTAGGCTAAGGCATCTACTCCCCTGGAATTTTCCCTGGGGTTTAGGGAGAAAAAGGCTTCGACTTGTGCGTTTTGGCGAGACGCAAAGAGATCTATCTCTGGTAGGCCCCACCTGTCTACCAGTATTTTGAAGCTTCGTCTGTTCAGGCCCCTTTCCCCCAGGCTGGATGTCTTGGCGACTTAGAAAGTCCGCCTGGATGTTGGAAGAACCTTTCAAATGGACTGCTGTCAGAGACAGTAGGTTTTTTGGTCCAACAGAATATTCGACTGGAAATAATTCTTAGGTTGTTGAACCTTGTACTTCACTGGTGCTTGATATGAGCAACTGTAGTTATGATGTTCGAATATATTCGGATGTGTTGTCCCGTGATCTGGCGACCTGCTGCCAGAAGGGCCTCCTCTACAGCCTTCAACTCTCTGAAGTTGGATGATTTTTTGCTCGTTCTTTGATCCCAGAGTCCCTGGAAAGGGGATATGACTTATCATGTCCCCCCAGCCCCTCTTGCAGGCATCTGATGTAATTGAAATCGGCGGGTCCTGAGTCCAGCTCACGCCTTTGTGAAGGTTTTTGGGGTTTAACCACCATGCCAGGGAGGCCCTTACACGACCGTGAGTGTGTATTCTTTTGTTCAGGGTACTGGGAAGACCATTCCAGTTCTCCAGAATATGAGCCTGAAGAACTATGGAGTGGGCTTGTGCCCATGCCACCGATTGAATGCAGGCTGTCATGGAGCCTAAGACTGACATGCCCTCCCAAAGTATAGGGGATCTCAGGCCCCTGAATCTTGAGACCTTTGCTATTATGGCCAGACAATGGTCCTCTGGAAGAAAGGATGTTTGTTTTGTTTTTTTGTTTTGTGAGTCTAGCAGTACTCCCAGGAATTTTCTGGTCTTGGAGGGCTGCAGCTGAAGCTTTTTCAGGTTCGGAATCCAACCCAGAGATAGGAGTTAGGATATCGAGAGTCCTCGATGCGTGAGATTCTAGGGTCGCCGCGGTGGAGGCTACTATCAGTAAGTCGTCCAGCTAAGGCACTATACAGAAGCCTTGACTCTGGATGTAAGACACCGCCTCCCCCATTATCTTGGAGAAGACTCTTGGCGCTGACGAGATGCCGAAGGGAAGGACATTGAACTGATTGAGCTCCACCTGCCGGCACCCCTGTACCGTAAACCTGGGATATTTTCTGTGTCTCGGGTGGATTGGGACATCGAAGTAGGCGTCCTTCAAGTCGATGGTCGACATGACAAAGTGAGGCCCGATCAGAGGAATGGGTGACTTTACTGATTCCATCTTGAATTTGTGGTATTTTACTTGCCGATTCAGCCCCTTTAAATTTATAATGATACTTGCCTCCCCTGAAGGCTTTTTTAGAAGAAATAGCCGGGAGTAGTGGCCTAGGCCCCACTCTGATTCTGGAACCGGAGAGATCGCATTTGATTTTACAAGATCTCTGAGGCCTGCTAAAAGCATTGCTTGGTCTTTTGGAGCTGGAAGGGAGATGACTTTTAGACCCTGTGGAGGGGAGGAGTTTAACTCTATCAGTAGACCCTCTTTGATGACATTGAGGACCCAGTGACAACAGGTGATGGCTTGCCACTGATGAATGTATTTTGAGAGTCTCCCCCCCACCGGGTCAGAGTCATTGTTTATCTTGTTGGGGCTGTTGCTGAGGGACAAGAATATTTTCCCCCTACCTTTCGCGTAGCTCCACCTCCCGGTCTTACCCTTCCCCCTTGATTGGGAGGTTTGAGGCTGTGAGGTACGAAAAAAACGCTATTTGGGGGATTTTTGTTCCGGGAGGGTTTTTTTCTTGTCAGAGGCTTTTTCTAGAATTTCATCTAGCGTAGGCCCAAAAACATACTCTCATTTAAAGGGTATGGCACATAATTTGGCTTTGGAGGTAATTTCATCGCTCTACATTTTGAGCCAAAGAGCTCTTCTAGCGGAGTTGGATTGTACAAGCGATCTGGCGGCAACTCTGATATATTCCATAGAGGCATCCGCTAAAAACCCAGTGGCGCTATGTAGTATAGGCAGGGAGTCCAGCAGTTCACCCCTAGAGGTACCCTGGGATATATGGGTTTCTAATTCCTCTAACCAGCAGGAGAGAGCTCTGGCCATGCAGGTGGAGGCTATGTTTCCCTTTAAAGCAGAAGTGGATGTCTCCCAAGACTTCTTGTGGAGGCTCTCCATCTTTCTGCCATTGGATCTTTTAATTGCGAGGAATATTCAAAATGGAGAGCGGTTCTTTTCGCAACCCTTGCCACCTGTATGTAAACCTTGGGAATGTCCCATCTAATGGAATAACCTTCCAGGGGAAATCTATGTTTCAGCTCTGAGAGGGTTCTGAGGCGCTTCTCTGGCAGTTCTCCTGAGAAATCATGTCAAGGATATTAGCATGCATCGGGAACCCTATACGTTTCCCTGTTTTTAGCCCGCCAAACATCTGGTCTTGAATGGACTGAGGTTCTGATTCCTCTTCCAAACCCATAGTGCTGCGTACAGCAGACACCAGCTCCTCAATATGGTCAGAGGCAAAAAGGTATTTCCTGGTTTCAGGGGCCTTAGATGATACTGGTTCTTCCCATTTACCAGAGGATGACGTATAGGACAGGTCTGATTCAGACTCAGAGTCCTCAATTTGTATCTTCCTCTTCTTCCCTGGAGAAGGGGGTGGTGGGGGTGGAGGAGTAAAAGCTGCCAGGGAGGACTGCACCTCCTGTTTGACCAGTGAGCGAATCTGTTCCAGAAGGAAGGGTTGCTCTGCTCTAACTACTTTGTCAATGCATGTTTGGCAGAGTGTCTTATCCCATAGGGAGGGTAGCTTTATATTAGAGATGGTGTACTTTTATCTGTTAGTGGCTCTGGGGGTAGACTTGTCTCCCTAAAACAAGAGGGAGAGCATCCCGCGGGGCCTGGGGGTACTCGGTACCGGGCCCGTCGACTTCAATGGGGGACGGTGTCACGGCGGCGGCGACCCAGTCTGTGGCCCAGAGATGTCCAGTAATTAAAATAGGGGAAAGTTGTGTGGTAAAAATGAAAATAAAGTTATTAGATGGTGAAATACGTGAGGCACCTGTGGTATTCTGGTCAGAGGTGACCAGCGCTGCGGTGTTGTTCCTCTGGGATGGATGTTGGGCGCAGCTATGATGTTGTAGCCCTCCACAGGTAGGGCTGTAGTCCCAGGGCAAAGATGTTAAATAAATAGTAAAAATGGCTGTAAACGCTGGGGTGCAGAGAAATGAGAGAAAGACACAGAGAGGTGCAGTTTCTTTACCTTTTTACTGGTAATAGGTTGCAGTCCGGAGTACCACATACAGGTGATGGAATGAGTCCGGCTCGCCTGGAGGCATTCAGGGGATCCACCTTGCCAGGTGGGGATTTAGGACCTTCCTTTCTGCGCTTTGTGTGTGGGTCTCCGCTGTATATACAGTAACTATGCTGCGACCCTCTATTCGTGATGGTTTCACTAACCTGTACGGCTGTCAGCGTGAGCCTATTCCACGGGTACCGTCCTTTTCACCATCAGCCCTGGGCTCCTTATCCTCTGACTTGCCCTCAGGTGTTCAATGTGCACAGGAATTTACAATCCCCTGTACTTTCAGATTCAGCTATCAGGGCGTACAGCTCCTGTCAGCCTAAGACTCTGATGTCCCTTTTCTCTTTATTAGCGCTTCACTCAGGGGTCTGCTATATGCAGTATTTTAGCTTCCCTAGAGACTCTCAGTCTCTGCTCTTGTCCTTTCCCTCTTCACAGATCAGCTCTGCCTATCGAGCTCCTCTCAGATCAGCTCCCTGTCTTCATCTGACAGGATCTTCCAGAAAGATCTCTTTACCTCACGTCCTCACGTTTAAACAGTTATTTCTCCTCACAGCTGCTTCGTTTCCATGACAACCCCCTCAGCTGACTTCTAGCTGACTCACCAACCCCCTCTGCTGGCCAGAATTTATAAGGCATCTCCCTTTTCTGACCTGCAGCAGGAAATTGTGATTCAATCTATGCTGCCTGGCATGGGGGTCCCTTTCTGCCTCCAAGCATGACTTTACACATTAGAGGGAGGTAATGTCACTGTGACAACCGGTCTCTGGGGTGTCAAAACAGGTCTGATTCAGACTCAGAGTCCTCAATTTGTATCTTCCTCTTCTTCCCTGGAGAAGGGAGTGGTGGGGGTAGATGAATAAAGGCTGCCAGGGAGGACTGCACCTCCTGTTTGACCAGTGAGCGAATCTGTTCCAGAAGGAAGGGTTGCTCTGCTCTAACTACTTTGTAAATGCATGTTTGGCAGAGTGTCTTATTCCATAGGGAGGGTAGCTTTATATTACAGATGGCGTACTTTTTTCCGTTAGTGGCTCTGGGGGTAGACTTGTCTCCCTAAAACAAGAGGGAGAGAGGTATCAGAAGAAAACCCCCTAGGACTCTCCTCCCAAGGACCCACTCCCCGCATACAACTTACTGTAGCAGGGGCAGCGCTGGACTCTGCAGGTGCAGGGCATGAAGTGCCTTCCATACTGGTAGGGTATTAGTCTTACCTCTGTTGTGACTTTGGGCAGGTTTAGATGCGGTCAGCCCCTGCCCCCAGTGTGATTGGGTTCCCCAACCCCTCCTGGATCTATGTGCAGGCTGCTCAGCCCCCAGCAGCATGGAACGCAAGTCCCGGAAGTGACGCACGTGCTCCAATGATGTCACTTCTGGGATGCCGAGCAACGCGCCGTGGAGGGGAAGAAGACAGGGGAGCTGCGTGAGGTCCCCAGTCAGGATCCCTGGCCTGCTTTGCCCTCGTGGGAGCGTGGGAAGGCCAGGAAGAGGTCCCGAGGCCACCACAAACGGGGACGACGGGAGCAGCCTGGAGGACGCACAGAGCGACCACCGCTGTCCGGCAATACAGGCACTGCCTGTGAAGAGAAGGTACTGCAGTCGCCGGCCACTACAGCACACGGAGACCTCTCCCTGCCCCATGGGGAACAGGAAAGACACTGGCAAGTGGGAGTTGGGAGGGCCTTTTAACCTGTGTGCTTCCTGTCCCCCATCAGTTCAAAGAGGCAACCTCCCTATGCAGCGTCGGACTGGAGCACCTTGGGCCCACCAGAGAAAATCATTCTTGGGGCCCACTATGTAGCTACATAGAAATAAATACAAGACCACCAATTGTGTGGTAAAACGCGCTAATATCAGGGTATAATATAAGGTAGTACAGGTCTTAATTGTGTAGCAGGGGTTGTGATAGAATCAAAGAGGGGTAGCCCCCTCATAGAATATAATGTAGCCTCCCTCATAAAATATAATGCAGCCCACCTCATAGGGTATAATGCAGCACCCCACAAAATATAATGCAACCCCCTCATAAGGTATAACACAGTCCCCACCATAGAATATAATGTAGCACCCTCATAGGGTATAATGCAGCCCCCCTCATATAATATAATGCAGCACCAACACAGAAAAATGCAGCCCCCCTTAGAGTATACTGTAGCCCCCTAATAGGGCATATTGCTGCCCCCCCAGAATATAATTTAGTCCCCTGAGATAATAATGCAGCCCCACCACGGAATATAATGCAGCCCCCCATAGAGTATACTGTAGCCCCCTCATATAGTATGATGTAGCCCCCCAGAATATAACGTAGTCCCCTGAGAATAATGCAGCCCCCCACAGAATATAATGTAGCCCCCTCATAAAGTATAATGCAGCCCCTCTCCACCCCCATCATTGTCCTCATCACCACCTCCATCATTGCCTTCTCCCCCACCACCCCATCACTGTCCATTCCACCACCTCAATCATTGCCTCCTCCCCACCATCATTGTCCATTTCATCACCTCCATCATTGCCTCCCCCCACCACCATCATTTTCCATCACCTCCATCATTGCCTCCCCCCGCCATCATTGCCCATCACCGCCATTATTGCCTCTCCCCACCACCATCATTGCTCATCACTTCCATTATTGCATCCCCCACCTCCATCATTGCTTCCCCCACCTCCATCATTGCCTCCCCCACCAATCATTGTCCATCACCTCCATCATTGCCTCCCCCACCATCATTGCCCATCACCTCCATCATTGCCTCCCTCACCATCATTGTCCATCACCTCCATCATTGCCTTCCATCACCTCCATCATTGCCCATCACCTCCATCATTGCCCATCACCTTCATTATTGCCTCCCCCACCACCATCATTGCCCATCACCTCCATTATTGCCTCCCCCACCAATATCATTGCCCATCACCTCCATCATTGTCTCCCCCACTGCCATCATTTCCATCACCTTCTTCATTGCCTCCCCCCACCAATATCATAGCCCATCACCTCCATCATTGTCTCCCCCACTGCCATCATTGTCCATCACCTCCATCATTGCCTTCCATCACCTCCATCATTGTCCATCACCTCCATCATTGCCCATCACCTTCATTATTGCCTCCCCCACCACCATCATTGCCCATCACCTCCATTATTGCCTCCCCCACCAATATCATTGCCCATCACCTCCATCATTGTCTCCCCCACTGCCATCATTTCCATCACCTTCTTCATTGCCTCCCCCCACCAATATCATAGCCCATCACCTCCATCATTGTCTCCCCCACTGCCATCATTGTCCATCACCTCCATCATTGCCTCCCCCACCAATATCATTGTCCATCACCTCCATCATTGTCCCCCCCATTGCCAATCACCTCCATCATTGCCTCCCCCCACCAATATCATTGTCCTTCCTCAACACTCCACTCACACAGCACTGGTCCCCATCACTAACTCACACTCACCCAGCAACGCATCACACACACACAGCACCGCATCACTCTCACACTTACACACAGCACCGCATCACTCTCACACACACACCGCACCACATACACACACAGACACGCAGCACAGCTCACCTCCCCGCAGCAGCAGCACATCCCGAAAGCCTCTTTCTCTCCGGCAGCTTTCTCTCTGAGACAGCACGCTGGACTGTCTCAGACAGGAAACACCCAGAAAGCAGGACGCCAGGATGTGCTGCTGCTGCGGGGAGGTGAGCTGTGCTCTGTGTCTGCATGTGTATGTGGTGCAGTGTGTGTGTGAGAGTGATGCGGTGCTGTGTGTGTGAGAGTGATGCGGTGCTGTGTGTGTGAGAGTGATGCGGTGCTGTGTGTGTGAGAGTGATGCGGTGCTGTGTGTGTGGTGCGGTGGTGGGGATGGTCTGCCCACTATTAAAGAGGAATGGTATACCCATAGGGGCATGGAGAAGCGTGAATATTCATTTAGCTTTAGCAGCGGGGACAGGATCCTGTCTCCAGCTGCTGCTAGCTGGCACAGGGCAGGCCCCCTTGACTCAGGGGCCCCATAGCCACTGACATGGGGGACCCTCAAGCAGTGGGGGCCCTTGGAGCAGTGGGGGCCCTAGGCACCTGCTGGCCAGTATGCCAGCAGGTGTCAGTGCCTGGGCCCACCGGAGAATCCTCCGGGCCAGTCCGAGCCTGTCCCTATGCTGTCTTGGAAGATGACTAGAGAAAATGATTTTTTATTTTCACGGCTCTGCGTTATAAACTTCTGTGAAGCACTTGGGGGTTTAAAGTGCTCACCACACATGTAGATAAGCTCCTTTGGGGGTCTAGTTTCCAAAATGGGTTTACTTGTGGGGGGTTTCTACTGTTTAAGCACATCAGGGGCTCTGCAAACGCAACATGACGCCCGCAGAACATTCCATCAATGTCTGCATTCCAAAATGGCGGTCCTTCCCTTCTGAGCTCTCCCATGCGCCCAAACAGTGGTTCCCCCCCACATATGGAGTATCAGCGTACTCAGGACAATTTGCACAACCACTTTTGTGTTCCAGTTTCTCCTGTTAGCCTTGTGAAAATAAAAAATAGCGGCTAAAAAAATGATTTTTGAGGAAAAAAAATGATTTTTTTATTTTCACTGCTCTGCGTTATAAACTTCTGTGAACCACTTGGGGGTTCAAAGTGCTCACCACACATCTAGATAAGTTCCTTAAGGCGTCTAGTTTCCAAAATGGTGTCACTTGTGGGTTTTTTTCACTGTTTAGGCACATCAGGGGCTCTCCAAATGCGACATGTTGTCCAATCTCAATTCCAGCCAGTTCTGCATTGAAAAAGTCAAACTGTGCTCCTTCCCTTCTGAGCTCTGTCGTGCGCCCAAACAGTGGTTTACCCCCACATATGGGGTATAAGTGTACTCAGGACAAATTTCACAACAACTTTGGGGGTCCAATTTCTCCTGTTACCCTTGTTAAAATAAAAATTTGGAGGCAAAAAGATCATTTTTGTGGAGGTTCAAAGTGCTCACCACACATGTAGATAAGTTTCTTAAGGGGTCTAGTTTCCAAAATGGGGTCACCTGTTGGGGTTTTCCACTGTTTAGGCACAGCAGGGGCTCTCCAAACACTATATGGTGTCCGATCTCAATTCCAGCCAATTCCGCGCTGAAAAAGTCAAACAGCTCTTCTTCCCTTGCAAGCTCTGCCGTATGCCCAAAAAGTGGTTTACCCCCACATATGGGGTATCGGTGTATTCAGGAGAAATTTTGCAACAAATTATGTGGTTCATTTTCTCTTTTAACACTTGTGAAAATAAAAAAAAATTGGTTCTGAAGTAAATTTTTTGCAAAAAAAAGTTGTGTTAATTTTTTCCTTCCACATTGCTTCAGTTCCTGTGAAGCACATAAAGGGTTATTAAACTTCTTGAATGTCGTTTTGAGCACCTTGAGGGGTCCAATTTTTAGAACGGTGTCACTTTTGGGTATTTTCTGTCATGTACACCCCTCAAAATGACTTTAAATATGATGTGGTCCCTAAAAAAATGGTTTTGTAAATTTTGTTGAAAAAATTAGAAATCACTGGTCAACTTTTCAACCCTTGTTTCCAAAATTGTGCTGATGTAAAGTAGACATGTGGGAAATGTTATTCATTTAGAAATTTGTGTGACATATATCTCTCAGATTTAAGGGCATAAAAATTTAAAGTTTGAAAATTGCTAAATTTTCGCCATATTTCCGTTTTTTTCATAACTAAACACTAAAGTCATATCGAAGACATTTTACCACTAACATGAAGTAGAATATGTCATGAACAATCTCAGAATCAGCGGGATCTGTTAAAGCGTTCCAGAGTTATAAGCACATAAAGTGACAGCATGCAGAATAGTAAAAATTGGCCCGGTCATTAAGCTGCAAACTGGCTCCGTCACTAATGGGTTACGGTAATGAATATGTACGCGTCTCAACTCCCATAGACGTGGAGCGCATACTCATTACCTTAATGAGCGGTGCCACATGATCGCTCAGCAGGAAGAGCTGCTGGAAGCTAGCACCAGCAAGGGCACGCTTGAGGAGGGTGATTTTTCTTTTTGTAATAGCAAGCATGCATACAACGATGGGACGGAGGGGGAGCCATGCATACCAGGACAGGACGGGGGGAGCCACGCATACCAGGACAGGACCTGGGGAGCCACGCATACCAGGACAGGACCTGGGGAGCCACGCATACCAGGACAGGATGGGGGGAGCCTCGCATACCAGGACAGGACGGGGGGAGCTACGCATACCAGGACAGGACGGGGGGAGCTACGCATACCAGGACAGGACGGGGGGAGCTACGCATACCAGGACCGGACGGGGGGAGCCACGCATACCAGGACAGGACCTGGGGAGCCACGCATACCAGGACAGGACGGGGGGAGCCACGCATACCAGGACAGGACGGGGGGGGAGCCACGCATACCAGGACAGGACGGGGGGGAGCCACGCATACCAGGACAGGACGGGGGGGGAGCCACGCATACCAGGACAGGACGGGGGGGAGCCACGCATACCAGGACAGGACGGGGGGGAGCCACGCATACCAGGACAGGGCGGGGGGAGCCACGCATACCAGGACAGGACGGGGGGAGCCACGCATACCAGGACAGGAGGGGGGGAGCCACGATTACCAGGACAGGACGGGGGGAACTATGCATACCAGGACAGGACGGGGGGAGCCATGCATACCAGGACAGGATGAGCCACGCATACCAGGACAGGACGGGGGGGAACTATGCATACCAGGACAGGACGGGGCGGGGCATGCATACCAGGACAGGATGGGGGGAGCTACGCATACCAGGACAGGACGGAGGGAACCACGCATACCAGGACAGGACGGGGGGAGCCACGCATACCAGGACAGGACGAGCCACGCATACCAGGACAGGACGGGGGGAGCCACGCATACCAGGACAGGACGGGGGGAGCCACGCATACCAGGACAGGAGGGGGGGAGCCACGAATACCAGGACAGGACGGGGGGAACTATGCATACCAGGACAGGACGGGGGGAGCCATGCATACCAGGACAGGACGAGCCACGCATACCAGGACAGGACGGGGGGGAACTATGCATACCAGGACAGGACGGGGGGGCCATGCATACCAGGACAGGATGGGGGGAGCTACGCATACCAGGACAGGAAGGAGGGAACCACGCAGGACAGGACGGGGGGAGCCACGCATACCAGGACAGGACGAGCCACGCATACCAGGACAGGACGGGGGGGAGCTACGCATACCAGGACAGGACCTGGGGAGCCACCCATACCAGGACAGGACGGGGGGAGCCACGCATACCAGGACAGGACGGGAGGAGCCACGCATACCAGGACAGGACGGGGGGAGCCACGCATACCAGGACAGGACGGGGGGAGCCACGCATACCAGGACAGGACGGGGGGAGCCACGCATACCAGGACAGGACAGGGGGAGCCACGCATATCCGGACAGGACGGGGGGAGCCACGCATATCCGGACAGGACGGGGGGAGCCACGTATACCAGGACAGGACGGGGAGAGCCACGCATACCAGGACGGGACGGGGGGAGCCACGCATACCAGGACGGGACGGGGGGAGCCACGCATACCAGGACGGGACGGGGGGGAGCTACGCATACCAGGACAGGACCTGGGGAGCCACGCATACCAGGACAGGACGGGGGGAGCCACGCATACCAGGACAGGACGGGGGGAGCCACGCATACCAGGACAGGATGGGGGGAGCCACGCATACCAGGACGGGACGGGGAGAGCCACGCATACCAGGACGGGACGGGGGGAGCCACGCATACCAGGACAGGACGGGGAGAGCCACGCATACCAGGACAGGACCTGGGGAGCCACGCATACCAGGACAGGACGGGGGGAGCCACGCATACCAGGACAGGACGGGGAGAGCCACGCATACCAGGACGGGACGGGGGGAGCCACGCATACCAGGACGGGACGGGGGGAGCCACGCATACCAGGACAGGACGGGGGGGAGCTACGCATACCAGGACAGGACCTGGGGAGCCACGCATACCAGGACAGGACGGGAGGAGCCACGCATACCAGGACAGGACGGGGGGAGCCACGCATACCAGGACAGGACGGGGGGAGCCACGCATACCAGGACAGGACAGGGGGAGCCACGCATATCCGGACAGGACGGGGGGAGCCACGCATATCCGGACAGGACGGGGGGAGCCACGTATACCAGGACGGGACGGGGAGAGCCACGCATACCAGGACGGGACGGGGGGAGCCACGCATACCAGGACGGGACGGGGGGAGCTATGCATACCAGGACAGGACGGGGGGAGCCACGCATACCAGGACAGGATGGGGGAGCCTTGCATAGCAGGACAGGGACTAGAGGGCAATGCATACCCGGCTTATAAGCGAGTCAATAAGATTATCCAGTTTTCTGTGGCAAAATTAGGTGCCTCGGCTTATACTCGTGTCGGCTTATACTCGAGTATATATTTTTTATATTTTGCCCCTTTTATACACTAAAAACTATTTTATAGAAAAAATAATTGTTTTGCTTTGGTTTATTCTGAGAGGTATAACTTTTTTATTTTTCCATTGATTGAGCTGTGTGGCAGCTTGTTTTTGCGCGACAAGATGACGTTTCCAGAAATACCATATTTATTTACATTTGTCTTTTCAATCGCAACTGATTTCATTTTTCATTTGGCTGTATTTGATACACACACACAGCTCTGCAGCACACACACAGTACACACACAGCTCTGCACTGATCACACACTTCCGGCAACATACACTCATCTATGAACTGAGACCGGGCTCCTCCCACACGTGACTGATCACAGGGGCATGACGTCACCCAGCTATTGTCACGTGACTGATCGCTTCCTCGTCATGGCTGATGATGCGCAGGGACTATGTGCCTTTACAGCTCAGGTTAGCGGCTCCTTCCGTTCCCGTCGGTGCATCGCTGCCGTAGCTGTGGGTGATGGGAGCTGTCGCCGTCTGCGGCTGACTCCGCCTGTGTGTCTCTGGCTGTGACCGTGTAAAAGCCGGCGCTGCAGCTTCCCCTGACTGCGGGCACAATGCCCCGGGGCAGATTGTCGGTGATGTTTAGCAATGGCTCCAGCACCGCAGCCTGGTGTTAACCTGCGGAGTGCCACACAGGACCAATCACCTCACTGCTTTCATTATCTCATCTGCTTAAGTAGTGTAAGCTGTAATCTGATTGGTTACTGTAGTTTGTATGAAGCTGGCAGCAGTGTGGCCCCAGGTCTGCTGCAGAGTGTAGTATATATGTATATGGACGTGTGTGGTGTGGAGGGAATGAATGGGGCAGGTGCAGGCGATGCCCAGAACATGGCTATGCCACATCTGGGAAAAGAGCATTCCTCAGGTTGTCCGGTGCTTTGCTATGTGTGGGAGAGATCATCAATATCGGATCAGTGGGGAGCCATTGCTCCGCACCCCCACACCCAGCAGTTATCTGCTCCGGATGTGCGCAGTGTAAGCGTGGCCCACCACAGCTCCATACACGGACTGGTGGCTGCCACTGACACAACCCTTAGAATAGTGCTTCCAATGGCTCTCGGCCACCCCCGGAGAGGGGAGACGCTCCTGCGCGCTGTGCGGCCGTACGATGGCGGGAGAATATCATATCGGGGTTCTTCTATTCAGCGCTGCCATTCGGAATTTCAGGGCCCCATACTGTAAAAATGTTTGGGCCCCCTTGAGACTCCGTCCAGGCTCCACCCCAGCCGTGCCTCCACCCTCAAATCTTCCAGAGTCCCACTGCCCACTCTTGGAAAAACCCCACTTCTGCACCACGTCCTCACCAATCACACATTAACATTTCCCAGATCATACATATAGCCGGCAGCTTTTGTTCTGGCCAAAAGAATTTTAAGCCGCCACCACAACAAGGTAGACTCTTCTGGATGAGCTCTACTCTACTGTAACTTATTAATCATTTGTTAAAATACCCAATACTCTGTTTAGGTATATTTTTCTTTTTCTTTAAGGAAATGAGTCACATATGGTTTTTTTAAAAATAATTGAAACCAGATTGTGACTTATAATCTGTATTTCTGATTGTAGATTATTGTATTGTTTTCTGTACATGTATGAAGCTGTCGGTGGATATCGATCTGCGCTCGGACAGCAGTGCATGGACGGGCCGCGGGTCTCCTGACTAGAATTCAGCAGCCTCACAGCATGTATGAGGATGCAGACCAGGAGATCGGCGCCCAGTCCATGCACTGCAGTGCGAGGGCAGAACAATTTCCCAAATAAAGATGTTTCCCAATCATATATACCCGCTTTTTACTTTGCCATCAATATGGCCGTGTGAGGGCTTGTTTTTTGCAGGACGAGTTGGACTTTTGAATGACATGATTGGCTTTACCAAATAGTGTACAGGAAAATGGGAAAAAAATTCAAAGTGCGGTGAAATTGAAAAAAGTGGAATTCTAGAATTTTTTTGGTCGTTTCAGCAGCCTCCCATCTCCACACGTCAGCAGCCTCCCATCTCCTCTCCTCAGCAGCCTCCCATCTCCTCTCCTCAGCAGCCTCCCATCTCCACACGTCAGCAGCCTCCCATCTCCTCTCCTCAGCAGCCTCCCATCTCCACACGTCAGCAGCCTCCCATCTCCTCTCCTCAGCAGCCTCCCATCTCCTCTCCTCAGCAGCCTCCCATCTCCTCTCCTCAGCAGCCTCCCATCTCCTCTCCTCAGCAGCCTCCCATCTCCTCACCTCAGCAGCCTCCCATCTCCTCAGCAGCCTCCCATCTCCTCACCTCAGCAGCCTCCCATCTCCTCACCTCAGCAGCCTCCCATCTCCTCACCTCAGCAGCCTCCCATCTCCTCATCTCAGCAGCCTCCCATCTCCTCAGCAGCCTCCCATCTCCACACCTCAGCAGCCTCCCATCTCCTCACCTCAGCAGCCTCCCATCTCCTCACCTCAGCAGCCTCCCACCTCCTCACCTCAGCAGCCTCCCATCTCCACACCTCAGCAGCCTCCCATCTCCACACCTCAGCAGCCTCCCATCTCCTCACCTCAGCAGCCTCCCATCTCCTCACCTCACTCCCTTCTGCAACTTCCTGCAAGTCCTCACACACTGCCCACCTCCTCTGCTGATTTCAGCATCTTCTGTCTCCCATAAACGTGACATGTTGCTGCTCTGCTCGAGAATGAAGAAGAGCGCGCAGTGTGTCACATGACCTGCGTCAGGACCATGATGCACTTGGTCCTGCTGCTGCTTTAAAGGTACAGCACCGATTTCTGGCCGCTGCATTCACTAACAACACTGTAGGTGTATCTTTAAATCACCGCAGTGTTGTTATGTATCTGGCTTGCAGCGGGCATGAACTATTGCACCTGTAGCCCAAACAGCAGTATCAAGAGAGGAGGGCACGGGCTGCCGGCGCATCCGGGCCCCTCTTTTTGCTACTGTTCATGGGGCCCCATACAGTAGTAAGGGCAGTAATGCCCTGATGGCGGCCCTGCTTCTATTAGAGTTACAGCTGATGTCGTGTAGCCTCTTGGTGCCACTGTAGAGACCAGGTCCGTCATACAGCACAGATTCGGTGGCATCGCACCTTATGTGCCCACTCATTACTAAATTTCTGCCTTTTTGGTGTTTATTTGCAGCGTCTTTTAATTTGCACTTTTTTGTGTGTGTGTGTGTTCTTCTGGGTTTTTTATATTCTCCATTGTAGGTTTCCAGATGTTTTCGGCTGACACATCAGTTGCCACTTTGTAAATAGTTTGCTCCCTTGTCCGCAACACAACCCAAACTCATTTTATCTACTTTTGAAATTTTTGCCCAAATATTTTCAGCATCTTATTGAAACATGCTATTTCATGCACTAAAAGGTTGTTAAAAAAACCCTCAGTAAGGACAGAACTGAAGAGCATTCTAGAGATGATGCAAACCCATGAACCGGAAAGTGAGTGGGGAAAGAAATAGGATGAAGTGGGCCCTATGTCATCAGGCCAGAGTGGCGCTCCAGCTGCAAAGTCCTAGATTCCTTCAGTCTCCGGGTCTAATTTACACTGTCAGACAAAATCCTCTTCTTTTTTTTCCCCCAAACTCCACTTTCTCAGCCGCAAGGAACACGCTTGTCCTAGTGGCGCATACAAGAGGTAGCTTAGTGTCCTTTCCACCCTGCTGAAGCCATTTTTCATGATTTTTCCATGGATCATTGCCTCAGTACTCTGTAAGTACAGCAATTCCTTCCTCAGTCTTCCAGCCCCAGACACTACGATGTCCGCCCACACTTACTGTTACATTATTTCACATTTTCGTCCTTTGCACCTCTGTACTCCTTGCGGACAGTTATGTGACCATGATTGTGTATCTTAACTGTATCTACATATGGGCCCTGCCATCGGACTGCTGCAGCCCTATACATGTGTGTATCTAGCTGTATCTACATATGGACCCTGCCATAGGAGTGCTGCAGCCCTATACATGTGTGTATCTAGCTGTATCTACATATGGGCCCTACCATAGGACTGCTGCAGCCCTATACATGTGTGTATCTAGCTGTATCTACATATGGGCCCTGCCATAGGAGTGCTGCAGCCCTATACATGTGTGTATCTAGCTGTATCTACATATGGGCCCTGCCATAGGAGTGCTGCAGCCCTATACATGTGTGTATCTAGCTGTATCTACATATGGGCCCTGCCATAGGAGTGCTGCAGCCCTATACATGTGTGTATCTAGCTGTATCTACATATGGGCCCTGCCATAGGACTGCTGCAGCCCTATACATGTGTGTATCTAGCTGTATCTACATATGGGCCCTGCCATAGGAGTGCTGCAGCCCTATACATGTGTGTATCTAGCTGTATCTACATATGGGCCCTGCCATAGGAGTGCTGCAGCCCTATACATGTGTGTATCTAGCTGTATCTACATATGGGCCCTGCCATAGGAGTGCTGCAGCCCTATACATGTGTGTATCTAGCTGTATCTACATATGGGCCCTGCCATAGGAGTGCTGCAGCCCTATACATGTGTGTATCTAGCTGTATCTACATATGGGCCCTGCCATCGGACTGCTGCAGCCCTATACATGTGTGTATCTAGCTGTATCTACATATGGGCCCTGCCATAGGAGTGCTGCA
Organism: Dendrobates tinctorius; assembly: GCF_039654945.1. Taxonomy (NCBI): domain Eukaryota; kingdom Metazoa; phylum Chordata; class Amphibia; order Anura; family Dendrobatidae; genus Dendrobates; species Dendrobates tinctorius. Next base: position 40,707,355 of record NW_027361829.1, read on the forward strand.
GCCCTATACATGTGTGTATCTAGCTGTATCTACATATGGGCCCTGCCATAGGAGTGCTGCAGCCCTATACATGTGTGTATCTAGCTGTATCTACATATGGGCTCTGCCATAGGAGTGCTGCAGCCCTATACATGTGTGTATCTAGCTGTATCTACATATGGGCCCTGCCATAGGAGTGCTGCAGCCCTATACATGTGTGTATCTAGCTGTATCTACATATGGGCCCTGCCATCGGACTGCTGCAGCCCTATACATGTGTGTATCTAGCTGTATCTACATATGGGCCCTGCCATAGGAGTGCTGCAGCCCTATACATGTGTGTATCTAGCTGTATCTACATATGGGCCCTGCCATCGGACTGCTGCAGCCCTATACATGTGTGTATCTAGCTGTATCTACATATTGGCCCTGCCATAGGAGTGCTGCAGCCCTATACATGTGTGTATCTAGCTGTATCTACATATGGGCCCTGCCATAGGAGTGCTGCAGCCCTATACATGTGTGTATCTAGCAGTATCTACATATGGGTCCTGCCATAGGAGTGCTGCAGCCCTATACATGTGTGTATCTAGCTGTATCTACATATGGGCCCTGCCATAGGACTGCTGCAGCCCTATACATGTGTGTATCTAGCTGTATCTACATATGGGCCCTGCCATAGGAGTGCTGCAGCCCTATACATGTGTGTATCTAGCTGTATCTACATATGGGCCCTGCCATAGGAGTGCTGCATCCCTATACATGTGTGTATCTAGCTGTATCTACATATGGGCCCTGCCATAGGAGTGCTGCAGCCCTATACATGTGTGTATCTAGCTGTATCTACATATGGGCCCTGCCATAGGACTGCTGCAGCCCTATACATGTGTATCTACATATGGACCCTGCCATAGGAATGCTGCAGCCCTATACATGTGTGTATCTAGCTGTATCTACATATGGGCCCTGCCATAGGAGTGCTGCAGCCCTATACATGTGTGTATCTAGCTGTATCTACATATGGGCCCTGCCATAGGAGTGCTGCAGCCCTATACATGTGTGTATCTAGCTGTATCTACATATGGGCCCTGCCATAGGAGTGCTGCAGCCCTATACATGTGTGTATCTAGCTGTATCTACATATGGGCCCTGCCATAGGAGTGCTGCAGCCCTATACATGTGTGTATCTACATATGGACCCTGCCATAGGAGTGCTGCAGCCCTATACATGTGTGTATCTAGCTGTATCTACATATGGGCCCTGCCATAGGAGTGCTGCAGCCCTATACATGTGTGTATCTAGCTGTATCTACATATGGGCCCTGCCATAGGAGTGCTGCAGCCCTATACATGTGTGTATCTAGCTGTATCTACATATGGGCCCTGCCATAGGAGTGCTGCAGCCCTATACATGTGTGTATCTAGCTGTATCTACATATGGGCCCTGCCATAGGAGTGCTGCAGCCCTATACATGTGTGTATCTAGCTGTATCTACATATGGGCCCTGCCATAGGAGTGCTGCAGCCCTATACATGTGTGTATCTAGCAGTATCTACATATGGGTCCTGCCATAGGAGTGCTGCAGCCCTATACATGTGTGTATCTAGCAGTATCTACAAATGGGTCCTGCCATAGGAGTGCTGCAGCCCAATACATGTGTGTATCTAGCAGTATCTACATATGGGTCCTGCCATAGGACTGCTGCAGGTCGCCATTGAGTTTCTTTCCGTAATAAATTTTATCCCCGTCACCTCCTCTGGGATGTGGGGTGATTTTATCTATCCCCATAAAATTAATTTTCTTAATATTTCCCCCGTGTATCTGGTTAAGGTGATTGGCTATTGGTGTGTCCCTTTTGTTTTGTGTGTCCACCAAATGCTCACCCACCCTTCTCCGCAGTTCCCTCCAGGGCTGTGGAGTCGGTGCTCATTTTGGTGGAGTCGGTATAAAATGGACCGACTCTGACTCCTGAAATATATAATAAATTGGGTACAGTAGTTCAATGCAGAATGTGCTGAATATTTTTTCATAGGAATTTGGGAAAGTTATGAAATGTCCTATAAATGGCTGTTCTATTCCTGATCTAAGGCTACATTCACACACAGCGTTTTTGCTGCGTTTTTTGAGGATACGTTTTTCAGCTGCAAAAGCAGATCAGCTTTTTTAAAACCGCATCACCTGAAAGGTTTTTGAGCTCATAGATTGTTTTCAATAGCAAAAGCAGATTAGAAAAACGTCGCACAAACTGACATGCTCATTCTTTGTGAGGATCCGTTTTTGAGCCCAAAAACGGATCCTCACAAAACGGTGTGTCTGAATGTTATATCTTGAAACCCAATGACTTTGCTGGGATGCCCAGAGTCACTGCATTTTACTGCAAAAACGCTGTGTGTGAATCATGGCCACAGCCAGCGAGGGGCAGGGGGGGGCAGCTGGCACCCCCTAGAAGCAGGGGCACGCACCTATCAAAACTCACTTGTGTGCTGCAGTGCTCCCGTCCTGCATCGGCTCCAGACTGCAGGGGGGCAATCTCCCCTCCTCTGTCCTGTCTTCTGCCGTCTTCACCAGAGAGAGGAGGGGAAGGGGTGCCTGCCGTGCAGAGGATCCGGTTCCTGGGCCCCGAGCTGGAGAAAGTGGAAGTACTGCTGCTCATCTCTGTCACAGGAAGGTAACTAATGCTAATATTGTAGGTGATTATTATGTGCTCTCTGTAAAAGGAAGATCTTAAAAAGACTCTCAAGACGCTTCATGATTCTTAGGCTGAGTTCACACGTGGCGTTTTTTTCGCGTTTCCGCGGCGGTTTTTACTGCGTGATTTTGCCTCTAAAAATAAGCATCCCATGCATTCCTATGGGATTCCGCAATGTTGTGCTAATGCTGCGGTTTTTACCGCAGCAGAATTTCTTCGCGGTAAAAAACGCAGCATGCTCATTAATTTCGTGGAATTGCGGCGATCCCGCACCCATAGGAATGCATTGTTCTGTTTACTTTCCGCATGTGGCTGTGCACACCATGCGAAAAGTAAGCAGAACATTTGCGGATGGTACCCACGGTCAGGAGGAGAGGAGACTGTCCTCTGGGCTTTGGGTACCATATCCCTGTAAAAAATAGAATTTAAAATAAAAAATATTGTTATTCTCACCTTCCGACGTCCTGCGCAGCCTTCCCGCCTCTCTCCACGCTCCCGGTCCCAGTAAGCCTTTGCGAGTGATGACGTCCGTTCTCATGGGATCGCGAAGTCTTGCGGTCATTCGCGCGACGTCGCGATCCCGCGAGAATGGACGTCATCGCGGTAATTGTCGCAAAGGATTACTGGGACCGGGAGCGTGGAGAGAGGCGGGAAGGCTGCGCGGGACGTCGGAAGGTGAGAATAACAATATTTTTTTTTTTTTATTATTTACATTCTATCTTTTACTATTGAGGCCGCATAGGCGGCCTCAATAGTAAAAAGTTGGTCACACCAGTCAAACACTATGTTTGACGAGTGTGACCAACCTGTCAATCAGTTCTCCAAGCGATGCTACAGATCGCTTGGAAAACGCTAGCAATTCTGCAAGCTAATAACACTTGCAAAATGCTAGTTTTTCCGCGGGAAAATCGCGGGAATTTAAAATGCGATTTTCCCGCGGAATGGAACTCTGGAATTCTCGCGGTAATTTCCGCGAGAGTTCCGCTACGTCTGAACCCAGCCTTAAAATGGATGCCTGCATACGTCACAGAGTGAACTATTTTGCCATCAATGTTCGATATGTTTGTGACAATAAAGAAATTGTTACCAAGATACTGGCAGTAAAAGATACTAAAGCTCATCACAGCAGCCAGTTTCTCCAGGCCTTAGTGGAAAAAGTTCTGCAAGATTACGAACTCAAAGAAGAACAGGTTCTTGCTATTGTAACAGACAATGTTTCAAACATAAGTACAATTAAACTGATGAATGAGAGTAATGAACAACAGCTAGAAGAAAATATAGGATTCAGTATGTATGAGATGGAAGGCCACAGTGCTGTTCATGTAACTGAGGAACAAACAGATATTACAACAGAAGAACAGCAAAATTATACTTTAGAAATAGATGATCTTGTTGAAGCTGCTTCAAAACTCTTTCATATTCATCACATGCGCTGTGTTGTGCACATGCTGCAGCTGGCAATAAGAGTCTGCAAGAGGGACATGCTGGAAAAGTGAGGAAATTGGTTATTGCCGCCAGAACCCCTAAAATTGATTCCATCTTGAAGAGACGTGCTGGGAAAGGGGCAATTGTCAATCAAGCCACTCGGTGAGGCAGCACTTATTTAATGATTGAGCGATTGCTTGAACTAAAACCGTTTCTTATAGATATGGCGAACCCTCAGGTAACCCTAAATGAAGGTCAATGGACATAGGTGGCTGAATTGAAGGAATTACTTAATCACCCATTTACTGTGACTAAAAAATTGCAAGCTGAGGATTTAACTCCTGGCATTTTCATAAGGGAGTGGAAGAACTTGCTATTTTCCCTGTCCCAAAGAGGAGGTTTAATCGCAGATGGCATTTCTGCTTCAATGAAACGGAGAGAGACACAGCTATTGTAAAATAACATTTTTCTGGCAGCTGTTTATGTGGACCCAAGTCATCGTATATTGCTTGATGATCAACAGCTTACTAAAGGAAAAGAAGCTCTGACTGAGGTAGCAGTTAGGATGAATGAGCTACAGGAGGACTGCCAGGCGCAAGAGGACTCTGGTCCTGACATTGCTACTGCTGCCATATCTTCTTCCTCATCAGTTGAGGCGTTTGACTTTGACAAGTATTTGGATGAAAAGGAGCAGGCAAAGCGTTGCCGCAAGGAAAAAGATTTCACTCCGTCTCCTATAGCAAGCAGATTGACCATATTTCAGCAAAATGTTTCTCTTGCTCTCAAAGAAATAGAAAAATTCAACCGTTCATCAAAACTGACACTGCATGAGGCAATTCCTTTATACCCGGAAATTGTTAGAGATGTTGCCCATGTGGTTACGGCTTTGCCTCCAACCCAAGTTAGTGTAGAGAGGATGTTCTCTGGCCTTAAAATTATTAGGGCAAATTTGAGGTAATCTATGAAGGAGGATCTGATGGAGGCAATTCTATTTCTTAGAACAAATTCATAGACAGCACAAATGTTATTTAGTATGTTTTTGTTGAAAACTGCTTTTTGCCACTTACATAGTTTATTACATAGTGATATATATATATATATATATATATATATATATTTATTATGTGTGTAATCGGTATTACATAGTGTATTACATATTTACAATTTATTAGTTTTTTGTTCTAAAGTTGTATTCCAATAAATATATATTATGTTCTATCTAAATATCTTGATTATTGCATCATAAAAATGATTAAATGTCTGATGTTCACATTGTACTACACTAAATTTTTCACTTAATTAGAAGCAATATATGTGGGAGTCGGTGTATGGGAAATTGAGGAGTCGGAGTCGCAGGTTTGTCTTACCGACTCCACAGCCCTGGTTCCCTCTGTTTTCCCAACAACAATGTTGTTCAACCAATAATGAATGAGTCTTGGTGGAGTGACCCACTGAAACGTTGCTTCAGGCGTGGTAGCTGAAAATTTTGTGGAGCGATCGCACCTGGGAATGAATTTCGCAGCAACACGACTGACATTGTTTATCCCATTCGCAGTTTCATCAACTGCCGATCAAAAGGGATCATTTATAAGGCCACATGAAAACCGAAAGGGAACTGCGGAGAAGGGTGGGTGAGCATTTGGGGGATACACAAAACAAAAGGGACACACCAATAGCCAATCACCTTAACCAGATACACGGGGGAAATATTAAGAAAATGAATTTTACTGGGAGAGATGAAATCACCCCACATCCCAGAGGACGTGACTGAGATAAAAATGTATTTCGGAAAGAAACTTGATTCTTTGTTTAAAAACCGTCAAACCTATGTGTTTGAATGAAGTTATCTTTTTCTGCTTTCCTCTGATAGGGCACACTTGTGAGTCTAGTTAGGGTCAGCCACCGTTGAGTGGGGACGCCATTGCGCAGGACTCCTTGGGTCCCAACCTCCACATTAGGTAGGGATGATTTTTAGGTTTAGGGATATTTTATGCATTTTTCTTCCTTTTTTTTTTTCCCCCCTTTTTCTGTCTTTTCAGACTCTTTTCTCCCCCCCCTTTTTGGTCAGTGGAGATCCGCTGTATTGCATATCCAACTTTATTGTCATCTAAATGGCTGCGCTTTGTTCTGTGTGATTCTGTCCAATTCCTCTTATAATGGTGACTACTAAGGGTGCGCTTTGTTCTGTGTGATTCTGTCCAATTCCTCTTATAATGGTGACTACTTACAAGATATCACCTGCTACAGAGACGGCACTAAACCTTATAGATCTTTGACCAGGCTGTAGGGTGTTTATGGTTTGTTCAGTAAAGGTTACGTCCATTTATTGCACTATACACATTTTTGCAAATAGGCTATTTAGTAACCTTTTTATTGCTAAGTTGCCAAGTTCTATCTTATCCTTATCTGGGTTTATTTTCTCACAAGTTTTTCGACTTTACTTAAGCTGTCACACTTTTTAATTAGTCAGGAAACTTTGCAATATCCTCATTGTCAGCAATAGGGGGCAGATATATCCTATTTATTACACTACATTGTTGTCAGTGCATCGTGTGCCACCCTGCGTTTGTCAGGGCCTCTTTTTACAGTACTTATTGTCAGGGGATTATGGTGCTTACTTTTCAATAGATTTCGGGTCAGTTTCCTTATTTTAATGAAACGTGGTAAAATCTGAAGATCAATGTAATGTCATTTGCATACATGTTTTCCATTTCCAAGTGTTCCATTTCGTACGTAGCATGTGACAGCCATTGACCTAACCATTCAGCTTTTGTTTTCCTACAATCGGGATATGTGAAGCATTGAGAATGAATACATTTGTGTGCGATTTAAGTCCTTGCAAGGGGGCTGATGGCTTACTTGGCTCCGCTGACCTCGCTATTGTCGGGAACCTAGCATTACGCCGTCTGCCGGTCTCAAATGTTCCGGTCTGTTCACAGTTTGCGTTTCTGTGTTTGATCTGTGCTCCATGAATATCCTGCTTGCGTTACACATTGAAATAATCATTTTTTTTTTCCATCAAATGGAAACGGCAAAAGCTTAATGCAGTGAAGATTAAGGTATCCTTTCTTGAGGGGGAATATCTGCTTTCCCCGAGGAATTGTTAACGTTGCAATATTGCACATTTTGGTGTGCTCTTGACTCTCCCGGCTTTTTTGTTAGTGCATCATGCACTTTTATTCAGCAGCATCATAGCTTTTAAATGTAATGGACCACATTATCTGATAGGACAAGTACCCATCAAATGCATTTTTGCGCTAATGCACTTTATCTGACATATTTCTCTATTTAAAGATCCTGAATAGCCTTCTAATCTGAGTTTGCAGTACACTGAAAGCAAGCCATCCACCTTTCCTTATGCTTTTAACGAGCGTCTTAAAATTTACCATACATTTAATAGGTTTTGGATGTTGAGAAAACTGCAGAAGAAACTTATTTTTTATGTGGTTACTTTGAAGAGAAGTCTGTAGTGCCCCATCTATGGCCTCTTTCACACTTCCGTTTTTGACAATCAGTCAAGATCCGCCGATTTGGAAAAAAACGGATCCGCCATCTTTCTTTGCAGATCCGTTTTTTTCCCCACTGACTTTCATTATTGGCGGATCTTGACGGATTGCCGTCCGTTGCATCCGTTTTTGTGAGGATCCGCCAAAATGTTGGTGTCCGTCAACATCCTCAAAGATTTCCAAACGGAGCTTGCAACGTTTTTTTTGGCCAGCGGATTCTCCAGACACTGATTTAACCCGAAATTCTGTCTGGGTGCCGGACAAAACAAAAAATTCTCTCTCTCTCTCTCTCTTTCCTTTAAATTTCCTCATTCTGCAGATCGATCAGAAAACGGATCCTGTGGTTAGGAACGGATCCGCTTGTCCGCCTTTTTGGCGGATTTCAACTGACACAAAAAACTGAAGTGTGAAAGAGGCCAATTTCAGGCCTGCTTGTTGGCATTCCTCCCCTAATAGTTCTGTTTCACAATGGCCTATTGTGTGTTGTAAGAGAGCAAGAAACGGACATGGTGTCTGTGTTTCTGAAATTTTTTTTATCCAGAGCGACAGTTTGCATTGACCAAACTAAAATTTGGACAGCTTCACTTAAGTGCTTGCATCAGAGTTTTCTTGCTAATGTTTGGAGTGCACGGCTCCTCCATGTCACGGGGGTTAGCAGTCCCAGCACACTCTTAAAAATCCAAATTTTATTATTGATCAGTCCGCTAAAAATTGATACACAGAGCCATTGATTGATATAAAGGAAATGCCGCCATGCGACGCGTTTTGAACGACACTAGTTTTGTTTGAAACGCGTCACATGTTAGTATTTCTTAGCAACTGATGTCAATCAGTTTTTAATAGCTTGATCTATAATAATGTTGAAATTTTATGGGTGTGCTGGACCCATATGTTCTTGAAAATATAACAGGTGTCCGTTATTTTAATGCCTGTTTGGTACAACCCTAAATAAGAGGACAAGTTTTCACTGGTTTGACTATACAGTCCTTTATATCGGGGGCAACAGTGGAATGGTGGAACCAGAGTGAACCACCTAAATGGTGGATATATCTCGGCACATATGTCTCTTGACATATCTATGAAGACACTGTCTACTTCCCATTTTCTGGCATATGTCAGCCATATACACATGTATAGCTAAAAACTAACCCGATGTCTAGTGTACCAGTGACGCACAATTTGAGGTCCCCGGACTGAAGACTTCCCACATGTGTCTGAAAGGTGGCTACAAGGTGATACAAGTTTGTTTAGCAAAGAAATAGTTTCCCCATATACAGCTTTTTAAAAAAACAAAAACAATACAGTCATACATGTTTGGTTACTCTGCAATAAGTCCAGGCTAAAAGTGGTGGATAGTCTCTCGATGGAGTCGAGTTTAGGTGGCCATCACTGGTAACGTAGCCATAATATTCAGTTTCATAGACATATACCCAAAGAGTTTCCATTTCTCCTTGGTATAAGGAGGTTTTTATCAGACTGCTGAAAAGTATAGACTTTGGTTTTTCAGAACCAAATTTAAAGAAGGCCATTCACCTCCTGGAGAACTTTGTGATATAAAAGGACGCCAAAATAAGAAAAATAGCTTTTTAAAATATGACCCGCGCTCAAGGACACCACAATATACTGAAAACAGTGGCTGAGTTAGGGTCCCGTTTCACTTAGCGACGCACCAGCGATCCCGAGAACTATACGACCTGGTAATGATCGCTTGTGCATCGCTAAATGGTCGCTAGTAAGCTGCCAAACAGGCAGATCTCGTCAGCGACGCAGCAACGATCCGGCGATCCATGTAACGACCTCGCTGGTCATTGGTACCTTGTCACACAGCAGCTTTTCAAACGATTCCCGCCTGCGTCCCTGAGTTCTGCGTCGCCAACGAGGCCGCTCATCAGCGTCAAACATAGCGATGCGCGCTGGCGACGAAAAAATGGCCCAGGACAATCGAGCACGATCAGCGATATCCAGCGGGGGGCAGTCGCCGCTGCGTGTCACATGTAACGAGAATGTTGGCGAGATCGCTGTTGCGTCACAAAATCGGTGATGCTTCAGCGATCTCGCTATGTCAGACGGGGGCTTCAGCCTGAGAGAAGGGTGATGAACCCCCCCCCCCAGGGGTATATGCTAACAATGAGCAGTAGTAGACAAGGCAACATAAAGAGTGATAAAATCCCTGCAGAGTAACAAAAGGTACAAACAAACTGAGAGTCACTTAACCAGTCTTTGAGACACTGACAATGGTAATAGAGTCAAACTGTGGGGCTGAAGGGTGTGAATTCCCCCATAGAGATACAGCACTATACAACAATGGTTACCCTGCCTACAATAAACATCAGCCTCATAAATAATGGCTAAAGGCCCTTTTACATTTAGCGATGCACCAGCGATCCGACCAGCGATACGACCCGGTCAGGATCGCTGGTGCATCGCTAAATGATCGCTAGTGAGCTGTCACACAGACAGACCTCACACACAGCGATCCTGACGTCCTCCTGCCCGCCTCCACGCGTCGCTCGTCTCACACAGCAGGAAGCCCAGCAGGAAGCTGACGACGAGAAATGGAGCCGCCCGATCTAGCGCGATCAGCGATGGACAGTGGGGGAGCCAGTCGGAGGTAAGTATCACACAGAGCGATATCGCTAGCACGTCACAAAATCAGTGACGTTTTAGCGATATCGCTATGTGTAAAACCCCCTTTAGACCAGCAGAATAAGCGTAACGCTTTTGTGGTGTCCTTGAGCGCTGGTCATATTTACATTTCTGCTATTGTTCTTCAGTCTGGGCTGACACCTAACCTCACTTGACCTTCGCAGCTGAGAACATAACCCCATTTACTGATAAGTAAGCCCTGATGTGTTTCTCGATTATGATTAGAAAAAAAAGGAATACTAGCTACAGTGATGTCAGGTTATATGACAGTATTGTCCAATAGTGATACATAGTGATGACAATATCACTCACAGAGGCATGGTGCTGATGTTGCAAATTGGGCCTTGTGAAGTGCCACAAGAGGTTCACAGTTTGACCATTTAATTTTTACTTATTATATAAAGCAATTATGTTATAATAAATGTTTGACTGTTCTTCACCTAGTTTTAAGCCTCCTACACAGCTGTTCCTGCTTCTGTAAAAGGGGGCCTGACAGCTTTGCTAAGCCCCCCAAGTCACCACCATCTATTTTTTGCTACCAGTATACCCTCTTTAACAAGCTCATTTTATTGCCTTAATGAGATATGCCCAAAATCAATTTTATACAAACAGTGGTGTCATGTTAATTAGTGGGTGACTAGTCGTGGGGGTGTGTTTTTCGCCAGATTAATCATCCCACTAATCATGTTTTCAAATCCAGGGGGGCTCAAGTAACATGATTTGCAAATCAGGGCTGTCGAGTCGGAGTCGTGGAGTCGGAGCTCGTTTTGGTGGAGTCAGTATAAAATGGTCCGACTCCTAAAATATATAATAATTTGGGTACAGTAGTTCAATGCAGAATGTGCTGAATATTTTTTCATAGGAATTTGGGAAAGTTATGAAATGTCCTATAAATGACTGTTCTATTCCTGATCTAAGGCTACATTCACACACAGCGTTTTTGCTGCATTTTTTGAGGATACGTTTTTCAGCTGCAAAAGCAGATCAGCTTTTTAAAAAAAACGCATCACCTGAAAGGTTTTTGAGCTCATAGATAATGTTTTCAATAGAGCAGATTTCTAATCTGCTTTTGCTATCTATCCATTTATCCATATCTTATCTGTACCAAAAAGAATGAAAGCCGGGTAGCACACAGACTAACACTCCTTTTTTTTTTTTTTTTTTTTTTAGCACCAGTCAGGTACACCTCATAGCTGCCCAAAAGGATGCCCAGGACAGGCATTGCTCGTCTTCAGTAACACATCAACATCAATTGATAGTTGGAATAAATAGACTACATTCACCACATCTTAAGGGTCAGGCTTCATTTTCAAGTGTAGGGTATGCAGTATAAGGTTCTGCGGCAGCTGAGGTGTGCAGTATGAGATTCTGCGGAACAGTATGAGGTTCTGCCCCCCCAGTTTTGATCCTGGCCAAAACCGTTTCTTATAGATATGGTGAACCCTCAGCTAACCCTAAATGAAGGTCAATGGACACAGGTGGATGAATTGAAGGAATTGTTTAATCACCTATTTACCGTGACTAAAAAATTACAAGCTGAGGATTTAACTCCTGGCATTTTCATAAGGGAGTGGAAGAACTTGCTATTTTGCCTGTCCCAAGGAGGAGATTTAATCGCAGATGTCATTTCTGCTTCAATGAAACGGAGAGAGACACAGCTAATGTAAAATAAAATTTTTCTGGCAGCTGTTTGTGTGGACCCAAGTCATCGTATATTGCTTGATGATCCGCTTACTAAAGGAAAAGAAGCTCTGACTGAGGTAGCAGTTAGGCTGAGTGGCCTACAGGAGGACTGCCAGGCGCAAGAGGACTTGGGTCCTGACAGTGCTACTGCTGCCATATCTTCATCCTCATCAGATGAGGAGTTTGACTTTGACAAGTATTTGGATGATATGGAACAGGCAAAGCGTTGCTGCAAGGAAAAAGATTTCACTCCGTCTCCTAGAATCATAGAATCATAGAATCGTAGAGTTGGAAGGGACCTCCTGGGCCATCTGGTCCAACCCCCTGCTCAAAGCAGGATTCGCTAAATCATCCCAGTCAGATGTCTGTCCAGCCTCTGTTTGAAGACTTCCATTGAAGGAGAACTCACCACTTCTCGTGGCAGCCTGTTCCACTCATTGATCACTCTAACTGTCAAAAAGTTTTTTCTAATATCTAATCTGTCTCCTCCCATTCAGTTTCATCCCATTGCTTCTAGTCTTTCCTTGTGCAAATGAGAATAAAGTTGATCCTTCTACAATGTGACAGCCCTTTAGATATTTGTAGACAGCTATTAAGTCTCCTCTCAGTCTTCTCTTTTGCAAGCTAAACATTCCCAAATCCTGCAACCTTTCCTCATAAGACAGGGTTTGCAGACCGGTCACCATTCTGGTCGCTCTTTTCTGAACTTGCTCCAGTTTGTTGATGTCTTTTTTAAAATGTGGTGCCCAAAACTGGACACAGTATTTCAGATGAGGTCTGACCAAAGAGGAGTAGAGGGAAATAATGACTTCACGTGATCTAGACTGTATGCTTCTGTTAATACATCCTAGAATTGCATTTGCCTTTTTTGCTGCTGCATCACACTGTTGACTCATATTCAGTCTGTGATCTATTAGTATACCCAAGTCTTTTTCACATGTGCTGTCACTTAGCCCTATTCCTCCCATTCTGTATATGCTTTTTTCATTTTTATTGCCCAGATGTAGTACTTTGCATTTCTCCCTGTTAAAAACCATTCTGTTAGTTGCTGCCCACTTCTCCAGTTTATTTAAATCTTTTTGAATCCTCTCTCTCTTCTCTAGTATTAGCTATCCCTCCTAGCTTTGTGTCATCAGCAAATTTAATCAGTTTACCCTCAATTCCTTCATCTAAATCGTTGATAAAGATGTTGAACAATACAGGGCCCAGGACAGAGCCCTGTGGTACCCCACCTGAGACATTCTTCCAACTGGATGTGCAGCCATTTACGACCACTCTTTGGGTCCGATCACTAAGCCAGTTATGAATCCACCTAACAGTTGCCTTATCCATTCCATACTTAGTAATTTTTTCAATAAGGATTGTATGAGAGACTTTGTCAAATGCTTTGCTGAAGTCAAGATATACTATATCTACAGCATTTCCTTGATCCACCCAATCAGTGATACCGTCATAGAAGGAAATTAAGTTAGTCTGACATGACTTATTAGTTACAAACCCATGCTGACTCTGTTTAATCACTTCATTCTTATCCAGGTATTGACATACATGTTGTTTAATAATTTGTTCAAAGATCTTTCCTGGTATAGAAGTCAGACTCACCGGCCTATAGTTGCCTGGGTCCACCTTCTTCCCCTTTTTGAAGATAGGAACAACATTTGCTCTTCTCCAGTCTTCTGGCACTTCTCCTGTTCTCCAAGAATTTTCAAAGATTATGGAGAGGGGTTCAAAAATTTCTTCTGCTATCTCCTTCAGTACTCTGGGGTGTAATTTATCTGGACCTGGAGACTTGAATTCATTTAGGTTAGCTAAGTGTTTCCTCACTATCTTTCTGTTTATAGATATCCTGGATTCTTCTATTCCCTTAATAGGACAGTGAATAACAGTTGATGTTACATTTCCTTTCTGAGAGAAAACAGATGCAAAATAGGAATTTAAAAGTTCAACCTTCTCAACATCCTGTCTTACCATTTCATCATTTTCATCCTGTAAAAATCCTATAGCATCTTTGACTTTTCTTTTACTTTTGACATATCCCCAAAATCCTTTATTATTGCTTTTGACATCTCTTGCAAGCCTCAATTCATTTTCAGCTTTAGCTAATCTGATTTGTGCCCTGCAGGTTCTGCAGACAGCATTATATTCTTCTTTAGATATGCCTCCCTCTTTCCATTTTATAAACATTTTTTTCTTCCTTTTTAGCATGTGCTTAAGTTCTGTGTTCATCCTGGTTTCATTATATGCTTCCTATTCTTCCCTCTTTTCGGGAATTGTTAACAACTGTGCTTTGAGAATTTCGTTTTTCAAGATTTCCCATCCTTCCTGGACATTTTTGTCTTTAAGGATATCCAGCCATTGGATATCAAGCAGATTGACTGTATTTCAGCAAAATGTTTCACTTGCTCAAAGAAAAAGAAAAATTCAACCGTTCATCAAAACTGACTGTGCATGAGGCAATTCCTTTATACTTGGAAATTGTTAGAGATGTTGCCCATGTGGTTACGGCTTTGCCTCCAACCCAAGTTAGTGTAGAGAGGTTGTTCTCTGGCCTTAAAATTATTAGGCCAGATTTGAGGTCATCCATGAAGGAGGATCTGATGGAGGCAATTCTATTTCTTAGAACAAATTCATAGACTGCACAAATGTTATTTAGTATGTTTTTGTTGAAAACCGTTTTTTGCCACTTACATAGTTTATTACACAGTGTGTGTGTGCGTGTGTATGTGTGTGTGTATATATATATATATACAGTGTGTGTGTATATATATATATATATATATATATATATATATATATATATATATATATATATATATATATATATATATACACATATAATGTATGTGTGTGTGTGTATATATACAGTGGGGAAAAAAAGTATTTAGTCAGTCAGCAATAGTGCAAGTTCCACCACTTAAAAAGATGAGAGGCGTCTAATTTACATCATAGGTAGACCTCAACTATGGGAGACAAACTGAGAAAAAAAAATCCAGAAAATCACATTGTCTGTTTTTTTTTTCATTTTATTTGCATATTATGGTGGAAAATAAGTATTTGGTCAGAAACAAAATTTCATCTCAATACTTTGTGATATATCCTTTGGCAATGACAGAGGTCAAACGTTTTCTGTAAGTCTTCACAAGGTTGCCACACACTGTTGGTATGTTGGCCCATTTCTCCATGCAGATCTCCTCTAGAGCAGTGATGTTTTTGGCTTTTCGCTTGGCAACACGGACTTTCAATTCCCTCCAAAGGTTTTCTATAGGGTTGAGATCTGGAGACTGGCTAGGCCACTCCAGGACCTTGAAATGCTTCTTACGAAGCCACTCCTTCGTTGCCCTGGTGGTGTGCTTTGGATCATTGTCATGTTGAAAGACCCAGCCACGTTTCATCTTCAATGCCCTTGCTGATGGAAGGAGGTTTGCACTCAAAATCTCACGATACATGGCCCCATTCATTTTTTCATGTAACCGGATCAGTCGTCCTGGCCCCTTTGCAGAGAAACAGCCCCAAAGCATGATGTTTCCACCACCATGCTTTACAGTAGGTATGGTGTTTGATGGATGCAACTCAGTATTCTTTTTCCTCCAAACACGACAAGTTGTGTTTCTACCAAACAGTTCCAGTTTGGTTTCATCAGACCATAGGACATTCTCCCAAAACTCCTCTGGATCATCCAAATGCTCTCTAGCAAACTTCAGACGGGCCCGGACATGTACAGGCTTAAGCTGTGGGACACGTCTGGCACTGCAGGATCTGAGTCCATGGTGGCGTAGTGTGTTACTTATGGTAGGCCTTGTTACATTGGTCCCAGCTCTCTGCAGTTCATTCACTAGGTCCCCCCGCGTGGTTCTGGGATTTTTGCTCACCGTTCTTGTGATCATTCTGACCCCACGGGGTGGGATTTTGCGTGGAGCACCAGATCGAGGGAGATTATCAGTGGTCTTGTATATCTTCCATTTTCTAATTATTGCTCCCACAGTTGATTTCTTCACTCCAAGCTGGTTGGCTATTGCAGATTCAGTCTTCCCAGCCTGGTGCAGGGCTACAATTTTGTTTCTGGTGTCCTTTGACAGCTCTTTGGTCTTCACCATAGTGGAGTTTGGAGTCAGACTGTTTGAGGGTGTGCACAGGTGTCTTTTTATACTGATAACAAGTTTAAACAGGTGCCATTACTACAGGTAATGAGTGGAGGAAAGAGGAGACTCTTAAAGAAGAAGTTACAGGTCTGTGAGAGCCAGAAATCTTGATTGCTTGTTTCTGACCAAATACTTATTTTCCACCATAATATGCAAATAAAATGAAAAAAAAACAGACAATGTGATTTTCTGGATTTTTTTTTCTCAGTTTGTCTCCCATAGTTGAGGTCTACCTATGATGTAAATTACAGACGCCTCTCATCTTTTTAAGTGGTGGAACTTGCACTATTGCTGACTGACTAAATACTTTTTTTCCCCACTGTGTGTATATGTGTATATACAGTGGGGAAAAAAAGTATTTAGTCAGTCAGCAATAGTGCAAGTTCCACCACTTAAAAAGATGAGAGGCGTCTGTAATTTACATCATAGGTAGACCTCAACTATGGGAGACAAACTGAGAAAAAAAAAAACAGAAAATCACATTGTCTGTTTTTTTTAAATTTATTTGCATATTATGGTGGAAAATAAGTATTTGGTCAGAAACAAGCAATCAAGGTTTATGGCTCTCACAGACCTGTAACTTCTTCTTTAAGAGTCTCCTCTTTCCTCCACTCATTACCTGTAGTAATGGCACCTGTTTAAACTTGTTATCAGAATAAAAAGACACCTGTGCACACCCTCAAACAGTCTGACTCCAAACTCCACTATGGTGAAGACCAAAGAGCTGTCAAAGGACACCAGAAACAAAATTGTAGCCCTGCACCAGGCTGGGAAGACTGAATCTGCAATAGCCAACCAGCTTGGAGTGAAGAAATCAACTGTGGGAGCAATAATTAGAAAATGGAAGACATACAAGACCACTGATAATCTCCCTCGATCTGGTGCTCCACGCAAAATCCCACCCCGTGGGGTCAGAATGATCACAAGAACGGTGAGCAAAAATCCCAGAACCACGCGGGGGGACCTAGTGAATGAACTGCAGAGAGCTGGGACCAATGTAACAAGGCCTACCATAAGTAACACACTACGCCACCATGGACTCAGATCCTGCAGTGCCAGACGTGTCCCACTGCTTAAGCCTGTACATGTCTGGGCCCATCTGAAGTTTGCTAGAGAGCATTTGGATGATCCAGAGGAGTTTTGGGAGAATGTCCTATGGTCTGATGAAACCAAACTGGAACTGTTTGGTAGAAACACAACTTGTCGTGTTTGGAGGAAAAAGAATACTGAGTTGCATCCATCAAACACCATACCTACTGTAAAGCATGGTGGTGTAAACATCATGCTTTGGGGCTGTTTCTCTGCAAAGGGGCCAGGACGACTGATCCGGGTACATGAAAGAATGAATGGGGCCATGTATCGTGAGATTTTGAGTGCAAACCTCCTTCCATCAGCAAGGGCATTGAAGATGAAACGTGGCTGGGTCTTTCAACATGACAATGATCCAAAGCACACCGCCAGGGCAACGAAGGAGTGGCTTCGTAAGAAGCATTTCAAGGTCCTGGAGTGGCCTAGCCAGTCTCCAGATCTCAACCCTATAGAAAACCTTTGGAGGGAGTTGAAAGTCCGTGTTGCCAAGCGAAAAGCCAAAAACATCACAGCTCTAGAGGAGATCTGCATGGAGGAATGGGCCAACATACCAACAACAGTGTGTGGCAACCTTGTGAAGACTTACATTAAACGTTTGACCTCTGTCATTGCCAACAAAGGATATATCACAGAGTATTGAGATTAAATTTTGTTTCTGACCAAATACTTATTTTCCACCATAATATGCAAATAAAATGAAAAAAAAACAGACAATGTGATTTTCTGGATTTTTTTTTCTCAGTTTGTCTCCCATAGTTGAGGTCTACCTATGATGTAAATTACAGACGCCTCTCATCTTTTTAAGTGGTGGAACTTGCACTATTGCTGACTGACTAAATACTTTTTTTCCCCACTGTATATATATATATATATATATATATATATATATATATACAGTATATATATATATATATATATATATATATATATATATATATATATACAGTGCCTACAAGTAGTATTCAACCCCCTGCAGATTTAGCAGGTTTACACATTCGGAATTAACTTGGCATTGTGACATTTGGACTGTAGATCAGCCTGGAAGTGTGAAATGCACTGCAGCAAAAAAGAATGTTATTTCTTTGTTTAATTTTTTTTTAAATTGTGAAAAGTTTATTCAGAGGGTCATTTATTATTCAACCCCTCAAACCACCAGAATTCTGTTTTGTTCCCCTAAAGTATTAAGAAGTATTTCAGGCACAAAGAACAATGAGCTTCACATGTTTGGATTAATTATCTCTTTTTCCAGGCTTTTCTGACTATTTAAGACCCTCCCCAAACTTGTGAACAGCACTCATACATGGTCAACATGAGAAAGACAAAGGAGCATTCCAAGGCCATCAGAGACAAGATCGTGGAGGGTCACAAGGCTGGCAAGGGGTACAAAACCCTTTCCAAGGAGTTGGGCCTACCTGTCTCCACTGTTGGGAGCATCATCCGGAAGTGGAAGGCTTATGGAACTACTGTTAGCCTTCCACGGCCTGGACCGCCTTTGAAAGTTTCCTCCCGTGCCGAGGCCAGGCTTGTCCGAAGAGTCAAGGCTAACCCAAGGACAACAAGGAAGGAGCTCCGGAAAGATCTCATGGCAGTGGGGACATTGGTTTCAGCCAATACCATAAGTACCGTACTCCACCGCAATGGTCTCCGTTCCAGACGAGCCCGTAAGGTACCTTTACTTTCAAAGCGTCATGTCATGGCTCGTCTACAGTTTGCTCATGATCACTTGGAGGACTCTGAGACAGACTGGTTCAAGGTTCTCTGGTCTGATGAGACCAAGATCGAGATCTTTGGTGCCAACCACACACGTGACGTTTGGAGACTGGATGGCACTGCATACGACCCCAAGAATACCATCCCTACAGTCAAGCATGGTGGTGGCAGCATCATGCTGTGGGGCTGTTTCTCAGCCAAGGGGCCTGGCCATCTGGTCCGCATCCATGGAAAGATGGATAGCACGGCCTACCTGGAGATTTTGGCCAAGAACCTCCTCTCCTCCATCAAGGATCTTAAGATGGGTCGTCATTTCATCTTCCAACAAGACAACGACCCAAAGCACACAACCAAGGCCTGGTTCAAGAGGCAAAAAATCAAGGTGTTGGAGTGGCCTAGTCAGTCTCCTGGCCTTAACCCAATTGAAAACTTGTGGAAGGAGCTCAAGATTAAAGTCCACATGAGACACCCAAAGAACCTAGATAACTTGGAGAAGATCTGCATGGAGGAGTGGGCCAAGATAACTCCAGAGACCTGTGCCGGCCTGATCAGGTCTTATAAAAGACGATTATTAGCTGTAATTGCAAACAAGGGTTATTCCACAAAATATTAAACCTAGGGGTTGAATAATAATTGACCCACACTTTTATGTTTAAAATTTATTACAATTTAACTGAGCAACATAACTTTTTGGTTTGTAAGATTTATGCACCTGTTAATAAATCCTGCTCTTGTGTGAAGTTTGAAGGCTCTAACTTATTTGCATCTTATCAAACCTGCTAAATCTGCAGGGGGTTGAATACTACTTGTAGGCACTGTGTATATATATATATATATATATATATATATATATATACACTCACTGGCCACTTTATTAGGTACACCTGTCCAACTGTGTGTTAAGACTTAATTTCTAATCAGCCAATCACATGGCGGCAACTCAGTGCATTTAGGCATGTAGACATGGTCAAGACAATCTCCTGCAGTTCAAACCGAGCATCAGTATGGGGAAGAAAGGTGATTTGAGTGCCTTTGAACGTGGCAAGATTGTTGGTGCCAGAAGGGCTGGTCTGAGTATTTCAGAAACTGCTGATCTACTGGGATTTTCACGCACAACCATCTCTAGGGTTTACAGAGAATGGTCCGAAAAAGAAAAAAAATCCAGTGAGCGGCAGTTCTGTGGCCGGAAATGCCTTGTTGATGCCAGAGGTCAGAGGAGAATGGGCATACTGGTTCGATCTGATAGAAAGGCAACAGTGACTCAAATTGCCACCCGTTACAACCAAGGTAGGCAGAAGAGCATCTCTGAACGCACAGTGCGTCGAACTTTGAGGCAGATGGGCTACAGCAGCAGAAGACCACACTGGGTACCACTCCTCTCAGCTAAGAACAGGCATCTGATGGCTACTTTCAGCAGGATAATGCGCCATGTCATAAAGCTCGAATCATCTCAGATTGGTTTCTTGAACATGACAATGAGTTCACTGTACTCAAATGGCCTCCTCAGTCACCAGATCTCAATCCAATAGAGCATCTTTGGGATGTGGTGGAACGGGAGATTCGCATCAGGGATGTGCAGCCGACAAATCTGCGCCAACTGTGTGATGCCATCATGTCAATATGGTCCAAAATCTCCGAGGAATGCTTCCAGCACCTTGTTGAATCTCTGCCACGAAGAATTGAGGCAGTTCTGAAGGCAAAAGGGGGTCCAACCCGTTACTAGCATGGTGTACCTAATAAAGTGGCCAGTGAGTGTGTGTATATATATATATATATATATATATATATAGTGTGTGCATATATATATATATATATATATATATATATATACATATATATATAGTGTGTGTGCATATATATATATATACATATACATATATATATACACTGTGTGTGTATGTATGTGCGTGTGTGTATATATACTCTGTGTGTGTGTGTGTGTGTGTGTGTATATATATATATATATATGTGTGTGTATATATATAGTGTGTGTGTGTGTGTATATATATATATGTAATCGATATTACATAGTGTATTACATATTTACAATTTATTACAGTTTTGTGTCCTAAAGTTGTGTTCCAATAAATATATATTATGTTCTATCTAAATGTCTTGATTTTTGTATCATAAAAATTATTAAATGTCTGATGTTCACATTGTCCTACTATAAATTTTTCACTTAAATATAAGCAATATATGTTGGAGTCGGAATCGTGGAGTCGGTGGAAGGGAAATTGAGGAGTTCGAGTCGCAAGTTTGGCTTACCGACTCCACAGCCCTGTTGTAAATCACTGCCTTTCTGACAATGTGCAGGAAGCTATTTGTTCTCCTATCCACCCAGCTCCATCACTAAGGGTCCCGTTTCACATAGCGATGCACCAGCGATCCCGACAATGACACAACCTGGTAAGGGTCGCTCGTGCGTCGCTAGTAAGCTGCCAAACAGGCAGATCTCTTCAACGACGCAGCAACGATCCGGCGATTCGTATAACGACCTCGTTGGTCATTGGTACCTGTCACACAGCAGCGATTCTGACGATATCCCGCCTGTGTCCCTGAGTTCTGCGCCGCTCACGAGGTCGCCCGTCGGTGTCATACAGTGATGCGCACTGGTCAGTGGGACACCAGTGATCAAAAAATGGCCCAGGACATTCGAGCACGATCAGCGACATCGCAGCGGGGGCCTGGTCGCCACTACGTGTCACATGTAGCGAGATCGCAGGCGAGGTCGCTGTTGTGTCACAAAATCGGTGACGCTTCAGCGATCTCGCTAACTAAATCGCTATGTGAGACGGGGTCTTAACACTATGCATCCTGAGGAAGGCAGTGGTGACGTAGGACACAGCCAGCTGCCAGATTTGTAGAGCGGTAACAGACATCATTCCCCGTCGCCACCCCGTCTGGCGGTATAGTAACATGTTTATTGGGATGAATAGTCTGGAGAAAGCAGCACCCCCATGACTACTGACCCACTAAGTAGCATATTGCCAGCGAGTTATAAAATTGATTTTAGGTATTTGACGAAATCAACGAGACAATAAAATGGGTTTGTTAGGAAGGGTATAAAAGTAGAGGCTTCAAGGTCCTGTTATTTTTTGTTCATACACTCTACATTTTGTTTATTAATAAAAATATACTATTAACACGTTTATTTGTTAAAGCATTCTTACTCCGCAGCATTCTTTTCATACGGTCTTAAACAATTACAAACCATTGTGTGTGAGTCATAGTATGTATGTATGTATATTTATACACTGGTCAAAAAAAATAAATGGAACACTTAAACAACAAAATATAACTCCAAGTGAATCAAACTTCTGTGAAATCAAACTGTCCACTTAGGAAGCAACTAATTGACAATCAATTTCTCATGCTGTTGTGCAAATGGAATAGACAACAGATAAACATTTTTGGCAATTATCAAGACACACTCAATAAAGGAGTGGTTCTGCAGGTGGGGACCACAGACCACATCTCAGTACCAATGGTTGTGCTTTCACACTCGTGCTAGTACAACACACAAGTGGCTCAGGTAGTGCAGCTCATCCAGGATGCCACATCAATGCGAGTTGTGGCAAGGTTTGCTGTGTCTGTCAGCGTAGTGTCCAGAGGCGCTACCAGAAGACAGGCCAGTACACCAGGAGACGTGGAGGGGGCCGTAATAGGGCAACAACCCAGCAGCAGGACCGCTACCTCCACCTTTGTGCAAGGAGGAGCACTGCCAGAGACCTGCAAAATGACCTCCAGCATGCCACAAATGTGCATGTGTCTGCACAAACGGTTAGAAACAGACTCCATGAGGATGGTCTGAGGGCCCGATGTCCACAGATGGGGGTTGTGCCCACAGCCCAACACCATGCAGGACTCTTGGCATTTGCCACAGAACACCAGAATTGGCAAATTCGCCACTGGCACCCTGTGCTCTTCACAGATGAAATCAGGTTCACACTGAGCACATGTGACACACGTGACAGAGTCTGGAGATGCCGTGGAGAGCGATCTGCTGCCTGCAACATCCTTCAGCATGACCGGTTTGGCAGTGGATTAGTAATGGTGTGGGGTGGCATTTCTTTGGAGGGCCGCACAACCCTCCATGTGCTTGCCAGTGGTAACCTGACTGCCATTAGGTACCGAGATGAGATCCTCAGACTATATGCGAGACCATATGCTGGTGCGGTTGGCCCTGGTTCCTCCTAATGCAGGACAATGCCAGACCTCATGTGGCTGGAGTGTGTCAGCAGTTCCTGCAAGATGAAGGCATTGAAGCTATGGACTGGCCCACCCGTTCCCCAGACCTGAATCCGATTAAGCACATTTGGGACATCATGTCTCCTTCCATCCATCAAAGTCACGTTGCACCACAGACTGTCCAGGAGTTGGCAGATGCTTTAGTCCAGGTCTGGGAGGAGATCCCTCAGGAGACCATCCGCCGCATCATCAGGAGCATGCCGAGGCATTATAGGGAGGTCATACAGGCACGTGGAGGCCAAACACAATACTGAGCATCATTGTGACTTGTTTTATGGACAATACATTCCACTTTAATTTTGTGTGTGACTCCATTGGTTAATAAATTTGATTTCCACTGATGATTTTTGTGTGATTTTGTTGTCGGCACATTCAACTTTGTACAGAACAAAGGATTCAATGAGAATATTGCATTCATTCAGATCTAGGATGTGTTGCCGGAAGCGGTTGGTCGCGGTTATTTTGGCTAAAGGTTGAGCAACCAAGTATTAGGCTGAGGGTGCCAATACTTTTGTATGGCCCATTTTTGGAGTTTTGTGTGAAGTGATCAATGTTTTGCTTTTTGCTTCATTCTCTTTTGTGTTTTTTCATTTAAGACAAATTAAATGAAGATAATAATACCAAAGAATTTGTGTTTGCAATCATTTTCAGGAAGAAACTGAGTATTTGACAGAATTGCAGGGGTGTTAATACTTTTGGCCACAACTGTATATATATATACACACACACACTTTGGTGACACTAGAGAGGAGCTAGCTACTCTTCCCATTTTCTTTGTATGAGTCATATTTGTTTGTTGTGTACTCTGGATACACTTGGATTTGTTGGTAGCATACCTCGGTATTGTATATGTTAGCGTCTAGGTCAGTAGCTAGCCTCCTTTTTCTTCATCACGGCACATTCATAGCCTTTGTTTTCTCAATAGGTAGGTCAAGAACTGCTTACACTCTGTCAGCATCTCGGTGTAACATTTTATTGCTCTTGATCACTATAAATAGCTTAAGTAAATCTTCATTTTGCTGACCTCCTGAAGAAGGCTCCACATCAGCAAATTTTCTTTCAATGGATTCATGAAGAATTACTGGTCACTTTGCTCTTATAGTTTTATTATTTCAGAAAATATGTCAGCCATTATGTGCAAAACACTTCTATAACTTTTGTGTAGTAACCTTTATTGTCCAGAGGTAAATCTGACGGTTGTGGTCCGGTGACTGGGTTTATGGAACAAGCATTTGTGCTGGGTTTATTACAATAATGGTAACTTTTAAAGATTAAAAAAAAGAATCCACATATTACTGTTATTGCATATTCCAGTTGCATTTACCATGTAGCATTTATATTCCCCATCCGGACATTTATTATGCAGGACTGTCATTTCCATTTGTGAATAATAATAATTTCTGTCATATTCAATAGATTTGAAATAATAAAATGAAGATATTTATTATATCGCCTTTACACCGTGTGCAGAATTATTAGGCAAGTTGTGTTTGAGAAGATTCTTTATATTATTGAATAACAACTATGTTCTCAATCAACCCAAAAGACTCATAGTTATCAAAGTTTAATATTTTTGGAAGTTGGAGTGGGGTTTTTTAGATTTGGCTATCTTAGGAGGATATCTGTTTGTGCAGGTAACTATTACTGTGCAGATTTATTAGGCAACTTAATAAAAACCAAATATATACCCATCTCACTTGTTTATTTTCACCAGGTAAACCAGTAGAGCAACACAACATTTAGAAATAAATATTTCTGACATTCAAAAACAAAACAAAAAAAATTAGTGACCTATATAGCCACCTTTCTTTACGATGACACTCAAAAGCCTTCCATCCATAGATTCTGTCAGTTGCTTGATCTGTTTACGATCAACATTGTGTGCCGCAGCCACCACAGCCTCCCTGACACTGTTCCGAGAGGTGTACTGTTTTCCCTCCCTGTAGATCTCACATTTTATGAGGGACCACAGGTTCTCTATGGGGTTCAGATCAGGTGAACAAAGGGGCCATGTCATTATTTTTTCTTCTTTTAGACCTTTACTGGGCAGCCACGCTGTGGAGTATTTGGATACATGTGATGGAGTATTGTCCTGCATGAAAATCATGTTTTTCTTGAATGATACAGATTTCTTCCTGTACCAGTGCTTGAAGAAGGTGTCTTCCAGAAACTGGCAGTAGGTCTGGGAGTTGAGCTTCACTCTATCCTCAACCCGAAAAGGTTCCACAAGTTCATCTTTGATGATACCAGCCCATACCAGTACCCCTCCTCCACCTTGCTGGCATCTGAGTCGGAGTGGAGCTCTCTGCCCTTTACTGATCCAGCCTTGGGCCCATCCATCTGGCCCATCAAGAGTCGCTCTCATTTCATCAGTCCATAAAACCTTAGAAAAATCAGTCTTTACATATTTCTTGGCCCAGTCTTGACGTTTTATCTTATGTTTCCTGTTGAAAGGTGGTCGTTTTTCAGCCTTCCTTAGCTTGGCCATGTCCCTGAGGCTAGTTTCACACTTGCTTTTTTTTGCAGCGCGTTTTTCCCGCAAAAAAACGCATTGAAAAAACGCATACATAAGCATACAACTGCTGCGTTTTTTTCAAGCATTTTTATGAGCATGCATGAAAAAAACGCAGCGTTTTTATGCGTTTGTATGCGTTTTTAGCGCGTTTTTACCGCGTTTGCGTTTTTTTCCAACATTTTTAGGTGGCCCCTCACACTACCCAAACCATGACTTTACTAACCCTAACCCTGACCCTAACCCTGACCCTAACCCTAACCCTGACCCTAACCCTTAACCAAATCATACTTAACCCTAACCCAAACCCTAAACCCTAACTAACCCTAACCCTAACCCTGACCCTAACCCTGACCCTGACCCTAACCCTGACCCTAACCCTTAACAAAACCATACTTAACCCTAACCCTGACCCTAACCCTAACCCTGACCCTAACCCTTAACCAAACCATACTTAACCCTAATCCTGACCCTAACCCTGACCCTAACCCTAACCCTGACCCTAACCCTTAACAAAACCATACTCAACCCTAATCCTGACCCTAACCCTGACCCTAACCCTAACCCTGACCCTAACCCTTAACAAAACCATACTTAACCCTAATCCTGACCCTAACCATGACCCTAATCCTTAACAAAACCATACTTAACCCTAACCCTGACCCAAACCCCAACCCTAACCCTGACCCTGACCATAACCCTAACCCTAAACCCCCTTAACTAACCCTAACTCTAACCCAAACCCCTAAATTCCATGGTTTAAAAAAAACAACGCATACATGAGCATGCCAGTGCGCACATATGCGCATCCATAGGCTATAATGGCCATTTTTAGCGCAAAACGTGCGCATATGTGCGCATGCGCTTTTTTGCAGGGCCAAAAAATGCAACATGCTGCGTCTGGAAAATCCCAACGCACACCCCAAAAAAACGCAGCGCATGAAAATCGCATACATGCGCTTACCAGCGCGCAGGTATGCGCACCCATGTTAAATATAGGGGAAAAAACGCATGCGCAGGTGTGCGTTTTTTTCCAGCGCTAAAAAACGCAAATGTGAAACCAGCCTGAGTATGGTTTTTTATCAACACGCTTCTTGCGACCCTGTTGTCTATTTGCCATGAAACGCTTGATTGTTCAGTGATCACACTTCAAAAGTTTGGCAATTTCAAGACTGCTGCATCCTTCTGCAAGACATCTCACAATTTTTGACTTTTCAGGGTCCGTCAAATCTCTCTTCTGACCCATTTTGCCAAAGGAAAGGAAGTTGCCTAATAATTAAGCACACCTTATATAGGTTTTTGATATCATTAGACCATACCCCTCCTCATTACAGAGATGCAAATCACCTGATTTTCATAATTGGCAGTTGGCTTTCAAGCCTATACAGCTTGGAGTAGGACAACATGTATAAAAAGGATGATGTGATTAAAAGACTCATTTGCCTAATAATTCTGCACCCAGTGTATAAAACATAAATATTGCGTTCCATGGTCGGTGTTCAATTTGAGTGATATGAATGTAATATTGCATTTCTCCTGCGGCAGCTGTTATGTGGAATTACTGCTAATCGTGTGTATTAATCGCTGTCATAAATATTACCTGACTTCTCTGGGTCCTACATTTGAAACTTTACACTATTAGGAGAAGTTTGGCCCAGACAACTTTTCCCCCCCAATTCATTCTGTTGATTTGTCATTGTCATTTGGCTTGTCGTTGGCCCTCTCCATTAGGCCTCATTCAGATGTCCGTTTTTGTCCAATATCCCGAATGAAAAGTACAAGTCTATGGATGGCATTAGCATACAGCCTGTATTTAACATTGCCTCAGATAGGAGAAAGTTTGTAATTTATTTATCCATCTGTGACTATCACTGATCCAAAACACTGGTGACACTGATGCCATTTTTCATTTACGTTTTTAAACAGACATGTGACTGAGACCCTAAAGTGTGTGTAGGTTACCGAATATGCTGAGGCACAGCTTTCGGCGCTTTCCTAGGCTTCATAAGCTTTGACACAGCAGCACAACCATACAAGTGCCTGTGCCTGGTACTTCAGCTCGGTCCCATTCAAGGCTGTCAGTATTTAAATTTGGAAAATGTCTTCAAAATTGGTCTTTTCACCTGAGCAGTGTACGGCATAAAGTATCACTGCAAGATTTATTTTGGTATAATTCAAGCACTGTGCCCACCATCATTCATTAGAACCAAGTGGCAGTGGTGCCAAGACAAAACAAGCTCCTTAAGGGCCTGTCACACTAAGCGATTTCGCTAGCAATATCGCTATAACGTCACTGGTTTTTGTGACGTTATAGCGATATTGCTAGCTGGTGCATCGCTAAGTTGTCGCTAGTGAGCTGCCGCACAGGCAGATCTCGCCAGCGACATCGCAGGGGTCGGGGGTTGCTACTTACCTGTCAGACGTGGCGATCCTGATGTCCTCCCGCCCGCGTCCACGCGTCGCTCGTCGGCGCCACAGGAAGCCCAGCAGGAAGCTGACGACGAGAAATGATCCAGGACGTTCTCACGCAATCAACGATAATCAGCAGGGGAGCGGTCAGAGGTAAGTATCAGACATAGCGATATTGCTAGCAATATTGCTGCTACGTCACAAAACAAGTGACGTTATAGCGATATTGCTAGCGATATCGCTTAGTGTGACAGGCCCTTTACCCTACACCATACAGTACCCGCCAAAAGTTCCGACACACCTGCTCCTACAATGGCTTTCCTTGTTGTTATTGGAATGTGCACACTGTAGATTCGAACTGAGGGCAGCAAAACCACAAAGTGACACATGAATACAAGGAAAACGTGAAACTATGGATGATATGTTAACCCATAGATTTGTCTAAGATCCCCCCCCCCCTTTTTTACACATTCTTGGCATTCTCTGAAACAGCTTTATCAGGTATCCACAAGGAACTCCTTCTAATGAACAGTCTTGCCACTCCCAAGAGCTCATTTGTGGAATTACCTGCCTTCAGAAAGTGTTTGTGACCACCATTTGTGTCCATATAGCGCTGAACCTTCTTCCACAACTATTGTAAGCCAGAATATGGCAAGAATCACTCAACAGTCCATCATTACTTCTTAAAGTAATATTTCTTCAGATATTCTAAGGGTATGTACACACGTTGCGGATTTTGATACGGCTCTTGATGCGGATCAGCAGCGGTTTTGGACGCGTGAAATTGCATCAAATCCGCAGTGTAGTGCACAGTCTCTCTCTCTATTTGTTCATCTCTCCATACAAGCCGCAAGAAGTCTGCATCAATTCCGCATGAAATCCACAAGCATTTTGGCCTGCGTTCTCCGCAGAAAATTCTGCAGGCTAATCTGCAACATGTGCACATACCCTGAAGGTTTCATTTACATTTTTAATTGAAAAATTTCTTTCAGAGGATTAATCAATTTATGCTTAGTATTATCATTACAAATGAAGAAAAATGTCTTTTGTTGAAAGGCAGAAAGGTTTACATACTTTGGGATTTTTAAATGTGTGATAGTAACCATTAAAATATTACAATACAACAAAAAAAAAAACTTGCTGGTCTTCTACTAAAGTACTTTTTTTTTTCAACTTCAATCTCCATAGGACACGATGTCTCATGAGGAATCCACGGAAGAATCTGATGTGAGTCATTATAAATTTCAGTGTGTAATTCCATTTTAAAGGGAGCCTGTTAGCAGGATTATGCATAGTAACCTACAGACAGTGTCAGGTTGACGCCGTTAGGCTGGGTTTGCATTGCGTTAGGGCATCCGTTTAACGGATCCGTTAAACGGATGCGCTAACGCTAATGTCACTTTTGTGCACTTTAGCGCCATAGCGCTAACGGTATGCGTTAACGCATGGTAGCGCTACGGTACCAAGCGCTACCATGCTTTAGCTCATACCATCCTATGCACAGCGAACGGGTCCGTTCGCTGTGCGTTATTGTCAATGCACCCAAAAATGCTGCAAGCAGCGTTCGAGGGTGCGTTAGGAAATAACGCATACTTGCTAACGCATGCCAATTTCGGCATACTTTAGTATGCGTTATTTGCATTGCGGTCAATGGGTGCGCTAACGTATCTGTTAGATAGCGTTAACGGCGCTATCTAGCGCAATGTGAACCCAGCCTTAGACTGAATAAAATGATACCTTGGTTGATGAAATCCATCTTAGGGTGTGTGCACACGTTGCGGTTTTTGCTGCGGATCCGGTCCCGCGGATCCGCAGCAGTTTCCATGCGGTTTACAGTACCATGTAAACATATGGAAAACCAAATCTGCTGTGCACATGCTGCAGAAAATTCCGCGCAGATTTGCTGTGGTTTATTTTCCGCAGCATGTTACTTCTTTTTTGCGGAACCGCAGCTGCAGTCTTTGTTCCGGGATATACATCTCTCCCTCTCTCTCCCACAATCCGCACTGCAAAAGCCGCAGACAAATCCGCAACATGTGCACACACCCTTATGGTTATTCTTTAATCTTTATTTTCAGTTTTGTGTTAATGATATGCCCGTGCCCTAAGGCGAGGCTGGGGTATGTGGTGCTCTGATTAGATATTCATAATGCAGACTGCTGACGGGTCACTCACCCCTCACTGACCTGCCCCCTAGTTTGCATAATGAATACCTCCACATATGGAATAAGAAAAAACTCCAGCCGTGGCACCTGCTCTGCAGCAAAATCTCATGTTTTATGTGCCAATAATACGTTTTATTCAAGTTATTCAGCTAGAAGAAAGAAAAAAAAAATAATTTGAAATTGGCTTCCGCCGCGCCTGTGCAGTAGCAGCTATCGGTGTAGCGGTGATTTGATAGCTGCTACTGCGCATGCGCTGGCGGCACCATCTTACTGGAGAAGAAAAAAAAATTCCTCCTCCAAGATGGCGCATGTGCAGCAGCAGTACTGAGAGATAGCTGAGAGCTGCTACTGCGCGTGCGCGGGCGGCACCTTCTTGGAGGAGGATTTTTTTTCTTCTCCAGTAAGATGGTGCCGCCATCGCATGCGCCGTAGCAGCTATCGGACCACAGCTAGACACTTATAGCAGCTACTGCGCAGGTGCGGCGGGCGCCATTTTCAAATTGACTTTTATCTTTCCTCTAGCTGAATAACTTGAATAAAATGTATTATTGGCACACAAAACATGCGATTTTGCTGCAGAGTAGGTGCTTGCAGAAAGTATTTTTTTTGTTAACGTATGTACTGATATTTATTAATGTAAATCAAGAGCACCACATACCCCAGCCTCGCCTTAGGACATGAGAATTAACATAAAACTGAAAATAAAGATTAAAGAACAACCACAAGATGGATTTAATCACCCAATGCATAATTTTAATCTGTATAGCAGCGCTGACCTGACATCGTGTGTAGGTTACTGTGCACAATCCTTCTGACAGGATTCCCTTTAAAGCGAACCTGTCAGCAGTTTTGGCCTATATATGATGCGGTCACTGCCTTTCAGGGCTTATCTACAGCATTCTATAATGCTGTATGCATCTCATTCAACTCCTGCATTGATCCTGCATGTATTCACTATATTATATGCCAGCAAGCAGCCTCTAATGGTATCCATCTCTGCTTGCTGTCTGCGGTCTGTCATCTGCCGCTTTACCATCTATCAACACATCTTAATGTGCCTGCTAAATCATTGGTATTATTCATTTGTTGTATTGTACTCAATGCTCACTGTTGTATATCCATGACTGGGGTCACTCTAGATATTATCTGGTGGAAGGTGCTATAGCATATAGATGTAGCCATGCCCAATGTCTTTGATCATCTAATCACTCGCTGGTGTGCTGGCCCCATCTGCCAAATTATCCCAATCCAGCTCCCACAATCCGTCTCTCCTGACCCTGTAGTGTGGGTTATATGTTTAGAAACATTCTAAGGGGTGCACACGCGTGGGGTTGCACGCATCCCATAAGCAAAGCATCACGGAAGCTAAGCATCAAGAAAAAGCAGTTATTCCATGGCAGTTAG
The DNA here is from genome assembly GCF_039654945.1 of Dendrobates tinctorius. Taxonomy (NCBI): domain Eukaryota; kingdom Metazoa; phylum Chordata; class Amphibia; order Anura; family Dendrobatidae; genus Dendrobates; species Dendrobates tinctorius. The sequence continues at coordinate 40,738,963 of NW_027361829.1, forward strand.
TCAGGGCAGGAGACAGGTAGCCCAAACTTTGCTCTCCCTTTTAGCCATATGCTTTATTTCTATCCTCCTGTGTTCCCTTGCCATCCACATTCACTGCCCCATCCCCCTCCATCATGACTCATACACATCAGCCCCTCTATACTTCCCTCTCCCATGTACAGCTTCCATGCACGTCTCCCCTTCTTGAAAAAACTCAATCCATCTTTCCCAAACACATCGCCCAAAACAATTTCTTACAATTCAAATAACTACTTGCTGTTTATCTTCCCACTTCTGCTGATCACAAGGGACATCTCCCCCAACCATGGTCCACCATCCCCCAACCTCAACCCCTACCCCACCTCACATCGAAACCTTACTAACCTTATTAATATTAGTTGCACTCCTTCATTTCCTTCTTTTAATTGTGCCCTCTGGAATCCACAGTCTGTATGTAACAAACTTCCTTTCCTACAAATTACTTTCTGAACAACGCTCTCCATCTGTTGGCCTTCATGGAAACCTGGATTCAGGATTCTGACACTGTCTCCCCTGCTGCCATTTCCCATGGTGGCTTACAATTCTTCCATTCCCCAAGACCCACAAACAGAAATGGTGGTGGAGTCGGCATACTCCTGTCCCCACAATGCACTTTCCAGGACATCCCCCCCCCCCCCCCCCCAATTGCATCACTCTCATTCCCTTCTTTTGAGGTCCACACCATCAGGCTCTTCCGTCCCCTCTCCCTCAGAGCAACAGTCATATACCGGCCCCCAGGCTCACCCACACACTTCCTTTACCATTTCTCTTCCTGCCTGCCGCACTTCAAGTCCTCAGAACGCCCAACCCTTATCCTGCGAAATTTCAACATCCCCATTAACAGCCCCACTTCCACATCTGCATCCCAGCTTTTATCACTATCCACTTCTCTCGGCCTCTCACCCTTTGCAACCTCTGAAACACACAAAGACAGTAACACCCTTGACCTGGTCTTTGTCCGGCTCTGTTCAATTTCCTACCTAGATAACTCACCGCTTCCACTCTCTGACTACAACATTGTCTCCTTCATGCTCACAAATCCTCGCCCACCCCAGCACACTCCTACCTACCACACATTCAGAAATCTACAAGCCATTAACCCTCATACACTTTCAGACTCCCTACACTCATCATTGTCCCCAATCTTCTCTTTTTTTCTGTCCTGATCTGGCTGTACATCATTACAACAACACTCTTAGAAGCACCCTTGACCAAGTAGCTTCCCCCCCACCCCTAGAACCACCAAGCACAGAGTAAAACATCCCTGGCTCACATCACAATCCCGATTTCTCCAGCGATGCTCTAGGTGTGCTGAACGCTTATGGAGGAAAACTCGCACACCAGAAGACTTCTTCCACTTCAAATTTATGTTAAGAACCTATTACTCTGCCTTTCACCTCGCCAAACAGACATACTTCACTACCCTGATCTCCTCACTATCTAACAATCCCAAGAAACTTTTTGACACTTTTCACTCCCTCCTCAGGCCGAAAGCACAAGCCCCTATCACAGACATTTGTGCTGACGACCTGGCCTTCCACTTCATGGAGAAAATAGATAATATCTGTCAGGAAATCTGTTCCCAGCCCCCAGGGGTGTGACTCCCATCCCATCCTGCATTTCCCCTGGCTCACTCTCGGCATTCAATCTCATCACAGACGAAGTCTCCAGATTCCTCTCTTCTCGTCTGACTACATGCACTTCCGACCCCATTCCCTCACATCTCCTCCAGTCTCTCTCCAGTCGTCACAACTCACCTAACTACAATCTTTAATTCCTCCCTCTCTGGCATTTTCCCCTCCTCCTTCAAACACTCTATCATTACTCCATTTCTAAAGAAACTCGCTCTCGACCCATGCTGCACAAACAACTACAGACCAGTCTCTAATCTCCCCTTCATCTCTAAACTCTTGGAGCGCCTGGTCTACTCCCACCTTACCCGTTAGCTTTCCACTCACTCCCTCCTAGACCCTTCACAGTCCGGCTTCCGCCCCCTACATTCGACAGAAACTGCACTCATCAAAGTGACCAGCGACCTTCTAACAGCAAAATGTAACGGTGACCACTCTCTGCTCATTCTTCTCGATCTTTTTGCAGCTTTCGACACTGTTGACCACCACCTGCTTTCTAGGCTCCAGTCACTAGGCATTAAGGACGCTGCTCTCTCCTGGTTCTTTTCCTATCTTTATGACCGCTCCTTCAGTATTCTGTTCGCTGGCTCGACTTCATCTCCTCTTCCTCTCGCTGTCGGGGTACCTCAGGGCTCAGTCCTTGGCCCCCTTCTCTTCTCTCTCTACACGGCCCCAGTTGAACAGACCATCAGCAGACTTGGCTTTCAGTACCATTTTTATGCTGATGACACACAACTATACACGTCATCCCCTGACCTTACCCCTGCTGTACTACAGAACGCCAGTGACTGTCCGCAGTCTCCAACATCATGTCTGCTCTCTATCTGAAGTTCAAACTTTCCAAAACTGAACAACTTCTGCTCCCGCCGTCTACTAACCTCTCTAAATCTGACATTTTTCTCTCGGTGGATGGCACTATAATAACATCCCGGCAGCAGGCGCGCTGTCTGGGTGTTATGTTTGACACCAATCTCTCCTTCACCTCCCATATACAATCTCTTGCCCACTCTTGCCGCTTACACCTAAAGAACATCTCTAGAATCCGCCCTTTTCTCACCATGGAAACAATAAAAACCCTCATTGTCGCCCTGATCCACTCCTGCCTGGACTACTGTAATGCTCTATTAATTGGCCTCCCCCTCACACGACTTTCCCCTCTCCAGTCCATCCTTAATGCAGCAGCCAGGGTCGTCCACCTGGCTAATCGGTACTCGGAGGCGTCCGCTCTTCGCTAGTCGTTACACTGGCTGCCCATTCATTATAGGATCCAATTCAAAGTACTTGTTCTCACCCACAAAGCTGTCCACAGTGCGACACCCCCTTACATCTCCTCCCTCATTTCTGTCTATCGGCCTAACCGATCGCTGCGCTCTGCAAACGACTTTCGACTAACCTCTGCACTAATCCGTACCTCCCACTCCCGTCTCCAAGGCTTCTCCTGCGTTGCGCCAATCCTCTGGAATGTTCTACCCCAAGAAATTTAGGACCAGCCACAACTTGCACAGTTTTAAGCGCTCCTTCAAAACACATTTGTTTAGAGCAGCCTGTCACGTTCCCTAATCAAAGTTATTTTATGTGTAAGTGTGCGTGTGTAGCCCATTCACTATCTCTATATATCCCCCACCCCCTCAAGATAGCTGGACCATCATTGTAAATACATCATTGTAAATACACACCTGTACTTTGTATCTCCCCCACCTCTTTGTAGATCGTAAGCTCTCACAAGCAGGGTTGTTTAATTTTGCTTTAATAATTATATTATTGTTAACGTTACTTATGACTGTTGTGTTTGAAACTGTTTAACTATAAAGCGCTGCGGAGTATGTTGGCGCTATATAAATAAAGATTATTACTATTAGATAAGCCCCTCATCTGACCTGAAAGATAAGAAAAATAAGCTTTATTATACTCACCTGGGGGGCGGTCCGGTGCGATGGGTGTCGCAGGTCCGAGTCCGGCGCCTCCCATCTTCTTGCGACGTCGTCCTCCTGCTTGATTCCTCGCTCCCGGCATCGCACTTCTGTGCAGGCGTATTTCTCTGCCCTGGTGAGGGCAGAGCAAAGTACTGCAGTGCGCAGGCATCGGGAAAGGTCAGAGAGGCTCAGCGCCTGCAGTACTTTGCTCTGCCCTAAACAGGGCAGATAAGTAAGCCTGCGCAGGAGTTAGATGCCGAGGATCGATGAAGCAAGCAGGAGGGCTGCGATCAAAAGAAGATGGGAGGATCCGGACCTGCGACACCCTTCAGACCGGACTGCATCGGCCCGCACCACTGGGTGGTGAGTATAATAAAACTTATTTTTTTATCTTGGACTGGGGGCTTATCTACAGCATTATAGAATGCTATAGATAAGCCCTGAAAGGCGGTGGGTGCATCTTAGGCTAGTTTCACACTTGCTTTTTTTTGCAGCGCGTTTTTCCCGCAAAAAAACGCATTGAAAAAACGCATACATAAGCATACAACTGCTGCGTTTTTTTTCAAGCATTTTTATGAGCATGCATGAAAAAAACGCAGCGTTTTTATGCGTTTGTATGCGTTTTTAGCGCGTTTTTACCGCGTTTGCGTTTTTTTCCAACATTTTTAGGTGGCCCCTCACACTACCCAAACCATGACTTTACTAACCCTAACCCTGACCCTAACCCTAACCCTTAACCAAATCATACTTAACCCTAACCCAAACCCTAAACCCTAACTAACCCTGACCCTAACCCTAACCCTGACCCTGACCCTAACCCTTAACAAAACCATACTTAACCCTAACCCTAACCCTGACCCTGACCCTAACCCTTAACCAAACCATACTTAACCCTAATCCTGACCCTAACCCTGACCCTAACCCTAACCCTGACCCTAACCCTTAACAAAACCCTACTAACCCTAATCCTGACCCTAACCCTGACCCTAATCCTTAACAAAACCATACTTAACCCTAATCCTGACCCTAACCCTGACCCTAACCCTAACCCTGACCCTAACCCTAACCCTAACCCTGACCCTAACCCTTAACAAAACCATACTTAACCCTAATCCTGACCCTAACCATGACCCTAATCCTTAACAAAACCATACTTAACCCTAATCCTGACCCTAACCCTGACCCTAACCCTAACCCTAACCCTGACCCTAACCCTTAACAAAACCATACTTAACCCTAATCCTGACCCTAACCATGACCCTAATCCTTAACAAAACCATACTTAACCCTAACCCTGACCCCAACCCTAACCCTGACCCTGACCATAACCCTAACCCTAAACCCCCTTAACTAACCCTAACTCTAACCCAAACCCCTAAATTCCATGGTTTAAAAAAAAAAACGCATATGCAAAAAAACGCATACATGAGCATGACAGTGCGCACATATGCGCATCCATAGGCTATAATGGCCATTTTTAGCGCAAAACGTGCGCATATGTGCGCATGCGCTTTTTTGCAGGGCCAAAAAATGCAACATGCTGCGTCTGGAAAATCCCAACGCACACCCCAAAAAAACGCAGCGCATGAAAATCGCATACATGCGCTTACCAGCGCGCAGGTATGCGCACCCATGTTAAATATAGGGGAAAAAACGCATGCGCAGGTGTGCGTTTTTTTCCAGCGCTAAAAAACGCAAATGTGAAACCAGCCTTACATTGGCCAAACCTGATGACAGGTTCCCTTTTAAATATCTCTAATATTGCGGTTCTGTCTTCAGCTAAATGAACGGGATTACATAGCTTATACGGGCAGCTAAACCGCTATACCGGGGGTCCAATAAGAAGACTGTAGGTTGAATTTGTGCTTTATTGAACGTGATGGTATATTGGGCGGTGAAACTACAAGCAAACATACAATACAATCAATCAGTATGGGTACATAAAAATACATAATATACATTATACAGATTACCTGCGCTAACGGCTAACCAGGGGGAACTAAGGAAGGTGATCTAGGACAGGGATAGATGTGGGAGCGTGATTACTCACCGACGATGCTGACGCAGGAGGAGAAGAGGGATGTGGTGTTTCCAGTATGCAAGCCTGATAGAAAATGGCAGACTGGGCTAAAAAAAAGGGGCTGGATTAGACCAAGATGCCTTGTAAACTTACCCATTGCAGATTGGAGGGAAATCAAGAAAGAAAATGAAACTAAGGTACAATGATACTGTAGTTATTTTTTTTATTTTTGGCCACTAGATGGAGCCAAAACAGTGAAAATCAGAATCTGTGGCAAACCGAGCATTATCACTGACTTTGTTATCAAAATAGACATTCAAGAGTCATTAATTATGTCGGAGACAGAACACTCCCCGTCTGGCATTGACCAGATGCCACTATTCCCATCCTCTGAAGACAACAATAGGACAAGCTCAGTCACTGGTCTGGAAAATGTCTTAGGTCCATCTCCTTTGGCCATCCTGAGTTCGACTTTGCGGACATTGCCAACTTTACTCAGGAATGTAGCAGTCACTAGTCCAAGTGGCCACAGGGTTCGATGGGCCTGACAGTCTTTTACAAGGACGAGGTCACCAATCTGAAGATTGGGCCTGGTAGATTGCTACTTCCTCCGTGGCTGCAGGGTAGACAAGTATTGTTTGCGCCACCTGTCCCAGAATGTAATTGCAAGACTTTGTACCTGTCTCCATTGGCGCTTGTAGAGGTCCTTAGCGTCGAATCCTCCTGGAGGGGCATTGAATAGTCCTGTTTTCTGGGTGAGGAGAGTAACTGGAGTCAATGCATGAAGTGTAGACACCTGAGGGCAGATTTCAGCACCTACACCTCTCTCATAAGTTCAAAGGTGTCTGGACAACGTTCCTCAGTATACAGTAGTTTTGGTCCTGAGAGCCATGTTGTGCTCTCTAGTCGACATGTGTTGACTGCACTAGTTGCATGATCTGCAGGGTTTTGGTCCATGGGGATGTAATGCCACCGTTTTGGATGAACGGATATCCTAATTCGTGGCACTCTGTTGTTGACATAAACGTAGAATCCCAGTAAAGATAAAGAAGAGCAGCATCCAGTCCAGGTGAAAGAGTATATGAAAATTTATTCAGCCATGAAACTGCGACGTTTCGGCCATCAAATGGCCTTTTTCAAGCATGAAACGTAGAATCATCTGGTTTCATTGTAGATGTATCCCAGGACTACTTTGCTGTCTGAGTAGAACTTGGCTTGTGTCAGGTCGATAGCCATCTCGGATGCGATGAACTCTGCTAACTCAACGACTAAGACTGCAGCACAAAGTTCTAACCTTGGTATGGTGTGCTCTGGTTGTGGAGCAAGTTTGGCCTTCCCCATAACGAATCCAATGTGGCTCTGACATTTGGAGTCCACAGTTTTGAGATAGGCAACTGCAGCAATTGCTTTGACAGAAGCATCTGCAAATAAGTACAGTCTTTGGCTCAGTATCTCTGTAGACGGCACAGGGGTGTATGGCCTTGGCACATTCAGATTGGAGAGGGCTGCTAAAGAGTTCTTCCACACTTCCCACTGGATTCTCTTATCAGGTGGCAGAGGTGCATCCCAGTCAGAAGTGTCCTTAGTTAAGTCTCTTAGTATGGCTTTGCCTTGTATAGTGACAGGAGCTACAAAACCTAAGGGTTCGTACAGGCTGTTGATGGTAGACAGGACACCTCTGCATGTGAAAGGCTTTTCTTCCTGGCTGACCTGAAAGGTAAAAGTGTCTGACTGTAGAGTCCAGAGAAGCCCGAGGCTGCGTTGCCTTGGTGTGGGGTCTGACCCCAGGTACAGGTATCTAAGACCGTTACACAAGTCTTGTGCAGGGAATGCCTTCATGAGTTCTTGGCTGTTTGAGGCTATTTTGTGAAGCCTGAGGTTGGAGCAAGCAAGCATCTCTTGGGCTCTCCTGAGAAGACTGATGGCAGTCTCATTTGAAGGCATGGCTTTCAGATAGTCATCAACATAAGTCTTTTTCTATGAATTGTCTGACATCTGATCCGTATTCTGTTTCTCCTTCTTGAGCTGACCTTTTGAGTCCATAGATGGCGACTGCAGGAGATGGGCTATTGCCAAAGATGTGCACTCTCATGCGGTACTCTGTGACCTCTTTAATAGCATCATTGTCTCTGTACCAGAAGAATCTTATGAAGTTACTGTCTCTCTCTCTCTCTCTCTCTCTCTCTCTCTCTCTCTCACAAGGAGTCAATGGAACATTTGCTGGATGTCAGCGATGAAGGCAATGGAATCCTTACGGAAGCGCATAAGTACTCCCAGCAGTTTGTTATTGAGATCTGGTCCTGTCAGTAGAACCTCATTCAGGGAGACATCATCAAACTTAGCACTGGAGTCAAACACCACTCTAATCTGGCCCGGTTTCTTAGGGTGGTATACTCCAAACATGGGTAGGAACCAGCATTCTTCAGAGTCTTTGAGAGTGGGAGCTAGTTCTGCATGGCAGTTCTCAAATATCTTTGACATGAAGGTAAAGAAGTGATCTTTTATCTCTGGTTTCTTCTGCAGATTATGTTTGAGAGAGGAGAAACGTTTGAATGCCTGATCTCTGTTGTTTGGTAGACGTGGTCTGTAGGTTCTGAAGGGAAGAGGTGCGACCCAGCTGTTGGTCTCCTCTTTTACCAGTCCCTTGTCCATTACCTCTAGGAACAACTTATCCTCTACTGACATTGCTACTTAGTTGTCTTGCTTAGTTCTATGGAAGACTGTGCACCCCAACTGATCCTCATAGCTTCCTGACATCATACTGCTGTCATGAGTAAAGTCTATTAAATGATTGGGTAGTTGGGTGCTGTGTGGTAGTTACTTGACATGGAACTCGTTATTGCAAGGTTGAAACAGAGATGGGCGCCCTTTCTCCAATGTATTTGTTAGCATACTTGTCACTAGGGATGAGCAATATTGCCCAATATCGTATCGGAATTCCGATTTCCGATATTGGAAAATATCGGATATCGGAATTTCCGATTTCTGATATCAATGCAAGTCAAAGGGAGAAAAAAATCGGAATTACGAAATGACCACTACAGTGCTATATAATGGATAAAATGGAGGGGAAACACCTCAGGATAATGGGGAAGGAGTTTGCAGAGGAGCAAAAAAATCGCTAGAAAAATGCACCGACCGAAAGCTGTAGCAGAAAAACTTGTCGCCATCTTCTTAACAGCGGTGTTTTTTCTTTGGGTTAGGATTAGTTGGGGTAGGGTTAGGGTTTATGGTTAGTAGGATAAAGGTTAGGGTTAGTAGGGTTAGGGTAAGGGTTAGGGTTATGCTTATGGTTAGTAGGGTTGTTAGGGCTAGGGGTTATGGTTAGTAGGGTTAGGGTTAGTAGGGTTAGTGGTTAGGATTAGTAGTGTTATGGTTAGGGTTAGGGTTGGTTGGGGTTAGGGTTAGTGATTTTACATTATTAAATTAAAACTGTCGGTGGTGGTGTCAATATGCCCTTTGACGTGTCCGTGTTCAGCTCACCTTGCTTTGCAGGGAGTTTCCAGGAGCACCATATGGAGGAACGGATACACTCCCTTTAAACCATGCTTAGTCATCTTCTGCTGATTATATTACTGTTGTTCAGTAATTCTGCATATTGATATTCTGCTTTTGGTTCATGTACATCTGCTCCTACTGCTTCCTAAACCTCCGTCTATGGTTATTCTGTTATTGGCTGGTCGCAGAATGTCCCAAACCCAGAGGAAATACGCAGAAGTAACAGTAGGCACAGGAGCTTGAGAGAACCAGCTGGTGAGTCTGGAACCTGTATAAGCAGCAGAAATCAGCATAAGAGCCAATGGAACTAACGGGCACCAGCTGACGTTAGCGGAGCCCGTTAACTAGGCAGGAGGTACCAGAATGCACTACCAAGGACCAGCAGACGTTACTGGAACTCGGATACCACAAAGGAGGGACCTAAGCCATTGACTCTGAGAACCAGCTGACGTTACTGGAACCCAGATAAGCAGCAGAAGGTAAAAGTGCCAGTGGCTGTACTGGGCAACAGCTGACTACTGTAGCCCGGATACCACAATGTAGTAGTGACATAAGCCAAAAGCACTGCCGAGAAGCCCAAAAAACCCCCACAAAGACGCAAGTTCAAGAGCAAAAAGACAGGAGTCCAGGGACATCTCCATCTGTCTTCTTGTCTTGAGTCTTCTGCATCTGTCTTCCTGTCTTGGGTCTTCTACCGGAGTAATGTCTTCTCGGCAGAAGGTGCAAGAGCCACATTTGCCCCCCACAACCCGGACCCAGTCTTCTTTACTCCGTTGTCGCAGTAGGGGAGAAGCAGGGCCTACTGGCACTGTCGAGACCAGCCTTGAACGCCAGGTCCCGGAGTCCACGTAGGGGGCTCCTACACTCCCGACACCACGGATAACAGCAAACTGAGTCGTAATGATGTACGGCGGGGGCGTGGAACAGTGCGGCGGACACAACCGTGTAACGGCGATCGTTGTCGAAACACGATTTGGAGCAGGAGGTACCCGTGCCCTTGGGCACTCCAGAGAACCAGCTGGAGCGGTTTACCCCTCAGGGGAGGCACCTGTGTCTGCGCTTCACTGCCAGGAAACAGCCGGCGTGGCTGGATCCCGCCTCTTGTGCTTCTGCCTATAGGTGTTTGGCATCTGTCGTCCTTTTTTTCCCCACTTTGGTCTAACGAGGTACAGCTGGCGGTACTGTTGCCCAGAAACACAGCATGCTGTGAAAGTGGCAGTCACGGAAATGTGCACTAGCTGGCGGTACTAGAGCCCAGAAACACGGCATGCTGTGAAATCAGCAGTCACGGAAATGGGCACTTGCTGGCTGGAGGTACTAGAGCCCAGAAACACGGCATGCTGTGAAAGTGGCGGTCACAGAAATGGGCACTAGCTGGCGGTACTAGAGCCCAGAAACACGGCATGAGTGGAATCAGCAGTCATGGAAATGGGCACTTGCTGGCGGTACTAGAGCTCAGAAACACGGCATGCTTTGAAATCAGCAGTCACTGAAATGGGCACTAGCTTGCGATACTAGAGCCCAGAAACACGGCATGCTGTAAAATCAGCAGTCACGGAAATGGGCACTAGCTGGCAGTACTAGAGCCCATGGAAAACCGTATGAGGTGAAAGAATCACAGAACCAGGTGCTAGAGGTTGGTAGTAGAGGCCAGAGCACGGGCATAACAGATGACGATGTGTGCAACATAGGCACATGACAGAGCATGCATACTGCTACCAACCATGCATGTAACCTGTCTACTCTGGCCCAGGGCAGCAAAAGTCACCAGAAATCCAGGCCTGGTTCATTTTTACGAATGTAAGCCGGTCCACATTTGCAGCGGATAGTCTGGTACATTGGTCTTGTTAGTACATTGCCAGCTGCACTAAAGACGCGTTCAGAAATCACACTGGCACCAGGACAAGCCAGGACCTCCAAGGCATACTGGCTAAGCTCGGGCCATGTATCCAATTTGGAGACCCAAAACTTGAAGTGGGCAGATCCATCCTGAAGCACACTGACAGGGGTGGAGAGGTATTGTGCCACCATGTCACGGTGACGTTGCCTCCCAGTGCGTTGCACTGTCTGTGCTGATGGTGCCAGAACTGTTTGCGGGTTCAGAAACCGTTGGAACAGGTTAGTTATACTGTACCTGTCAGTAGCAGATGTACTGCTTCTGCTACCGGCTTCTGAACGGATTCCGCTGGGCCCAGGACGCACTGAGGTGCCTGCTAGTGCACGCGCATCACTGCTATGCGGTGGAAAAGAGTACACCAGGGAATTAACCAGTGCGTCTTGGTACTCCTGCATTTTACATGCCGGGTTCAATGGTGTAATTAGGCTTTGAAGGCTGTCCCGGTAACGTGGATCTAAGAGGGTGGCTACCCAGTAGTCATTTGTGTGGAGAATATGAGCCACGCGTGGGTCGTTTCTCAGACACTGCAGCATGAAGTCACTCGTGCTGAAGGCTGCCAACTGGCCATGCATCGCTGTCACCAGCTGGAGGAATGTGCTCTGGCTGCTCTGCATCACCCCATCCACGCTCTATCTGGTGACTACTAGTAGAGCGCTGTGTACTTTCCTCCTCTGGCTCAACCTCATAGTCCTCCTCATCCTCTTCACTTGCTGTGTCCTGCCTGGACCTTTGTGAGGTACCCACAGAGCTTTGTACCAACCGGGCCGATGAAGATTGCCTGGTTGGTGCAAGTGTCTCATCATTCTCCTCCTCCTGAAAAACCTCTTACCTTAGCCCTTTTAAGTGACGATTCTATAAGGCGTATAAGAGGAATAGTCAGGCTGAGTAGGGCAGCATCCACGCTCACCATCAGAGTGGAGTCCTCGAAGCACTTTAAAATAGTGCATATGTCCTTCATGGATGCCCACTCTGTGGTTGTAAAGTGGGACGGCTGAGATGTGTGTCGCCTACTTTGCGCCTGATGCAGCTGCATCTCCATAATTGCAGGTTGCTGCTCACACAACCTCCGCAGCATATGCAAAGTCGAATTCCAGCTGGTGGGGAGGTCAACAATGATGCGGTGCTCGGGCAGGCCCAATCTGCACTGCATGGCTGAAAGGCGCGATGCAGCCATGCTTGAACGCCGCAAATGAGAGCACTCGTATCTGACTTTGTGCAGCAGCTCCTCAAGGTCAGGATAGTTCCTAAGGAAACTCTGTACCACCAAGTTTAGGACACGGGCAAGGCATGGAATGTGAGTCAGACCACCTAGGCCCAGAGCAGCGACCAGGTTTCGGCCGTTGTCACACACCACCATACCTGGCTGGAGGTTGAGCGGCGCAAGTCACATGTCGCTCTGCTCCTTGAGCGTGTTCCACAGCTCGGTTGCAGTGTGGCTAATATCACCCAGATAAAACAATTTCAACACGGCCTGTTTGTTTGGCCGATGCAGTGCTGAAATCGGTTGTTGTGGTACGTCTGGGTGCAGGCGAGTCTGACGAGGAGTATGAGGAGGAGTCAATTTGTACGGAGGAGAGGCCTGCAATCCGTGGAGTTGGCAGGACCTGCGCACTTGCACTGTCTACTTCAGTTCCAGGCTCAACTACATTTTACCCAATGGGCGGTGATGGAAATGTAGCGTCCCTTGCAATGCTGACTGGTCCACGCGTCGGTGGTCAGATGGACCTTGCTACTAACTGCATTTTGTAGCGTATGCTTAATTTTACGCTCAACATGCCATGATGGGTCAAGGACCTCGTCATCCAATACACTTTCATCAGCAGAAACTGGCAGCTGAGTTTCATCATCATCTGCTGACTGGGGTCTGGTCACTGTGTGCACTGGCCCACCCTCCACTACTTCCTCAGACGCACACAGTGGTTGCGCATCTGTGCACACTACCTCTTCAGCTGCAGGAATGCTGTCTGGCTGGCACACAGATTCCAAGCCAACAGATTCTGAGAAGAGGATTAAGGTTGGCTCCTGGCCCTCTGAATGTCTGGGCAATTTAGTGGGCGGTGAAGAAGCAGATGGGTGCTGCTCTTCAGTGGCCTGACCCGATGTGGTGGAGAGGTCCTGGGAGGATGCTGCACTCATTGAGGTGGATGCCTCAGCTGCCATCCAACCAACAACGGTTTCTACTTGATCCTTTCATCAGGCTATGGCCCTGCCGCTCCTAACAAGCTGCGCATAAATGACTGCTGCCGGGTGAAAGTAGGTGCTGAGTGACTTGGGCCTGCTGCTTGCTCTGGATGTGCACCATGTCTAGCTGCTGTTGCACCTCTTCCGCGGCCGCCGCGGGGACGTCCCTTACTCCCTGCCTTCTTCCGATGGATTCAGAACTGCAAGAAAGTCATTATTAGGGATTAGTATGCTTATTCCTGTAGGACTACAAACAGGTATAAGAAACACTAATGGCACTGTATGATGGTGTGTCTGCTACACTTTATTTAAATCTAGTGTGGCCTACACAAAGAGTAACGTGTGTTTGTGGTGTTGGTGTACACGTTACGGTCGGATGTTACAGCGCAGTAAATGACACTGCTGTGATACCCAAAAAAAAAGGATTCTCCGGGACTGGGCCAGGTGCTGTGTGGCACCAGCCACAGAGGTTGTTTGGGTCCCTCACAGCACAATCCCTATATAGTGTTTAACTTTAACCTCAATAGATGCTGTGAGGTAAAGTATCACTTATAGGGGCACTGAGAGTGAATTTACTGGTGAAAAATGTGGGGGTACGCGATAGAACAGGCCGCACTAGGGGTCCTGCAGTCTGATGTGACTACAAAGACTGACCTAGTGGGTGCAGCACTCCACAAAAAATAGCATACAGCTGGCTTACACAGCGGAGGTTACTAACTGTGCAAAGCGCACCAGGGAACAGGGGGGTGGTTTGGGTCCCTCACAGCACAATCCCTATATAGTGTTAAGCTTTAACCTCAATAGATGCTGTGAGGTAAAGTAACACTTATAAGGGCACTGAGAGTGAATTTACTGGTGAAAAATGTGGGGGTGCGCGATAGAACAGGGCACACTAGGGGTCCTGCAGTCTGATGTGACTACAAAGACTGACCTAGTGGGTGCTGCACTCCCCAAAAAAAAGCACACAGGCGGTCTTGCGCAGCGGAGGTGACTAAACTGTGCAAAGCGCACCCGAGCACCAGGAAAATTGAGGGATAAATGGGGGTAAGGGATTGAGGGGGGAGGTTCTGGGGGAACCCCTCACTGAAAAATCCCTATATAGCATTCACCAAGATGTACTGGATGGTGAAGCTCCACTTTTAGGAAAAAATAGGGGACGGGGTTTTAAGGGATGAAATCAAAAGGCTGTGAAATGGCAGTGAGACACACACCACACAGTGCTGCAGCAAGAGGAGCTGCAGCAGCTGCAGTGAATGTGCGCTGCACTGACTCACTAAGCACCTCACTGAGAGCCTGCACAGCACAAAAAATGAAACTGAGCGGCGTCAGTGAGGAAAAAGACTGCTTCTGTAACACACAGGGGCTGCTACAGTTGCTGAAAAACAATTTCTATTGCTATTAGATCCGAGATCTCTCCCTGTCTCCAACAGCAACCTATCCCTATCTGCTTTCACAGTAGAGTGAGGCTAAAATGGCAGGCGCAGCCTTTTATACAGCCTGATCACACCATCCAGCCAGCCAATCACAGCGCAGCCCCTAGCTAGCACGTTTGGACGCCTCCTACCAAGCTTAGGGGAGTTACACAATGTTGTCAGCAATTCTTCAGCTCCTGATTGGCTCCACGGAACTCTTAGAGGCTGAAGGATTATGGGATTTCCGATGTGAAAAAAATATCGGAATCGGAATTCTGATATCGCCAATATCGGGCCGATTTCCGATATTTCAATATCGGAAAGCTCATCCCTGCTTGTCACAGAAGATGGGGCATGCATGTGTCCCAAGCGTACGTTTACTGTTATGACCCATCCTAGGTCTAGCCTTTGGACATAGGGAGCATTGTTGAGTCCATTGATATGACTTCTCACTTTATGAACCTGCAGGATATCTCTTCCCAACAGCAGTAATATCTGTGACTGAGAGTCGAGTTCCGGTATAAGGTGTGCTATGCGTTTTAAGTAAGCATGATGGATTGCCACATCTGGTGTAGGGATTTCAGACCTATTGTCTGGGATCTGGTTACACTCGATGATTGTAGGTAGTGGCAGGCAGAATTTTCCGTCTAAGGACTCAATTTGGTAGTCAGTGGCTTTCCTGCCTGCTGTTGTCACAGTACCTACACATGTCTTTAATGAGTAAGGAGTGCTTGGTCCTTTAATGTTGAATAGGTCAAAGAATGTTGGTCTAGCCAGGGATCGATTACTTTGATCATCCAAGATAACATACAGTCTCACAGTTTTGTCTCTATGGCCCTTTGGGTACACTCTGACGAGGCATATTTTAGAACAAAACCTACTGTCTACGGTCCCTTTACAGACTTCAGTACATTGTGAAGTGATCTCTGGCATAGCTGCATCAGTGCTCTTTTCCTCCCCGCCATGCTCACTGTCAGCTACCATGTTTTGTGCACTCCATGTTGCTGGGCCAGGGTGTAGGGCAGTGTTGTGATCTGTGGTACCACATTCTGTGCATTTTACACTGACCTTACAATCCTTGGCGAGATGAGTGGTGGATGAGCTGCACTTGTAGCAGATACCGTTCTCTTTCAGGAAGCTTCTGCGATCCGGCATAGATTTTACTCTGAAGGCTCTGCATTTCAGGAGAGGATGAGGCTTCTGATGAAGCGGGCACTGCTTGTAAGGTTCTTGTACCTTTGTCTCTGATTGAGAGCAGCCAGCAGACCTGTAATTGGAACTTGGAGAAGAAACATTAGTCTTGTGCACTGCCACATATTTTCTGCGTTGGTTTGCAGCTGGTGGTGGTGCGGCATATGACATTGCAAAGTCAAAGCTGGGATCAATTCTGATTGTTGCTTGTTCGTGTATAGAGTCTACAAAAATGGAAAAGGAAGGGAATGAAACACTGTGTTTGTATTTGTATGTGGAACCACGTGTGAGCCACCTCTCCTGTAGATTGTAGGGCAACTTTTGAACTATAGGGTTAACACCTTTTGGCTGTGTCATGGTATGCAAGTCCTGGTACGTCACCTTCACATTTGGCGACTAGGACCTCTTGTAGCAGGTCACCTAGCTCTCTAAGTTTTGGGAGTCCTTTGTTAGATATTTTAGGAAAGTCATCGATTCTTTTGAACAAGGCTCTCTCTATTACCTGAGCCGTAACACTCATCCTGTCTCTTCCAGATCTCTTTGAGACCGATTTGAGGGTGATTTATGTTAATGTCTCTGATCCTTACTGCGTGTTTGACTGACTCCTCTCCTAGGTATTTGACTAAGAGGTCTATCTCTTCCCTGTGTTGCAGCCCCAAGTCTCTAGTAACATTTTTGGAAGGAAGCTCTCTGTAACCTTCAGCGTGGTCAGTGAATTTCATGAGTCCCTTAGTAACCAGATCATGTCGTGTGAAGATCCTAGCAAGTTCTGACGTGAACCGGTTGTCAGCAGAGTATACTGGTGATGGGTCACCCTGATAGTGATGTGAGGTGCGTTCATACCTGTTAGTATCCTCAGGGTGGTGCCAGCCGGTGTCATATTGCTTCGGTCTGACGTGCGGTGTGTCAGCAAGGTGATTCACGTTGGTTACCTGGTGAGGGGCAAGGTAGACAGCAGAGTTGCTTTGCTCCACGTTTTCCTGGAGCTGAGCCTCAGGATGACTTTCACTCGTTTCACTGGATGTGTCATGATCTTGGTTATAGTTTGGATCAGGAAGTTCATTAACATATTGAGATGTGCGTTGTGGCGAATCTTGCAGCGGCAACTTCAGACATGAACGCACTGCTACGGCTATGCAGCTCAGGGTTGTGCGCTTCTAGTGATTCTGCCTCGGCTAGTGCTGCAGCAGCCTCTCTTTTTACTGCTAGGCTCTCCAAGGCGGCATCCACTCGTGCCTTTTCTATCTGTGACCTTCTCTCTTGATGTCTATGTGTGCTTTCTCTAACTTAAGTTGCATCTCTTCTTCAGCATACCTTGCTCGCATTTTGTTAGCTTCAGCATTTGCACGGGCAATGGCGACCACACTGCTGATAGATACAGTCTTTGAGGAGATAGATGCAGCAGATTTTGTCCTGTGTGATTTGTGGGACATGGTGTCTTGGAGGGATGCTTGGCTGGGCAAAGATTGCTGTAGCTGTATTAGTCTCTGTGTAGCCGGTGACTTGCGTCTCACTAGATGGATTTCTGCAGTTTACTAGTTCCTGCAAGCTGGATGAAGGGATGTCTTTTCCCTAAATTGCACTAGCTGGATAGTGCTGTGTAACTCGCCTCAGCAGGATGGAAGACTCTTCTATCTCTGAGTTCCACTAGCTGGAGAGCCGCTGTTCTCTGCGGTCCTGCATGATGGAAAGCGCTTCTCTCTGTATTCCCACTAGTGGAAGAGCCGTCGTTTCACTGTTCCGTCTTCAGCTAAATGAACGGGATTACATAGCTTATACGGGCAGCTAAACCGCTATACCAGGGGTCCAATAAGAAGACTGTAGGTTGAATCTGTGCTTTATTGAACGTGATGGTATATTGGGCGGTAAAACTACAAGCAAACATACAATACAGTCAATCAGTATGGGTACATAAAAATACATAATATACATTATACATATTACCTGCGTTAACAGCTAACCAGGGGGAACTAACTAAGGAAGGTGATCTAGGACACGGATAGATATGGGAGTGTTATTACTCACCGACGATGCTGACGCAGGGGGAGAAGAGGGATGAGGTGTTTCCAGTATGCAAGCCTGATAGAAAATGGCAGACTGGGCAAAAAAAGGGGGCTGGAATAGACCAAGATGCCTTGTAAACTTACCCAGGGTACATTGCAGATTGGAGCGAAATCAAGAACGAAAATGAAACTAAGGTACAATGATACTGTAGTTATTATTTTTGGCCACTAGATGTAGCCAAAACGGTGAACATCAGAATCTATGGCAAACCGAGCGTTATCACTGAATTTATCAAAATAGACATTCAAGAGTCATTAATTATGTCGGAGACAGAACAATTGCGCTCTGCGAACTATTATAAATCAGTAGTGTTGTTACACCTCTCTCACTGCACACATCTGGAGCTAGTGCACGCCGCCCGACATCACTTCCTGTCTCGTTGCTGGCGCTGGGGTCCCGTAGGGTGCGCGTGCTGCGCGCTCTTGACTCTGCGGCTGCACGCCCGGTCCTGGGTCCTATCGGGCGCGCTTGCACACAACCCGCAGCTCTGACTGCGCCCACACTAACTCTGACGTCTCTATGGTCCTGAAGCACCTGACCCGGAAGTCCCTGCGCACATTCCCTATATCAGTGGCCTCTTCCTTTAGGCCGCGCCTGATGTATCATTTTGCTTCCTTGCTAGGCTGCTTGGTGCCTTTATGGTCGTTCTCTGTACTCGGGTCCACTACCTTGTACTCTGGCATGCTTCTTAGTACGCGATCTGCATTGTCTAATACTCTGGCGTGCTTCTTAGTACGCGATCTGCATTGTCTAGTACTCTGGCGTGCTTCTTAGTACGCGATCTGCATTGTCTAGTACTCTGGCGTGCTCCCTAGTACAAGCTCTGCATTGTCCTGTACCCTGCGTGCCCCCGTGTACACACTTTACGCACTCCTGTACTCTGCGTGCCCCCGTCTTCACCCTGCTTGACATGGTCTCTCGCGCCTCCTTCGAGCCGGCCACCTGGTTCAGCAGTCTTGGTACTTTTTCCCCCTGGGTCTGCCCTTGACACTCCCTGTATAGAGGATGGTCCTCTCTAGGTCAGCTCGCCTAGGGTGGGTTGGTATCATGGCCCAGAGGGTCCACTCCAGGAGTCGTTGCAAGCAATTTGTTTTTTGCTGCTTTTTTTGTGTTGTTGCCAGATATTGTCTGTGAGGTCATTGTACAATCTAAAAATCACTTAAAAAATGTCTTTTGAAGTGAACCTTAAAGTGGTGTATGGCTGCTTAGAAATCAAAATTACCTGATATGTTCCAAAAATGAGATTATTAATACTTTAGCAATCTCCTGCCAAAGTGTATCCTATCATTTCTAGTTTCCCTGCCAGTCTCTGCTTCCTGCTCTACCTGGGCTGACTTTGACATTGGGAGCAATCACTGGCTGCAGTGGTGACGAGTACATAACCATTGAGGCCAGGGAATGGCTGCACTGGTTACATGTCTGTACAGAGACCTGCAGGAGACCCAGGTAATAAGTAAAAAAAAAAAAAAAAAAAAAAAAGCCAATGATTACCTCTCTTACACATTTTTTTTTAATAAACTTATTTACCTTTGTCATTAACAGTAAAACAGATTCTACTTCATTGTGATTATAATTTAATGTGGGGACTCTGCATGTGTGTCAGGTTGTAAGCAGAGGTAACATTGTTATTACATGGGGAATACAAGTAATGCTGGAAACAGGCAAGTCCGAAAAGCCAAAAGTATTTTTTTTTTTTTTTACATAGATCTAAAAAATGTCAGTTAGGCTTAATTCCCAGGTGGTAGAAAATGTTTCATGTGGTTGTAAATCTGTAGCAAAATCTGCTTGTGTTACTCCTATATTAACTTCCAGGGATATCACTGCAGATTTTCCTAGGCTGCATTGCAAAGGGTAAACTTTTTAGCTGAAATCATGAAGATAATTATTTTAACGTACAAAGTATGCAGCGGATTTGAGTCGACAGCACTAAATTCCACTGTGATTTTCTTTTCCTCCAGCCTGTGCATGAAGTTTTATAGAACCATTAATGTATTATTTGGACTATAAATTGCATCTTACCATAAGACGCAGTGTCAATTGGAGGGGGTCATTATCACTA
The DNA here is from genome assembly GCF_039654945.1 of Dendrobates tinctorius. Lineage (NCBI taxonomy): Eukaryota > Metazoa > Chordata > Amphibia > Anura > Dendrobatidae > Dendrobates > Dendrobates tinctorius. The sequence goes on from NW_027361829.1 coordinate 40,758,847, forward strand.
ATTTTAATGTAGTAAGGTAGTATATGGAGGTAATCAATCAATTGTTAGTGTGTCTCAGCAGTTTGTTAAATATACACACAGCACTGCTACATATAAGGAGATGGATATATTATCCACATTCCCCGTTGAAGAAACCAGTGTTATTGTGTTGTGTAATGTGAACTGTGATTAAAAAGATGTTAATGTTATAGATGCTAATAATGTTGATAATGTGAATTGCTTGACAGTTGTGGTAGCAAGACTTAATGTTTGGGACTAGCCCAGAGTAGTAGGGGCTAGGCTGAAGGGAAAGAGACAGTTTTCTGTCGAGGCATTAGATAGAGCCCAGAGTGCATGCAGAAGAGATCTAAGGTCCAATGTGAGCAGTGCCAATTTTTTTTTAAGGTTACCCTAGAAGCGATAGGAGATCAGGGGAGAGTGATCCAAAGTAGAAACGAGGAAGCGAGACTGAGGGACAGAGTGATTTATCGAGACAGGTCCTGGGAAAGGACACCTAGCAGTAAGTCCTAGAGTTTATAACTTCTCAATGTAAAGGGCCTAGACAGGACGGAGTACGTGAGCCGAAGAGAGTGCCTTGGGTGGGAGTTCCAGAGCGTCAGTAGGAGAGACCTGCCCTTAAAGGAAAAGGGGAAAAGAGGAGGAGGAACTGCGAGTTGAGTAAAGGACTCTTGCTAGCTGAACTGTAGTATCGAGCTGGATTGTGGGGGGAAGTAGTGGGGAATAGTGAAGACCAAGAACAAGCAAAGAGAGAGTAGAGAAAGGAAATTAATTTTTGTGAGAAAAATGTTATGTATTATAAAGAAAGCGTTTAGGAAGGTATTGTACCCACTGTCTACTGTATATAACCCTCCCCAAGATAATGTTCAGTAAAAAGTTTATTTTAAACTGCTGGTTTCCCTCCTTGAACTGTCTGGTCTGCCCAAGTCATTGGGTACATGCGGCCTGCACGGGCATAGCACCCCCACAGCTCAAGTCCATGCACCCTGCCAGGACTCCCACATTCATGTAACGTGCATAGGTGGAAGCGACGAGTACCTCTCCCATGGCTACCGCACTGCTCCACATTACATGTGAACATGTACATGCACACAGCTCTGCTACATGCACACACTATACATTATCACATCTTGCAGTTCCTGATCAGAACCTGAAAAGTCCTTGGAATAATTGGCTAAAGAGCCCTTCAGCAGCTCAGGTCCCAGTAAGCTTCCTCTTCTGATCGGTGCAGAGCAGGAGGAGAGAGGACAGCTCTGTCTGTGATCGGGAAAAAGGTCAGCTCACCCGATCTTCAATATGTATCCATAGCTTCCAATCGCACGGAGCCGCCTGAATCACGGCGTTGTCATAGCAAACCACAAGGAAAGAGAATCTCCAGCGCTGGATTAATATTAAAATACAAAAATTTATTGAAAAAATGATTTAAAAAACAATAAAGACTGTACTTTCAAAATACATATATGAAAAATTAACATCCCAAGTCACTCTAGAATTGGCAGCCTTGGTGATGTGCAGCTGTTTTACTTGGGATATTGTATCTACACATAGGAGATTGTATGGTACCCGAATTCTAAGAATCTCTTCCTTCTGCCCCGTTTTTGCATGCCACGCACTGTTTTGTTTCAACAACACAATACTGGCCTCCATACACAGTGCCAGTGTTCTGCTTACAGAATATGCGTAGGACTGCAATGGGGAATACTCACATGTAGGAATTTACTAATATTTTGTGAATTATTTGCACAATTCTATAAGATAATTTTACTCAAACTTTAAGGCATTGATCTGATGGAGGGGGTGCTTGACTTTTCCAAATACTATGTGGACTTAGATTTTTGATCTTTAAGATTGCTTGCTTTGGTTTCCAGCAATAAGCACTGTTTGCCCAAGTCATTTATTGTGTTCGGATCCGTAAACACATAGCTAAATTAAGATGTGGCAGGCTGCTTCCGCAAAAGAAAGACCACCGAGATTGGAATTTTCTGTTTCGGATGGGTTTTGATGAGTAATAAGAAGGCAAGCCACAATGAGTTTTAACCCCTTCACGACATTTGATGTATAGATACATCATAGGTCATGTCCCTCCGTTTGATGCGGGCTCCGGCGCTGAGCCTGCATGTTTCCCTGTACATGACAGATGATTTGATCAGCTTCCATGTGCCTCTAAACACAATCCCCCTGTGGCTGCTATCTTGTTAAATGCCGTTGTCAATCACTGACAGCGGCGTTTAACTCAAGCACTTCAGGAAGTGTTCAGGAAGCACCACATTTTTTCACATTACACACACACAAACTTAAATGTATTGTATCCGGATTTTAAGCGATATACCAACACAAACTAGCAAGTATTTGTGAAGTGTAAATGAAATTATACATGTTTTTCTTAATAGTTTGAATTGTAATTTTCCCCTTGTAGTCTGATGCCCCTAAATAAAATCCTGAGTGACTAATTGCCTCCAGAAATGATATAATTAGTCAATTGAGTCCACATGTGTGTAATTTATTCTCAGTATGTCTACAGCTGTTCTGTGAAGGCCTCAAAGGTTTGTTTGAGAATCTTGGGGATCAAACAGCATCATTAAACCAAGGAACACACCAGACAGGTCAGAGATAAAGTTTTGAAGAAAAGTAAAGCATGGTTAGGTTATTAAAAAAAAACTAGCACACGGAGCACTGTTCAGTCTATCATCCAAAAATAGAAGGATTATGGCACGGTTGCAAATGTACGATGACCTGGCCGTCCACCTAGACTGACATCCAAATCAAGAAGAGCACTGAGAGAAGCAGCCAAGAGGTGATGGCCACTCTGACGGAGCTGCAGAAGTCAACAGCACAGGTGGTAAAATCTGTCCACAGGACAACTATAAGGATACGGTCACACTATCAGTCTTTGGTCAGTAGTAGAGATGGGCCATTAGTAGAAAAAAAACTCTTATGGTGCTAGCGGGGATCTCACAGAGGTCACGGCAGTTCAGCCCGGCAGGGAACGCTACCTCAGTGACCTATCACAATGCTAGCGGGGATCTCACCGAGGTCACGTCAGTTCAGCCTGGCAGGGAACGCAGCTTCAATGACCGGAGGTAACCTCAATGACACCACCACCGTTCACTGAGGCTGCGCTCGCAGCAGTTCAGTCACAAGTGGTTCTCAGCCTGGACAGGCGCATCTTGGCAACATCCACGTTGAAAACTGTTTTTCCTCCAGACATGGATTACGGCGTGGGACAGAAGGACGGACAGGTGAGGGATATTGTTGTTTTTTATTTTTGGTTTATTACAGGAGATCGAGGGCTTTGGTGGAATTAGGTGTTAGGTGAGTATAACTGTGTTTATTTTTAAATAAAAAGGTAAAAGTGTGTTTAGTCTTATTTCTAATACAAGACTTTATTCTGGCTGTGTGTTTATTTACCATGTAACTATAGGATTAGTAATGGATAGGTGTTTCTCCATTACTAAGCCGTGGGCTTGATGTCACCTGTCAATACAAAGGTGACATCAACCCCACAAATATGAACCCCACTTACCACCGCTACAGGGCAAGTGGGAAGAGCCGGGCAAAGCGCCAGAATTGGAGCATCTAATAGATGTGCCTTTTTTGGGTGGCTGCAGGCTGCTATTTTTAGGCTGGGGGGGCAATATCTATGGCCCCTTACCAGCCTGAAAATACCAGCCCCCAGCTGTCTGCTTTAGCAAGACTGGTTGTAAAAAATGGGAGGGACCCAACACCATTTTTTAAAATAATTTTAAATAGAAAAAAAAAAAAAAAACAGCATGAGGACCCCTCTATTCTTGATAGCCAGCCTTGTTGAAGCTGACAGCTGAGGATTTCAGCCCCCAGCTGTGAGTTTTGCCTGGCTGCTTATCAAAAATTCTGGGGAACCCTTGTTTTTTTTTTTTTTAAATTATTTACAGCGCAGGAGCCGGCAATGAATACACCCATCAGCCGCTCCTGTTCTTACTATGATGGATGATGGGAGCAGTAGTCCCATCCGCTGACATCGGTGACCTGAGGTAAACTTTATACCACCGATCACAGCTGAGTGCTCACGCTTTCTTTTGACAGCGTGAGAACCGCGGCTCTCTGACCGGCGGGGATGATTTCACCGCCGATCAGAAGCAGTGTTTGCTGCTCTGTCATGCACATGACAGCGCGACAGACACCCGGTGTTCAGGCTGCCGAACCCGAACAGTTACTCGGACTTCCTGAAGTCTGTGTTCGGTGTCCGTGCCCGAACAATAGGTGTTCGGTACGAACGCCGAACTTTACTGTTCGGGTTCGCCCATCTCTAGTCATTAGTTCACATCAGTATTTCTAAGCCAAAACCAGTAGTGGATAAAAAATGCAGAATCGGTGCATATGCTTCTATTATACTTTTTCTCTGATTGTTCCTCTTCTGGTTTTGGCTTAGAAATACTGATGTAAAATACTGACCAAACGCTGATAGTGTGACCATAGGCTAAGGCCGGTTTCACATTTGCGTTAAAGGCCGCAGCGTCGGCCTGCACATGGCCGGCGCTAAGCCGCGCCTCCACCGGTAGCTCCGCCTCCGGACGCACGACGCTGCATGCGTCATGCGTCCCCCATCTTTATCACTGAGGACGCAGGCCGTGCGCAGTGTGCATTTTGGCGGCGCCTGCTTCCTTTTGACGGTGCGCCGACCAGCGCCAAACGCAACCTGTGGAGCTACCGGGGGAGGCACGGCAGGGGCGGGGCTTAGCGCCGGCCGTGCGCAGGCTGACGCTGCGGCCTCTAACGCAAATGTTAAACCGGCCTTAGTCGTATACTCCACAAATCTGGCCTTTATGCAAGAATGGCAAGAAGAAAGCCTTATTTTAAAGCAAGAGCTAAGAAATCTCGTTTGCAGTTTAGAAAAGCCATGTAGGGGATACAGTTAGCTTGTAGAAGAATGTCTTCTGGTCAGATGAGTCCAAAGTAGAATTTTTGGGATAAGTGCTATCCATGGTGAAACTGTAACACTGCACATCACCCTGAAAACACCATCCCCACTATCAAACATGGCGGCGGCATCATGATGTGGGGATGTTTTTCTTCAGCAGGGACAGGAAAGCTGGCCAAAGTTGATGGGAATATGGATGGAGCTAAATACAGGGCAATCCTGGAGGAATATCTGTTAGAGGCTGCAAAAGACTTGAGACTGGGATATGTTCACCTTCTAGCAAGACAGCAACCCTAAACATTCTGCTAGAGTTACAATGGAATGGTTTAGAATCTAAACTTTAGATAAAAACATTCATGTTTGTGAATGACCAAGTCAATGTCTAGACCTAAATGCCATTGAGAATCTTTCACAAGACTTGAAAATTGCTGTTCACAGACACTCTCTCCATCCAATCTCACTGAGCTAGAGCTATTTTGCAAACATAAATGAGGAAAAATTCCTGCCTTCGAGTCCTAGATATGCAAAACTGGTGGCAACCTAAGCCAAAAGACTTTTAGCAGTAATTGCAGCGAAAGGTGGTCATACAACGTACTAACTCGTAGGGCTGAATACAAAAACATCTCAAATTTCAGATTTATACTTTTAAATAATTAGAAAATCCTGTAACACTTCACAAATACTTGCTACTTAGTGCTGGTGTATTGCATAAAATCTATTTAAGTTTGTGGGTGTAACATGAAAAAAATGTGGAAAAGTTCATGGAATATGAATAGTTTTTCAAGGCACTGTAGCTTTGTATTTTGAAAGACAACTAAACACTAAGTTAAACAATGCGTAAATTGGAATCAGGACATCCACTAAGTGCTCATGTCTGTCATTACCACACTTGCCAACTTTTCAAAATTGTTTTGCGGGAGAATTGTAATAAATGCCCTAAATATTCATATGGATGCTGGGGCTCTCTATGAAGACGAACCATTCCTGTGACCCTCACTGGAGTCTCTTGGAGGTATGATGCTAGTCATTACTCACGGACAAGCTGTGAGGCTGGTAGTCAAGAGGTCCATGGTCAGAAACAAAGAGGGCACATTATAAACAAAGGGGTAAAGCAAAGGCATAGTCAGGCCACAGTCCAAGGTCATAATTCTTTGAAAGTAGCGGGGTAAGACAAACAGATGGTCAAAGGCAAGGTCCAAGGTCGGGCAACAAATTTCAAATACAGGAACACAGAGAACAGAGCAAGCGCACACTGTTTGAGCTAAGCTACACCTGGCCGAAGTCGGAGGCAGACAGCCAGCTAAATAACCTGGGAATCATTCCGAACAGGAGACACCTTTAGCAAACCCAACATATGCCCCTGCCCTGATAGGATGACTTGACTGTCATTCACTATTCTGACCGCTCAGCACGCCCAAACCTCAGATTGGATGGCCGAGTTGTGTACCATTAGACTGACAGCTCAGCACGCCTCTGCCCCAGATTCAACTACTGAGCTGCCACTCGCCACACTGAGTGGAGGAATCATGACAGAAGGTCTGTCCAGAGCTCAGATTTTCTAATCTCATTTTGAGAGTTGGCAAGTATGATCATAGTTCTTGATGACCATTGATTTGAATGGTAGAAGCATCCTTCGTGACATTTGGCAGCCATGTTCATATAGCATTGAATGTAGATTGTCATGGAGGTCTATGAAGCTTTGAAAGACTTCACTAAAGGAGGCTGGTTCTCACTCTGGAGAGGAACCATCCCTATTCCCCTCAGGAGAAACCAAGAGTCAGGGAGATTTAATAATCTTCTGTCAAGAATTGCCAAGTATGATTGTCATTCTGTTAGTGACCATCAATATGAACTGTAGAACCATCCTTTGGTGATGTTTGGCAGCCATATGCAATTAGCATTGAAGACCCATGGTAGCAGAGGCTTATGAAGATTTGGGAGATTACGCTGTATGTTCATCTTGATGCTGCAACTCACTCTGAAGACGAAGCGTTCCTGTGCACCTCACGGGAAACCAAGAGTTTCCTGGAGGTCTCTGCAGAGCTGGGCAGATTAAATGATCTCATTTCAAAAGTTGGCCGGTATGATTGTCATTCTCTTAGTAACCATGTATCTTAGAACCATCCTTTGGTGACGTTTGGCAGCCACATGCATGTAGCCTTGAAGACAGATTGTCATGGAGGTCTATGAAGCTTTACCTGACTTATTTCTGCTTCATATGAGACGGAATAAAGAGACACATTCCTTGACCAGAACTAGCTGAGCCATTTCCCACCTATCATGTTTCCCGGTACTAAGTATACTTTAGTATCGTTGACTTTCCTGTTTTTTGGGACAGTTGAACTGATTTTTGTCTTTAATTAAAAGTGCAGTACATTAAAAACACAAAAAACCCTAAAAACATATATTCTTTAAGAAATTGATTTTTGAAAGCAAAGCTGCGAGTCTTCGTGTATGGGGTAAATGTCACTCTGTTCATGGCTACGCTTTGCTTCAAGTCAGGACTCGTACTATTTCATCACGTTGCCATGGAGACGGGGCTAACTGTCATCTCAACTCAAGCCGCTGATGATTTTATTTGTAGGTTTTCAGGATTATTAAAATTTAACAAAAATTATTGATTTTCTCTTTATTAACGCTGGCTTGTGTTTACCCAAGAAGCCCTGGCACCAGCAAGCTTTTTCCTGATATAATATATATATTTAAAGGAGGTGCCGCCCAAAAAAAAGGTGTTTTGTTTTTTTTTCTTTGCTATTTTTTTTCAAAGCTCAGAGAAAAATATTTTTCCTTTTACTGTTTCTTTTTTTTTTTCCATCCTTTAGTTGTTTCGAATGTGATGTATTGTCCTCAGCAATTGAGCACTCCGAGAGAATTGTATTTTACAAATCATTTTCCATTTCCTTTGTTTACAGCAAGACAAAATGCCTCCCAAAATCACAGTTAGTCAGACTTTAACTTAACATAAAAGATACCTGTCAGAACATGAAATGGCGCATCAGCATGCCAAATTGTTGAAGTTTTTCCGTGTATTTATGTGCCGTACAGCTAGGCAAAATGCTTCAGTGCACTAAGTTCTCAAAGTATATATTTTCCTCCGCGTAAAAGAAACTATTACGTCTTTTTTTTCCCCCCTGTTATAAATGAGAATGGCAAAAACTTATTTACATCAACTTTATCTAATGGCCTGTATGAGTGCTTTTATGCAAAATAGCCAGGAGACTAGAATTAACTTTTCACATTGGCTGCGCGTTAGTTCTCCGCATTTACAACGCGTCAAGTGGGCAGCGTTATTACAATGACACGCAGCCGAGAATTCGCCTTTCACTGCACAAAACTATTGTAGCATTTATACATAAACCCCATGGATTACACGCTTATTGTTGCTTTTATTTATCTAAAGCTTCTTTCTTGTTTGGTGTCCAAAATATATATATATTTTTTTTATAAAATGATCGCATCCATATTCCTTTTTGCAAATGTTGCTGCAGTGCCCGTCAAATGTTTTATACAATCCTGCAATACGTGTAGAATCTAATCGCATCCATTTACATCTAAATCCTTTTTCTGTTCTTGTCCTGTGTATCCCCCCCCTTTATTACATTTAACAAATTACATATGGTGTAACATGTTTTCTTTTTAAATTTTGTTTAAATAAAGATAATTTAAGCCCTTAAGTTTGATCCTTTTCAGTGTTAGTCAGTAGAACATTGTCGCCATTTCCAGTGCACTCTTTAACCTTTCTGTCATTGCCAATTTTCATTGTTGCGCTTTTTATTTTTTTAACTCCCACATTTTTCAGAGTCAAAACGGTTTAATTTTTTTTTTCCATTCACATTCGAATGTTAGGGCTTATTTTTACCAAACAAGGAGGTTTTAAATGAACGACACCATTCATCTAATCAGCAGCCATCGCACATACTTGGCGGTGGGGGACTATGGCCGCCCGAAAGGACACACCTCCGGGACTGCTTCCGATAAAGAGTCAATGTCGTTTTAAGTTTAATCTCCTAAATATCTCATACGAGTGCAATCCGATGGTTTCCACAGACTCAGTGACTTTCATGGCCCAGCGCAATGTGAATATCGGATCAAACTCGGGCATGCAGCTTTTTTTCCCTTTGATAACATGTCCAAAGAAAACTAATATCCAAAAACTCGGCTCTCAAGTTCGTGTGATCAAAGAGGAAATTTAATGTTGTCCACAGCGTAGTAAGCGGAAAATGTTTCGGTCACTCTTGGGCCTTCATCAGTTACCGTTCACTTGCTGGTATGATGTCCTATGGACATGAGTGGCTTGTGGTCAGTTGCCCTCAATTATTGTGCAGAACACAAATGTATCAGACTATGTAGCTTGGGTGGGTATAATTGTTCCATCCACACACCAGTATGATAGAATGGATCTTCGATCCAACGTGGAGTGTGTCACACCAGGCATCCATGGCCGCCCTGGCCTGGTGGATACAAGTCCAAACACACAGTAATCTCCAGGGATCTCAGGCAGGAAAGTGGTTATAAAAAAAAATATTCCTTTATTTTTTTTGTTAAAAGAGCATGTTACAGGTAGTGAATACCCCAGTGGATGGTAAAAAATCTGACGCGTTTCAACTCGAGTCATAATCATGGATTACAAAATGTGACTTTTTAAAAGTCTCCAGACAGGAGTGAGGGGGTGGTAGGCAATGCCCTTATTAGCATGATTAATTGATGTATCTAATTATCCACACCTAACCTCCTGGTTGAAGACAAGTTAAGTTAAAAAGAGAGAGAAAGGGAAAAAAAAAAAAAAGGTTCTCAAAATTATTTACTTTGCATGCAATACCAAAAACATAAATACCGTATATACTCAAGTATAAGCCGAGATCCTCAGCCCATTTTTTTTAGGCTGAAAGTGCCCCCTCTCGGCTTATACTCGTCATTTTCCCAGGGGGTAGGCTGGGGAGGGGGAGCAGCAGGAGCCAGCGGCTGTCATATCATACTCACCCCCTCCTGGAGCGGTCTCTGCACTTCCCTGCTTCTCGGATGGTCTCCGGCGCTAGCAGCTCTTCCTGTGTTCAGCGGTCATGTTGTACCGCTCATTAAAGTAATGAATATGCACATGACTCCACTCCCATAGGCGTGGAGCGCGTATTCACTACTTTAATGAGCGGTACCACGAGACCACTGAACAATGGAAGGAGCTGCCGACGCCGGAGAAGCAAGAAGTGCTGAGACCGTGCTAGGAGGGGGTGGGGGGATCCATGCTATATTCACCTGTCCGCCTTCCACCGCCGCACGCTGCTGTGTCTTTCACGTCCTCTGGCTGTGACGTTCAGGTCAGAGGGCGCAGTGACGTGTTTAGTGCGCGCCCTCTGCCTGTACAGTCACTGTAGAGAGCTGGAAGACACAGCGGCGTGCGGCAGTGAAACAGGGACAGGTGAGCATTGCAAGTGCCGTGGGCCTGAGCCAGCGGCGACACAGCACCAGGCCCCCATAGTGCATATACATATATTAATTTGAAATGAGACATTTAGCAAATCATTGATCAGTTATTTGATCAATAATTTAATATTCGCTGTGCCATTATGGCCTCCTAAATAAATTAAAAGCAAGAGTGCATAAAATGCAAAATGTACATGAAGAGTCTCAGACTCACTCCCATGGCGCCAGAAAGGTGCAAGCGCAGATAAAGGCTGACCAGGTCTGGACATGGACATATCACATCTAACCACTGCACTATCAGACCAGCAACCACAGATGAAGGGTGAAACAGGCCCAGATACAGGTGCAAAAATCAAATAGAGCCTGGGGCAGGGCTGCTGTGTGTGTGCACAGCAGCCTAGATCAATCACAAAAAAGACACAGAAAGAATGGCGTGCACAACCTGGTCAGCCTTTACCTGCGCTTTATCACTATTTTTTATTTTAATTCTATTTTTTACAGGATTATGGTACCCAGGAGTCTCCTCTCCTCCAGACCCTGGGTACCATCCACACATTGAGCGCTCACTTTATGCATGGTGAGCATAGCCACGTGCGTAAAGTGAGCGTTTCAATGCATTCCTATGGGTGTGGAAACGCCGAGATTCCGTAAAAAGAATGAGCATGCTGCGTATTTTTCCGCTATGCGATTCCGCAGCAGAAAAATCCGCAGCATTAGCACAGCAATGCAGAATCCCATAGGATTACATGGGATGCGTTTTGGCGGCAATTCCGCAGCAGAAAAACGCTGCAAAAACGCAACGTGTGCACACAGCCTTAAGGGCATAAAAATTCAAAGTTGGAAAATTGCAAAATTTTCGCCAAATTTCCATTTTTTTCACAATTGCAAGTCATATCAAAGAAATTTTACCACTATCATGAAGTAGAATATGTTAAGAGAAAACATTGTCAGAATCACTGGGATCCATGGAAGCGTTCCAGAGTTATTACCTCATAATGGGACAGTGGTCAGAATTGTAAAAATTGGCCTGATCATTAACATGCAAACCACCCTTGGGGTAAAGGGGCTAATAGGATAATAATTTCCAGTTTGTACCGATGTGAAAGACTTACTTTTAAGTGCATAATAACAAGAGGTGCAGCAACTATGGCCACATTTAAAAAATCCCCTATATGAGAGCCATGTAGAATTTGGTGAGAGAGTGCTATTTATTGGTTGCCATACTAGGGGATAATTTATCTGCCAGAGTAGGAGCCCGCTTGGCTACATATTGAACTCTGTTATTCTGTGGGACATTGCAAAGTTTTTTATCCTTGTATAATAATGGCACATATTTCTCAATAATATTTGTGATGGTGTGATACTGTGGAGAGAATTCTGTAGAGAAAACTGTATTACCACACTGTCTTCCTGAAAATTGTGCATTTATTTTTGTTAGATTCTAAAAGTACTTTCCTATCCATTTTTTCAACGATTTTTTTTTTTGCCCTTTGTAAGCTCCAATTAGGATATCCCCTGGATTGAAACCTAGATAGTTTTTTTGCTTCTCTTGTAAACGACTCAGGTCTAGAGCAATTTCTCTTGACCCTAAATAATTCTCCTACGGGTATTTTCTTAGTTTCATGTGCTGGTTGAAATGATGAGGCCCCTAGATGGAATTTGTGTCCGTTTCTTTCCTGTATGGATACATTTCATTGGTCTCATCGTTGCCCAGTAAGGTCACATCAAGATAGTTTAATTTTTGTTTTTTCATGGCAAAAATTGAAAGCCAAATTGAAAGGATTATCATTCGGATAATTAACAAAGTTTGTAACTTCCATGTCACTACCTTTCCAGATAAAAATCTGGTCATCTATATGCCGTCCATAAAAATAGATCTTATCTTTGAAAACATTGTTTTCGTTGAAGATACAGTGCCTACAAGTAGTATTCAACCCCCTGCAGATTTAGCAGGTTTACACATTCGGAATTAACTTGGCATTGTGACATTTGGACTGTAGATCAGCCTGGAAGTGTGAAATGCACTGCAGCAAAAAAGAATGTTATTTCTTTGTTTAATTTTTTTTTAAATTGTGAAAAGTTTATTCAGAGGGTCATTTATTATTCAACCCCTCAAACCACCAGAATTCTGTTTGGTTCCCTTAAAGTATTAAGAAGTATTTCAGGCACAAAGAACAATGAGCTTCACATGTTTGGATTAATTATCTCTTTTTCCAGCCTTTTCTGACTATTTAAGACCCTCCCCAAACTTGTGAACAGCACTCATACATGGTCAACATGGGAAAGACAAAGGAGCATTCCAAGGCCATCAGAGACAAGATCGTGGAGGGTCACAAGGCTGGCAAGGGGTACAAAACCCTTTCCAAGGAGTTGGGCCTACCTGTCTCCACTGTTGGGAGCATCATCCGGAAGTGGAAGGCTTATGGAACTACTGTTAGCCTTCCACGGCCTGGACAGCCTTTGAAAGTTTCCTCCCGTGCCGAGGCCAGGCTTGTCCGAAGAGTCAAGGCTAACCCAAGGACAACAAGGAAGGAGCTCCGGGAAGATCTCATGGCAGTGGGGACATTGGTTTCAGTCAATACCATAAGTAACATACTCCACCGCAATGGTCTCCGTTCCAGACGAGCCCGTAAGGTACCTTTACTTTCAAAGCGTCATGTCAAGGCTCGTCTACAGTTTGCTCATGATCACTTGGAGGACTCTGAGACAGACTAGTTCAAGGTTCTCTGGTCTGATGAGACCAAGATCGAGATCTTTGGTGCCAACCACACATGTGACGTTTGGAGACTGGATGGCACTGCATACAACCCCAAGAATACCATCCCTACAGTCAAGCATGGTGGTGGCAGCATCATGCTGTGGGGCTGTTTCTCAGCCAAGGGGCCTGGCCATCTGGTCCGCATCCATGGGAAGATGGATAGCACGGCCTACCTGGAGATTTTGGCCAAGAACCTCCACTCCTCCATCAAGGATCTTAAGATGGGTCGTCATTTCATCTTCCAACAAGACAACGACCCAAAGCACACAGCCAGCAAAACCAAGGCCTGGTTCAAGAGGCAAAAAATCAAGGTGTTGGAGTGGCCTAGTCAGTCTCCTGACCTTAACCCAATTGAAAACTTGTGGAAGGAGCTCAAGATTAAAGTCCACATGAGACACCCAAAGAATCTAGATAGCTTGGAGAAGATCTGCATGGAGGAGTGGGCCAAGATAACTCCAGAGACCTGTGCCGGCCTGATCAGGTCTTATAAAAGACGATTATTAGCTGTAATTGCAAACAAGGGTTATTCCACAAAATATTAAACCTAGGGGTTGAATAATAATTGACCCACACTTGTATGTTTAAAATTTATTAAAATTTAACTGAGCAACATAACTTTTTGGTTTGTAAGATTTATGCATCTGTTAATAAATCCTGCTCCTGTGTGAAGTTTGAAGGCTCTAACTTATTTGCATCTTATCAAACCTGCTAAATCTGCAGGGGGTTGAATACTACTTGTAGGCACTGTACATTTTTCTTTGAAAACTGCCACTACCAAATTGGCTAGCGAGGGGGAAAATTCCTCCCCCCCCCATTTGCCCAAGTTTGATCCGATGTTTTTTCGGATCACACTTGGACTGATTATATGCTCGTCTGCACGATCCCTTGGTTACACTCCTCATCTAGTCTGGCAGGCCTGAAGTTTGGTAGTGTTCTGCATCTGGGTGTCCGCCTCCAGTAGGTATGTAGGCCCAAAATGATGCACGTCAGATCGCACATTCACTCTGCCAGCACCTTTATAGTCAATGCCCCCATCGGCACATACAACACCCAAATCCTGTTTCGTGGGGCAAGGGGGGCAAGTTTCAGATGGAAGTTCTGACAGGACCAACAAACGTGTGACAAAATGCAGTGTGACAGCACCCTAAGGGGTGGTTTTGTCACAGAAGAGGTTTACTGTATCTCTGGCATATTGTGTCAAATATTTCTGCTGCTTTCTGTTGTTTTTATTGTATTGAGGGTATAGATAAGTTATTTTAATGCACCCATTATGGCTAATGCTGATATCACTGAAATCTCCAGGAAAAGCTCCCAGTAGACTAGCAGTAAAATTGATAAATTTACTCCAAATGTGCTAGTGCCTAAAACCTAACTTTTATTATTTGCAATAACAACACTGTAAATGCAAGTATCTTCCATGTTCTTGAACAATAGACTGAAGCAATAAATATAGCATAGTAGGTTCACAAATTCAGCATGGAAGAGGGAAATCTCACTAAAGGAAATCTGTCAGCAGGGTTTTGCTACCTCATCTAACAGGCAAAGAGAAGCTGAATCCAGCGATGTATCACTTGGATTACTGGGTGCAGCCGTTCTCACACAATCAGAGCTTTTATATTTAGAAAGAAGCAGAGCTGAGGAAGCTAACCCCGCCCACATAAGGCTCTGTATGGACTATATACACAGTAAATATAAATTTGCTGAACTTGTAATACCTTTTTAAGTACTTTTTTATTAAGTTGTCTGTAATTTCATACGTAAAAATCATATTTTATGTCTTGTCATTTATTTCTCATTTAGGAGGATGATAGTGAAGAAGAACCAAAGCTGAAATATGAAAGACTGTCAAATGGAGTGACTGACATCTTACAAGAAGATGCCGCGAGCTGTATGACAGTCCATGAGAAGGTATATCTACATTAATGGATACCATTTACCTAATGTTTTCTTTTTGTCAACAGTAGATGCTGAAATAGAGTGGTCAGTGTTATTACTTTCTTAGAATCGTAGAGTTGGAAGGGACCTCCTGGGCCATCTGGTCCAACCCCCTGCTCAAAGCAGCCAAAGATTATGTAGAGGGGTTCAAAAATTTCTTCTGCTATCTCCTTCAGTACTCTGGGGTGTAATTCATCTGGACCTGGAGACTTGAATTCATTTAGGTTAGCTAAGTGTTTCCTCACTATCTTTCTGTTTATAGATATCCTGGATTCTTCTATTCTCTTAATAGGACAGTGAAGAACAGTTGATGTTACATTTCCTTTCTGAGAGAAAACAGATGCAAAATAGGAATTTAAAAGTTCGGCCTTCTCAACATCCTGTCTTACAATTTCATCATTTTCATCCTGTAAAAATCCTATAGCATCTTTGAGTTTTCTTTTACTTTTGACATATCCCCAAAATCCTTTATTATTGCTTTTGACATCTTTTGCAAGCCTCAATTCATTGTCAGCTTTAGATAATCTGATTTGTGCCCTGCAGGTTCTGCAGACAGCATTATATTCTTCTTTAGATATGCCTCCCTCTTTCCATTTTATAAACATTTTTTTCTTCCTTTTTAGCATGTGCTTAAGTTGTGTGTTCATCCATCCTGGCTTCCTTAAATGCTTCCTATTCTTCCCTCTTTTCGGAATTGTTAACAATTGTGCTTTGAGAATTTCATTTTTCAAGATTTCCCATCCTTCCTGGACATTATTAATCCGTGTTTAGTGCTTGCTAAGGCTACTTTCACACATCAGGTTTTCGGCGTCAGGCGCGATCCGGCGTCGTGCCGGAATGCCGGATCCGGCAAATGTTTTGTAAAACCTGATGTGCCGGATCCGTCTTGTTCTTGACAGACAAAACCGGATCCGTCTCATTCGGTTCATCCGTTTTTCTATCCGTTTTTCGACGGATTACGCCGGATCTGGTTTTTAAAATTGACCCTTGTGGCCTTCCGAACGGGATTGGCTACTGGAAAACTATATATAGCATGTTCCTACAGCCCTTCTTTGACAGGTTGTAGAGGAGAAAGTGCAGGTTGGAGAGAAGAGCAAGTTACTGGCGAAGATGGATGTTGTCATTGGAAATATTACCACTAGAAGTTCTGTGACGGTTTCAGTAATGAGGGACAATTTTGCACTATACTTTATGTCACCTCAAGGCAGAGTACACTGGCAGGATGACAGAGTGTGAAAGATTTGTGCCCTAACCAAACTTGTGTACCTTCTGGACCAACAGTATATACCTTTGCCAACCAAAGTTGGCTATCTTGTCATGGTCTTACTATTTTTAGCTTTAGGCCACAGGTGTGTACCTGGTTGTGTTTTATGCAAAGTATTTCACCTTTTAACAAAAGTTGTGTACATTGTTAGGAAATCACCAACAATAAACACAACTTTTCAGGTGAAATACTTTGCTTCAAACACAACCAGGAACACAACTGTGGCAAAAAACTAAAATTTACCCACAGTTATATACCTGGTTTTGAATACCTTTTTACCTTTTAAATACCCTGTATTTAACCTTTTTTTTAAACATATTTCGCCGCAGAAAGAAATGACAGACAACCAGTGTAAACAATAATTTAACTTTTATTTAAAATATTTTTTTTTGTGTAAACTGTTTTTAAAGTTAAAAAAACTTTTTTAATAAAGGTTTGAAACCAACCAAATGGGCATTTTTATTACAAAAAAAACATTATAACTCGGTGTAGTGTGGGGTGGAAATACTGCTGGAGGGGCTGCGGGACACTTCGACAATGGGAGTGTGGAGAGAGGACTGGGATCGTGGTGGGGAAGGAACAGTTAGAGGTGATGGTGTGGAAAAAGCTACAGAATGGGTGGACATGTGGGAGGCAGAAGAGGAGGTGGGCGGTGGAGTGGAGGGTTGGGCAGGGACTGTAGGAGCAGATGATGTTGATGGAAAGTTGTTCGGGGAAGGAGTTTGGTACGGGGAAGGAGTTTGGTACGGGGAAGGAGTTTGGTACGGGGCAGGTTGCTGGAAGTGGGGAGATGTCTGGTACTGGGGAGGTTGCTGGTACTGGGAAGGTTGCTGGTACTGGTGAGGTTGCTGGTATGTAATAGGAGGGGGAGGACGGAAAGTGGCTGGAGGGGGTGCAGATGTAATAGGAGGGGGAGGATGGAAAGTGGCTGGAGGGGGTGCAGATGTAATAGGAGGGGGAGGATGGAAAGTGGCTGGAGGGGGTGCAGGTGGAGGAACTACAGTGGTGGGAGGTGGAGGTTGGGAGGTAACCTGCTGTAGAGCACCGTGGCACGAATGCATTACATGCATCTGCTGGGTAGGAGATAGTGTTGCCATGCGCTCCACAACAGACCTGAAAAAGGTGTGGTTTGGCGAAGATCTTGCTTCTGAATGCATGGTTTGCAGAAGTGTCTTCACCTCCGGAATGCTGGAGTTGATCTGCTGAAAGCCTGCGGAGATTTGCTCTGACAAGACTTTTAGACAGTTCTGGAAAGATGCATTCAGATGCAAGAACTCTGACGCATAACTCTTTTCCTGACCCCTCTGCCGCTGCCGCCCAGTACCCGCAGGTGTACTAGAGGTGGCAGGGGCAGAAGGGTGGGGTAAAGGGAAAGCGATCTCCTAACCAGCAGCTTCATGTAATGTAGGCGGCCACGATGCTCCTGTGCTGGTGGATGGGACAGATGGGTCGAATGTGTGGGAAGGCTGGGAAGGTGCAGATGTACCGGGGCGGTCGAAGTGTCCCTCGGTGCCGGTCTCCTCAGGGATCGCCTCAGAAGGGTCCAATCGTGCAGGCTCCCGAGTGCTGCTCACCGTGCTGTGGAATAAAGAGAAAAAAAAACAATTAAAATACTGACATGGTATGGCCCTGGCTGAAAAAAAAAAGTTACATCTAACATTTTTTTTCACATGTGGTGTGTAATATTTACCTTCTAGTGACCATTGTTTCCCGGAGGAACGACAGGGCTTGTGCGTACTTGTACTTGCTCCTGCGTCCTCCAGATCCACTCGGGGCCCGCATCTCTTTATTGAACTCCTTCTTGAAACGATCCCTCACAGACCGCCACCGATTCACAATTCTGTTCCCTGAAACGAGAAAGGAGTGGTTAGTATACAACATCAGTGTTTCACAAACTCCAGTCCTCATGGTCCCCAGGGGTCATGTTTTCAGGATTTCCATAGTAAATAGAAATCCTGAACACATGATCCGTGGGGACCACGAGGACTGGAGTTCGGGAAACACTGGTTTACATCAAGCAACCGGTACTGTATATACTTACGCTCTTTAATCTGGGCCCGAACATCGAGGTCCTCCCAGCGGCCCACAAGGAGCGAACAGATTTCCTCCCAGAGTCGTCGGGTAACGATAAGGTCAGCGTGGCGGCGGTCAGCCATATTCCAGAGCGGCTCCCTTTCTCTGACGAGATCGATGAGGTGGTCCACATCGAGTCCTCCATCCTCACCGTCAGAGTCGGGAGCACGCTGTGAAGGCAAAAGAAAAAGACAAAAATAACATAATTAGCCTCCACAAAAGAAATGAAATAAAAAGTGCAAAAAAACAAAGCAAAAATATTTATACTTACACGCTGGTGACCGCCGCGTTGCTGTCGCCGACGACCCTGGGAGGCACTGCGAGGACCTCTTGGCCGAGCACCAGATTGGGAAGACTAGAGAAGAAAACAAAAAATGTTATGTCTTTGGATGTAGGCATTTGTTTGCTGTGTGTGGTCTGCAGAACATTGTTTTCTATGTGTTGTGTGTAGTGTGATGTTGTGTTTCTGCGTTTGATGCAAAAAACTTACCAATTGTGAGCCCACTCCAAGTGTCTGTCCACCCCTTCCTTCTTCTTCTGGGAGCTCCTCTTCATCTTGTGAATCCTGTTTTGAAATAAAAGGCAATGAATAGACATATATTACAGAGATGATAGATTTTGGAAATAAAAACTTACCGTCAAACGCTGACGATGCGAGGGAGGGCTCCCAGAAGATGATGTGCTGTCTTCCTGGTGGCCACACTCCATGCCTGTGGGTGGTGTTCCAGCTGCTGCCATTGCTGCTGCTGCTGCTGCATCTATTGGGCGGCTGTTGAATAAAGAGAAACAAAGGGCCAATGAATATCTTGATATTCAATAGCCCTAGTTTGGAGGAATGGGGGATTTGATAATTACCGTCTCTCATCTGCTGCTGGCCTCCCCTCCTCAGCATGTTCCATTTGCTGCTCCATTTGGGGTGGTGGTGGTGCTGATGGTGCTGCAGTGGTCTCCTGCCTTCTCCTGCTGCGCTTGGTTGCTTTCTTGGGTGGCATGTTGGGTGTGGCTGTGGGTCCCACTGTCTTGCTTTTATATATGTCTTGTGGGCAGAGCTACTGAGCATGCTCAGACCAAAAAAACCGGATCCGGCCACCGGATCCGGCTTTCGCCGGATCAGGCGCATTGCGGCGCTCATAGGCTTTCATTGTGTGAAAAAGCCGGACGCGCCGGATCCGGCGTGTCCGGCTTTTTCGCCGGAGACAAAAAACGTTACAGTAGCCGTTTTTTCCAGACGCCGGATCGCGACACATTGCCGGATCCGGCGAAAACCGGATGAAACGCATGGCCATCAGGCGCGATCCGGCGCAAATGCAAGTCAATGGGGGGGAAACCGGATCCGGCATTGCATTTCGCCGGATCCGTTTTCTGTCAAAAGCGCCGGATCGCGCCTGACGGCGAAAACCTGATGTGTGAAAGAGGCCTAATGGTTATTCCTTAGTAATGCATTCACTACCTAACCATTGTCTCCAATCACTGATATGTGGCCACTAGAGATGAGCGACTTTGCCTTTTTTCGGGTCGAATCGGGTTTTTCTCAAAAGTCGGGTCGAATGAAATCGGCCGATTATCGTGAAAAGTCGAAGGCCGACTGAAACACGAAACCCAATGCAAGTCAATGGGGAAGAAAAGTCGGCAGTGAGTGGAGGACAGGAAACACACCTACAGTGCCCATTTTAATGCCAAAAACATCAATTCTTATTACTTAAGCTTGTCAACCTTAATTTACATTATAATAATAGTTAGGCATTGAAAACTGGGGGTTATTTGGCTAAAGTTGTGGGGGGGTAGGGCTGGCTCCAGATTTTCGTTGGCCCTGGGCCAAAGAGTGTCACTGGGCTCTTTTAACACATGCCACAATTCATGATGATCCTCTAATACGGCAGAGAAATAGCGGTATAGTGCAATGAAAAATACTTCACTTCTTACATCTCATGACTGATATCCATTTTAAACCCGCTGAACCCCGTTAGTGATGGGGATCTGGGATTACAATTCTTCCCCGCGAATGAGGATTTCCCAGTAAGTGCAGGTCAACCGGAATTCTGGAATTAGGCCTAACCGGCATTCCAGAAAAAATGAAAAAATTGAGTGTCCAAACCACAGGTGCTGTTGCTTGCTTAACAGCTGGGCTCCTATGCTGAGTAGCACGCAGTTCTTACATAAACAGGCGGCATAACTTGGTTCTCTGGAGGACTCCTCTGCTGAGTAGCAGAAAGTGCTACCAAAGCCACCAAATATAAAAGAAACCACTGAAAATGTATTATTGAAACAGATAAAGCAGCAAATCATAATGAGGTGATCATTATGGGGGACTTCAACTACCCCGACATAGACTGGGAAACTGAAACCTGCGTATCTCAGAAAGGAAACCAATTTCTGTCAGTGACCAAAGATAATTATCTGTCACAACTTGTGCAGGGCCCAACTAGAGGGACAGCCCTTCTGGACTTAATTTTAAGCAACAGGCCAGATAGAATAACAGAAGTACGAGTCGATGGGCACCTAGGGAACAGTGACCACAATATAATACAATTCCACTTGTCCTTCAGTAAGGTGCCCTGGAAGGGGGTTACAAAAATGCTGAATTTCAGGAAAGCAAAGTTTGATCAGCTTTGAGAGGACCTTCGCCGAATTGATTGGGACAATGTCCTCAAAAATAGGAGCACAGAAAATAAATGGGAAATATTTAAATCAGTTTTACACACCCACTGCGAGCTAGCAATACCGTACAGAAATAAAAGGGTTAGGAACAGGAGAACACCAATGTGGCTAAATAAGGATGTAAAAAGGGCAATAAATAACAAGAACAAGGCATTTAAGAAGCTAAAACAAGAAGGCAATGAAGAAGCATTAAAAAGTTATAGAGAAAAAAATAGAATGTGTAAAAAACACATACATTTAGCAAAAGTGGAAACTGAGAGACTCATTGCTAAGAAAAGTAAAACAAACCCCAAACTATTCTTTAATTATATAACCAGTAAAATGATTAAAATTGATGGTGTCGACCCTTTAAAGAACAATGAGGGTGAAATCATAGAGAGCGATGTGGGAAAAGCAAATGTTTTAAATACTTTTTTCTCAATAGTGTTCACTCAGGAAAAGGATTTGCCAGGGGAAATGCAGAGTGATAATGTAAACTACCCATTAAGTATTACCTGCCTAACCCAGGAAGAAGTGCAGAACCGCCTTAGTAAGATTAAAATTGACAAATCACCAGGCCCTGATAGCATTCACCCTCGGGTATTAAGGGAGTTAAGTAATGTGATAGACAGGCCTCTATTCCTTATATTTAAAGACTCTATAGAAACAGGTTCTGTTCCTTTTGATTGGCGGCAAGCAAATGTGGTACCAATATTCAAAAAGGGGTGTAAAAGGGAACCTGGAAACTATAGGCCAGTAAGCTTAACATCTGTTGTGGGTAAAATTTTTGAAGGGTTTCTAAGGGATACCATTATGGAATATCTCAATGTTAATAAATGTTTAACTCCATATCAACATGGATTTATAAAGGATCGCTCCTGTCAAACTAACCTGATCAGCTTCTATGAGGATGTAAGCTCTCAAGTAGACCAAGGAGAATCATTGGATGTCATTTATCTCGACTTCTCTAAAGCATTTGACACTGTCCCACATAAAAGATTGGTAAGTAAGATGAGAAAGCTTGGGCTAGGGGAAAATGTGTGTAGATGGGTAGGTAGCTGGCTTAGTGATAGAAAACAAAGAGTGGTTATTAATGGTGCATACTCAGATTGGGCCAGGGTTACTAGTGGGGTAGCACAGGGTTCTGTATTGGGCCCCCTACTATTTAATATATTTATTAATTATCTAGTGGATGGCATACACAGTAAAATATCAGTATTTGCAGATGATACAAAACTATGTAAGGTAGTTAACACAAAGGAGGACAGTTTGCAACTACAGACAGATTTGAGTAAATTGGAGAATTGGGCTGAAAGATGGCAAATGAGGTTTAACACAGATAAGTGTAAGGTTATGCACATGGGAAGGAGAAACAGATGCTACAATTACTTACTAAATGGGAAACTGCTGGGGAAATCAGACATGGAAAAAGACTTAGGCATCTTAGTCAATAAGAAGCTAAATTGGAGTGCCCAGTGTCAGGCAGCTGCCACCAAAGCAAATAGGGTCATGGGATGCATTAGAAGAGGTCTGGGGACACAAGATGAAAACATAATTGTCCCTCTGTACAAATCACTCGTCAGACCACACTTGGAGTATTGTGTGCAATTTTGGACGCCGGTGCTCAAGAAAGACATTACTGAACTTGAAAGGGTTCAAAGGCGGGCTACTAAAATGATAAATGGAGTTGGTTCACTACAATACCCCGAAAGGTTGTCAAAATTAGGTCTATTTACTCTAGAAAAGAGAAGACCTAACATATATATGTACAAGTATATCAGCGGGCAATACAGAGATCTGTCCAATGAACTGTTTGTACCAGGACTGTGACAAGAACAAGGGGGCATTCTCTTCGTTTGGAGGAAAGACAATTTCTGCACCAGCATAGAAGAGGGTTCTTCATGGTAAGAGCAGTGAGGCTCTGGAATTCTCTTCCTGAGGAAGTGGTGATGGCCAACTCACTGAATGAATTTAAGAAAGGAATGGATGCTTTTCTTGTGAGTAACAGTATAGAAGGTTACGAATAACATCATAATATAGGTAGATGGTTCACCCAGCTTAGGGGAAGGAATTTTTTTCCCTATGGAGAAAATTGGCTTCTACTCTGTGGGGTTTTTTGCCTTCCCCAGGATCAACAATGCAGAACAGCTGCACTAAAAATAGGCTGAACTTGATGGACATAAGGTCTTCCTTCAGCCTTCAAAACTATGTTACTATGTTATTAATGAAAATGAAGTTACGCTTTTGGTGAACGAACCGTTCTCGAACGGAACCTCGAACAGCCGAATTTTAAGCAAAGTGTTCGAGTTCGACGAACGGCTCGAACACCGCCCAAAGCAGCTGGAATTTTAACTTGGCGAACAGGTCGACTCGAACACCGCTCATCTCTAATCAGGAGGCAAACTCAGATTTTCTCAGGCCCAGTATGGATTCGACAAGATTGTAGAAAGTTGAGAAAGGGTACAGTATCACCGGATAACAGGTGTGTATATATAGCATAGTTTAAACATTAAAAACCTATGCCTATATATCAGGAAGCAGACTCGGAGGGTCTCAGGCCCAGTATGGATTTGACGTGATTGTACAAAGTTGAGAAAGGGTACAGTATCACCGGATAACAGGTATATATATATATGTAGCGTAGTGTACACCTGAAAAACCTATGTCTATATATCAGGAGGCAGACTCAGAGGGTCTCAGGCCCAGTATTGATTTGACGTGATTGTAGAAAGTTGAGAAAGGGTACAGTATCACTGGATAGCATATATATAATATATAGCATATAACCCTGTACCTGACCTTGCCACGCCAACATTTTTTCTTGCTCCCTGAGAAGCATCCTCCTCCCCAAAATAATCATCCCCATCATCCTCCTCTTCTTCCTCCACCTCGTCCACGAGACTTCCCTGAGCAGGCAATGGCTGACTGTCATCAAGGCTTCCCTCCTCCTCTTCCTCCTCGGCTGCAGATGCCTGCTCCTTAATGTGCATCAAAGTTTGCATGAGCAGACGCATAAGTGGGATGCTCATGCTTATGATGGCGTCGTCTGCGCTTACCAGCCGTGTGCATTCCTCAAAACACTGAAGGATTTTTACAGAGGTCTTTCAGCTTCGACCACTGCACACCAGACAACTCCATGTCTGCCTGCAAACTGCCTGCCCGTGTATCCTCCCACAAATGCATTACAGCCTGCCTCTGTTCGCACAGCATCTGAACCATGTGCAGGGTGGAGTTCCAACGTCGATAATTAGGCGGTGCTTGCGAAGGTGGAGCAATCGCTGCAGCTTCTGCATACGACTGAAGTGTACGGGCGACCGGCGGATGTGCGAGCACAGTCTTCGCACCTTATGGAGCAGGGGTGTTAACTCCGGATAATTATTGAGGAAGTACTGCACCACCAGGTTCAAGGTGTTAGCCAGGCAAGGTATATGTCTGAGTTTTGAAAGGGCTATGGCTGCCACAAAATTCTGGCCGTTATCACTAACTACCTTGCCTGCCTCAAGACGTAGACTGCCCAGCCATGACTCAGTTTGTCGCTGCAAGTAGTCGGCCAGTACCTCCGCGGTGTGTCTGTTGTCGCCCAAACACATCATCTTCAGCACAGCCTGCTGACGCTTACCAGTAGCTGTTCGATAGTGGGACACCTCGTGTGTAACACTGGCAGCTGCGGATGGAGTGCTCGTGCGAGTGCGCTCTGTGGACGAGCTTTCGCTTCTGGAGGAGGAGGGTCGAACGCCTACAGCCAACCGTTTCCTATACCGTGGGCTAGGCAGCACTGTCCCACCGCCGCTGTCCCCTGTGGACCCTGCATCCACCACATTAACCCAGTGCGCAGTGATGGACACGTAACGGCCCTGGCCATGCCTACTGGACCATGCATTTGTTGTGACCTCGACATTTGCTGCTGATGGTGTGCTAACCAGTGGGCTTACAGTGGGGGAAGCGATGTAGCATTGCTGACTACCTTCATTCGGAGCAGGTGCACATGTGGTACGTGAGATTTGGTAGTCCGTCCACGCTTGCAAGTGCATGGTGGTTAAATGTCTAAGCATGCAACTGGTATTCAAATTTCTCAGATTTTTCCCTCGGCTAAAGGTCTTTGCGCACTTCTTACAGATAACTTTTGCCTGATCATTAGGATTTTGTTAAAAATTCTTCCTACTCTTCCTACTATGGAAGACATTTTGAGACCTTGCATGATGTGCTAATTTGACCGTGTGGCCAAGCTGTCCTGCAACTCTTTTGGTTTTTGTAACCCGTTTTTGGACTGCTATGGTCCTGCCAGATAACAGCTGTTGCGATGTCGTTGCCTTCACCATTGAGGTCTGATGAACTCCCTCTTCTGGTGAAGGAAGGTAGTGAGGCTGATTACCAAGCACCTGAGCTGGGAGAGGATGACTGGGCATTTGAGGATTCTAGGAGAAATCACCAGCGAGGAGGAAGGGCGTCGGCTGCCTTATATCCAGTCAGAGATCCCCGTCGCCCAGTCATCCTCTCCCAGCTCAGGTGCTTGGTAATCAGCATCACTACCTTCCTTCACCAGAAGAGGGAGTTCATCAGACCTCAATGGTGAAGGGGAAAATGAACTCATAACAGTGGAGGGTGTCTATAGGATTGGTGAGAATTTGAATCTCACTATAGATTTGAGGACGCTGAACTATTGTCTCAGGCCCAGGAGAGATTACACCTCAATGTAACAAGCTGAAATTGGATGGTGTATGACAAGGTGGAGGGTGTCTATAGGATTGGTGAGAATTTGGATTTCACTAGAGATTTGAAGACGCTGACAATGATGCTCTCAGTCCAAGTATGGACGCAGGCAGCCTAATAAGCAGGACTGCTGCACACACAAAAGGGTGGAAAAATGAACGCTTGGTAACTGTGCAGAAAAGAGGATGAAAAGTATTTTTGCTTTTAAAAAAAGCAGTTTGCCCAGCAGTGTGCAAACAGCAATGCAGCTATCAGAAAGCCTTATAAGGCAGCCTAATAACCAACAGAGCTGATGCACAAAAATATAGCCTCCCCTGTAACTGCACACAAAGTGTTGTGTTGTAAGTGGAAATCGTTAACAGCAGAAGCAGTTTTTGAGTTCTTCCCTGCCTAACGCGCTCCCTTATTCTGAATCAGCAGCAGCCAGCAACCTCTCCCTAATGCTAAGATCGGCAGAAGTAAGATGGCGGTCAGCCTTCACGCCATTTTATAGCCCCTGTGACGCCACAGAAAGCCAGCCAATCACTTGCATGCCCTTCTCAAAGATGGTGGTGACCGATGCCTATGCCATCGCGTTGCCCACAGTGTGTGTCCTCCATCATTGGCTGAAAAAGGGCGCTGGAAGCATCTTTTGAAACTCGACTTTGGCGCTCTGGTCGCTGACCTCGTGGCCGACCTCACGCTATGGTCGGGTTTCGTTTCATGAAACCTGACTTCAGCGAAAGTCGCTGACTTTTGAATATGACCGACCCGTTCCGCTCAACTCTAGTGGCCACAAATCCTCCTGCTCTTCCTCATTTACACGGTGAGCCATAGATTTGAAGGCGAGCACTTTCGATTCTGCACCGTACAATCTATATTGGAATTATGGCAGCAACGGTGCAATACACTCATGGGGGGGGATAAGGAAACCAGGGACTAGAGATCTCCGTAGTAGCAATCGGTAGGGTTCACAGTGAAAAAACATGCACACTGTGTGTACAATTATGTATATTTGATTATTTAATTTCACTCTTGAACAGCTACCGCTCTGTCTGCCAAAAAAGTTTGGGTACCAGAACAGTACCTGGATCCCGTTCACTTGAATGGAGGGCCCAAACATCCACTGTTTGCCACACTGTCATGTACATGACAGCATGGCAACACTTCTTCTGATCGGCAATAGAATCATTAACACTTGTCAGACAGCCGCGATTCCCCCTCTGTCAAATGACAGCGTGAGCCCGCAGCAGTGATCGTATTTAAATTTTCCTACGGTCACTGGGGTTGGATAATAAGACTACTGCTCCCATCAGCCTACGCCTCCTCTCGCTATTACCAGCAAGAGCAGGAGCGACTGATGGGAGTATTCAACAGCCTGCGCTCTAAATAATTTTTTAAAAAAAGGAACAGCGTGGCTTTCCCTATATTTTAGATAACCAGTCCGGCAAAACTGACAGCTGGGTGTTACAACCCTCAGCTGTTAGCAAGGCTGGTTATCAAGAATAGAGGGTCCTCACACTTTTTGTTTTAATTATTTAAATAAATAATTTAAAAAAACGATGTGGGATCCCCCCAATTTTGACATCCAGCCTTGCTAAAGCAGACAGCTGGGGGCTGGTATTCTCAGGTTGGTATGGGGACAATGATATTGCCCTCCCCCAGCCTAAAAACAGCAGCCCACAGCTGCCTAGAAAAGGTGCATCTATTAGCTGCACCAGTCCTGGTGCTTTGCCTGGCTCTTCCAAATGGCCCTGTAGCAGTGGCAAGTGGAGTTCATATTTGTGAGGTTGATGTCACCTTTTGTACTGTCTGGTGACAGCAAGCCCACGGCTTAGTAATGAAGAGGCGTCTGTAAGACACTTATCCATTACTAATCCTATTGTTGTATTGTAAATAAAGACAAAGCCAAAATAAAGTATTTCTCTAGTCACCTTCCACGACAGCCATATCGGAGGATGTCTCCCCGCCCTAATGGGGGACAGGAAATGCACAAGAGGTTAAATAACCCTCCCCTTCCTGCTATCTCCAGTGTTTTTCCTGTCCCCTATGGGGCATGAAGAGGTCCGGATAGTGCTGCCGTGGCCGGCGACCGGAAGCACTACGATGATTACCTGGAGCCGGGCGGCCGAAGGTCGGGGGCTCCGCTCTCCTCCACATAATGGCTGCTCTCGTCTCCGCTTCGGCGGGACTCGGGACCCCTACCCGCATCTCCTGCACCCCTCTGCGTGGTAAAGCGAGGCGGTGATGTGCGTCCGGGATCCTCTGTGAGTTCCCCGGCGTCGTCCTCCCCATGCAGTAGGCGCACGCGCGCACCGGAAGTGACGGTGGGACCGGTGCCGAACTTCCGGTTTGCCTCCCACCGACGTTCCTGGCTGGAATGCTCATGCGGCCGGTATTACCAGCCCGCCGGTAGCGTCTCGGGCCCCCATCAGCGCTAGAGCTCCACCGACCCCCAGCATCCCACCGACACCGGCCGCTAACCAATAGAGGCAGGACCGGGGCCAAGGGGGCGGAGCCAGCAACCCTGGGGGAATGGAACGGCCGCTGAACAGCTGAAGAATCAGCTGCAAGGAGGGGTGATTGGAATGACCCCCACCTGTGGACCAGGGGAGGAGCAGAGGACACGCTGGTGGACCTCGGATATTTAAACCCTGGTCTGGGTGCGTCCAGGTAAGGCCATTTTCTGTACAGGTGACTGTGACAGACTGACCATGGACGGTGATAAGCCCCCATTATCTGCTTCTGCGGAGCCCAGCGTTCACCCTCTTTCTGTAAGTAGCGGGGTGGGTCCCCCATTTCTGTCTAGGTGGTCTCTGAGGTGACTTAGTATGCCTTCTCTCTCTGTTTTAGGGAGACAAGGCCTCTGACCCTAAAAAGAAACCGAGCCACAAGTGTGTGTGTGGTACCAAACTTCCCTCGGCATATAGGAAGAAGCTATGTCAGCCCTGCACAGATGATGTAATACGTGCAGAGCAGCCCTCCCTACTGGACAGCATAAAAACCCTCATCAAACAAGAAATCCATACTTCTATGATGACCATAGCCCATACCCCGACGCCACAGCCCCCTCCTGCTAGGAAAAGGAAGGCAGCCCCTGTGGAATGTGACTCTGGTGAAATTGATACCTCTAACTCAGAGGATGCCCAAATCCGATAACAAAAAATACTACTTCTCGTCTGAAGATATGGGGGATTTAGTTAATATGGTAATGGATGGGATTGGAAGAGGCGGAAGTGGAATACTCTATTCAGGATGAGATGTTTGGGGGACTGAAGCCCAAAGACCAAAAGGGGTTTCCTATTCACGAAAACATCCGAAACCTGGTTATGCAGGAATCAGCCCTCCCCGAGAAGAGACTGTGTTCCCTCAGAACTCAGGAACTGGTTTTCCTTGGATGGAGATTGCTCCCTATGGGAGGTCACTGAAGTGGACGTGCAGGTGTCCAGAGTAACTAAGAGACCGGCTCTTCCATTCGAAGATTCATCTCTGCTCAAGGATCCCATGGATCAGAAAACGGAGAGCTTGCTCAGGAAATCCTGGGATGCCTCCACAACCCTGCTTAAGGCCAATATAGCCTCTACATGTGTAGCCAGGTCCCTATTCCGCTGGCTGCGCACGCTGGAGGACCACCTCACTCAGGGGACCTCCAGGGAAGAAATCCTCGACTCTCTTCCCCTATTACAGAAAGCGACAGGGTTCCTAGCTGATGCTTCTGCTGAATCCATACGAGTAGCAGCAAAGTCTGCGGTCCTTTCCAACTCAGCCAGAAGAACACTGTGGCTGAAATCTTGGGGAGGAGACTTTACGTCAAAAACAAAACTCTGTGCGATTCCCTTCCAGAGAAATTATGTATTTGGCCCAGCCCTGGATGACATCCTGGAGAAAGCCACGGATAAGAAAAAGTCGCTTTCAGAACAAAAGAAACCTAGGAAACTATTTTTTCAGGGTTATAATAAATTTAAAGCCCTTGAACCAAGTGGTAAAGTACAAACGATTCAAGATGGAGTCGGTCAAGTCAGCAATCCCCCTCATAGGACAAAATTCGGTGATGGCCACAATAGACCTGAGGGACGCTTACTATCACGTCCCGACCTCAGGAGATTCCTCAGGTTTGCGGTTTCCCAGGGTCCCCAGGTCAACCATTACCAGTTCAACGTTCTGCTGTTTGGGGTGTCATCAGCCACTCGAGTGTTTACCAAGATAATGGCAGATGCAATGATCTTCATCCGCAAGCAGGTGATCTGCATTGTCCCATACCAAGACGATCTTCTAATAATGGCTCCATCCATATCTCGCCTGAACCAGGATATAGAGAGAACCCTGGAGATTTTACCGTCCTTAGGTTGGATTCCCAACCTGGAGAAATCAGACCTTCTTCCTTCTGCAAGGAAAAAGTTCTTGGGGATACTCTTGGACTCAGGAAAGCGAACATCTTTTCTACCCTGGGAACGACAACTCGACCTTGTTCAGAGAGTCTCCAAGTTCAGAGACCAGAGGGCACCAACCCTAAGAGACTCAATGTCCATCCTAGGTTTGCTCACAGCCTGCATTCAAGCTGTCTCATGGGCTTAAGCCCATACTCGTATCCTTCAGTCCTATGTACTCCGGTGTTTGAAGAAATATCGGAATACACTGAACAAGAGAACTCCTCTTCCCGGTCACGTGAAGGCGTCTCTCCTATGGTGGCTGGACTACCAGAATCTCCAGCGGGATGTCAGCTGGGATTAGCTCCCCCTGAAAACCGTCACCACAGATGCCAGTCAGAGAAGCTGGGGTGCTATAGTGGAGAAATCACACTTCCAGGGGATATAGGCCCCAGACGTCAGGGCCAGGTCCTCAAATGTGAGAGAACAGAAAGCTGTAGAGGAAGCGTTGAAGGCAGCGTCAACCCTTGTCAAAAATCATCATGTACGCATCTGCTCAGACAATATGACTACAGTGTCCTACATCCGACACCAAGAAGGCACAAAATACTTCAACCTAAAATTGGTGGCTGCAAGAATCTTTTCTTGGGCAGAGAAACATCTGCTGTCCATATCAGCAGTACATCTAAGGGCATCGGACAACGCGGAGGCGGACTATCTCAGCAGGAAGGATGTTCATCCCGGGGAATGGAGCCTAGACCAAACGTTTTTTTTTTGTCTCTGGAGTCAAGGTGGGGAAATCCCGATGTGGACCTTTTTGCCAGCGGTCAAAATGCGAAGGTGGAAACTTTTTTTTCCCCTCAGTCCCAACGACGGAGCGTGGGAAGTAGATGCCTTCTCCCATCCGTGGCAGTTCAATCTGGCTTATGCCTTCCCTCCGATTCCCATGATAGCGAGAACACTGTAGAAGGTACGGGCAGAGCAAGTCACTACAATCCTAGTGGCTCCCTTGTGGCCAGGGAGAAGCTGGTACGGAGCCCTATGGAACATGGCTCAGGAAGGCCCATTACTTCTGCCCCAGAGGGCCAATTTCCTTCACCAGGGCCCTCTACTACACCCAGACCCGCACAAAATGAACCTTGAGGCCTGGCTACTGAAGCCGAAATTCTAAAGGCTAATGGCCTGTCCGAAAAAGTAATCCAAACTCTACAGAAGAGTAGGAAACCGGTGACTAACGCCATCTACGGGAAGGTCTGGAAGAAGTTTTCATCTTGGTGTTCCCCAAATGCTCCAGACCCCTTCCATCCTAATATCGCGCAGATCTTAGCGTTTCTTCAAGATGGCCTAGATCTAGGGCTCACACCTAGTACATTAAAGGTTCAGGTGTCAGCCCTTAGTTCATTCTATGATCAAGATCTGGCAAGCCATCGCTGGATCAAACAGTTCATAACCTCAGCATCTAGGGTCCATCCCAGACTCCGTAGTCAGGCTCCCACCTGGGACTTGAGCCTAGTTCTCAAGGGCTTGACCAGGGAGCCGTTTGAACCACTGTCCTCCACGACTCTGAAAAACTTAACACTAAATACTGTGTTTTTGGTAGCAATTACTACCGCAAGGCGCATAGGAGAATTGCAGGCCCTTTCAATACAGGAGCCATACTTGACCATCACGGAGGATAGCATCATCCTGAGGTTAGATCCCTCCTTTATGCCTAAGGTAGTCTCGAACTTTCATTGGTTCCAGGACATTATATTGCTTTCCTTATGTCCAAACTCCTCCAACACGAAGGAAGAAGTGTTTTACACCCTCGATGTCCATAGTATAGTTTTCTTCTACCTCCAGCAGACGGAGAGTTGGAGGATTGACCAGAATTTATTCATTCAAATTTCTGGTCGGAATAAAGGCAAGAAGGCGGCCAAAAATACAATCGCAAATTGGATCAAGCAAGCTGTCAGCCTCGCCTACTCGTCACAGAACATTCCCCCTCCTACATCTCTGAAAGCCCACTCTACTCGTTCAGTATCAACATCGTGGGCAGAAAGAGGGAACACATCTTCTGAGCAGATATGCAGAGCTGCCTCCTGGTCATCTGTCCATACATTTACCAGACATTATAGACTAAATTTCAACAGGGATTTAACGTTTGGCAGACGTGTTCTGCAGGCTGTTGTCCCTCCCTAAGAAATTAGTTGTTGGTACTCCTCCGATATGGCTGTCGTGGAAGGTGACTAGAGAAAATAGAATTAGTCTTACCGGTAATTCGGTTTCTAGGAACCTTCCACGACAGCACTAATTTCCCTCCCTATCTGATACTCTACTGGATGATTCCTGCACTTTGGTGGTAACTATGCATGATAGTGTGCACAGAAAAAACACTGGAGGTAGCAGGAAGAGGAGGGTTATTTAACCTCTTGTTCATTTCCTGTCCTCCATTAGGGCGGGGAGACATCCTCCGATATGGCTGTCGTGGAAGGTTCCTAGAAACCGACTTGCCGTTAAGACTAATTCTATTTTTAATTGAAAGAATGACACAGACTCCTTTAATGATTCCAAATTAAACCATACTCGTGTCCTTGCCCATTCAATTGAAGCCACCTTCTCCTGTAATAAAACAAATATGAAAAACAACCATATCCCCCACCTCTCTGTCGTTCTGTCCCACGCCGTAATCCATGTGTTGGGATAAACAGTTTTCAACTGTTTATGGTGCCGACACATCCATCCAGGTTGCGAACCATTCAGGATTGAGTTGCTGCGAGCTCAATCCTGAATGGTTCGCAGCCTGGATGGTTCCCCCCCTTTCCACACAGCCCCTCATCATCCCCCCTTTCCACACTGCCCCTCATCATCCCCCTTTTTCCACACAGCCCCTCATCGTCCCCCCTTACCACACAGCCCCTCGTCACCCCCCTTTTCCACACAGCCCCTCGTCACCCCCCTTTTCCACATAGCCCCTTGTCACCCCCCTTTTCCACATAACCCCTCATCACTCCCCCTTTTCCACATAACCCCTCATCACCCCCATTTTTACACATAGACCCTCATCACCCCCATTTTTACACAGACCCTCATCATCCCCCCTTTTCCACACAGCACCTTATCACCCTCTTTTCCACACAACCCCTTATCACCCCCTTTTCCACAAAGCCCCTCATCACCCCCCCCTTTTTCACACAGCCCTTCATCACCCCCCTTTTCCACACAGCCCCTCATCATCCCCCCATTTTTCCACACAGACCTTCATCACCTTCTCCACACAGCCACTCATCACCCCCCTTTTCCACACAGCCCCTCATCACCCCCTTATCCACACAGCCCCACATCACCTTCCCTATGTGACCCCACTTAAGTTGCATCAACCCTTTCGAAAATACATCCTCAAAGCTCTCACACTGAGTCCTGGGTCCTCATTCCCATCTGTACATGGGTCAATTGTACAGCCCCTCAGTTCTCGCTTTGCTGTGCTTGCGTTATTCCATACCCGATGCCTGCGGGCTGTCTGTACTGGTCAACAACAAGTGCTGTGAAGTGACAGCTTTCTCATCACCTGTTGCTGCTAGCTTCTATTGATCTCATCGAGCACTCCGCAGCTGAGAGCGATGTGCGCAATCAGATCTATAGAAGCCGGCAGCAGCAGGCGATGAGAAAGCACTCGCATCACATCACTTGTTGGTGAGCAATGCAGACGGCCTGCCGGCACTGTGTATAGAAAAACGCACTTACCGCTCGGTTCACGCGATCCGAATACAGGGCAGAGCAGGCACTAATGTGAAGGAGGCAGGAGTTGTGGAGCTGGTCAGGGGGTGGGACCACTGGAGGATTCTCTGATTTCCCGGTGGGCCAGTCCGTCTGCGGGTCTATGATTGGGGTGGTGATCTCTTAAGGTGAGATCTTAGTGATTGCCTGCCCGTAACCTAATAAGTATGAGCCGAGTGCATGCATAGAAGAATTACATCGGACACAGAGCTAGATGTGTAGTCCTTTCTCGGCGAGAGCTGGCCAAGGACTGATTTTATTAGTACAAAACAAAAGATCATGTAGCAGGCCGGAAGAAGGCGTCGCACAGCTTCTAAGCAGCCATCATGTCAGTCTGTGATTGGTCCATTCTAGGTCTGTTCCATGTATGGTCTTCAGTGTATCCACTTCACATTCCAAGGATTCCTTCCAGGACGTAGTTCCAGGATGCAGATGCCTTCTTGCCACACCACATTTGAACTAGCATATGTAAGGTTAATAATTGATTTCATTAGCCATTCTCTCCTTCACATAATCAGGCCCCAGTATCTCAGCAATTCCAAGAGTGCTGCATCCCTCTATAACGCATAAAGCAATTTTTTGCAGTTAAATCTCTTCCTCAGGCAAAATGGCCAAAAAACAAGCTTCCTAATAATTCTGTACATCCTGATAAAGGTGATAAGGCCGTTGTATCCTTAGGCCTCACCCTTCCTCATTACTCAAATACACATCACCTGATCTACTTCATCTAATAACCATACAGATTATATCACTTGGAGTTGGAAAATGTGCATAAAAATGGTCAAAATATTCACTTGCTTAATAATGTTGCACACAGTGTAGCACCTGTTGTATGGATAAGTGATTTATTATGTGATCTAAAAACACTTTTAAAATCTGCTCATTGTGTAACTGATGCCATTTTTCAGGTCTATACTGCTGTTTATTTTTTTCCAATTCCATCGCGGTTCGGTTCCCTTCCCGATGCCGCCGTTTGTCTCCCTCCCAATGCTGCCTTTCGGTTACCTTCCAGATGCCGCCATTTGGTTACCTTCCTCATAATGCCGTTCGTCTCCCTCATGATGCCGCTGTTCGGTACCTTCCTGAAGCCGTTGTTCGTCTCCCTCCTAAGGCTGGGTTCATATTGCGCTAAGGGTGTACGTTTAACGCATCCGTTACATAGCGGCATTAACGCTGTCTAACGGATGAGTTAACGTACCCATAGACTTCTATAGCCAAGCGCATCGCTAATGCATGCCATAATCGGCATATGTTAGCGATGTGCTGTCATTCTGTGAAGGACCCTGAGGCACGGTCTGCAGCGTCTGAGGGTCCGTCACTGCTAACGCAGATGAAGCATCTGCGCTAGCGGGATCGCATAAGGCGACCACAAATCAGGAGTAGCGTTAACGCAGTCCGCCAACGCTATGCGTTGAGCGAACTGCATTGACGCAGTGTGAATCTAGCCTAATGCCGCTGTTCGGTTACCTTCCTGAAGCTGTTGTTCATCTCCCTCCTGATGCCGCTGTTCGGTTACCTTCTCAAAGCCGTTGTTCATCTCCCTCCTGATTACACTGTTCGGTACCTTCCTGAAGCCTTTGTTCGTCTCCCTCCTAAGGCTGGGTTCATATTGCGTTAAGGGTGTACGTTTAACTCATCCGTTACATAGCGGCATTAACGCTAACGGATGCGTTAACGCACCCATAGACTTCTATAGACGAGCGCATCGCTAACGCATGCTATAATCGGCATGCGTTAGCAATCTGCCGTCATTCCGTGAAGGACCCTCGGACGCAGTCTGCAGCGTCTGAGGGTCCGTCACTGCTAACGCAGATGAAGCATCTGCGCTAGCGGGATCGCATAACGCGATCACAAATCAGGAGTAGCGTTAACACAGTCCGCCAATGCTATGCTTTGAGCGAACTGCATTAACGCAATGTGAATCTAGCCTAATGCCGCTGTTCGGTTACCTTCCTGAAGCCGTTGTTCATCTCCCTCCTGATGCCGCTGTTCGGTTACCTTCCCGAAGCCGTTGTTTGTCTCCTAATGCCACTGTTCGGTTACCTTCCCAAAGCCGTTGTCCATCTCTCTCCTGATGCTGCTGTTCGGTTACCTTCCTGAAGCCGTTGTTCATCTCCCTCCTGATGCTGCTGTTCGGTTACCTTCCTGAAGCCGTTGTTCATCTCCCTCCTGATGCTGCTGTTCGGTTACCTTCCCGAAGCCGTTGTTCGTCTCCTAATGCCACTGTTCGGTTACCTTCCCAAAGCCGTTGTCCATCTCTCTCCTGATGCTGCTGTTCGGTTACCTTCCTGAAGCCGTTGTTCATCTCCCTCCTGATGCTGCTGTTCGGTTACCTTCCTGAAGCCGTTGTTCATCTCCCTCCTGATGCCGCTGTTCGGTTACCTTCCCGAAGCCGTTGTTTGTCTCCTAATGCCACTGTTCGGTTACCTTCCCAAAGCCGTTGTCCATCTCTCTCCTGATGCTGCTGTTCGGTTACCTTCCTGAAGCCGTTGTTCATCTCCCTCCTGATGCTGCTGTTCGATTACCTTCCTGAAGCCGTTGTTCATCTCCCTCCTGATGCCGCTGTTCGGTTACCTTCCCGAAGCCGTTGTTTGTCTCCTAATGCCACTGTTCGGTTACCTTCCTGAAGCCGTTGTTCATCTCCCTCCTGATGCTGCTGTTCGGTTACCTTCCTGAAGCCGTTGTTCATCTCCCTCCTGATGCTGCTGTTCGGTTACCTTCCTGAAGCCGTTGTTCATCTCCCTCCTGATGCTGCTGTTCGGTTACCTTCCCGAAGCCGTTGTTCGTCTCCTAATGCCACTGTTCAGTTACCTTTCCAAAGCCGTTGTCCATCTCTCTCCTGATGCTGCTGTTCGGTTACCTTCCTGAAGCCGTTGTTCATCTCCCTCCTGATGCTGCTGTTTGGTTATCTTCCTGAAGTCGTGGTTTGTCTCCCTCCTGATGCCGATGTTTGGT
The DNA here is from genome assembly GCF_039654945.1 of Dendrobates tinctorius. Taxonomy (NCBI): domain Eukaryota; kingdom Metazoa; phylum Chordata; class Amphibia; order Anura; family Dendrobatidae; genus Dendrobates; species Dendrobates tinctorius. The sequence goes on from NW_027361829.1 coordinate 40,795,593, forward strand.
TACCTTCTCGGTGCTGCTATTCTGTACTCTTATCAATGAAATTTGCTAGTGGCTGGTGGTCTTAGACTAGTGCCTTTTTCCAGTGGAAATATGAGTGAAATGGTAGTATAAGTCTGTGCTGACACACACAATTAAAAATTCATATTAAATGAGGCACAACACTATGGCTTCTTGTAACTCCCTCCATTATGTTGCTTTTGTTTCTAAAAGGATACATAGGAAAATGAAGGCTAGGTGTTCTTAAAACCGTATTGAGCTTTACCTTATCCTGCAGGAGGACGCAAAGTGATGGAACTGGGACATCATGCCTGATCCATTTCTTACAGTTTTTTTTGACTTGTACAAGTAGTGCACAAAACTTCAAATAATACCCAAAACTGCATGTGATGGAACAACCCAGCTTTACTGAAAACCATCACAAAACGTCTAAGCATGTCATGAGCACGTGATGAATTTAGGAGACAAGAGGGAGGAATGTAGCCGCTCCGCTCCACTTACTTTATTGGGTAGCAAGTAAGGGAGATAAAATGGCTTTCACAGAATTAGATAGAGCTCCTAAATCTCCACTCTCCAAAAATGAATAGCAGAAAACTTTCAAAGCTTTTCTCCTGCTTCCCTCATTCTTTCTCCCTTAGCTATTTCAATGTGGAAATTCATTTTATTTCTTTGCCCTGTCTTGCCTCTTGTTCTTGGATTTTCTCATGTAATATCGGCTGTCTTCCACGACAGTTAGTCACCTTGAAATCAACAGTTTGTGTTTCCTTGACTGATAGAAAGGCTTTGCTTTCAAAGCAGCCCATTTGTTTGTTTCTCTTGGAATAAAAGGATGTTCATATCTTAAAAATGTGTCCCGTGTCTTAAAAATACTTTGTGTGATTTGACATGGAAGGCTCGGTATATGAAACAGTCTGTTAATGTCATTGAGGTTGTCTGTGGAAAAAGATGGTTCCTTGCAACTAATGTGATGTTTTTTGTTTGTTACATTTAATGCACTTTGTGAAAGTTTTCATTCCTCCCCAGTCTGAGAAGGTCTTGTAGCCCGAGGTCATAGAAGTAGCTTTGTATAGTGGTGATTTTTATTTTTATATGATCATTTAGTTTGAACCATAAAATCTGGTTCAAGAAGGGTAGTCTTGTATAGGTACATGAAACTGAAGAAACTTTTAGAAAATGGGTACACTATTCTTTCTGAAAGAAAATGTTTCTTCAGAAAATAGCCAGCCATTTAATTTTTAAGCTTTTTTATTAAATGTTTTTTTTTGTTTTTTTTTAAATCTTTGATCATTTGTATTTGATGCAAATTTGTCAGTAAGATCAACATTCCAAAATTTCACATATAGGGATGCTCATCTTTGAAAACGAAATTTATTGCTATAACTTTTATCTGTTGCTGTATTCCTGAGAAAACACGTTATTTGCATATAAATTGCTGATTAAGTTTTTGGACGTGAAAGAGCACTTCCCAAGCCTCTGCCTGCGAAGGAAGTTCCCTTGCATAGCACCAACCTCTTTAACGGTGAAAGTGCCAAGTTGGTTATTAATGACCGGGCTAATTTTTACAATTCTGACCACTGTCACTTTATGAGGTAATAACTCTGGAACGCTTCATCGGATCCCACTGGTTCGGAGATTGTTTTTTTGTGACATATTCTACTTCATGTGAGTGGTAACATTTCTTCGATATGACTTGCGTTTTGTTTATGAAAAAAATGGAAATTTGGCAACAATTTTAAAAATTCTGCAATTTTCAAACTAAATTTTTGTGCCCTTAAATCAGAGAGTCATATCGCACAAAATAGTTAATAAGTAACATTTCCCACATGTCTGCTTTACATCAGCACAATTTTGCAAATAATTTTCTTTTGTTAGGACGTTATAAGGGTTAAAAGTTGACCAGCGATTTCTCATTTTTCCAACAAAATTTACAAAACCATTTTTTTAGGGACCACCCCACATTTGAAGTGAGTTTTGGGGGTCAATATAACAGAAAATATCCAAAACTGACACTATTCTAAAAAAAGAAACAAAAAAACTGCACCCCTCAAGGTGCTCAAAACCACGTTAAAGAAGTTTATTAACCCTTCGGGTGCTTCACGAGATCGAAAGCAATGTGGAAGGAAAAAATGAACGTTTTACTTTTTTTCACAAAAAATTTACTTTGGAACCAAGCTTTTTTATTTTCACAAGGGTATCAAGCTTATAATTTGTGGTGCAATTTCTCCTGAGTATGCCGATACCCCATATGTGGGGGAAAGCCACTGTTTGGGCGCATGGCAGGGCTCAGAATGGAGGGAGCATCGTTTGACTTTTTGAACGCAAAATTGGCTGGTATCAATGGCTCTCCTCGTAATGACAGGTAGTCTTGCAATGACAATGGCCATAAGTAGCCATTGCTGCTTCATTTATGTCACCTATAAAAAGATGCTCACTTCTACAGACTGCTGCTCTAAGCGCTCCTCCTATATTTAGTTTTTTTCCTCCGCTATCAATCATTCCTGAGACTCGTCTCATGATCTGACATCAGTATGTTCCTGAATGTGGCAGGCTTTGTGAGCCAGTTATGTCTGTGTGCAAAGTACACAGCCAGAGAGAGAAGCTCACAAGATCCCCTGCAATGCCTGTGAACACACCGTATGTAGGCTGGGCGCCATCAGTGTTTCATGGGTGATGCGGCTGATCTAGCATTAGCAGGGGGAGTGTACTGGGGGGGAAGGAGACCAGAAATATGTGCTTAAGAAAAGGAAATGTAATTTATGCTTACAGTATGGCAGAACTTACATTGGTGGTAGACGATGGCAGAGAACAACTGGTTTACGACGAATGTGAAAAGTTATATACAGTGTTTATTCCTAGCATCCCTTATTCATTCTGTGTTTATTGTTTCCATTCCATCCATTTCCATTACTGTTTTTGACTAAATGATAATTTGTAATAGAAAATAGTAGATAGCTTTCGGTGGTAGTAAAATAAAATCTACTTCAGTCCCCCGTGTTTAGAGTAATTTTGTGTACGCCAGATTTTTTTGATGCAATTTTTGCACAACGTTTGACTTTTTTGCACAAGAAAGTTGCAAAAGAGGTTAAAAACAACTTAAAAAGACATTTGTTTTTTAACTTTGCACAAAATTTGTGGTCCGTGAGCACCAATTTAAAGAATTGCAACTAATACTACAAGATAAAAAGAAAAAAAGTGACTTAAAAAATGCAATTGTGTTGTATATGATTATCCTCATTGTGCAGAGTGTAATATCAATAATCAGACTGGGCATGGAGAATCTGATTATTATTACCTTCTGTGAATTCTCATTATCCGTCCTTTCTGTTTCTCCGCTGTAAAGCAGCATATTTTCACCAGGCTGGCTGTCTGCCCTGGATGAATAATCGTGATGGCACCCTGTGCATTCAAGCAGGCCTGTGCACTGGAATAGTCATACCTAGTTATGTCAGCACACCTGATGTTTTATTAACAACTATTGATTTTTTTACCCGGGGGACTTTTCTTTTTTCTTCCTACAAAAAAAAGGGCAACCTTGCAGGAGAGAGGCAATGTAAGGAATGAATTGGTAATGAGCAGCTTGCTCACATCTTTTCTTATTATTGCAATTCTTATCATTATCACTGTAATTATTATTATTTGTCTCATTAAAGAAAAATAGGAAAACAATAAATCCCTCCCTTACAGTTGTTTTTTTTACTATGTGTCTCTTTTTATGTAGCAGATTTTTTTAAAACATTTTTATATACCGTATATTTTTTTTTGCCTATTGATATATTATACTGCTGTGACTAATGACTATACAATATTATACTATTAGAATATTGTTTGTACTGGGATACAATATTTTATAATATTTAATGCTTAAATTATATAAAGAACATAGATACACTGCAGTTTTATAGTTGAATATTAGATTGTTTAAGTTGAAGATGATCTGTCACCTCTCCTGGTATGGTTCTTTAGAGCTTTGTGTTGTTCCTCTGTTATTCCTCTTGGAAATGTTTGAATAACTGGGCCTGGGGCTGTGTCCCTGCTCAGTCTGACTTTGTCCAACCAGTGCTGAGTAAAACACTGTGTAGGAACACACCTCTTTTACACGGGGAATGGTAACAAGCAGTTGACAATTTATACATTCGTAGGAAGGATATTAAAGAATAAAAGCAACGCAGAGTTTTAGCAAAAACTGCTCCTGTAGTGGTCATTTATGGAATTACCAGTTTACTAAAACAGACAATTCAGAATAACAGGCTGGGCGTCTTAAAGGGAATCTGTCAGCAGGTTTTTGCTATGTAATCTGAAAGCATGCTGTAGGGGTTAAAACACACAATTCTGCGATGCCTCTTTTATCAAACTCCGTGCTGTTATTTATTTGCAATGATTGTTTTAGCACCAGTAGCTTATTATTGCTGGAGTAGAGCAGCTCGTGCCTCCTGGTCCGACTCCGCCCCTTCTGTGATAAGCAGCTCACTGTCTATAGACATTGTATGTGCATAGCCTGCTGTGGGCGGGGTTAGCTTTCTCAGCTCTGCTGTATTATTAAATCTCAAGGTTCTGATTGTGTGAGAACTGCTGCACCCAGTAAATGATACATGGTCGGATTCAGTTTCTCTTTGCGTACATCATTCTGCTCTCAGATGAGGTAGCAAAACCCTGCTAACAGTATAATGCCTGCATGAAACAGAGTATGTACTAAGGACCCCCTGTTTTTAGCTAAATCAAAGGGACACATCCAGTGCAGCTCTCAACACATTAGTCGCTTGGGTTCTCATAGTGTAAATTAATTTTAGCTGTCGTCTTATATAGGTGTACAGAGGAATGCCAGTGAAAGTCTTCTAAAACTGACTGCATTATATGAGTGGAGCCTGCAGAGCTATGAAAACTTTCCTACTGCTTTTTGACTTGTTCTTCTTGTGCTTTTTTTTCTGTGTATCTGTCACTCCAGTAACTTGTTTTTAGTTGTTGTGTTCTTTTTTTTTATAGCCAGGGCTGTGGAGTTAGTAAGCCAAACTTCCGACTCTTGACTCCTCAATTTCCCTGACTGCGACTCCACAACTCCGACTCTACGACCACACAGCACTGGTCACTACTGGGCATGTACATAAAGTGCAGCACAGATTCATCTCAGCTAAAAGCCCAGATCCTTAGATCAGGAACAGAACAGACGTTTATACGACATTTTAGAACTTTCCCAAATACTTGTAAAAACATTTTCAGCACATCCTGCATTGAACTACCTTACCAATTTATTATACCAACTCTGACTCCACAGCCGTGTTGATAGCAATGAAATTACTGTTGTCCTGTTTGATTTCCTATTAAAAATTATCTTGTTTTCCCCTATACTTAACTGTATACTTTGCTACTATGTTTCATTGCCTAATTACCCCATATCTCATGTACTGAATAATATTTATGCTGTTAAATGGATATTTAATTTTATAACTAAGCTGGACATACCTTTGTCATAAATCTCTCATGGTTATGCGAAACAAGTCACTTCATGTTATCAAAATTTTACAAAACTACAACCCCTTTCCAAAATCAGGCATAATAGTACGCCGATGTCGGACTCCCCCTTTTTGTTGCGGGCTCCGGCGCTGAGCCCGCACCTTTCCGGGTACATGACAGCTGATGTATACAGCTGACATGTGCCTGCAACAGCCGCAGGTGGAATCGTAGTCCACCCACGGCTGTTAACTAGTTACAAGCTGCTGTCTATTTCTGACAGCGGCATTTAACTCGTGCTTACCGGAAGCACATCACTAATCCCGTCCATCGGTAATTCCATCACATGATCGCAGGTCACCAATGGGTCTGCATGTCAACCAGAGGTCTCCAGCAGACCTACACTCACTGGCCACTTTATTAGGTACACCTGTCCAACTGTATGTTAAGACTTAATTTCTAATCAGCCAATCACATGGCGGCAACTCAGTGCATTTAGGCATGTAGACATGGTCAAGACAATCTCCTGCAGTTCAAACCGAGCATCAGTATGGGGAAGAAAGGTGATTTGAGTGCCTTTGAACGTGGCATGATTGTTGGTGCCAGAAGGGCTGGTCTGAGTATTTCAGAAACTGCTGATCTACTGGGATTTTCACGCACAACCATCTCTAGGGTTTACAGAGAATGGTCCGAAAAAGAAAAAAAATCCAGTGAGCGGCAGTTCTGTGGCCGGAAATGCCTTGTTGATGCCAGAGGTCAGAGGAGAATGGGCATACTGGTTCGAGCTGATAGAAAGGCAACAGTGACTCAAATTGCCACCCGTTACAACCAAGGTAGGCAGAAGAGCATCCCTGAACGCACAGTGCATCGAACTTTGAGGCAGATGGGCTACAGCAGCAGAAGACCACACTGGGTACCACTCCTCTCAGCTAAGAACAGGAAACTGAGGCTACAATTTGCACAAGCTCATCGAAATTGGACAGTAGAAGATTGGAAAAACGTTGCCTGGTCTGATGAGTCTCGATTTCTGCTGCGACATTCGGATGGTAGGGTCAGAATTTGGCGTAAACAACATGAAAGCATGGATCCATCCAGCCTTGTATCAACGGTTCAGGCTGGTGGTGGTGGTGTCATGGTGTGGGGAATTTTTTCTTGGCACTCTTTGGGCCCCTTGGTACCAATTGAGCATCGTTGCAACGCCACAGCCTACCTGAGTATTGTTGCTGACCATGTCCATCCCTTTATGACCACAATGTACCCAACATCTGATGGCTACTTTCAGCAGGATAATGCGCCATGTCATAAAGCTCGAATCATCTCAGATTGGTTTCTTGAACATGACAATGAGTTCACTGTACTCAAATGGCCTCCTCAGTCACCAGATCTCAATCCAATAGAGCATCTTTGGGATGTGGTGGAACGGGAGATTCGCATCAGGGATGTGCAGCCGACAAATCTGCGCCAACTGTGTGATGCCATCATGTCAATATGGTCCAAAATCTCTGAGGAATGCTTCCAGCAACTTGTTGAATCTCTGCCACGAAGAATTGAGGCAGTTCTGAAGGCAAAAGGGGGTCCAACCCGTTACTAGCATGGTGTACCTAATAAAGTGGCCAGTGAGTGTATAGTGATTGTTACAGCTGGATTGCTATGAGTGCCACCCGAGCATTGCTGCTACAAACGGCGATCTGATCATTACCTGTGTGTAGCAGAGATGATCACACAACTGCAGCTTCTAGTCTCCCATGGAGACTATTAAAGCATGCAAGAAGTAAAAAAAAAAAAAGTTTTTACAAATATTTAAAAAATGTAAAAAAAAAATAAAAGTTCAAATCACCCCCCTTTCACCCAAATCAAAATAAAACAATTAAAAAAATTAAATGTACAGATACTTTGTATTTCTAAGTTCAGAATCACCCGATCTGTCAATATAAAAATAGTATTAATCCGATCGCTAAAAGGAGTAATAAGAAAGAAATTTAAAACGTCAGAATTAAATTTTTTTGGTCACCGCAATATTGCAATAAAATGCAATAACGAGCGATCAAAAGATCGTATCTACACCAAAATGGTATTAATAAAAACGTCAGCAGGGCACGCAAAATATAAGCCATCACTCAGCCCCAGATCACGAAAAATGGAGATGCTACGGGTCTTGGAAAATGGCACCTTTTTTTTGTTACCAAACTTGGGATTTTTTTTGTACCACTTAAATAAAAGAGAACCTAGGCATGTTTGGTTTCTATGAACTCATAATGACCTGGAGAATCATAATGGTAGGTCAGTTTTAGCATTTAGTGAACACGGTAAAATAAAAAATACTGTGGAATTGCACTTTTTTTTTTGTAATTTCACTGCACTTGGAATTTTTTTTCCCCGTTTTCCAGTACATGATATGTTAAAACCAATGGTGGTGTTCAAAAGTACAACTCGTCCCGCAAAAAACAAGCCCTCACATGGCCATATGACTGAAAAATAAAAAAGTAATGGCTCTGGGAAGAAGGGGAGCAAAAAATGAAAACACAAAAACGAAAATACCTCTGGTCGTGAAGGGGATAAAGAACTCACACAGACCACTAATTCGCTAAACAAAGGTCCGTGAAATCATTTGTTTGTTGGCCGATCACACCTTCTTCTCTGGTATCACGTCTCCCCATATACACAGGAGATGTGTATTTGCAGTATACGTAGTCCTGCCATCAGTATGTAAACTGTATGAGAGGAGCGTTCATATTACCGGCTGCCCATCCTTGTATCGTTTGCATCAGCCCATGTAAACGACCAAGTGTCAGTTGAATGGTTCTAGCATTGTATCAGCGCTCGTTCAGGCCCATGTAAATGCTTTTGTTACTCGCCTTGAATTGTTATTATTTCGAGTCTGGCTAGGGTTTATTAAATGATTTATTATAACTTTTATATTTTATTATGTCGCACATTGAGTTGTCACCCTGCAAATGTTTGCTCCTGTTCCAAGCAACCTGTTTGATTTTGCATATAGAAACTTCGAAGCAGTTGAAGAGTTGATTGCCGTTTGCCTGTCTGCATGAAACATTGTGTCTCTGATTTCTTCCCAGGACTCTACTTTTACACTGCATTTTTAACCCCTTAGCAACCGCCGATATGCCTTTTAACGGCGGTATTTAACTGTACTAAAACCACAGCGCCGCTAATTCACGGCGCTGTGGAGAAATTGAATAGCGCCCCCCAGTGTCGGATTTTCTCCGGGGTCTCGGCTGCCGGGGGTAGCCGAGACCCCAGAGAACATGAATCGGTCGGTTTTTACCGACCCCGCTTTTGCGATCGCCGTTATTAACCCTATAATGGCAACCGCAAAAGAAAAAAGAAGCCGCGATTGTTCATTAAATTTCTCTTGTGCGTTCACATCAGAGGAGAGAGAACTAGGGTCCCCGAACCCCCCCCGGTACCTCTCCATGGTCCAGGGTCCCCTCCCGATGGTCCCGCGTCCCGCCGGCGTTCTCCGGTGGGCGCCGCCATCTTGGATCCGGAGAAAATGGCGGGCGCATGCGCAGTGCGCCCGCCGGGAATCTGCATGCTCCGGCTGGCAGATTCCATTCATTCATTTTGATCACGATGATAAACTATCATCGTGATCCAAATTAACAAAATAGTCCATAATCCCCCCGTTTATCACCCCCTTAGTTAGTCCAACATAACGAAATAAAGAAAATATTTTTTTTTTCAGTTTTCCATTAGGGTTAGGGTTAGGGTTGGACTAGGGTTAGGGCTAGGGTTAGGGTTGGACTAGGGTTAGTGCTAGGGTTATAATTAGTGTTAGGGTGAACTAGGATTAGGGTTGGGATTAGGGTTAGGGGTGTGTTGGGGTTAGGGTTGGAGCAAGAACTGAGGGGTTTCCACTATTTGGGGGGGTCTAAAAATTGGGTCTAAAAAATCACTTTTGTGGAAATAAAAAAGACTTTATTTTCACGGCTCTGCGTTTATAAACTTCTGTGAAGCGCTTGGGGGTTCAAAGTGCTCACCACACATCTAGATAAGTTCCTTAGGGGGTCTAATTTCCAAAATGGGGTCACTTGTGGGGGGTTTCCACTGTTTAGGCCCATCAGGGGCTCTGCAAACGCAACATGACGCCCGCAGACCATTCCATCAAAGTCTGCATTCCAAAATGGCACTCCTTCCCTTCCGAGCTCTCCCATGCGCCCAACCAGTGGTTCCCCCACACATAAGAGGTATCAGCGTACTCAGGACAAATCGCACAATAACTGTGGGGGTATGATTTCTCCTGTTACCCTTGTAAAAATAAAAATTTGGGGGCGAAAAGATCATTTTTGTGGAAAAAACATGGATTTCTTATTTTTACGGCTCTACGTTATAAACTTCTGTGAACCACTTGAAGTTTCAAAGTGCTCACCACACATCTAGATGAGTTCCTTAATGGGTCTAGTTTCCAAAATGGGGTCACTTGTTGGAGGTTTCCACTGTTTAGGCACATTAAGGGCTCTCCGAACGCAACATGGCATCCGATCTCAATTCCAGCCAATTCTGCATTGAAAAAGTCAAACGGCGCTCCATCCCTTGCAAGCTCTGCCGTGTGCTGAAAAAGTGGTTTACCCCCACATATGGGGTATCGGCGTATTCAGGAGAAATTTTACAACAAATTTTGTGGTTGATTTTCTCTTTTAACACTTGTGAAAATAAAAAAAAATTGGTTCTGAAGTAAATTTTTTGCAAAAAAAGTTAAATGTTAATTTTTTCCTTCCACATTGCTTTAGTTCCTGTGAAGCACTTAAAGGGTTAATAAACTTCTTGAATGTGGTTTTGAGCACCTTGAGGGGTCTAGTTTTTAGAATGGTGCCACTTTTGGGTATTTTCTGTCATGTACACCCCTCAAAATGACTTTAAATATGATGTGGTCCCTAAAAAAAAAATGGTTTTGTAAATTTTGTTGTAACAATGAGAAATCGCTGGTCAAATTTTAACCCTTATAACTTCCTAACAAAAAAAAATTTTGCTTCCAAAATTGTGGTGATGTAAAGTAGACATGTGGGAAATGTTATTTATAAAGAAATTTTTGTGACACATCTCTCTGATTTAAGGGCATAAAATTTTAAAGTTTTAAAATTGCAAAATTTTAAAAATTTTCGCCATATTTCCGTTTTTTTCATAAATAAACAAGACTTATCGAAGAAATTTTACCACTAACATGAAGTACAATATGTCACGAAAAAACAGTCTCGGAATCAGCGTGATCCATTAAAGCGTTCCAGAGTTATAACCTCATAAAGGGACAGTGGTCAGAATTGTAAAAATTGGCCTGGTCATTAAGCTGCAAACTGGCTCTTTCGCTAAGGGGTTAATGAGAAGCGATGTAAACAATGTGACATGCCTCTATTCCTCTACTAGCTTATAAAGTATCTTGTTTTTATGCTAGTTTGCCTTGTTAATAGGGTTCCTGTAACCTATGATGTTGGGTCTGTCTTTCAGTTCTTGGCCTTGGGGACTCACAGTGGGAAGGTCTATTTACTTGACATCCAAGGGAACATGACACAGAGGTTTGATATTGTAAGTATGGCTCCTACATGAAACTATGTTAGGTTCAGTAAATTCAGTGTATTTTTCTACAGGTCTGCTTTAGGTCAAAGATCGATTCAGTTGGTGACAGCAATGATTAAAATAGGGTTCTTTGACCACTATGAACACATGATAGTCTAGGACATGATTTTGGTCACTACCTTATTAACTGAGCATAATGTGAAGTACAGTGCTTAATGAATGCATTATGACCTGCAAATATAATGGCCCAGACTGAGCGTGGCAGATCTTTCTGCCGACACTAAAGTAGATCCAGTGTTGTCTTGCAAATCGGAATTAAGTATTTAATATTTGCATTTGTGTTAATAGAGATTCTTTTATATATTGCACTTTGGGAATTTCCTTTTAAAGCCAGAGTAAATCTGTCCTTTTTTGTTGAATATATATGAAGCTGTAATATGGCATTTCCCCTACTGTCATAATAATTACGAGGTTTTCTCACATCATTAAACTGCTTTAGTTAGTTAGAAAGCATGAAAATAAGCAAGTTTACAATTGACTTGCTTTTTCTATCTGCTGTGGTTCTGTTCTTCTACTATGAGAGATTTTGTCTTACAAAGTTTACAGCTGCCTCACATGAAGCTTAGCTACCAAGGTCTGATCAGATGCTGGCCTAGTGTGTGCAGCAGCTGCATTCCATGAGAGGAGTTAACTCCTAATATCCCAGTCACCTCTCGCCATCATATTCAGCTCTCTCCAGCCCTCTGAGCTGCTGACAAGGTGCTGAATGTGTTACAGCAGAACTTGTGCTGAGCTTTATAGTTCTATTATTACAACAGTTATGCTAGTCAACAGAACTGTCACTTGCGAAGGAGAGTCCACCCTGTAAAAAAAACAAGAAATAATGAGATTGCCAAGTTGTGAACTGCTCAAGACTGATTTATATATGTGTATATATAAAATTGTTTTTAAGACCAGGTCTGAGTCTGCAGATGCATGTGTGATTAAAGTATATTATCTAATATATAAAGCTCAATGTGGGTGTGTGTGTATGTATGTATTTCCGGGATTGGCATCCGCACCGTCGCAGCTACAGCCACAAAATTTGGCACAGTCACATGTCTGGACCCCGAGAGCATCATAGGCTATGTTGTGAGGCAAAATTTTAACCCCGTGCGTTCCAATTCACCAAACAATTTTGCCCCTATCTACGTAATGGGGAAAAAGTGAACGGAAAAGTGTTGGAGGCAAATTGACAGCTGCCAGATGTGAACAAGGGGGACTTAAAGAATGAGAGCGATGGCGCCAAACAGTATATACCGTACAGTTGCTAAGGTGGGGCCCTGACATGGAATACTCACTACACACGGGGATATGAACACACACACAAAATGCGCCACACACTACCACGTGCTTCAACACATATACCACCCTCAGCACACATTTCACCACACATACACCAACCTCGCCACATAAAAGTCGAAACACAAAATTCGCCACTAAAAACTCGCCACGCTGTCCCAGAGCTGTTTAAAAGATGAAAAATGAGCTGTGATTGGTTGCTATCAGAAACAGTTTTCTTTGTAGACAGTTGTGGTATCTGAGGCCTATTATTCTTATCATTTCTATGGTGTTATCGTCCTTCTGTAAAGATGGAAATAACACAACTTATTACCGTGCCAACACAGACCACCCTCTGACACAGACTGCAGGGGGAGCCCAGTATCACACAGGATAGGATTAGATACACGGCTCAGCAGTCAGTATCACACAGGAGAGGATTACACACACAGTTCAGCAGTCAGTATCACACAGGATAGGATTAGATACGCAGCTCAGCATCACACAGAATAGTATTAGATACACGGCGCAGCAGACCTTATCACACAGAATAGGGTTAGATACACGGCTCAGCAGACAGTATCACACAGAATAGGATTAGATACACGGCTCAGCAGTCAGTATCACACAGGATAGGATTAGATGCACGGTTTTTATGTGCAATATAATCATTATAATTTGTTATAACTAACCACAGTTGGTTCCTATGCCCAGGCAATGCCGGGCTCTTCAGCTAGTATACTATATAGGATATAAAAATAATATAGTCAGAGCATACACTCCTTAGTGGTTTCTTTCTTCTGCTATTGATGATTAAGCAGTGCATAGCCAACCGCTCTAACTGAAAAAATATCTAAAGATAAAATATCCCGCAAATGTCTCTTATTGGGGACACACAAGTTGTACTAATTGTAAAAATAAAATAAGCATTAAGGCAAGCCAACAAAGTATGCTTTGGCCAGCCAAAACCAGAGTATTGGCTCCAACTCTGATGACCTGCTATACATTTCCAATATTAAACAGGACTAAAAGGGAAGCTATCGTCAGAAAATTTACATATTGTTTAAATTAAGGTTTCTGTGTTACATGTATCTTTAAAAAATTGCAATATTTTTCCATATCACTATATATACTGTACATATATACACATTTTCGGATTATAAAATGCACTTCTCCCCCCCAAATTTGGGGGAAAATGGGGGTCCGTCATATAATGCGGATATACCTTACCAGCCGTGGTGGAGCAGGGTCCCGGGGTCGCTGCTGGAGGAGGCAAGAGTGGCGCGTTGCTGCAGGCTGGTATGAGGGGGTGTTCCGATGTGCGCCGCTGCGGGTGAAAATGGCTGCGATGCTCTGCGGTGCGGTTGGCCGCCGCCGGCATTTTGTGAAAGCCCGGATCCCCCCTACATATCCATTGCTGCAATGCAGTGACCGCTGGGGGCGGCGCATGCTCAGATTGAGAACTCAGCAACGAGATCTCATCCCGAGATAGGCCATCATACAGCTCCATTGGACGAAAAGTAAAAATGTTACGGGTCTCGGAAAATGGCGACACAACTCCAAGCATTTTTTTTTTTCACCACTAAAATAATTTAAAAAAAAAATGGACATGATTGATATTGCCGCAATTGTATTGGTGAGCAGAATCATGATGCATGGCCATTTTTACCACATAATGTACACGGTAAAAACAATTCCCAGTCAGAATTGTTCTTTTTTTTTTTTTCATAATTTCACTGCACTTGGAAATTTTTTTCCTGTTTTCGAGTGCACTGTGGTAAAATGAATGGTGGCATTCAAAAGTACAACTCGTCCCGCAAAAAACAACTCCTTATATGTCTATGTGGACAGAAAAATAAGAGTTATGGCTCTGGCAAGAAGGGGGGGAGACAACGGAAACAAAAAAACGAAAATGGGCTGCGACATGAAGGGGGTGAGAATACGTGAATCTACCAATGTTTAAAGGGAATCCGTCACCTAATTTTTGCTACCCCATCTGAGACCAACATGATGTAGTGGCAGAGATCCTGAGTCCAGCAATGTATAACTTACTTTACTAGTTGCTGCAATTTTGATAAAATGGCTGTTTACTGCTGCAGTTTTACTAGTTCTCTGAATGTTAATGTCTGTGTACCCATGCCCATACCACTGATTGACAGTTGTTTGAGTGCACTGTGCATAGGCAGGAAGCTGCTAATCAGTGGTGGTGGCGGGGTTATACAGAGCTATTTATCTGCAGCAGATAAAAAGTGATTTTATGAAAATTGCAGCAAGCAGCCCAATATGTGGTACAGGGCTTTAATCAGAAACTACGTCTCTACAGTGTGCTGATCCCAGATTAGATGGTAGAAATCTAATCACAGATTCCCTATAAGTTTTCCTTTCAAAATAATCAAACACTAGTTAAGGAAAAGTATTAAAATATGTTGGATGTAATACATCTAAAAACAGCCAATAAAAAAATGGACCATCATACAGGTAAGAATGACATCTCTATATATAAAAATCAATGTGTGTGTTTATGTGTGTATCACCAACCAATCACGAAGCATCTTTCATTTCACCAGAGCTGTTCAAAAGAAGCTAAGCTGTGATTGGTTGCTATGACCAACACTTTTCCTTGCAACCAATCACTAAGCATCTCTCATTTCACCAGAGCTGGTTAAAAGTAGCTGAGCTGTGATTGGTTGCTATGCGTGAGTTTTCCCACTTGACAACACCTCAGCAGACACTGACATGGTGGGAGAAATCTAGCATTCCTGGGAAGTAGGAACATAAGCTCCAGCCATCGTCTGTCCCCCAGAAAGGAGCAGTGAGTGCATGACAAAAATGAATCTCCCCCTCCCGTGTGGTATCATTAAGTGACACACATGAATGTAGGAAAGTGCACATATTAAATGTCATGTGGATTTAATATTTTCTCACAGACACTTTTATGCATTATTGATGTGTCACTGTGCTCTGATACTGTGAGTTTTTTTTAAAGTGCTACTTTCCCCACAAGTCACCTGAATATACCCATATAACACGTAATGCTTTTCCATAACAACCCATTAAATATGATACTATACTGCATACAGATGCTGTACATCCATGAGCAACTCAGCCGGACAAATTACAAGCTGACGCTGCATGAACATGTGTGTGAAGGTTTCTCTACTGTACTAATGTATAAGGTTTGTGCCTGTCCATTGGTGAAAAGCATGACTGATATTTATGGTGGCAGATAAGTGAGAATATCAGCCTGATCAGTAGAACAACTAGGATCTTAGTGAACCATGTTTCTGTGCAATTTCACTATTCTACTTTTACTGGCTATGACGGGATGATGTGGGATATTAGGGGTAGTAGTCCATTGGCTCTGGCTGACGGGATGATGTAGGATATTAGGGGTAGTTCTCCGGTAGCTCTCGCTGATGGGATGATGTGAGATATTAGTGGTAGTTGTCCGGTGGCTCTGGCTGACGGGATGATGTGGGATATTAGGGGTAGTAGTCCGGTAGCTCTGGCTGACGGGATGATGTGGGATATTAGTGGTAGTAGTCCATTGGCTCTGGCTGACAGGATGATGTGGGATATTATGAGTAGTAGTCCGGTAGCTCTGGCTGACGGGATGATGTGGGATATTAGTAGTCCGGTGGCTCTGACTGACGGGATGATGTGGGATATTAGTGGTAGTAGTCCGGTAGCTCTGGCTGACGGGATGATGTGGGATTTTAGGGGTAGTAGTCCGGTAGCTCTGGCTGACGGGATGATGTGGGATATTAGTGGTAGTAGTCCATTGGCTCTGGCTGACAGGATGATGTGGGATATTATGAGTAGTAGTCCGGTAGCTCTGGCTGACGGGATGATGTGGGATATTAGTAGTCCGGTGGCTCTGACTGACGGGATGATGTGGGATATTAGTGGTAGTAGTCCGGTAGCTCTGGCTGACGGGATGATGTGGGATATTAGTGGTAGTAGTCCGGTAGCTCTGGCTGACAGGATGATGTGGGATATTGGGGGTAGTAGTCCGGTAGCTCTGGCTGACGGGATGATGTGGGATATTAGTAGTCCGGTGGCTCTGACTGACGGGATGATGTGGGATATTAGTGGTAGTAGTCCGGTAGCTCTGGCTGACAGGATGATGTGGGATATTAGTGGTAGTTGTCCGGTGGCTCTGGCTGACGGGATGATGTGGGATTTTAGGGGTAGTAGTCCGGTAGCTCTGGCTGACGGGATGATGTGGGATATTAGTGGTAGTAGTCCATTGGCTCTGGCTGACAGGATGATGTGGGATATTATGAGTAGTAGTCCGGTAGCTCTGGCTGACGGGATGATGTGGGATATTAGGGGTAGTAGTCCATTGGCTCTGGCTGACGGGATGATGTAGGATATTAGGGGTAGTTGTCCGGTAGCTCTCGCTGATGGGATGATGTGAGATATTAGTGGTAGTTGTCCGGTGGCTCTGGCTGACGGGATGATGTGGGATTTTAGGGGTAGTAGTCCGGTAGCTCTGGCTGACGGGATGATGTGGGATATTAGTGGTAGTAGTCCATTGGCTCTGGCTGACAGGATGATGTGGGATATTGGGGGTAGTAGTCCGGTAGCTCTGGCTGACGGGATGATGTGGGATATTAGTAGTCCGGTGGCTCTGACTGACGGGATGATGTGGGATATTAGTGGTAGTAGTCCGGTAGCTCTGGCTGACGGGATGATGTGGGATATTAGTAGTCTGGTGGCTCTGGCTGACGGGATGATGTGGGATTTTAGGGGTAGTAGTCCGGTAGCTCTGGCTGACGGGATGATGTGGGATATTAGTGGTAGTAGTCCATTGGCTCTGGCTGACAGGATGATGTGGGATATTATGAGTAGTAGTTCGGTAGCTCTGACTGACGGGATGATGTGGGATATTAGTAGTCCGGTGGCTCTGACTGACGGGATGATGTGGGATATTAGTGGTAGTAGTCCGGTAGCTCTGGCTGACAGGATGATGTGGGATATTAGGGGTAGTAGTCCGGTAGCTCTGGCTGACGGGATGATGTGGGATATTAGTAGTCTGGTGGCTCTGGCTGACGGGATGATGTGGGATTTTAGGGGTAGTAGTCCGGTAGCTCTGGCTGACGGGATGATGTGGGATATTAGTGGTAGTAGTCCATTGGCTCTGGCTGACAGGATGATGTGGGATATTATGAGTAGTAGTTCGGTAGCTCTGACTGACGGGATGATGTGGGATATTAGTAGTCCGGTGGCTCTGACTGACGGGATGATGTGGGATATTAGTGGTAGTAGTCCGGTAGCTCTGGCTGACAGGATGATGTGGGATATTAGGGGTAGTAGTCCGGTGGCTCTGACTGACAGGATGATGTGGGATATTAGGGGTAGTAGTCCGGTAGCTCTGGCTGACGGGTTGATGTGGGATATTAGTGGTAGTAGTCCGGTAGCTCTGGCTGACAGGATGATGTGGGATATTAGGGGTAGTAGTCCGGTAGCTCTGGCTGACGGGATGATGTGGGATATTAGTAGTCCGGTGGCTCTGACTGACGGGATGATGTGGGATATTAGTGGTAGTAGTCCGGTAGCTCTGGCTGACAGGATGATGTGGGATATTATAGTGAATGTGGCTATGCGGAGTGGGCGGGGCTCTACACTCAGCTTTATATATAGCTATAATCTTTATAATTTGTTATAACTAACCGTAGTTACTATGCTCGGGCAGCTCCGGGCTCTTCAGCTAGTTCTTTATAAATGCCAGTCCCACCATTCAGGTCCTGATATACGGTCTCACTAATAAACGAGTCTGATTACAGCATTGGCAACAGGACAGAGGTAACTACATCCCTCTTTCAGTTGTGAAGGACATCCCACTGTTACATAATAATGTATATATACATAGTGCAGAGTAATGGTGTCTAGACATGGTCTGTTGCAATAATGGCTTTTAGTGTTCTTGTTACCCCATAGATCCCAGTCTTAAGCCTCTCACCTAGCTAAATAAGTTCTCACACTTTGCACTGATGAGAAGAAACACTTCAAACCACCGTGTCTGCAAACTGATGTTCTGGTTTGGCATTTATCCCAAGACATATGGTGTCACACACATGGATCGGTGACCCACTGTGCCAGGGGTCAGGATCAGGGGCTCAGAGTCACTGGCATGACAGGATTCGGATACCGTTCAGACAACATGGCTTCTGGGTCATCGGACAGATCAGGCACAGACTCGCAGTCACTGGCAGGACAGGGTTTGGATACTGGAACAGGTTAGAGAGTACGGACTTTGGAACATTAACCAGGACAGACACTGGTGCTGGTTCAAGTACCACCGTGATGGTTACAGATTTAGGTCCCGCAGGAGCTTCTTCTAGGTTTCAGGTACCGCCGGAGTCGTGTCAGGCTCAGGTATCTTTAGAGCGACTTCTGGGTTCAGGTATTGCAGGAGACGTGTCAGGCTTAGGTACAGCAGGAGCATTGACTGGGTTCTGGTAACGCGATTGTGCTGCAAGGTTTTGGCCAACTCAATACGGGATAAAGAAAAAGGTTTCAGACTAATGCAACAAGGGATACATGGACCTAGCAACCCACTAGTTGCACAAAACTACTAAATGAATAACATTGCTCAGGCACCTTCCTACTAAGGAGTGTGTCTTATATACTTGATGCATCCCAGTCATTGGCTGGGGCATTTCCAAAGTGCACATGCTGCCCCTTTAATAGTCGAGGAGTGTGCGTGTGCCCTTGGCGCACCACTGGGAGACCAGCGTGACTTGTGCAGTCCCAGGGGGACCATAGTAGTAGGAAGCACAGCAGAGAGCAGGGACGCCACCGCATGGCTGAGAAGGTGAGTATGTCAGCGTCCCTGCTGGGAGGAGGGAGAGGGACACGAGGGGACGTCGGCAACTTGCGTCACATATGGCAAAGTTTGATAAAGGGTCGATATTGACTTTTAGGATTGCTACTTCCATTAAGTAGAACTAGAGTTCTAGTCCTCTTCCTCTCTGAAGAGGCAGTTTGCATATTTAGTTTTCCTAGAGGAGTATTGCATGGCGTATAAGTCTCCTCACTCTGACATGCCAGTCCTGGCTTGTCGCTCTCCACAAGAAACATTACCCCTTAGATCCAGGTCTTAAGCCTCTTACCTAGCCAAATCAGATCTCATACTTCACGCTGATGAGGAGCAATACCTCGAAACACTGTTTCTGCAAATTGAGATTTTGGTATGATTTTTCATAGAATCATAGAATCATAGAATCGTAGAGTTGGAAGGGACCTCCTGGGCCATCTGGTCCAACCCCCTGCTCAAAGCAGGATTCGCTAAATCATCCCAGTCAGATGTCTGTCCAGCCTCTGTTTGAAGACTTCCATTGAAGGAGAACTCACCACTTCTCGTGGCAGCCTGTTCCACTCATTGATCACTCTAACTGTCAAAAAGTTTTTTCTAATATCTAATCTGTGTCTCCTCCCATTCAGTTTCATCCCATTGCTTCTAGTCTTTCCTTGTGCAAATGAGAATAAAATTGATCCTTCTACAATGTGACAGCCCTTTAGATATTTGTAGACAGCTATTAAGTCTCCTCTCAGTCTTCTCTTTTGCAAACTAAACATTCCCAAATCCTGCAACCTTTCCTCATAAGACAGGGTTTGCAGACCGGTCACCATTCTGGTCGCTCTTTTCTGAACTTGCTCCAGTTTGTTGATGTCTTTTTTAAAATGTGGTGCCCAAAACTGGACACAATATGCCAGATGAGGTCTGACCAAAGAGGAGTAGAGGGAAATAATGACTTCACGTGATCTAGACTGTATGCTTCTGTTAATACATCCTAGAATTGCATTTGCCTTTTTTGCTGCTGCATCACACTGTTGACTCATATTCAGTCTGTGATCTATTAGTATACCCAAGTCTTTTTCACATGTGCTGCCACTTAGCCCTATTCCTCCCATTCTATATTTGCTTTTTTCATTTTTATTGCCCAGATGTAGTACTTTGCATTTCTCCCTGTTAAAAACCATTCTGTTAGTTGCTGCCCACTTCTCCAGTTTATTTAAATCTTTTTGAATCCTCTCTCTCTCTTCTCTAGTATTAGCTATCCCTCCTAGCTTTGTGTCATCAGCAAATTTAATCAGTTTACCCTCAATTCCTTCATCTAAATCGTTGATAAAGATGTTGAACAATACAGGGCCCAGGACAGAGCCCTGTGGTACCCCACTTGAGACATTCTTCCAACTGGATGTGCAGCCATTTATGACCACTCTTTGGGTCCGATCACTAAGCCAGTTATGAATCCACCCATTTTTATCCTAAGTCATATGGCAAGGCTCGCTAAAGGGTTGATATTGATGTTTAGGATCGCTGCTTCCAATGGTGGCACCAGAGTTAGTCCTTTTGCTCTCTGAAGAGACAGTTTGCATGGTCCCTGTAAGTCACGCTTGTCCTCACCCTGTAGCTGTAATATAACCTACGGGGTGTACCAGTGGTATATAGGGCACCCCTGTCCAGCTACCTCGTTCTCCCTATGACAGACAGAATTTTTTGGTCTGTATCCCTAAAGGTCAGGACGAAGAAAAAGCAGCAAATATAAGGAACATTTCTATCCTTGCTCATTCCCCTTCTTTATTATTTATTTATTTTTTATTTCTTTCCTTGTACTTGCGACTGCATATATCCTATGACACTAGGGTCATCTCTCCCGTCAGCTGTCTTTTCTTTTTGGGGTTATAAATGATCTATTTTCAGTTTATGATTGTAACAAAATTACAGATTATCGCGATCTATACTCGTGAATGATTCTGAAAGTGCATGATGTCTAAATCTTGCCTTCTCCGCTCCAGTGACAGCTGCCCTGAGTGTCAGCATATACTGAAGCATTTATTATTGGGTATCTGCGGTCTTACATGGGACTGCACATTAGTACGCTGACACAGCTGGCCTGGTTTGCTGAATGTCAAAGGTTTTTGACTTGTTAAGTCAGATAAATCTAATTACCGTAAGCACCTTCTTTCAAAGACTCCCAGAAAAAGCCTCTGAAGACGTTTTTCCGTTGCTCTTCGGTCAGTGGTGACCTTCTCTTGTGAGCATTACCTTGCTTCATTTGTTTGCCTTTGTGAATGGGGCAATCAGGCCTCCATTAGAATGGACCTCACTAATGTGTGATACATATTGGATACCGGTGAAGATCACACTAGGCACGGAGATAGTCGGTCACTGAAGGGGACAGGTGTCATGCAGCAGGTGGTCCCTTTCTATAACAAAGCTGTAAGGTTTTTTAATAAAATTGCTCTATTAGTATATTATATGGATATTCTCTCTTATCTAGGCTGTAAACAGCAGTATCTGAAGTTTATTTTATATAAGGCCCCTGGACAAAGGGAAATTGATGTGTAAACCGCCATGTGAGTGTCCTGTGGGCATGGCTTGTGATGTGCATGGGTGCCTTATTTTATGTTTTGATAGATTGCACTCTTATGAATGCAGCGATAACAAATGTGTATTTTTAATTATTATTTTCAATGGGGCAAAAGAGGCGTGGTATGAACATTTTGTGGGGTTTTTTTTTGGTTTTTTTTTTCCTTTTTCCCATTTTTAAAAACTTTTTTAAACTTTTTACTGTATGTAATAGTCTCCTTAGGGGACTTGAAGCTGTTATCGTCCGACCGTTTGTGCTATACATAGCAGTGCTTTAGCCGGCGCTTACAGGAGGATGACAGACACGGGGTCATCAGAAGACCTCCAGCTGACGTGGCGCCCCATGATCACGTTTCACAGCTCCACCCTATGGCTGTTAAAGGCATGTAATAAATGATTAATCATCCATAATGTGTGGGGAAAGATATGGGCTCAGCGTGTGAGTTTGTATCAAAGGCAGGGAAACGACATATGACATAAATATACGTCATATGACACACACACACACGTACTCGCATACACACACACACACGTACTCGCATACACACACACACGTACTCGCACACACACACGTACTCGCGCGCACACACACACACGTACTCACATACACACACACGTACTCACATACACGTACTCATGTACACACACACATACTCCCATACATACACATATGTACTCACATTCACACACGTACACACACACACACGTACTCCCATACACACACACACGTACTCACATACACACGTACTCACATACACACACACACACACACACGTACTCACATACACACACACACACACACACACGTACTCACATACACACACACACGTACTCACATACACACACATGTACTCACATTCATAGACACACACGTACTCACATTCATACACAGACACACGTACTCGCATTCATACACACACACACACACACACACACGTACTCACATACACACACACGTACACACACACACGTACACACACACACGTACTCACGTACACACACACGTACTCACATACACACACACGTACTCACATACACACACACACACACACACGTACTCACATACACACACACACACGTACTCACATACACACACACACACACACGTACTCACATACACACACACACACGTACTCACATACGTGAGCGACGCGGGATTTCCGTTACAGACAGACAGAATTAGACGATTATATAGTAGATATGGGAGATTGTTGTCGCATGCAGTAAATAACCAGTACTTCTCAGATATTCCTACAGTTCATTATTTTGGCAGCCTACCACACAAGTTATCATCTTGGCGTCACGACACAGCTGTCAGGTGACCCAGGACCAGGGGCTCCTTCCTTGTCCCTAACACTAGGGGGCGCCCTAGTTCGCCCTGCTCCCCAGGATACTTCAGATGGTGGATATGCCGGGGCTTCCGCCCTTGCCTTATCTCCTGAGTCAGCCCTCCGTCTGTTCTCTTCCCCAATCCAGGGAACAGGGGGCGCTACTGTGCACAGTAGTATACAACCCGATAAACAGGGCAACACAAACAAGGGTTAACAGAAAACTCCAAGCATAGAAAATCTTCACTCACATATAACAGAGGAATGCAGAGGGGGGTGAAGGTAAGGAAATAAACAAAAACAGAGAAGGATAATTATCACACATACAAACCAAGCAACAGTCTCTAATAACTCTCCTCATACCAACTCCTCTCTTCTACTGTTAGCCATGCAGCAATAAAGCTTGCTCTGACAAGGATTAGTAACGGAGCACAGATTATAAAGGGAAAAGCAGTGGCTAACCGAGCTCAGCTGTGAGCACAGAATTTCCAACATGGCCAATTAATCCCTTTTCTGCCAGAAGAAACAAACACATTTAAAATGAAGAAGTGCTTCTTCACAGCACTGGAGTAAGAGCAATCAGATGCTGAGGTCTTCTGGCTCCACACTGTCGCGGTAACCCCGTGACACTTGACTTTTCATAAATTTTTGAGCAAAATATCTATTTCTAGTTAATGTCATTTTTGTGTCAAATTTAAGCCACTTCTTGATGACCACTTCACAATGTTCCATTTTATAACTAATGCCTTGGAAACAATGTTTATACCCTTTTTCTGACTGATAAAGTGCATACATGAGATGCCTTAGGGTATGTCTCCACATAGTGTATTGCCGGCGCTTTGGAGGTTGCGGCAACCCCACCCTGCCCAAAGCAAAGCCCCCCTTTCTACGTGCGGTGATATCTTATGTGCTCATTAAACACATGCGGTATCACTACATCATATCCATAGACTATGGAATTTATCTTGCGTAAACGGAGCGTCTACGCAAGATAAATAGAAATTCTGCGGTTTAAAAAGACGCGCTGCATGTCCGTAATTTCGGGTGTGTCACCCGCGTTCTTGCACGCATAGTGGAGATGGGATTTCATAGAATCCCTTCCACTATGCTGTAACATCTGGACGCTGCGGATTGGACGATGCGGCTGTACGCAGTGTCCAATCCGCAGTAACTACTGATGTAATCCTGAATGTGGAAACATATCCTTAGCTGTGTTGTAAGCTGTTTACAGACCATGAATTTTGATGTAAAATGCAACCAAGAAAAAGCATATCTACACTTTGTGTATTTTTCATATTTTTTGTGGATTATTAAAGAAAGCCATCAATTTCAATTGCATCTTGAGAGCTCTATTTATTTTTTCTTAGTTATGCAGCCACCTTATTTTATTTTTTTTATTTTTATTTCCCCCATCAAATTTATTTCAGTTTATTTCGCCTTTGCTTTTGAACAAATTATAACTAACATTTAAAGGTGGAAAAAGTCCTGAAATGATTCTTCTTGGTATGATTTTTTTTTTAACATGACTAATGCATGGCATTTTAACACACTCTACTGTACGTGACGTATGTGTGTACAGGACCATGAATTAATGGTGCTTTAATATTAAATAATAATGTTACGCATTGTTCAGGCAGCATGAATCCCCTTCGAAGTGTTCACATACTTTCAGGGTCATTTTCCTCTCAATCTCTTATATTTGAATGTTTGTGTGTTTTCATTTACAACGTTATATTTTGCACACTCCTTTTTTTTTTTTCTGTTTATTACTTCCACTTTTATGTATTTTCTAAATCCAGTCCTTGATGTACTTGTCGCTGCCACATTTCCCAAAAGCAATATCAAGACTTAGGAAAGTCTGACTGACGGCTTCACTGTAATGACCCCTCCCAAAACCCACACTTACCCCTTCTTAACTTAAATAAGACACGACTGCGTGACATTGGATGTAAAAGGCCACAGCAGCCCTGTTTATTAACACCAAACAAGCAATAACATTTTATCCATAAACGTAGAAATATTCCATAAACATAACCACCAGCAAAAGGAAGGGGGGTAAATGAAGAGTCCATTGTACATGATTGCAACACCAGCTCCACCACGTGCCCTCAGCCGCACCACACCGGCTCGAGGACACCCAGCCGAGTGTTGCAAAACCCATTGTACATGATTGCAACACCAGCTCCACCACGTGCCCTCAGCCGCACCACACCGGCTCGAGGACACCCAGCCGAGTGTTGCCCAACCAATGTCCTGCTGGGCACCACTAGGGGTAACCCGCTCCTGCACTGGGTTCACCCCCCCGCTCTTTGTGCAATCCACCGACTTCAAATACCCCCCTCCTTTCCGCTGACTGCTGCGACAACGTCAAACCTCTTCTTCTCTTCACCATGTCGATCTCCAGAAGATCCTAAAATTAGGGCGGGAGGGCGGGACGATTCCGGACGTCTGCAAGGTAAGGAATGACCATCCCCCCACAGTTCTGCCCTATATATCCATCCCACTACTGACCACTCCCTGCCAACTCACATTGCACAATAAGCCCCATAGCTCCAACCCACACCTTCCCCACAAGCACAAAGCACTACTGACCACTCCCTGCCAACTCACATTGCACCATAAGCCCCATAGCTCCAACCCACACCTTCCCCACAAACACAAAAGCACTACACCTTACCCTTCACTAACCCTCAGGCCTAGCATCCCTCCTTAGTCATGTGCGCCCTCCCTGTAGCCCCTTTGGGGCAGGCGTCCGGGCTTGCCTTGACTTAGGAAAGTCTGACTTACGGCTTCACTGTAATGACCCCTCCCAAAACCCACACTTACCCCTTTTTAACTTAAATAAGACACGACTGCGTGACATTGGATGTAAAAGGCCACAGCAGCCCTGTTTATTAACACCAAACAAGCAATAACATTTTATCCATAAACGTAGAAATATTCCATAAACATAACCACCAGCAAAAGGAGGGGGTGTAAATGAAGAGTCCATTGTACATGATTGCAACACCAGCTCCACCACGTGCCCTCAGCCGCACCACACCGGCTCGAGGACACCCAGCCGAGTGTTGCAAAACCCATTGTACATGATTGCAACACCAGCTCCACCACGTGCCCTCAGCCGCACCACACCGGCTCGAGGACACCCAGCCGAGTGTTGCCCAACCAATGTCCTGCTGGGACCCAGCCCAGCAGGGACCCCCGTTAACATGTCCCGCTGTGACCGAGCACAGCAGGGTCCCACGTTAACATGTCCCGCTGTGACCCAGCACAGCTGGGACCCACCTTAACCAAGTATACCATTGCACCACCAGGGGTAACCCGCTCCTGCACTGGGTTCACCCCCCCGCTCTTTGTGCAATCCACCGACTTCAAATACCCCCCTCCTTTCCGCCACCGCGGGCACGTATGACACCTTGTACGTGCGAGTACCACCACCAAAAACCCAACCCGAGCCGACTCTGCGGCTCGAGTAACCAATGTTTCTGTACCAAGACCAATCAATCAAAACTGATCCCCATTAGACCTCACAATGCCAACCTACACCAAAATACCAGTACAACAAGGTCAGCCACACCCAAGACCTGCAACTAGCCAACCGCATCGTCCAATCCTATGCACCGCCTGCGCGACCAGTCCCCAACCTGAGCCGCCGCCTCTGCCTCGTTGAGACCGCAACATTGCAGGCGCCTCCGAAAATTATACTTCACCTAATAATTAATCAAAGCCAACCATTATTGCCGTAAACAAAAGAACCTACATTGGTTCCCCAAACCTCCGATAGATTCTTGAAAATGTGCCCAGTAAAACCCACTATGTAGTCATTCCAAACAGGAGCCCCTATGGACACCAACATGAGCACGGCTCCCAGGCAGAAAATTGCACTCCACCTGATAATAATCAAAGCCAACCATTATAGACGTAGCAACAGAACCTACACTGGTTCCCCAACCTCCGACAGATTCTTGAAAAACGTGCCCCACTATATAGTCATGAACAACAACACGAGCATGGCTCCCAGGCAGGAGCATTCAGGCCCGATGTCTCAGATCAAACTCCTTGACGCCCCAGCGACCAAGTCTCCACCACACACGTGCAGTACCAAAGCGCTGTTGGTCCCGTCAACCCTGTGTGATAGCATCTATCTTAAAATATCCACCCAACTAGAAAACATAAACCAATCCACCCCATAATCACCACGACCCGGAACAAATTAATTGTGTGCATCACCCGTGCACTTCGAACCCAGAATCACAACACTATTGTTGCCACCCTCTTACCAAAAGTGAGATATACTCCGCATCCCCGCTGAACTGCGGATTCGACACTACTCACAAAAGAATAAAAGCGACTCCACACCACCTGAAGTCCAGGAAAACTCAGATACACATCACGTCTCCTGAAAACCCCAGACACCATAAACCCGGGCCATCCGTCAAAAACATTGCACTCACCGGTGCCCGATGCTTGTCCACCACTCAACCTTAAAGCACCGCAAAAAGCACCCCCAAACGGAGCACAGCCCCAGACGATTACCAGGTCCTTAGAATCATTAAAAGTCAATGCACATCGCACTAGCTTCCCCTGCCACAGCGTACCACCAGCCCGACATTAATGAAAGTAATGTTATAGCTGCAACCTGCTCACCCACTACCTAAAGTACACCTCCCCCGCAGCAGCGCTGCACCACAACCGTGTCCCCATAATACCAGCCGGTCCTGACAAGTGCGCATAACGGAATAAATGACATAGCCATGTATTGCCGGACGGGCTGCACCCACGCGGCAGACCATTCACACGGCCATCGAAACAACATGTCCTGCCTCATGCTCTATACAGAATTCCTGACAAATGGAACAACACCCGCTGGATAAACAAACCGTTCACCAACCAGGACCCCCGAGACCAGTAAAGCACACGCTGGGTTACCCAACTCAAATGTTGCATCATCCTTGCGCAACACTTCACCCTGGCCCCCCCGTCCGGGGGCACCCAAAAAGAAAAGACTCTAAGGAGAGCTGTATACCCAGAAGGCAAAGCAGGACCAGCTGCACCCACAATAAACCTCCTAGCCCATTGTAACGAAAAACTATCCACTCTGTATAATAAACTCCTACGTAGCTGCAATCAACGGCTGTAACAAATACCACCCGATACAGTCTGCCAAAAGCTCAATCGGCAACCCTAAAGAACCGCAGTGAGAACCCACCAGTCCTTACGTAAAAAAGTTGTTAAAACTGCCCCAGGGCAGCCACGACCAGCAAATTACCGTAAGAACGCCATATGACTGCAGATCATGCAAAAACCCCCAGTGGATCGTAGCCCCACGTATTCAGTAACCAAAATCAACCCCCCAAAACAGCAGCGCGATATACACGGAAACCTAATAACGACCCCCGACCTGACACGATGTACTCGTTAACCTAACCTGACTTAGACATAGGGCCCCAGGTGAATCAAACACTTTGACTTATCCAAACACATGATAACCGCAACAACGCCCTGAGCATGAAGAAACCCAAAGTAGTCAAGGGTTGGACCATGAACAGAAATAAGCACACCACCTTCCCTAATACCAGATAGTAGTCCCAGGTTGGACCATGAACAGAAAATAAGCACTGCACCATCCCTAATACCAGATAATCCCCGACTACCACACAGAAACCAAACCACGGACCTCAACAACCGGACATTGACCAACCATAACCCCAGCTCCACGCCATATCTACGTACCCCCAGAAATTAACCAGGAAAACAAATCCGGTAAAAGGTCAACTCCAAGCCCCCCGGGGGAAATGTCATCCATTGCTGCCAGAAAGGCAGGTTCCCGAAAGATCTGCCGTCCCAAGCATCTCGACCTCACCAGAACGTCTGCCGCAACAAACCAAAATGCCCCTAGTGAACATGAAAACCCTTAGTACACTCAAAGCCCCTATTGGAGAACCGAACCCGGCATATAAATAAAACACACCCTAATGAAAACTCGACCACCTACCCCCTCACCTCTGACCAGCAATAGAACACACCCCACTGTAACGTGAAAGATTAAGCCGCCCGATGCACTACCCAAACAGATCACCACGTCAGTGAACTGCCATCCAACCCTTATCAAATACTAGGCGCGGCGATAAAACTGCTCACCACATCAGTGAACTACCATCAAACCCTTATCAAATACTAGGCGCGGCGATAAAACTGCTCACCACATCAATGAACTAACATCAACCCTTATCAAATACTAGGTGCGGCGATAAAACTGCTCACCACATCAGTGAACTAACATCAACCCTTATCAAATACTAGGCGCGGCGATAAAACAGCTCACCACATCAGTGAACTACCATCAAACCCTTATCAAATACTTGGCGCGGCGATAATCCTCCAGCCCAAAGACCCCATGCCTATAACAATAAACCATAAAACTGGCATGGATATGGCTATCCACCACCGCTCTGCCAATATCCGTATCACCACCTGAATTACTCACAAACCGCCATGGAATCACAACCAGTCATACACAAACACCCAGAGAATGCAAGCACAATTATACTAACCAAAATAAAATGATGTCGTCACCTATAGATATACCCACTATCATAAAAGCAAACTAGCATGAAATTAAAAAATACCTCCCAACACTCATGAAGTGCACAAAACAGCCTCCTGGACCACAAAGCAACCATTCCCTCACAGATTCGAACGCTGTCCACATGGACCAGCCGCGCATCTTTCCGAACCCCCAGACAAACACCCGAAACCATACGTAGCAACACCCTTCCCAACCAATATAATCTAGACATTAATAAAGGTTTAAGTGAGCCTTACTTACTAGGCTGACTCCGCGGAACCCCACGGAACAGCCGTCACGTGTCCTCCGCGTCGAGCACCGCAACTGCGATCTTCTCCATGGATCTACGCCGACTGCAGCCCTCCTGGGCCGCAGCGCCAGCGCCCAGACCGATTGTCCGTCCGGGAACGCATGGCAAAAAGTCACTGGCTCGGAGCCTCAAACAGGGGGGGGGGAGGTTGGCGCTCCAGCCGCAGGCAACACCTCCTGAATCTGGCACCCAACGCCGGGGGAACGCGACGCCGGACCACATGACCTGTGGCCCCTGGCAGCTGAAGGGTGGCCACATGACTGAGCCACCGCCCGCTTCCCCCCAGCGCCGCGAGAAAGGAAATGAGGCCGGTGAAGTCACACACCACCTCGCCACCGGGCTCCTTGCCGCGTCACGTCACCGCCGTCCACTGATGCCGATGACCGCGCCGGGTCAGGTGACCACGCCGGGTAACGTGGCCGCGACGTGCGCGTCACCACTGTATGACGCGATCCGAAATGGAGGGGAGACCGGCCACGTCACTCACCGCCCCGTTACCTTGCTGCCTGCTTCTCGACTTCTGGCTCCGGCCCCGCGATGTCCTCTGCAACAGGTCTGCTAATGGGGCTCATCCTCCGCTGCAAACTTAACTCCGGGCTGAGGTGCTCAGGAGGCCGTGATCGTCGCTGCCGCTTCGGAGGCAGAGGGGTCCCATCTTCTTTGCCGTCGCCATCACCAGACCATCGCTGCAGCTGTTCCTTCATCCACTGCTGGCCGCGCTGCTCCATCATCCTCTTCATCTGTGCCATGAGGTATTCCATCTTCTGGATCCAAAGATTCAAGCTGAAGTCCCAGATGTGAGAAGCTGACTATTCCGGACGTCTGCAAGGTAAGGAATGACCATCCCCCCACAGTTCTGCCCTATATATCCATCCCACTACTGACCACTCCCTGCCAACTCACATTGCACAATAAGCCCCATAGCTCCAACCCACACCTTCCCCACAAGCACAAAGCACTACTGACCACTCCCTGCCAACTCACATTGCACCATAAGCCCCATAGCTCCAACCCACACCTTCCCCACAAGCACAAATGCACTACACCTTACCCTTCACTAACCCTCAGGCCTAGCATCCCTCCTTAGTCATGTGCGCCCTCCCTGTAGCCCCTTTGGGGCAGGCGTCCGGGCTTGCCTTTATGAGCACTTAGTTATTCCTCACATCTAACACTGATTTCTGAGATGTAACTCACAAACTAGTACTATGTACTTCTGCTTTGTTTTGGAAGTATGCATGATGTAGGGCAGCACGCGTCTCCATGTTACCTTGCTTCTGACATCTTATTTTGTTAGACTTTGTTTATTGTACCTACATGGCGCCATCGTATTCCACAGCGCTGTACACTCTCTGTCATGTGTAAGTAACCTAACCAGCCTGGATGGAGTTGAGCTGTGTGGATGTGGCGCCAGCATACAGTAGCGTCGGCATGCTGACGTTTCCTAGTGTCTAAACTCGCCTATCATAATATATTTTAACTTGCACATCAGTAGGAAAATGCCATTGGCATATATAATATATTTATACACTAGCAGGTACTACTCGCTTCTCCCCTAATACATATTACATTGTGCAGGCTTTGGAGCATTAGTAATTTGAACATTTTGCTTCTTTTCCTTGGAATGCACAAAGCAGAAGTGACAATAAATTCCTATTAAAAGTTCTGTTTCTTAACGCTGTCAGACTGTTTATTAATGTAGTGTAGTTTTGCAGTGACAGTGTGCCATACTTCTACACCGAGCAGGTATTTTCTTAATAACTATTTCAATATTGTGCTATTTGTTCAAATTTTGTATGTAAGGATTGGCTTTAGGTATTGTGCTATAGGAAATGGCAAATTGAGGAAACAAGGAAAGCTTTAAATATCATGAAAGAGATAACTAAAAATGAAAGATGAGCCTTGTGGTCAGAAATCAACTGAGATGAGCTCAGAAGAAGGAAGGTAAGAATAATTACTCTCCCACCAGCACAAGCTCACTGATTGGTTCTCCGTGTGATCATTCTGCTGCTACTATTTGACAGGCTATGGAAGGCAAACTGCAAAAATTTTAATGAAACTCAGTATAAAAGTAATTTTTTTTTGTTATCAAATATTTAAATGGAACCTGTTAGCAGGGTTGTGCATAGTAACCTACACACAGTGCTAGGTCGGCGCCGTTATACTGAATAAAATGATACCTTGGTTGATGAAATCTGTCTTGTGCTTCTTCATTTTTATTCTTTATTTTTAGTTAGATATGCCCGTGCCCTAAGGTGGGGTTGGTGTATGTGTTCTCTCATTAGATATTCAGAATACAGACTGATGTCAGGTCACTGATGCCTCAGTGACCCGCCCCTTAGTTTGCATAATGAATATACTAATGTGTGCATTTGAAAAAACATGTCACTTCATCAAAATGGCGGTGCCTGCCTGCGAATTTTTCATACTTCTAACACAGTAATGCAATTCATGTTTGCATGGTTTGGCCCTACAGTGTGCTTCCTTTTTTGCTTGATTTATATGAGTTGGTGACTCTAGGTTAAGCACCTGTTCACACTATGCTTATGCTTGGATGTGACGGTCAGTTTTTGAAATTTGTATTCATTTACTTTCTGACTGAGCACTCCACCTGTTAGCTGCAGGCGGTTTTAATCAAACCAGGGCCATTTCCCCTCCACAGAGATATTACCTTCAGTCCTGACAGAGGATTTTTCATAGGTTCCCATTCAGATGGATCAAGACACTAAAAATGTCCTTAAGATCAATTTTTGGCACTTCAAACACAATAATACACTTAGGGGTAAAAAAGAATTCACTAATTATCCCCAAAAGAAGCGAACCAACACACCATATATATAAAATATTATTTTATTGAATATCAAAAATATTCCAATTTTAATAAAAATTACAGACTACATAATACCTTACTCATAACATACCCCAACGGGGAAAAATGCACAGACCATGAACACGGATAAATAATCCTTCTATTAATAATCATAATATTCCTGTACAATCCATGGAATAAGGCAACAAGACCAATATTATAATAATCCTAAATAGGAATCAATCTAACCTTGCTGTTATAAGACGCCACTAAGTTTTATAGTATGCAATCATAAGTCTCACTCTAAATATAAAAATTCAGGGTAATAAGAAATCCTATGAGGTTATAGAGATACGACATAATACCAGCACCATATAAAGCCTTCATATCGACAAAATCGGGGAGGATTAATCTAACCCCGCTGTGAAAAGCACCGATACAACATGGGCTAAAATAAACTTAGGACACATAAAATGACAAGGTAGAAGAGCTATCAAACTGATAATTACCTTAGACCGGATTATGCAGGTGTAAATAATCCTGTGCACAGATCCCCGCGCCCCGACGCGCGTTTCGCCCTCTAGCTTCTTCCGGGAGCGTACCAAATCTAGATTAGGGGCTTCTCTTTATATCCTATTTAGGATTATTATAATATTGGTCTTGTTGCCTTATTCCATGGATTGTACAGGAATATTATGATTATTAATAGAAGGATTATTTATCCGTGTTCATGGTCTGTGCATTTTTCCCCGTTGGGGTATGTTATGAGTAAGGTATTATGTAGTCTGTAATTTTTATTAAAATTGGAATATTTTTGATATTCAATAAAATAATATTTTATATATATGGTGTGTTGGTTCGCTTCTTTTGGGGATAATTAGTGAATTCTTTTTTACCCCTAAGTGTATTCCCATTCAGATGGAGACTACAGTCTTAGTGAGGATTGGCATAGAATAGGGACCTGGAAAATGAGAAATGCCTTAACGTGGCTTCCAGGTACATATAACTTGGCCATTTTATGCGCTAAACTTTCTCAATTTTTCATACTTCTAATGCAGTAATGCAATTCATTATTCATTTTTCATGTTTGCATGGTTTGGCGCTACAGTGTGCTTCCTTTTTTGCTTGAGTGAGGGATCAGTGACCTGTCAGCAGTCTGCCTTATGAATATGTAATCAGAGCACCACATCTAGCCCCGCCTTAGGGCACGAGAATCTCATTAGCTAAAAACTAAAAATAAGGATTAAAATGAAGCTCAAGACTGATTTCATCAACCAAGGTATCATTTTAATCAGTATAACGGCACCAACCTGACACTGTCTGTAGGTTACTGTGCACACTCCTGCTGACAGGTTCCCTTTAAGAATTTTTTTTTTAAATATATGTGTCGCTGAAGGGATCCATGTCCATGTGATGGGGATTGTAGGAATGACCGTTATAAAGAGGAAGGGGTATAAAGATTGTGGCTGTGACTACTAAGAAGCTGGTGAAGTGGGATGGAATTTATCATCTGATTAGTCATCACATAATCTAGAAGTTTAAATCCAAGCAAATGCAACATATTAGAAAATGTCATATAAAATATGTTAGCCATATTAACTGGCCACCTTCCTAAAGGTTTTATTCCTTTATAAGGGAAAAAGCGGCTACTATCAAGGCCCAATGCATCTGCCTTTAATGGGGTGCTCTTGTGTGGCACTCTCCTTTAAAATGTTTAAAAGCTGAGGAAAAAGGTGGTACTCCTGTGCATAAGCCATGAGTGTTTGATTGGAATATAGTGGTTTGTCCTGATGAAGAAGTGTGTGCTTCGAAATGCTTTGACAAATAAAAATCGCTTCTAAATATCCTTCACTGTTCCTTCGTCTTCTGGTGGGAGTTTGGCAGCGCAACTTTAGATCCATCTTTCCTATTGTCTACATGAATGTTTCATTGGAGCACCCCTCTAAACTTGGGATTCGCTATTTTTGGCCTTTTGGACTAAGCTACTTATTTCCCAGTTTTTATTCATATATTCCAAGAGCCAAAATTTTTCATTAATTTATTTTGGGATGAGGGATTTAATAAAAATAATCTTGTAATTCTGCCATGTTTTTATACGTTTAATTTTACGCCATACATGCCCTATACTGAACGACATGTACTATTACATGAAAATGCAGTTAGGTGATCTCGTTGGAACACAATATTTTTTTTGTTGCAGATTTCAGCTTTCAGCAGATTTATTTAGCACTCACCCATTTTAGGGAGAATGATAAGTTTTACCTGAGAAAACCATTATCTTAAGCATCACAACATGAAGCATACAGGGAAGAACTGACTCACAAAAAACATAGGTCACACAGTATGGTACTAACAATGTGAATTAACACATAATGTTAAACATTCTGCAGGTTTAGATTACTGTAATTTTACTGCATTTGTGTCACGGTTCCACTCCTTATGTGTCTGGGATACAGTTACTGACAACTCAGTCGTCCAGTCTGGTACAGGAGTGTGCTGATCGGTCAGTGTGTTGGTTGATAGCTTGGCCATCCAATTTCAGACAAGGAGACGCTGGCTGTCTCCAGGTGTTCTGTCTCAGGTAATTGCCAGGCTACTTAACTGGACTATTACTCACAAACCTCTGGTAGACGTACATTCAGCTACTATGTGGTTTGTCTCTCTGTGCCTTGTGTTCTATTTGTAGATCTTTCGTTGCCTGACCTTGGACCTCGTTCTGACCGTCTGTTTAACCCCTTCTGCTCTGATCCGCTGTCCTCCTGTTATTCTGATCTCAGAACATTACCTTACTATGCCTTTGTCTCTTCCTTCTGTTTATGGCATACCTTTTTGGCTTTTGCCCTTAGACCTCCTGACCACTTTGCCTCGCAATATATGTTTATTTACTTCATTTGCATTGGATCTACTTTAAATGTTACTTTCAGATGACTTGATTTTATTTGACAACTAGCTGAAGAGCCCGGCGTTGCCGGTCATAATACCTAACTGTGGGTCCCGCTGTCTTCCTTAACATCCCCGCTCTCCACCCGCCGTACCGTTCTATCCCTCTGCAGCCGTGCTCTACATCCATGTCCCGGCGTCCCTCCACAGCCCGGCTCTCTTCTTCCACAGCCATGGTCTCTTGCGTCCACAGCCCTGCTCTCCCGCTCTCTCCCTCCACAGCCCCCTTCTCTTCCTTCACAGCCCTGCTCTCCCTGTCCACAGCCCTGTTATTTTCCTTCACAGCCCTGCTCTCCCGCGCTCTCCATCCACAGCCCCATTCTCTTCCTTCACAGCCCTGCTCTCCCCCTCCACAGCCCCGTTCTTTTCCTTCACAGCCCTGCTCTCCCGCTCTCTCCGTCCACAGCCCCGTTCACTTCCTTCTCAGGCCTGCTCTCCCGCTCTCTCCCTCTACAGCAGGGGTCTCAAACTCGGCAGAGTAAATGGGCCACACATAAAAAAAAATTTGAGCTGGGGGGCCACATTCCTTTCAGACTTAATACACCTCGTACACATGCGGCTCCGCACACCTCGTACACACAGGGCTCTGCTCCGTACACCTCGTACACGCAGGGCTCCGCTCTGTACACCTCATACACACAAGGCTCCGTACATCTCGTACACACACGACTCCGCTCCATACACCTCGTACACACAGGGCTCTGCTCCGTACACCTCGTACACGCAGGGCTCCGCTCTGTACACCTCATACACACAAGGCTCTGTACACCTCGTACACACACGACTCCGCTCCATACACCTCGTACACACATGGCTCCGCTCCATACACCTTGAACACATAGGGCTCTGCTCCATCGACCCTGTAAACCCCTCCTGACCCCATGCATAAACTTACCTTCATCCAGTACCATGACATCCAGCACATAGACAGCAGCGTCCGTCCTGCACACTGAGGCCCCTGATCATGTGATCCCTGACTCCTCCCCCTCCTGTGACCTCATCACAGGTCCTGTGCAGTGTGTGCACACAGAACAGCCAATGCCATCGCAGCTCCAGAATGCATGCCTTCCCCCTGCCTCAGGGAGTGAGACATGTGGTGCACCGTGGGCCGCAGATGCCTGCCTCAGGGGCCGCATGCGGCCCGCGTGTTTGAGAACTCTGCGCTATAGCCCTGCTGTCTTCCTTCCTCCACAGCCCCACTCCATGCACCACACGTGGTGATGCTGGGACCAGGAGAGAGGTGCGCAGATTGTTCGTTCGGCCGGAGTGGGTGGAGCTGGACGTAGTGGGCGGAGCTAGAGCGGAGCTGCAGCACATGTGATTGGGCGGCCTGCGGAGGGTGTGGCTATTGCGGGTGGGCGGAGCTAGAGTGGAGCTGCAGCGCGTGTTCTTGGGCGGCCTGCGGGGGCGTGGCCTAGCGCTGTTGAAGCCGGGGACTAAATTTAGGCCGGGAAGCTGCAGGGGAGAGGGGGGGGGTTAGCGCAGTTGGCGACGGGGAGCGCCGATTGAGTCGGGACAAAGCTGGGAGGGTGCCGGCACTATTCGGCCCCTGTCCTGAAGACTGTCTTCCTCACGGCCCCGCTCTCCATGCACTGTCCTGCTGTATCCGTCCTCAGCCCTGCTCTTCAACCGCGTCCCACTCTGCTGCTTCGTGATTGGTTGGTGTCCCACTCTGCTGCTTCGTGATTGGTTGGTGATACATACACATTCAGATTTATATATAGAGATGTGCTGAATAACCAATCTGTAAACCATTTAATTTAAAAATGATGTAGTCTTACCATCAAAGCTCACTATATAGTGCTACCCACTAATTGTTCCCCTTCTAACCTAAATTGCTGACCAGTGTCTGTTGCCAAGTGTAATCTGAGACACCTGGACCAATTACAGGGGGTGGAGAAGGAACTTTTGTCTCTCTGATTCCTGCTTTCCTATCTTTCAAACATCATACAGGCATGAAAGAAAGGTGGGCTGCTTGAAAGTAGGAAAAAAGGAAGTTTAAACACCTAAGATGTCACTTTACTGAGCCTGAGAATCTGTATTTACTCCAAAATCAGCTATAATGCATGTGGCATTAAGGCTGTGGCACCATGTTTTCTTCAGGCTTTAAGTGAAAAAACTGATATGCATTAAGGTGAGTGTGTCGCCAGATTGAGACTTAATTTGAGAGCAGCATTTTGTAGTGACAAAAACCCTGATTACAGTGATTTGTCACTTACTGAACTGCTTGTAGATTTTATAAAATCACGGTTTTATCATTAGGATATTATATCTAGAGGAATGGGAAACGGTTTGCCATGTAGTCCCCCATATTCCTGGCTCTGTGTAATCCCGCCTCCACCACTGATTGGCAGCTTTCTGCCTATGCACAGTGTACACAGCTGCTTATCAGTGAAGGAGGGGTTATACAGAGCTCAGCAGTCAGAGAATTAGTAGATCTGCAACAGATAAAACTGATTTTATCACAAGTGCAGCAAGAGGCCTAGTGAGTGACATATCACTGGAATCAGGGTCTCTTTTCCTATATTATGCTGCTCTGAGATGTGGTAGCTAAAACCTGCTGACAGACTCCTTTTAGAAGAGGTAATCTAGACAAATGCCTGTCTTTTTGATCACTCTTTTGTAATCCCAGATCTGATGGCATCAAGGAATATTTGCATACAGAGTAATGGATGATATTAGCGGCTTCGGTTACATGTGTTATTTTCTGCATTATTTTTAGCCTTTAGACATCACGACCCAAGGTTAATTATGTCACAAAATGTGGTTTATTGACGTCCAGAAAAACCGTGCTGCTGCTTTTCTAATGTGTTTATTGTCAGGGGAGTTGGTGATGCATTATTATAAGTTTGGAGTGGGGAATTTGCTTTTTATTGTAACCTAGATTAGAAACAGCGGCTGGAAATAATGTTTCCAAATGAAATGATAAATAGAATCAACACATTTTAAACACAGCTTTGCTTTTCGCACATTTACTATGAGCATTACTTGTTTATGTAGCGTGTCTAAAAGCTTTAGTGCTCTGAAAAATGCTGGGTGCCAAATTTCCAAGGATCTCCGGAAACGCCGTTAACTCTGGAATGACTGTGGTTATCATAATGGGAGTGAACGCGCCCTCGCACACTGATGAGTTTTGAGGTTAAAGCACAATGGTGAAATGCTTGCATTGAGATTCGATATAATTTGGAATATCTTTATTATTGCACACAATAATACTGATCCCGCCTGGCACTTTCTATGGAAGGCTTCAGCAGTAGAACGTGAAAAGTGTCTTTTGTTGTCGCAGTCTGTAAAGTCCAGCAAAGTCCTACAGTCGTCTTAAGCCATTAAAGGTTAAATCGTCATGTCTCATCTGAATTAGGAGATTATGCTCGGTTTACTCCATGAAAATCCTTCTGTAATAGGAACACTCCGGTTTTAACAATGCATTTACCTTGGCTCACCGGAATTATTTGAGGACTGGTTGTGCGGCCTTTTCATGGACTGTTGAGAAGCGCTAATGCAAACTGATGGGGGGGCGATCATTTCACCTCGGACAGTTGGCTCGAGCCTCGTGTTTTCTGGGTCCATTATAACTGAGGCCGGGTTCAGATGGCTGTATTTTTGGTCCGGATGGTACACTGATCCAATAACAATTGGTGTCTGTGCACACTAACAATTTTCATCACAACATGCACCAGTGTGGTCCAATTTACAGACCAGCAGACTCGTGCAAGTCAGTGATAGGCGAGGGCCCGGATCTGCAGATGGAGTTGGTCACGACTGAAATTTGCGGGTGTGACTGGCTTGTTATAGAACGGCCGTCTGAACTCTAATTATTATTACCATCAATTTGGTCATATTGAGCAATTGTTCTCAAATTCACATTGTGGTCTTATAATATACACATCCTTTGTGCCAATAGAACTAATTTGTAAACTTGACCCATGTTTTACATATCACCTTTCCACCCACCCAAATGATTAATCTCCAGACTCTATTTACCTTGCCGTTGGAGCCATCATGCTATGGTTACAGTGGTCCTGGGTCCATCACTTGCTCTGCAGTCTCTCCGCTGCCTTTTTCCATAGCTCTGCTCTGCTTCCACCTCGGGCACAGCACATTCTAGCTTTAGAATAAGACTGTCTGATCCTGCACCATATCCTGCCTGACCAGTTTCAACTTCTGCTTTCTGCATCGGTATAACAACCTGCTTCTTTTTATATCGCTACCTGGTTTCTAACGGAGCTCAACTCTCCTGCACCTCACAATGGAGCATGTATTAACTATGCAGTGCAGAGCTGAGATACAAGGTGAGTTCTGTTTGTTGTTTGTTACCTGTTACTGATAAATCAGTGATGCAAAACTGCTAATGCTGCTCTGTCCATGCATATGGCAGAATCCTGCAGCATTTGCAGTTTCATATCAGTGATCTGTCAGCACCTATCAACAAACGCAGCTCCGCTGTGCACTGCCTCGTAGTTACAGGCTCCATTGTGGAGAAGTGCAGGAAAGTTGAGCTATGAGAGAAACCAGATAGCAATAACGTAAAACCAATTTCAGGTATACTGATGTATATGCCTGAAAAAATAAATGTGTCAGGCAGCAAACTATGCAGGAGTAGAGAGTGCACAGATTAGCTTGCTGATAACTCAGAAAGGTGTGGCTCATCAGGAGCATGCAAGAGAGGGAGGAGTGTGCAGCACTGAGGAGAAGCAAAGTGCTGCTGAGGAATGTAGTTTTAGCACATATAGTACTTGAAAAAGACTGAAGGACTTAGAATGTATATTAACAATAACTTTGCTTACTGTGCTTTGTGAAAAAATGTCACGACACAGCTATCGGGTGACCCGGGACCAGAGGCTACTTCCCTGACCCTACCACTAGGGGGCGCCCTAGCTCGCCGTATTCCCCGGATACTCTTAAAGGTGAAGTTGCTGGGGCCGCCACCCTTGCCTTATCTCCTGAGTTAGCCCTCCATCTGTTCTCTTCCCCCACCCAGGGAAGAGGGGCGCTATTGTTCCACTCTTAGATTAATTAAGAGCTGTAGTTTGTAAAACAGGGTCACTTATGGTGGTTTCTGATTTTATATCACCTCCGGGACTCTGCCATTGGGTCAATGCACCCGCAAACCATAACCATAAAAATTTTTTGTGGAAAATGTGATTTTTAATTTTTACAGCTCAACATTATAAACTTTTGTGAAGAACCTGAGGGTTCAAGTTGCTCACCACACATCTAGATACATTCCTTGAGGAGTCAAGTTTCCAAAACGAGGTAGCTTGTGGCGGGTTTCCACTCTTTAGGCACATCAGGGGCTCTCCAACGCGACATGGCATCTGCCAATTGTTCCAGCAAATTTTGCGTTCAAAAAGTCAAAATTACTTCCCTTCCGAGCCCTGACGTGCGCCCAAACAGTAATTTTCCTCCACGTATCGGTTATCAGCATACTCAGGATCATAAGTTGAGGATCCAAGAAAAGCACTTCTGAGCATCCGCGCTGCTTTAGTGATAAGAATTCTTCAGAAATCCATATAAATCTTTCAAGTTCTTTATTATATGTACTACAGAAACTACGCGTTTCGAGGTGACAAACCGCACCTCTTCTTCAGGTTACAGTACAGACAACTCTGTCCACCTGCACGAGCTCTGCAGCAGCTATATGACTGCAACAAACGTTGAGAGTGGTTGTGTCTGAACACAACCCATAAAGGGTGAGTACTCCAGAGTACTTTTATATTTTAATTGATTTATACCAGGTGAAGCCCTATGTCTGCGCCCCCGCCCTTGTTTTCTCTTATACAGCGTACTCAGGAGGAATTGTACAGTGCATTTTCTTTTGTTACCTTGTGAAAATGCCAAATTTTAGGCTGAAAGAACATTTTTGTGGTAAAAATGAGTTGTTTTTTTTTATTTCCACGGCTCTATGTTATAAACTTCTGTGAAGCACCCGAGGTTTCAAGGTGCTCCCCACCCATCTAGATACATTTCTTGATGGGTCTAGTTTCCAAAATGACGTCACTTGTGTGGGGTTTCCACTATTTAGACACATCAAGGGTTCTCCAAACATGGCATAGCATTTACTAATTCCAGCTATATTTGTTTTCCAAAAGTCAATCTGTGCTCCTTCCCGCTGTGCGCCCAAACAGTAGTTTTTAGCCATTTTTGTGTATCTGCATACTCCAGAGAAATTTCACAATAAATTGGGGCCATTTTCTCGTATTACCATTGTAAAAATAAAAAAATTGGGTCTAAAATAAAATTTTTCTGAAAAGTTACATGTTAATTTTTTCCTTCCACATTGCTTCAGTTCCTGTGAAGCACCTGAAAGATTAATATACTTCTTGAATGTGGTTTTGAGCACCTTGAGGGTGCAGTTTTTAGAATGGTGTCACTTTTTGGTATTTTCTATCATACAGGCCCCTCAAAGTGACTTCAAATGTGATGTGGTCCCTAAAAAAAAAAATGGTTTTGTAAATTTTGTTGGAAAAATTAGAAATTCCTGGTCAAGTTTTAACCCTTCTAACTACCTAACTAAAAAAAAATTGTTTTTAAAAATTGTGCTGTTGTAAAGTAGACATGTGGGAAATGTTATTTATTAACAATTTTGTGACATACAGCTCTCTGGTTTAAGGGCATAAAAATTAAAAGTTTGAAAATTGACAAATTTCCTTTTTATTTTTATTTCACAACTAAATGCAAGTAATACTGAACTAACTTTAGAAAAATTTGTCAAGAAAAAAACATTCTCATAATCAGTGGGATCCGTTGCAGTGTTCCAGAGTTATTACCACATAAAATGCCACTGGCCAGAATTGTAAAATTTGGCCTGGTCATGAAAGTGAAAACAGGCATAGGGGTCAATAAGGGAGTTGGATTGCCCAGTTTCCAACTTAATATAAAATGATTAAAATTCCTTTAGATTGTTATATTTTGGAGCACATAAGTATTTGCTAAAATATAAGTTAGGAGAACTGTCAAGTCTTCTCTAAGCTGGAATTATACTTATGGTTCATCAGCTATATTCAATTTTTATGTAAAATTATCCAATCATTGATATATCAGAATAATCATGCGGATAAAAGATATAGTCTAGAAATTAAAGTTTCAGGCATCAAAATGTTTTTACTTTACCGTGGCAAATGATTTGCTGCAGTTGGCCAGTCATGACATGCATCCTAGTTTTAGCTGATAACTGCTGAAAGAAATCAGAAATTACACTTGATTACGTTATAGTAAGCATTAGACTAGCGTACAGTGGGTCAGATTGTGTTCTATAATAATAATCAGCCAAATTGGGGAATATCTACCATTTTACCATCTTTCATCTTGTGTACATTTTAGAGTAAAGAGGCCCAATTCAGCCCCTCTAATTACTTTTAGGGTGTTTTCTAGGATTACTT
Organism: Dendrobates tinctorius; assembly: GCF_039654945.1. Classification (NCBI taxonomy): domain Eukaryota; kingdom Metazoa; phylum Chordata; class Amphibia; order Anura; family Dendrobatidae; genus Dendrobates; species Dendrobates tinctorius. The sequence goes on from NW_027361829.1 coordinate 40,838,600, forward strand.
TTGTGATGTTTTGTATGGTGTTTTTTAATATTACCGTACTTTTATGATTATTAGGATTACTATGGTGTTGTTTTGTAGGATTACTTTTATGGTGTTTTTTAGTATTACTTTTATGATTATAGGATTACTGTTGTGATGTTTTTTAGCATTACTTTTATGGTGTTTTCAGTATTACTTTTATGATTATAGAATTACTGTTGTGATGATTTTTAGGATTACTTTTATGGTGTTTTCAGTATTACTTTTATGATTAATAGGATTACTGTTGTGATGATTTTTAGGATTACTTTTATGGTGTTTTCAGTATTACTTTTATGATTAATAGGATTACTATTGTGATGTTTTTTAGGATTACTTTTATGGTGTTTTCAGTATTACTTTTATGATTAATAGGATTACTGTTGTGATGATTTTTAGGATTACTTTTATGGTGTTTTTTAGTATTACTTTTATGATTAATAGAATTACTATTGTGATGATTTTTAGGATTACTTTTATGGTGTTTTCAGTATTACTTTTATGATTAATAGGATTATTGTTGTGATGATTTTTAGGATTACTTTTATGGTGTTTTTTAGTATTACTTTTATGATTAATAGAATTACTATTGTGATGATTTTTAGGATTACTTTTATGGTGTTTTCAGTATTACTTTTATGATTAATAGGATTACTGTTGTGTTGATTTTTAGGATTACTTTTATGTTTTTTTCAGTATTGCTTTTATGATTAATAGGATTACTGTTGTGATGATTTTTAGGATTACTTTTATGGTGTTTTGCAAGATTATTTTTGTTTTATAGGATTTTTTGGGTTTTGATGATTACTCTTATGTTTTATTGGCAAACCAATAGTTACTTACATTTTCATATTGCATTGTCTCAGCCTTAAAGTGCTTTCCCTTCTCCAGTTTCTTATCCATTCTGCTTCAGTTCCGCTGGGATGCAGCATTTGTGAAAGAATCAATTATCCATTTGTTAGTAAGGGAAGCTTTACAAATTATACATTAGTGGATTGATTTCTCAAGTTCACCATTGGGGGACTGATAATATAAGCAGAATGGTGATGATCCTCCAGGGAGACGGAGTTTCCACAAAAGGACACAATTAAAAGAGCCCTCCTGAACAAGTCTTAAATTTATTCCTAATTGAAGAGCTGACAGAATCTATACTAAGTGTATTTATTTCCAGCGTTTTACATTAGGTAATTGAATATTGCACAAGTTGGATTACTACAGGCTTTACTTTTTTTTTTCAGGAAAATGAGAAGTAACAGGTGCCGAGTGGAACAAGAACCTTAACGCACACAAGTTATTAGATGTTGTGGATGGGATGGAAAATAGTTTTCTGCAGTGTATTAATATATTACTAAATATTAGGGATGGGGTCAGACAACGAGAGTGTGACTATGGAAATGTAGAAGGGCTTTTTAACTTAATGTTATATATGCTATAAAGCTGGATGAAAACCTCCAGGACATCTTTACCTCTGAAAGGGAAAAAATGGTAATACAGAAGAAAACTCATTCAGTAGTTCCCTGTAATAGGACATAGCGTACAACTTCTAAATGGATGGGGGTTATCTTTTTCCGATTTGCTAAAATGCATTAATCTCAGTTAAAGCAGATCCTGTAATGATCCGTGTAGCATAGGGGGATACCGCTAGTCATCCATACCCAGTATAATCATAGTGTGAACATTTCTGCTCCAAATCTTACATTATGAGCACATCTTTGAGGGAAGACGCTTGGAAGCTAAAAGGTCATTACCAGTTATTTCTACCATTTCTGCATATAGTGTTACAGTACATATTCTAATGGTAATACTATATATTTTACCTTTGCTTAAATTCTGGGAAATTACATGTACGGACGTTCCCCTTCATTATTCCCTCCTGAATTGTTGCCTGCAGGTCACTCCTAGGATCCTGCTGGAGTTTCAATGATACCTTAACAAAGAAAATTGCCCAGTACAGATACTAGCTTAAAGTTTTGTGTTTTCATGCCGAATTCTCTTCTGTGTTAAAGGTTCTCCAGGTGGTAGATATGGAAATATTAAGTAGACTGGGGAATACATTCCAAATCCAGGATCTTATACTTGTTTTATACTCAGTAGAACATTCTCAAACTTTAGGTGGTGTCATGTGAAATTAGTTTTCAATATATTCCAATATCTTAATGTAAAAAAAATTTTCCAGTTAACCTGACGAAATCTTGATCCTTCCTGTTGCTTATTTGGTGGATGCTCAAAGGGATCAATATCTTCAGCTTACTATGTGGACCCCACGTCTCAACATGTATCGCACCTGCCATTGTCCAATTGTTTGCCAAGTAAAAGCCCATCTCTATACTATACCTGTATTTAGTTTGACAGGAGAGCAGGAGAAGATAGACTTATTTAGTAAGACGCACACTCACTTCCCATAGTCCTCCTATTAGTGTCTCCGACACTAAAGACGGGCTACACCTCACAACAGGTAGTGTACAGAAAATGAGGCACAAAGGTGATTTCTAGTAACCAGGATTTTAGACTGATGTTTTTCGAGAGGTTAGGGGGGAGAACTATAGAATTTTGAAATAAAGTGAATTACATATTGCTTGTTCAGCACATCTTATATTTAAAGGGAACCTGTCACGTCCCGAAATGCAGTTTAGCTGCAGCTATAAAGGTAATCTATAGGTAGATGGCATTTAAATCCTGTTAGGCGTCTTACTGTCTTATTCTTTCTCGCAGTCATCAGAGCCATTCGACAGCGTACACTATCCTGAGTGTGCTGTAATCGCTCCACGCCACTTTGATTGACAGCTGGCTTTGCAACATGTGATTTATATGCTATAATTTGTGCATCGTATACCTATAGATTACTCCTATATCTGCAGGTAAATTATGTGTCTGGATGTGACAGCTTCCCTCTAATGGCAGCAAGTTGTCTGATAGTAAAGTTACCATTTAAACATTTTTTTGAAGTGGCGAAGTAGATATCAGTTTGGATTTATCCTACACAAGTCACTTAGGATCAATATAAGGAGGATTTTTAGGAACCTTCAAATTGTAAGCAGCAGGTTTACTAGTCCTATAATGATATCTATTGCTGATAAAACAGTGATTTTATCAAAATTACCCCCTCTGCCCCTACATTATGCTGCTCTCAGATTAATTGGCTAAATCTGCCTGCAGATTCCATCTAATAGTAGAAGAATTAGCGCCTGAAGTTACAACCACACACTACACATACACTGCACCCGTAACTGTCACTAACCATAGGGAACATAGGTTGAAAAAAGACCTAGGTCCATCATGGCCAACCTATCTCCACCAATTGTTAATTTTTGTCACTAAATTAGCTATTACCGACAATGTTATGTGTATTGAGGATATCATCCAGCCCTTTTTTGAAGGCTGTTATAGTGTGTGCTGTTACTACCTCTTGGTAGGGCATTCCGCAGTCTGACTGCTCCAACTGTAAATAACCCTTTCCTGCTCAGCTGCCGGAATCGCCTTTATTCCACCTGTAATGAGTGCCCCTTGGTCCTTAGTATTACGGTCCTTGGAAGGAATAAGTCACATACTGGTCCTTTCTGTTAACCACACATAAATGAGATCTCCTCTGAGACATCTTTTTCCTGAGCTAAACAAGTCTAACTTTTCCCACCTCTGATGCCAGTTTAAATGAAAATTGTGGAATGTGAAAATTGGTATAATCACTAGAAAGGAAAGGAAAATTCATACATAATAGCCTTGAAGAGGTCTCTTATACTAGCAAATGGTGTAGCAGAATGTGTCCATAGGAAACATAAGCAAAATCTATGTATTAGTGCTCTAATCTATCAGTGCTTACATGGGATTGGTGAGATCAAACCATTTTTTCTAAGTGATATTGCTTCACAGTTCAGAGAGTGACACAGGGACTATACATAGAGCAAGTGTGGACTTTATGCTTACTAATAACCTCTGTCGTGCCACGTGTGATTGCTTGCATTACCCAAGTGTTGCTCTGTTACTACCTTAAAAATAACTCTTAATCCCTCCTGACGCAATTCAGCCTTGATCCCAAGGAGTCAACAGGGGAGTGTGCTTGTGGGGGGTTCACAGTTGGCGACCTGTAATGACAGAGACCCCTAGTTAGGCATACACAGTGCTTTCTTGCCTGAGTCAAATGGAAGTCTAATGATATATAACCTCCCAGCATGGGATATACTTAAGGCTGGACCCTGCTTCTCCTCCCAGTAAGGGCATCTGACATGTAAAGGTGTCTATTCCCCCCATTCACTGATGTCAAGGATTAAGGCTATGTGCCCACGTAGAAAATTTCTGCTTCAAAACCGAACTCCTTCCCAGAAAACGCGCGTTTTATTTCTGCGCTTTTTTTGCGCAAAAACCACACGTTTTTGATGCGTTTTTTTCCATGCGTCTTCTGACTCATAGAAAATAGCTAAAAACGAGGACTTTTCCGCAAAATTGAGCATGCTGCGTTTTTTACCGCATAGGGTTTTTTCACGGTAAAAAACGCAACAATGTGCACAAAAAGTGCTTAATTCATTTAAAATGAATGGGATGCTTCTTGTATGCATTTTTGAAGCCTTTTGACCGGGACAGACGCTTCAAAAACGTGAAAAAAACGCTTACTTGGGCACACAGCCTAAAAGTGGAAAATAGGTTGATGCTTCGCTATTGCGATATTTGTAAATAGACTCCTTTCCTTGGCATGGGTTATTGATCTGCTTGTCCCAAATATCCACCCGTGGATGAATGAGGGCGTGCCCTACCTTAGTTATCAACTAATTTTTTTGCAGATTTCTACCTATCCCTATATACTTCTAAACTAGCCCAATCCAATGATCAATTGGCAGATTACTTAGATGTGATCTCCTTTCCAACATTGTCTCTTGAAACTATAACTTTGTTGGATGAAAGTTTGATTGAGGAGAAAGTTGCCATAACCAATATAGCCTGAACGACCTCTTTTTAAATGAAGCACTCACCCTTATACAACAAAAATAACATATACTCACCTCATGCAGGGGAAATGTTCCAGCTATGTCGGCCCCGGGGCTCGGATGACATTGGCTGCTGGGATCACCTGGCATAACATTCAGTGGACGTTATTTATCTACTGCATTTTCACTTCTTCTGTCCCAAATTTGGTTGTGGTTGCCGATTGGTGGAAGAACTCATTTGACAAAACAATGCCTGGTGAACTCTAGCAGAACCAATTGGTATAATTGCTCCGGACAATTTTAATATTTTTTATTATTTTACGTGACTACTTCCTTTAGATAGGGATAGTGGATAACCTCTTTCAGTCTTTCCCCAAGAGGAAGCCCCCTGGTACAAAAAAGATACATTTCCTGACCCTTTAAACTGCTTAAACTTTGCAATTTAAATTTGCAAACAAGCCAACTACAAGCTTCCCTATAAGAGGCCTTGGTGATCGTCATTATCAAGTCTAGGAAGAACTTTCGCTGATTGTGGTTCTTACAGACCTATCTCATTCCTTAACAATGATATTAGAATTTTGGCCATTCACATCAGTAAGGTCTTGTCCAAATTTATTCTTGCAGATCAGTCTGGTTTTATGCTGAGTAAAAGTAATGACAAAAATTTGAGCAGACTGTTTCCCAACCTTATGCTTAAACACTACAATGATGGGAAGAAAAACTTACCAAAATATCCAATTATTTGATGATAATTCAGCATACACATCAAGAAAATTAAATTATCTCCACAAATCACAGAATGTACCATGAATATATCAGTTTATTAGTTGGGGACACCCCTGTAAAAAGAGACAGGTCGAATCATGCTTTGTTCCCCTAGGTCCACATTAGACATAATACAGTAACTCTCTTCCCTTTGGCCACGCATTGTTCTCCATAACGGGGCTATCTAAGCTTTGCCATTGAGGGGCCGTATGATAAAAACTGATCAGCGTTTGGGTTTACTCATTTGTGGTTCCAGTAATAAAACATAATCCATGACTATGAAAAGTGTAAGATATTTGCACTCTTTAAAGGCCCCGTCACACACAGCGATCTCGCTAGCGAGATCGCCGATTTTGTGACGCTACAGCGATCTCGCCAGCAAGATCGCTGTGTGTGATGGGGATCAGCGACCGGCCCCCCTGCCGGGTATCGCTGATCGTGCTTGATCGGCCTGGGCCATTTTTTGATCGCTGGTCTCCCGATTGCCAGCATGTGGCTGCGAGAGACCAGCGATCAGCGACGCTGAACGCTGGTTTCTAATGTAAACATTGGGTATCCAGGAGCCGAGTGGCTCTTGGATAACTGATGTTTACCTTGGAAACCAGCGTGTACGCGGCTATTAGATACCCGATGATTACATTAGAAACCAGCTTGATCGTTGGTCCTGATCGCTGATGGGCTGTCTAACGATGTCCCAGCGATCCCATCCATGTTAAGTGTAAGACTTGCCCAAAGCTTTGTAATGATTTTGTGTCCATGCATGGCAATTAATTTGATATCTCACACCTACAAGTACTGCTAAACATGTAGATAATTAATTTGCCACTTTTGCATAAATGCTGATATTGGTACATTCCCTATAGGAATAAAGTCTGAAAATAACAAAAAAAGAAAAAAAGATTTGCACATATGAAGTAATTTAGAGTATTAATAACACAAAAATGTGTTTGATTGTTCCATTTTCTTTTCTTTTTTTTTTTCAGAGCACTGTGAAGATCAATCAGATTAGCCTGGATGAAGGTGGGGAACATGTCGGCGTCTGTGCAGAGGATGGCAAGGTATTTCCTGAAGATCAGCTGTGACATTTCTTATTTTGTTTAAGGCCACTGAAATTGTTAGAAATAACAGAATTTAGGTCAGTTTCATACAAGACATAGATTTGGTAAAAACTAATATATCTAAATTAATCAAGATTTTGATACATCTTTTGAATACAAAAATTAAATTATATATTGTTTTGCGTTTTATATTATTATGTGTTTAATAGGAGACCTGAAAGCATACAGCTGGCTCATGTTTGACTTTGCTGCATGCATGAGGGATGTAAACCCCTTTCCTCCTGCTATATCAACAGCGATTGATGTGCTGTGCGGATACCTATTTGGCAAAGCAGAGGGCTCATACTAGTTATTATTTTATAGTGCCTGAGTCATAATATTTGAATGGTGTTTGAGCTAATAGCATAGAGACAGGTCTGCTATCCTATGTTGTCTTCAAGGAAGGAATCCAATCCTATTGTAAAATCGCTTAATAAAGCTATCATCAGAAAATGACCTATTTTTTAAATTAGGTTTCCGATTGCAGCATTTAGAAGGCAGGGGGGAAGCTCCCTCTCCCCTCCGATCTGCCCCCCCACCCACTGTTCGGGCACTGACAACGAACATGGACTTCGCCAGGAAGTCCATGTAACTGATCGGGTTTGACCCTCTGAACCCTGGGTGTTTGTCGCTCTGTCATGTGCATGACAGCGTGGCAAACACTGCTTGTGATCGGCGGTGAAATCATAACTGCCGGTCAGACAGCATGGGGGTGAATGGGGTCCAGGTACCGTTCTGGTACCCGAACCCAAACTTTTTTCAACTCTTTGGCCGAGCCGGTCAGACCCAAACATCCAGGGGTCTGCCCATCTCTAATTTTGACCTAAATTTACCATTATCATAAAGTACAATGTGTCACGAAAAAAGTCTCAATCACTGGGAATCGTTGAAGCATTCCAGAGTTGTTATTATTATTTATTATTATTATAGCACCATTTATTCCATGGCGCTTTACATATGAAAAGGGACATGATAAAAAAAAAAAACAAGCACAGTAATCTTAAACAATACAAGTCACGACTGGTACAGGAGGAGAGAGGACCCTGGCCGCGAGGGCTCACAATCTGCAAGGGATGGGTGAGGATACAGTAGGAGAGGGTAGAGGTGGTCATGCAGCGGTATAGTGGAACAAGGGTTTTTGCAAGTTGTAGGCTTATCGGAAGAGGTAGGTCTTCAGGTTCCTTTTGAAGGTTTCCACGATAGGCGAGTCTGATATGTTGGGGTAGAGAGTTCCATTGTAGGGGTACCACATAGTTTTTTGTTTTTTTTTAATTTGTTTATTAACCAAGAAAGAGAAACCACATGTACATTTATGCATACACCAAAATAATACGCATGCATTTTGCCAAAATAATTGTAAGTGAATAGCAATTCACACATTAAATTGTTTATACAATTTAGTTTCACAGGTCTATGAGTTACTGCTTAGATAATGAATTATTAAACAGATGAACAGAAGCACTGTCAAGCTCTATATCTTGAAAGTACATATCACAAAAGCACTACCAATCTAATTAAACTACAACCTAACACGCTGCCTAGTACATTATAGAATATTATGTGATGCCATAAATACATCTCGATAGATCCCAACTATAACAGTCACGGTGGTACCGAGCCTCCACTCCCCGATATAGTGAGATGAGAGGAATTCCATCTATCCCAGATTTTATCAAATTTGCCCATACAGCCCCTGTTTTGATAAAGTGTTCGCTCATATGGGATGACCGAGTTCACCAGGTCAATCCAGGCTCTGAGAGTGGGGATTGACCCTCCCATCCAATGTAACGCCAGCACCTTCCTAGCCAAGAAAAGTGTTTCACATAGAAAAATCCTAACATAGTGTCCCCAATTCTCCTCATCTAGCACCCTGAATAAACAAACAGATGGACTAAGAAGAACAGGAATTTGCACTAAGCATGTTAGCAATTATGTGACTTCAGACCAGTATGAAAGGACAATGGGGCATCCCCACACCATATGTACAAAGTTTGCTTCCATTGTATGACACCTCAAACATTCCGAGGATTGGAAGCGACCCATCCTGAAAAGTCGCGATGGAGTTAGGTACGACTGGTGTAAGATATATAATTGAGTCATTCTATTATTAATAGATGGAGATACTTTAGTTGGAGATTCAAGAATCTCCTCCCAATCCTCAGCCTGAGCATCAGGAGGGATATCCTCCCACTTCCCCCTAATTATCGTTATAGCAGAGTCAGTTCCTGCCGACATGTACGTGTAAAGAGCAGAGATAAGACACTGAGGGCCTTGGGATTTAAGGATTCCTATTAAAGGGAGAGATGAGATAGCTTGGGTCGTACTTGAATATCGTAAATGCGAATGGACAGCTGATCTGAGTTGAAGATAACGGAAGAACTGGGATCTAGGGACATTATATTTAAGTTGGATTTGTTCAAAAGACATAAGGATATTACCTTCATATAGGTCTTTTATTAAAGAAACCCCATGTGAGGTCCAAAAGCCAGCGGATGGGTGGTTCAGCAGCACCGGGACATAGTTATTGTTCCATAGTGGCATTTCAGCAATGATGCCCTCAAAGCGGATCACTTTTTTGATCTGTCTCCAGACCGACCTCGCTAAACGGAGTAGAGGTAACAATCGGGAGGCATTAAGTTTCTCTGTTTCTAAAAAACCTAACGGACAGTCAATCTCTGCAGCATGAATGAGATGATGTTCCGAGTTAGGTAGATTATTTTCCGGCATCCACTTACTCAATGCTTTAATTTGTCCTGCCAGATAGTATAAATAAAAATCCGGCAGTGCCGCTCCCCCCATGCGTTTAGACCTCTGTAAGGGGTACCACATACTTATTACCACATAAAGTGACACTTGTAAAAATTAACAAATTAAGTCAAATACCTTATAAAAATCCCCGAACTCCCCTGATTCTGCCACGCTTTTCTTTTTTTGCTTTCCGCTGCAAAGATACTCACACTTGTTTCTTCCTCAGAGCTAACATGAAACTTTGGCTGGAGTTTCGCTAGCATCCAGCCATTTCACAATTGCGTTGAATGTATATACAGTAACCTCACAAGCTCCCTCTAGTGATAGCAGCAGGGAGTCAGGTGAAGGGATCTGGAGCTTATCTGAAGAACATGACCTGCTCTAGTGGCAGATGGCCTATTGGCTCTCAGTCTTATTGTTTTGCAGGGCAGTGATCAGAAATTCAGCACAACTCCAAAGACCTACTGATAGGGGATTTAGATTGTGAGCCCCATTGGGTACAGCAATGATAAAGTCTGTAAAGCGCTGCGGAATATGATGGCGCTATATAAGCAGAGTATGATAAAAATAAAATCTGTCATTGTTTTCTCAGCTGCAGAGCAGCGGCGGAGATGCATAAGATTGTGGATGACATCCAGTTATGTTAGCAGCTGCATGCCTTCAATTCAGGGCTATAAATGTGCCAGTACGATGCTATTACATAGATGGGGCTTGACAGGTACAGGTAAAATATTTTTTGCAGACGTTCTCCAAATAAATGCAGTTTTAGCAAACATTACCCAGTTTTGCTCCGCACCTTTCTCTGATAAGCACTGATTTAATAGAGAATGCTGGCTTCTTCTATAAGGTAACCTCTGCCAGCTCCAGACACTCGGCTCCACCTAATAACGTTCCTACCGTCCCATAGAGTTGACTTCTCCGCACTCCAGATGGTGATCGGGAGTGAAATGTGGCGAGAGGCTGCCCTCAATTCATATGGCCATTATTCTCCCACGTCCCAGGCTTACTCACATATTCCTCTGATTACGGCCAAGTATATTTTCTCCCACAAATGTGCCTGAGGAAAAAGTAATTACAAGAATGTCAATATTGTTATTTGTATTAAGTTGATTAACAGCTATAGGAAAAAAAGAGGCCACGCAGGACGAGGTTCGGAGCCATTACCACGTTCCCCCTCTGCATCCCTCCGCGCCTCTCCACCAGGCGGGTACTCCAGCCTCGGCTGTTATAAATCTGCAAAATTGGATTTCTGTGAACTTGAGGTTCTCTGTCTTACATTAGGACAGTGGCAAACACTTATGTGTGTTTCCGTTGAATTATTGAGACTTTTGATGAGCAATCGCAGTTTATCAGCCTATTAAAGTATCCAGCGACAGCCACATTAAATAGATGTAAAATCAATATATGTACAGCCCAACTTTAAAAAAATGGTGTCTACCTGTGCAACTAGAGAGCATTTATCATGGATGCTATATAAGTAACAATTATCGGAGCTTCCAGGGAATGAGGGGCTCTGACATGTCAGGGATCTAATGATTGATTCTCACTTATAAGAAGGTGCCATTATTTTCCAGTAAGTGTGTGAACAGTGGACAAAAGATAGGAGGTGCTGGCGATGTACTAAAACAAAGCCAGAATGATTTATCTTCTTCCTCCCTCTGCTCTCAGTGGGGAGAGAGCACATCATAGATTTTATACGGTATATTATTGTATATCTATATCTGCTTCTAGCTTCTACTGAGCTAAATAAGAAAGTAAAAATTAAAGGGTTGTCTCAAGTTTCCCATGGATAGATGACAACTTCCTGATGCCTGGGGGTCCGACAGATCAAAGTTCTGGAGTTCTGAAAGCCACGTGAATGGATTGAATGTTGATCATGGACGCTTGAGCTCCATTCATTCCTAATGGGACCCCTGGAGATAGTGAAGCACAGTTCTCGTCTGAATGATGCCTCAGTGCACATGATCTACTACCGCTCCATGCATGCGAGAGCCCCAGTTCTTGAGATCGGTGGAGGTCACATTGGTCGGACCATCAGAGACCAGGAAATCATAACTTCCAAACCTAAAGGCCCCGTCTCACTAAGCAATCTCGGTAGCGAGATCGCTGCTGAGTCACAACTTTTGTGACGTAACAGCGATCTCACCAGCGAGATCGCTTTGTGTGACAGCGATCGGCCCCCCTGCCGGTATCGCTGATCGCTGCAAGAAACCTCTGGACATTTCTTTGATCGCTGGTCTCCTGATGGCCAGCACGCATCGCTATGTGTGACAGGCGGGAGACCAGCGATCAGGTGTAAAAAATAATAAAAAAAATAAAAAATATAGTTATTCTCACCTTCCGACGTCCTGTTCAGCCATCCCGCCTCTCTCCACGCTCCAGTCCCAGTGATCCTTTGCACGAATGACCGCGAGACTTTGTTATCCCTCGAGACCGTGACATCTCGCGGTCATTCGTGCAAAGGATCCCTGGGACCGGAGCGTGGAGAGGCGGGATGGCTGAACGGGACGTCGGAAGGTGAGAATAACTATATTTTTTATTTTGATTCTATTTTTTTCAGGGATGGCCAGCGATGCCGGGCGCTCGGCCCACGCTGTGCTGATCGCTGGTGAAGCTGTCTGTGTGACAGCTCACCAGCGATCACATAGCGACTTACCAGCGATCCTGACACCTTGATATCGGTGTCGGGATCGCTGGTAAGTCGCTTAGTGTGACGGGGCCTTAAGAATGCCCTAAAGTTCACAATAAAAGCTTATAATGTCTGGTAGAAGTAGTGAAGGTTAGAGATGATACTATTGATATAGGGTTTAAAGTGCTCCTCATGTGGCCCCCTGTGGATGCATCCACGTCTGCTATAGATTATGTAGCACTAGAAGTAGAACAGCACACGCTTCATTCTTAAGAATACAGTATATGTAGGTTTACTACAGCTCCAGTGATCTGATTTGGCAAACTTTAGCTTTATTTAGCCTGAAGTCATGGTATCAGGACATAAGTCACCAAGGTATCTAACCCAGCGCTAGAGATGCGTCTTTACTACACCAGTGAGCCAGTTAATGTAGTTTGGAAGTTATTGTGGATTTGTTTTTATTATTGAGATGTTGACATTTTATGCTTCTACTTTTTTTTTTTAATCATGTGACATCATGAATTCCAGCCACATTGGATACAGGTCCTTTCCAGTGACAGAACCTATTTTATATACACAAGTTAAAGGGATTTATATAATGTCAACAGAGTATAGTTACTTTAATGACAGATCTGAAAACGTTGTTTTATCGCCCACTCCATTTACTGCGATCAAGCATTGCCTATCCATTTGGCAAGTAGGCACTGTAAAAAAAAAAAAAAAAAAAAAAGCAGCCTTAGTGCCAGCCCACTTGTGTGACATTATTAATAACTACATGTCAGGGTATATACGGCCAATAATCTACATGCATCTAGGTAGGGTCCAGACTGGGTCATGTGAGGCGCCTCTGAAACCAATTATTGGTATGAAATTTTTATGACGTATATTAAGAGTGCCATGGATTGATTAACCCCTTCACGACCAATGACGCCACATAGGCGTCATGAAAACTGGTACCAATCTGACCAGTGACGCCTATATGGCGTCATGACTTTAAAGCCCCCCTGCGGATCGGGTTACCTAGGTCATTGAAAGGTCACCCGACCCGCAGATACAGGGGGCTTTGTACTTTACCACGGTGGGGGGGGCTTCGCCCCCACATGGCTACGATCTCTCTGATTGGCTGTTAAAGGTGAAACAGCCAACAGCCAATCAGAGCGATAGTAATATTTCATCAATGAAAATTGATGAAATATTACAATCCAGCCATGTCTGACGCTGCTGTAGCATCGGACATGGCTGGTGACACCGATCCGACCCCCCCACCGGTTAATGGGGGCGATCTGCCCCCCGCCACTGAATGACAGCGGTGATGTGCCACCGCTGTCATCTGCCCTCCACCTTCCCTCCGCTCCCCCGCCTTCCGATCGCCACCCCTCCCACCCCCCGGTACTCACCGAGTGCCGCTATGGCTCCCGGTGTCCCGCGGTCCTGGACCATGGGCGCCGCCATATCGGAAAATGGCGGGCGCATGCGCAGTGCGCCCGCTGGCTGCAATTTCCTTTCATTCATTTTGATCACTGTGATAAACTCTCAGTGATCAAAATAGAATAAAAGTAAATAAACCCCGCATTTATCACCACCATAGGCAGGAACAACTAATAAGATAAAGAAGTTATTTTTATTTTTATTTTTTCATTAGGGTTAGGGTTGGAATGAGGGTTAGGGTTGGAAAGAGGGTTAGGGTTGGAAAGAGGGTTAGGGTTAGGATTGGAAGGAGGGTTAGGGTTGGAAATAGGGTTAGGGTTGGAGTTAGGGTTGGAATTAGGGTTAGGGTTGGAATTAGAGTTAGGATTAGGGTTGAAATTAGGGTTAGGCCTGTGGTTGGGGTTAGGGTTGGGATTAGGGTTAGGGATGTGTTGGGGTTAGGGCTGTGGTTAGGGGTGTGTTGGGGTTAGGGTTGGAGTTAGAATTGAGGTGTTTCCTCTGTTTAGGCACATTAGCGGGTCTCCAAATGCGATATGGTGCAACCATTGATTCCAGCCAATTTTGCGTTCAAAAAGTCAAACGGTGCTCCCTCCCTTCCAAGCCCCGACGTGTGCCCAAACAGTGGTTTCCCCCAACATATGGGGTATCAGCGTACTCAAGAAAAATTGCACAACAACTTTGGGGGTCTAATTTCTCCTGGTACCCTTGGGAAAATAAAAAATTGGGGGCTAAAAAATTATTTTTGTGGAAAATTTTTTTTTTTTAATTTTCACGTCTCTGCGTTATAAACTTCTGTGAAGCACTTGGGGGTTCAAAGTGCTCACCAGGCATCTAGATAAGTTCCTTGGGGGGGTCTAGTTTCCAAAATGGGGTCACTTGTGGGGAGGTTTCTATTGTTTAGGCACATCAGGGGCTCTGCGAACATAACGACGACCGCAGACCATTCCATCAAAGTCTGCATTTCAAAACGTCACTACTTCCATTCCGAGCCCTTACGTGTTCCCAAACAATGGTTCCCCCCCATATATGGGGTACCAGCGTACTCAGGACAAACTGGACAACAACTTTTGGGGTCTAATTTATCCTGGTACACTTGTGAAAAAAAAAATTGCTGGCTAAAAATATTTTTTTTTGAGGAAAAAAAAATTATTTTTTATTTTCACGGCTCTGCGTTATAAACTTCTGTGAAGCGCTTGGGGGTTCAAGGTGCTCACCACACATCTAGATAAGTTCCTTGGGGGGGTCTAGTTTCCAAAATGGGGTCACTTGTGGGGGGTTCCATAGTTTAGGTACATCAGGGGCTCTGCAAATGTAACATGATGTCCGCAGACCATTCCATCAAAGTCAGCATTTCATAATGTCACTACTTTCCTTCCGAACCCCGACGTGTGCCCAAACAGTGGTCCCCCCACATATGGGGTACCAGTGTACTCAGGAAAAACTGGACAACAACTTTTGGGGTCCAATTTATCCTGGTACCCTTGTGAAAATAAAAAATTGCGCACTAAAAAATAATTTTTTGAGGAAAAAAAATTTTTTTTTATTTTCACGGCTCTGCGTTATAAACTTTTGTGAAGCACTTGGGGGTTTAAAGTGCTCACTATGCATCTAGATAAGTTCCTTAGGGGGTCTAGTTTCCAAAATGGGGTCATTTGTGGGGGAGCTCCAATGTTTAGGTACACAGGGGCTCTCCAAACACGACATGGTGTCCGCTAACGATTAGAAGTAATTTGCATTTCAAAAAGTCAAATGGCGCTCCTTCCCTTCTGAGCTCTACCGTGTGCCCAAACAGTGGTTCCCCCCCACATATGGGGTACCAGCGTACTCAGGACAAACTGGACAACAACTTTTGTGGTCCAATTTCTCCTGTTAGCCTTGTGAAAATTAAAAATAACGTGCTAAAAAATCATTTTTGAGGAAAAAAAATTTTTTTTTTATTTTCACTGCTCTGTGTTATAAACTTTTGTGAAGCACTTGGGGGTTCAAAGTGCTCACTACACATCTAGATAAGTTCCATAAGGGGTCTAGTTTCCAAAATGGGGTCATTTGTGGGGGAGCTCCAATGTTGAGGTGCACAGGGGCTCTCCAAACGCGACATGGTGTCCGATAACGATTGGAGCTAATTTTCCATTCAAATAGTCAAATGGTGCTCCTTCCCTTCCGGACCCTGCTGTACGCCCAAACAGTGGTTTATGACCACATATGAGGTATCGGTGTACTCAGGAGAAATTGCTCAACAAATTTTAGGATCCATTTTATCCTGTTGCCCATGTGAAAATGAAAAAACTGAGGCTAAAAGAAAATTTTGGGGAAAAAAAGTACTTTTTTTATTTTTTTTACATACGGTATCAATTTGTGAAGCACCTGGGGGTTCAAAGTGATCAGTATGCATCTAGATAAGTTCCTTGGGGGTCTAGTTTCCAAAATGGGGTTACTTGTGGGGGAGCACCAATGTTTAGGCACACAGGGGCTCTCCAAACGCAACATGGCAATCGCAAAATATTCCAGCATATTTTCCATTCAAAAAGTCAAATGGCGCTCCTTCCCTTCTGAGCCCTGCCGTGCGCCCAAACAGTGGTTTATGACCACATATGAGGTATCGGTGTACTCAGGAGAAATTGCCCAACATATTTTAGGATCCATTTTATCCTGTTGCCCATGTGAAAATGAAAAAATTGATGCTAAAAGAAAATTTTTGTTGGAAAAATTTAAATGTCCATTTTTTCTTTCCACTTTGCTTTAGTTCCTGTCAAACACCTGAAGGGTTAATAATCTTCTTGAATGTAGTTTTGAGTAGCTTGAGGGGTGCAGTTTTTAGAATGGTGTCACTTTTGGGTATTTTCTGCCATATAGACCTCTCAAAGTGACTTCAAATGTGAGGTGGTCCCTAAAAAAAATGGTTTTGTAAATTTTGTTGTAAAAATGAGAAATCGCTGGTCAACTTTTAACCCTTATAACTTCCTAACAAAAAAATATTTTGTTTCCAAAATTGTGCTGATGTAAAGTAGACATGTGGGAAATGTTATTTAGTAACTATTTTGTGTCACATAACTCTGGTTTAACAGAATAAAAATTCAAAATTTGAAAATTGCGAAATTTTCTAAATTTTCGCCAAATTTCTGATTTTTTCACAAATAAACGCAAAAATTATCAACCTAAATTTACCACTAACGTGAAGAAAAAACAATCTCAGAATCGCTAGGATCCGTTGAAGTGTTCCTGAGTTATTACCTCATAAAGGGACACTGGTCAGAATTGCAAAAAATGGCCTGGTCATTAAGGTCAAAATAGGCTTGGTCATGAAGGGATTAAAGGGAATCTGTCACCCTTTTTTGGCCTATCAGCTGCCGGCATCGACATCAGGGGCTTATCTACAGCATTCTGTAATGCTGTAGATAAACCCTCGATGTAACCTGAAAGATAAGAAAAAAGAGTTAGATTATACTCACCCGGGGGGCGGTCCGGTCCGATGGGTGTTGCGGTCCGGTCCGGCGCCTCCCATCTTCATACGATGCCGTCCTCTTCTTCCCTTCCTGTCGTGGCTCCGGCGCAGGTGCACTGCTCTGCCCTGTTGAGGGGAGCAGAGTTCTGCAGTGTGCAGGTGGCAGGAGAGGTCAGAGAGGTCCGGCGCCTGCGCACTGCAGTATTCTGCTCTGCCCTCAATAGGGCAGAGCAGTGCACCGGAGCCACGACAGGAAGGGAAGAAGAGGACGACATCGTATGAAGATGGGAGGCGCCGTACCGGACCGCGACACCCATCAGACCGGACCGCCCCCACGGGTGAGTGTAATCTATCTCTTTTTTTCTTTTTTCTTAATATTGCGTTGATCCAGGGAGCTAGTCTGATTGCCGTATGTGGAGTCGGGAAGGAATTTTTTTCCCTAATGTGAAGCTTACTGTTTGCCACATGGGTTTTTTTTGCCTTCCTCTGGATCAACATGTTAGGGCAGGTTAGGACAGGTTATTGGTTGAACTAGATGGACTTAAAGTCTCCTTTCAACCTTAATTACTTTGTTACTATGTTATCTTTCAGGTTACATCTGGGGCTTATCTACAGCATTACAGAATGCTGTAGATAAGCCCCTGATGTCAGTGGCAGCAGCTCATAGGCCAAAAAAAGGGGTGACAGATTCCCTTTAAACTGAGTGTCAGCCGTCTAAATCCAGAAAGGTTCCCTCAGTACACAAAGCTTGGTTGTACTGTGAAATACAGTGGTGGTTCCAAGAAAACCTAAAAGAAAAACTAGCCATACACAAGAAGGAAATGTGAGCCTTCCCTCCATGTGCCTGGCCTTCCTTCCTTGAGCCTGGCCTTCCTTCCTTGAGCCTGGCCTTCCTTCCTTGAGCCTGGCCTTCCTTCTTTGAGCCTGGCCTTCCTTCCTTGAGCCTGGCCTTCCTTCTTTGAGCCTGGCCTTCCTTCCTTGAGCCTGGCCTTGCTTCCTTGAGCCTGGCCTTGCTTCCTTGAGCCTGGCCTTGCTTCCTTGTGCCTGGCCTTGCTTCCTTGTGCCTGGCCTTGCTTCCTTGTGCCTGGCCTTCCTTCCTTGTGCCTGGCCTTCCTTCCTTGTGCCTGGCCTTCCTTCCTTGTGCCTGGCCTTCCTTCCTTGTGCCTGGCCTTCCTTCCTTGTGGCTGGCCTTCCTTCCTTGTGCCTGGCCTTCCTTCCTTGTGCCTGGCCTTCCTTCCTTGTGCCTGGCCTTCCTTCCTTGTGCCTGGCCTTCCTTCCTTGTGCCTGGCCTTCCTTCCTTGTGCCTGGCCTTCCTTCCTTGTGCCTGGCCTTCCTTCCTTGTGCCTGGCCTTCCTTCCTTGTGCCTGGCCTTGCTTCCTTGTGCCTGGCCTTGCTTCCTTGTGCCTGGCCTTGCTTCCTTGTGCCTGGCCTTGCTTCCTTGTGCCTGGCCTTGCTTCCTTGTGCCTGGCCTTGCTTCCTTGTGCCTGGCCTTCCTTCCTTGTGCCTGACCTTCCTTCCTTGTGCCTGGCCTTCCTTCCTTGTGCCTGGCCTTCCTTCCTTGTGCCTGGCCTTCCTTCCTTGTGCCTGGCCTTCCTTCCTTGTGCCTGGCCTTCCTTCCTTGTGCCTGGCCTTGCTTCCTTGTGCCTGGCCTTGCTTCCTTGTGCCTGGCCTTCCTTCCTTGTGCCTGGCCTTCCTTCCTTGTGCCTGGCCTTCCTTCCTTGTGCCTGGCCTTCCTTCCTTGTGCCTGGCCTTCCTTCCTTGTGCCTGGCCTTCCTTCCTTGTGCCTGGCCTTCCTTCCTTGTGCCTGGCCTTCCTTCCTTGTGCCTGGCCTTCCTTCCGTGTGCCTGGCCTTTGCTCCTTGTGCCTGGCGTTCCCTCCGTGTGCCCAATTCTGCAAGCTTTTTGTAATGAGGGAGCAAGTCTGAAATCCACTCTTCCCCAACCAAGATAGTTACTATCCTTGAAAACCCTTTAAAAGGAATCTGTCACCACGATTTTACTACCCCATCTGAGAGCAGCATTATGTAGGGGCAGATTCTCTGATTCCAGTGATGTGTCTCTTACTGCTTTGTTTGCTACAGTTTTCTATGCTGCAGATCTACCAGTTTTCTAATGTTGAGCTCTGTATATCCCTACCCACATCACTGATTGGCAGCTTTCTTTATAATAGTAATCTTTATATAGCGCCGACATATTCCGCAGCGCTTTACAGTTTAACAGTTTCAAAACACAAATCATAAGTAACAACTTTAACAATACAATAATTAAAGCAAAATAAGACGACCCTCAATCTACACTGTGCATAGGCAGAAAAATGCCAGTCAGTGGTGATGGCGGGGTTATACAGAGCCCGTGAATGTGTTTGACTACCTGGCAGCAGATTTGCCAATCTTCAAGTGACCATCTTCCGATAAAACAGTGATTTTATCAAAACTACAGAAAGTAGACCAGTAAGTGATACATCGCTTGAATCCGGGTCCCTGTCTCTACATTATGCAGCTCTCAGATTAGGTGGAAAATCCTTGGTGATAGAGTCCCAGTTGTAATATGCTGCTTTGCACAGTTTGTATATCCAGAGGTGGTCCGACTCTTATACCTCTGGTTTGGTTTATGTGCTATGGGATTAGCATTTGTTTGTAACAAATAAATTCCTGCTACAGCCTTTGACTTGCCATTAGTTTATTTGATATTTATCGATCCAGTGTCAGATGCTGGTGTCCTCAATATTCTCGCCTTGTGGCTGGACCCTCCGTCACAAACTAACATGCCCTGTACTCGGACTGTCCGGCATCTCACTGCTGTGTCCATAATATTAATGCGGGAGGTGAAGCATTGCGTTACACAGAGCATCCTTCCACACCAGAAACATTTCATAGCTTGAGCAAACACAAAACACATGTCCTTTTTGGTTTTTTTTTCCAAGAGCAAACCATCTCATTTCTTTCATAAAAGAAAAATACAAAAAATTGTATTCTACTGTTTGAAAAGTGACATTACTCAGGAGGTTGCCATAATCAGCCTAGGAGAAAAAAAGGATTATTGTTGGTAAAATAAATGAAGGTCTAAGGCTACTTTCACACATCCGGTGTGTGGGGTCCGGCGGCGTGCGGCGAAAAGCCGGGCCGCCGGATCCGGCCTGCAGCCGTGACACCGGATGTGTGTGCGGCGAGATGATACGGCTCGGACATTATTAAAGGAGCCGCAGGACAGAGGCAGCCAATGAGACAGCTGCTGAAAGGGAGGTGAGGGGAGGAGAGGATAGGAGAGGGGAGGGGAGTGGAGGGGAGGAGAGGGGAGGGGGGTGGAGAGAGAGAGACATGGGGGGTTAACATTAGTGTCCAGGCAAGAGAATCTCTCTCTCTTGCTGGGCACTTGTGGGGTTAACCCCACAGAGAGATCTCTCTCTCTCACCCAGACACTGTGAGTGTTAACCCCACAAGTGCCCGGCGAGAGAGATCTCTCACAAGTGTCCGGGTGACAGAGAGAGATCTCTCTCTCTCTCGCCGGGCACTTGTGGGGTTAACATTCACAGAGTCCGGGCATGCGCTGTGGAAAAAGCCGGTCCGGCGCTGCAAAAAAACGTTACATGGAACGTTTTTTCCAGACGCCGGACAGGCTGTTTTTGCCGGATCAGGCAAAAACCGGATACGCCGCATAGGTATCCGGCGCGATGCGGCAATAATGAAACTGAATGGGGGAAAAACCGGATCCGGTGGCAAGCGGCGCCGGATCCGGTTTTTACACTTTTCGCCGCATCGCGCCTGATGCTGAAAACCGGATGTGTGAAAGAGGCCTTAGTTATCATTCATTTTAGTGGCAGAGACCTTGAATACTCATATATATATATATATATATATATATATATATATATATATATAAAAAAATAACAGAGAAACCATTTATTCTTGCGTTATATTGTGGCCTAAAGTACACGACAAAAAGATGGCGGCTTTCTTTTCTGGATTTTTGTATAGTGCAGAATCACTATGGTCAGGGTTGTATAGCCCCAAGTAACAGAATCCAAAGGACTCAATCATACAGGGAAGTTCGGAAGTCTTTCACTAGTTTGTGGGTTTAGGGTTAGTTTATTTAAGTGCGGATGATATGCTGGGGGGTCTTGTCTGCTTCCATATACCGGTGGTCTGTGTACAAAGATGGGGCCTGTATTAATAAGGGTTTTCTATTTTTTTAAATTGTAGATGGCTTTTCTGTAGTCTCTTATTCATATAGTGGTGATATATATTTATGCTGTAGGTTGAAGTGTGTACTGAATAGGTAGGGTAGCGGGCAGATATTTTCGGCTACATGCTCAGCTTTGTAGAGCTCTGACCGTTTATTGCTGGGGTCCTGATGACCATGGTTCCCGTGATCTATTTTAAGGCACTTTTCAGTACTCTCCCTGATGAAGCCTAATGATGGAGGGAGAAACTCGTCAGAAAGCTATTTGGGGTACTGAATAACATTAGTGGCATTTTGGCCACTGTCTTCGTAAATGACCGGCATTAACCTTCAAGGTCCCCTACATGCTCCTGGACATCATAGACCTGTACCTGGAAATTGGGCAAGATCAAACCATTTGCCAGGCACCGTATTTTATGAGCAGCCTTTTCCACAATGTTGGACTGATTTTGCTGCAACTGGTATCCTCAGTCTGAAACAAAGTGAATCTTCATCTTCTGGGAACCTTTACTACCTTTTAGTAATTTAAAGGGTTTATATAGGACTTTCTCAAAAAGAAAAAATGTGCCTAATCACTAACAGGCAGGTAGTGGTTTCCTTCCTGTTGTGCATGCTACCGTTCTTCCCCAGCGCAGTGTGCTCACAGACCGCTCCTGCCAGTGATTCAGCTGCATCTGCTGATATCACATTACAGTGCTGGGGATTCTTTTTGCTCTGTTGATGGAACTTCAGACGTCATACTGATTGACAGCCAGGATCCTGCTACCCAACTGGGGGAGCCGGCTGTCTATCAGAATGACATTGGAAGTCACGCCCCATTGTGTCAGCAGAGACTGCTGAATCCCCTGCAGGAGCGGTCTGTGACTCCTGTGTGCTGGGGAAGAACGGCATCATGCACTATAGGCAGGTAAGTTGCAAGTACCTGCTTGTTAAGGCTAAAGCATATTTTTTGTTTATCCATAAAGTCCCGGATATACCTTTTAACCATTTCTGTAGCTCATAATGAGACTTGAAGGTTTTTTTTTTGTAATCTAGAAATCCCATGTCCATTATGCGCATATGTGCGCCTGCAGAACACCCGCAGAAACTGACTGCTCGTAAACCTGCGCTCCAGCAATAGTCTCCTCAACAGAAATTTCAGTAATATAATGTATTTGGGTGCGGTAAATCCACATGGTTCAGTGAGCACATATTAGATCGCAGGATTTTGGACGGAGCGAAAATGCGCTGCTATATCCTGATCGAGGGAACGGTCCCTAAGAGGCAGATGGATATTCTACTGCAAGTTACATAGGAGATGATGATGAGTTGCTGCTCGTAAGCTTATATGTAACTTGCTGTAGAATGTCTGTGTCTATCTAGCTCCACCCCCTTCATAGAATTTTAAAAGCACCATCTGTCATCTCCTATCTCCGTAATGGAAAAATCTGTATTTACTAAAGTCATATTTTATCTGTGAATTGAAAATTTTGATCATTCCATGAGTAGAAAGAAAATGAATTTTCGTCATGTGTACTATTGATTTATGTACGAAAATGAAGGTTATGCTTTAAGACTGACGAAGATTGCCGAGTCATGTGTCCCATAGTAGTGGGTGATCGTGATCTTCATGTCGCATTGCAGATGTTGCTATGTATTTTCGAAATCCAGGTATTACAAGTCTACACAAGTCCTCCTGTCCATATAACACTAGCATGTAACATCTGTCACGTGTCTGAATTTGTCCTTTGTGCACTGCGCTTGCAGAGTTCAAATGCAGTAACTTTCTGTAATGTTTCCATGCAGTTCCTTGGATTCGGGAAACCCACAAGAAGGACATTTTAATATTATGTCACGTTGTGATAAATAATTCAGCTGCTGTATCCGTTTTCTGCAGAATATCCCCAATAATCGGATTAGATAATGGGATTGATAATAAATACTAGTGGCTGTTCTTAGTGGCCGTATTAGCAGAGACACAACTGCTGTACACGGCATGGATTTGTGCTGTAGCTAGTAGTGATGAGCGAGTATGCTCGGCTGCTAATAGTGACTTCGGTGTCGCTCTCACAATATATTCGAGTCCCCGCGGCTGCCCGTCTTGTGGCTGTTCGACAACCGCAACATATGCAGGGATGGCCTGTCTGTTAGACAATCCCTCTGTGTTGGGGCTATTGATGATCAGCCGGGACACATGCTATTACACCCGAGCATGCTCGCTTATCATTAGTAGCCACTTGTAGGCTCCTCTTAATAACAAGTCTCTTGTTACAGGTTCAGGTGTTTGGCCTTTATTCCAGAGAAGGATTACATGAAATATTTGACTGCCCGATAAAGGTGAGTAAATCTGCTTATGTCCACATTATGATAGTGGTTCGGTTTATTTGTTTTCTTTTTATACTTTGTACCAGGTTTATTTTTGACGTGAATGAAATATTATTTATTTTTAATGATTCTTTATCTTCACATAATGACGGCGATTGGTTCTCAGAATGACCATCTAAGTTTTTATCCTGTATGATTTTTTGGAAACAGCAGAAGCTACTTTATTAATGTCCTGTAATCTATATCCTTCTACTTATATTCACCAGAATCCTAGCTGAGCTCACACCCAGAGGTGGAGTACGGCACCAAAGCAATATTGGCCTAACCGTCTAAAAAAAAAAAATGGAGATCAAGTTTTATAACCGCTGTAAGGAAACTGCTTCCCATACCCTTCCTAGATCTCCTGTCACAGCGACTTCCTAACAAGAAGTGGACTGTAGACATGTTCTTGCACTGATCTCTAGAACTAATACCTGGTGTGACATGACCATAACATTGACAGCTTAGACCCCACATATCAGTGACGGGTGCATCAAAGAATACCAGCCGAAACCCTGTATGGTAGTGACAATCAGCATGTCTTCATCGCATAAATAACATGATAGTGACAGCTGGGGACTGCCACATCACTCAATGACAGCCTAGACCCCACATATCGGTGACGGGTACATCAAAGAATACCAGCCTAGACCATTCATGGCAGTGACAATCAGGATGTTGTCTTCACATTCACAGCATCAATAAGTGACAGCCTTGTCCATACTTAGTAGTGACAGCGACATCACTCAGTGACCACCTAAACCAGTGTTCCCCCAACTCCAGTCCTCAAGAGCCACCAACAGGTCATGTTTTCAGGATTTCCCTTAAAAGGAATCTGTCACCCCACTTTTGGCCTATGAGATGCGGCCACC
Source organism: Dendrobates tinctorius (assembly GCF_039654945.1). Taxonomy (NCBI): domain Eukaryota; kingdom Metazoa; phylum Chordata; class Amphibia; order Anura; family Dendrobatidae; genus Dendrobates; species Dendrobates tinctorius. The sequence continues at coordinate 40,863,036 of NW_027361829.1, forward strand.
GCCATCAGGGGCTTATCTACAGCATTCTGTAATGCTGTAGATAAGCCCCCGATGTAACCTGAAAGATAAGAAAAACAAGTTAGATTATACTCACCCGGGAGTCCGGTCCGATGGGTGTCGCGGTCCGATCCGGTGCCTCCCATCTTCTAGAGATGACGTCCTCCTTCTTACTTCTGCCGCAACTCCTGCACAGGCGTACTTTATCGGTCCTTCTGAGGGCAGAGTAAAGTACTGCAGTGCGCAGGCGCCGGACCTCTCTGACCTTTCCCGGCGCCTGAGCACTGCAGTACTTTACTCTGCCCTCAACAGGACAGATAAAGTACGCCTGCACAGGAGCCGCTGCAGAAGTAAGAAGGAGGACGTCATCTCTAGAAGATGAGAGGCGCCGGACTGGACCGCGACACACATCGGACCGCACCGCGCCCCCCCCGGTGAGTATAATCTAACTCATTTTTCTTCTCTTTCAGGTTACATCGGGGGCTTATCTACAGCAATACAGAATGCTGTAGTTAAGCCCCTGATGGCTGTGGCCGCATCTTATAGGCCGAAAATGGGGTGACAGATTCCCTTTAAAATGCACAGGTGAGATATGCTCACCTGCACAGGAAATAATTCCACCACCTGGGCGATACTAAGGAAATCCTTATAACCTGATCTGTTGGTGGCTCTTGAGGACTGGAGTTGGGGAACACTGACCTAGACTCTCCATCACAGTAGCAATAGCAATAACTGCCAAACCCAGCAGCCAATGCCGCTAGTGACAAGCAATAAACACTCTGTAACATACCAATCTTCCACGGAGGATCACTAGAGATCAAGGGAAGAGGATTTTGGGTAATTGTCAGACGTGCCTGCTATTCTTCATTAAAGGGAACCTGTCACATCAGATAATAATGTGAACCTGTAAATACAGGGTTAATAACATTGGGAAGGTGTTTGGCTGAGGGGCGCCACCTGGGAGAAAATGATTTTTATTTCTTCAGGGAACCAAAGGCCTTCAGTCATACACGCATGTCGGCGCGGCTACAATCATCGCTGTGAGTGGTGGCGTCAAACACGCCTTGACAGTTTGACTGACAGTCGGCTCCGCAGGGCATCAGTGCAGAGTGAGCAGACAGCCACAGTGGTGGGGTGTGGTTACAGCTGCCACTCATACTGTTGTGAGCGATGACTATAGTCGTGTTCGTTCTCTGTATGACTGAAAGCCAGGGAGAAATAAAGTTAATTTTCTCCCATGTGCCGCACTTTCAGTACTCCGGCCGGGCACTGTCATAATGCCGGTTCATAGTGTTATCCAAGGAGACTATTTTTTACTGTTTGCACATCACTTTATTACAGGATTTGTCTTCATTCCCATAGAAAGAGCATGTTAGTTTCTTCTAAGCTCCTGTTTTTCCCCAGTCTGTTTTCCTGCCTTCAAACGAGTATATTCTGATATCAATGCAGCTGGAGTACCTAAAATGGCAGTGAAGGGTCAGATCAACCCGTGTCTCACTACCACTCTAGATACATTGCTGCAGAAGATTGTTCTAATAAGGTGCTGACATCATCTCTACTCCTAACTGGTACATTAATGGATACGTTCTGATATCAATGCAGCTGGAGTACCGATGATGGCAGTGAAGTCAGATCAGCCCCTGTGCCTCACTACCACTGGGGATAATTTGCTGCAGGAGATTGTTCTGATAAGGTGCTGACCCTTCACTGCCATCACCTGTACTCCTAACGGGTACATTAGTGGGTATGTTCTGATATCAACAGCTGGAGTACCGATGATGGCAGTGAAGGGTCAGATCAGCCCATGTGTCTCACTACCACTGGAGGATAAATTGCTGCAGGAGATTGTTCTGATAAGGGCTGACTCTTCACTGCCATCATCTGTACTCCAAGTGGGTACATTAATGGGTACGTTCTGATATCAGTGCTGCTGAAGCACAAAATGAACTGGGGAATAGCTGGCTTAGAAGCCATTTACGTGTTATTGTTTTTTTTCATTTATTTTTTTTTTGCAGAAATGGACACATCTCATAATAAGGTGATTTGCAGAGTATCCTAACATTTCATGCTGGACAGTATGCTAAACAATGCAAGTTTAATTACTGTATAAATATGGGGGAAATGCCACTAGTATCTGGAGCATGTAACTTGTGACCGTGTGGAAGGTGACTTATTTTCCGGTCCCATTACATTAGGGTATTCCGATGTCCTCAGTTGTCTGCTATACCGAGAGCGTAAAGGTGAAGGATCGCGTTATACAGCATGTCTGTATGTGATGCAGTTCTTTCCAGTTTAGCTGAACATTTTGCGCTATATTTTCCATCTGACGTGTGGAAAGTACTGGGATGTAGCTTTTTATGAGGGTGCGCGGTGAAGCTGTGCTTCTTCCTTGCAGTAAGGTTCTCTGCTTAGTGCAGCGCTGCAGGAAGCGTTCATTAGTTTGTATAGCAGATTGGGCTGTGATTTAAACTGATGAAAATCCCCCTGCATGTAAAACCACCACCTGATTGCCGCGCAGAAATCATTAGTTATTGTGCGTCTCCTTCTTTTTTATGGGCAGCTCTTAAAGCTACAATAAAACGTAATGTTGTTCCATAAATACAGGAGCGCTCAATAATGATTCCTCCGCCATGGCTTGATATCTCTGTCTGTTCTCCAGAAGAGCTGTAGACTGCTCTACAAGTGTCTCATACTGTGAAGTTCATTTAGTTTTACTGGCTAATAAAATGAGTTGTAGTCCTATTTATTAGGCATGGGATAGTTAGCAAAGCAAGGCTAGTTAAATTGTAAGGTGGCTACCTCCACTAGGTGGCACTAGAGGGCCAGATCTCACACCTGGAGGAAAGCTAATTTGCATACTCTTCTTTTTTCCCCGGAAGCTTTGCCTGATTTATATATCCTAGCTAGGGGTAGTGGGGTTTATAACCACTCTTAACCATTGCCGGGGTGCCAGTAGACTTACATTTTGTGACGCAAGTTTTGACTGATCGGTAACGGTCACAAGCTCTTAGTGTAAGTCTCGTTCTGGCCTCATTCTGGCTCTTATAGACTTACATTGAGCTGTGACGTTTGGCTCACCCAACAAACACTGGAGCAATCCGATAGGTCAGAGCCTGCAGAAGACCAACGGAAGCAGCGCCTATAAAAGTGTAAGATGGTGCCTGGTAAGTATGATATTAGGGCCCGCGAACTTCAGATTAGTGGCACCACTCCAGCTCTGCAATAACCACTGAAGTGGTGCTTTACTAATGTACCTGTGATTGCCTGCTTATATTTCATCAGATATGTGATGGCATCATATTCACCCAATAGATTATAGAACACCTTCGTAATTTATAGTTTACTTGATTGATTAATGATATGATCCAACCTTATATGTCTTTGATGGAGACCTATGCAAGTATATATTTTTTTATTACTGCTGACCTTCCAATCACCATCACATTTCTTGTTTTTCCTCTAAAGAATTGTCTGGTACAATGCAGATTTCCTAGTTCTATCCTAGCGCCATTTTGGTCTTGTGGCAACGAAACACGTCCAAAGAATGATGCTACCATAACTTTCTTTCATGGTAGTAGCGACGGTGTAAAGGGAACCGGTTAAGTTGATCATGCTGTCAGAGCAGATAATATATAGCTTTATGGGAAATCTATACATATCAAAAATAGTGTAATCATTTCAGTGGGAGTGGTGACTATCGACTACCGGAAAGAGATAGCTGCCGTTAGTCACAGGGTAGAGCGACTGTGTAATCAGATGGTGGGACGACCCACCGGACCCCTGTTTGGGAAGAAAGTTAAAGACTGCATACCGTGGATGCATAAGCGATCAGCCTTCCACAGGATGAGTGATCATTGTCTGGTCGCTAGGATTGTGAACCCCATTAGTCATAAGATGTTCCCTGCTTGAATAGAGCAGGACTTGTGCATCTACAAGACTGACTGAGACCTGGGAGCACTGTGCATGATGACCTCCATCTGTGTTGTAGAACATTGACACCATTGCAGATCAGTGTATGGTAAAATGCCACATTGCTGGCCATTGTATTAACAAAACCATTCTCTTTGTTACTAGATTGTTGCTGTCCACCCTCAGTTTGGAAGATCTGCCTGTAAACAGTTTGTGACAGGAGGCAAAAAGGTAAGTTCAGGGTTTGGACGTGAAATAACGTCCAGACTAAGTACAAAACTAAAATGGCATGCTTTTATTGAGTCCATATAAAATCCAGCAATCAGAAAGCACAATCAATACGTCTGCATTTCAGACACACATGACCTGGTACCACGTTCTGCAGTGGCAGATCAAGGGTTATTCTTTTATTTTAGGAGATGTAACCCACCTCCATGGGGAGAATATAAGCCGTGATTCATCATTGTGTCTGTGCCATTTTACTTTAGGAAAATTAGTTGTAATAGTGACACTTCTGTTTGTGTCTTATTTATGATTTAATTTGCGCTTTTTTTAAGTCGACAGTATAAAGAATGGATTTTTAGATACACTCACATCTGTTGTATGTAGGTATATTCTTCCTCTAGTCTGTAGGCAGATGATGCTCCAGTGCATGGATCAAGCTTTTGAAGGTTTGAGCCGTACTTCTCAAAGTCTTGGCAATTCCCGTAGGTTGCTTATCCAGCACCAAGTTCAAGTATAATATTCTTTATTATGACTTCATTAAAACTATTTTCTATGGACATATAGTTTCTCTGACGCGTTTTGAGCTGATCTGACTTTTAAACACAGAATTTAAGTTAGGTTTAATTGTTATCACCTATTTTCTTATTTTAGTTCTTCAATCATGTGCATCATGGTTTTCTTATCCAGATGTTTTAGTTTACCGTATATACTCGAGTATAAGTCGACCCGAGTATAAGCCGAGGCCCCTAATTTTGCCACAAAAAACTGGGAAAACTTATTGACTGGAGTATAAGCCTCGGGTGGGAAATGCAGCAGCTACTGGTAAATTTCAAAAATAATAATAGACACCAATAAAAGTAAAATTAATTGAGACATCAGTAGGTTAAATGGTTTTGAATATCCATATTGAATCAGGAGCCCCATATAATGCTCCATACAGTTCATGATGGCCCCATAAGATGCTCCATACAAAATACACCCCATATAATGCTGCACAAAGGTTAATAATGGCCCCATAAGGTGCTCCATATTAAAATATGCCCCATATAATGCTGCATAAAATGCTCCATAAAATAATGTGCCCTATATAATGCTCCATAAAAGTTGATGGCTCCATAGAATAATATATCCCATATGCTGCTCCATAAAGCTTGATGGCCCCATAAGATGCTCCATACAATAATATGCTGCTCCATACAATAATATGCTGCTCCATAAAGGTTGATGGCTCCATAGAATAATATTCCCCATATGCTGCTGCTGCAATTTAAAAAAAAAAATTACATGCTCGCCTCTTGTCACTGGGAGCCAGGTGCCAGTGTCGCCGCTGGCTCAGGCCCCCAGCACTTGCCATATTCACCTGTCCCCGTTCCACCGCTGCGCGCCTCTTTGTCTTCCGGGTCTCTGTAGTGACTGTTCAGGCAGAGGGTTCGCACTAACCACGTCATCGCGCCCTCTGACCTGAACGTCACATCCAGAGGATGCGGAAGACAGAGCGGCGGGTGGTGGTGGAATGGGGATAGGTGAATATCACATGGCTTCCCCCGTCCTTCCCGTCATACTCACCCCCTCTTGGCGCGGTCTCTGCACTTGCTTCTCCGATGGTCTCCGGCAGCTCCTTCCAGTGTTCAGTGGTCACGTGGTTCCACGCATTAAAGTAACAAATATGCACTCCACGCCTATGGGAGTGGAGTCGTGTACATATTCATTACTTTAATGAGCGGTACCACGAGACCGCTGAACACAGGAAGAGCTGCCGGCGCCTGAGACCTTCTGAGAAGCAGGGAAGTGCAGAAGACTGCGCCTGGAGGGGGTGAGTATGATGTGACAGCTGCCGCTCCCCCTCCCCTGCCGACCCCCTGGGACAATTACTCAAGTATAAGCCGAGAGGGGCACTTTCAGCCTAAAAAAATGGGCTGAAAATCTCCGCTTATACTCGAGTACATACGGTAATTCATTTTTGCAGACTTTTCGAAATGTTTCAACATTTTTGCACAATTGTTTTAGAGTACCCTACTGAGTCCAAAATCCATCAAATTGTATTTTTGCTCAGTTGTAGACTAACATGCAGCATTTTAAATGATCATGTGACTTTTTCTTTAAAGGGAAGGTGCCACCAGTTTTCTTGTAGTTTTGGTTTTTTTGTGAAATTAAGCTTAAAATTGTAATTCAAATGTATTAATGCAATGTTTTCACCGTTTGCAAACATTTATATATGAAAAATATTATATATTTCTTTACAAATATATATAATTACCACTAGGGAGAGCATTTTCCGTTTTAGACCTCAAGCAGCTATAGTAAGACTTATCAGCTTTACTGTTAGCTGTAAAATTGGGGCAGTAGCTGTTAACATCACCATTTCCCTCCCCTTTCGAGTGTTCTAGTATCCCTGGGGCAGAATGAAGAGTAGCTTCACAGGGCAGTGCCATTTTGTGTGTGACAGCCCTGTGATCTGCTATCACCAGCAGTTAAGGCCCCGTCACACTAAGCGAGATCGCTGTGTGTGACAGGGATCAGCGACCGGCCCCCCTGCCGGTTATCGCTGATCGTGCTCGAGCGGCCTGGGGCGTTCTTCGATCGCTGGTCTCCCGTTGCCCAGCGCGCATCGCTGCGTGTGGCAGCAAGAGACCAGCGATCAGCGACGCTGGTTGCTAATGTAAACGTCGGGTATCCAGGAGCCGCGGCTCCTGGATACCCGCTGTTTACCTTTGAAACCGGTGTACACGCTGGTTTCCAAGGTAAACAGCGGGTATCCAGGAGTCGCGCGGCTCCTGGATACCTGACATTTACATTTGAAACCAGCGTCCAGCGTCGCTGGTCCTGATCGCTGGGGCTGTTTAACGGTGTCCCAGCGATCCCATCATGTCGAATCATTGGTAGGATTGCTGGGACATCGTTTAGTGTGACTGGGTTTTTACCCTCTCTCTCCCATCAGTCTCCATATGTCTCTCTCACCCAGACTACATGTATTTCTCACCCCCCACAATGCCTGGCCATTCACTGCAGACCTGCAGTTCCTTATCTTATCTTACTGAGGGATGAATCACAGCTTAGGCTGAGAGCTCCTGCTCTGATATTGCTGATGGTGCACTGTTCCTCCTTGATGTCTTTGCAGTCTCTGATACTGCTTTTCTCCTGCATTTTAAGGGCCTGTCACACTAAAGGCCCCGTCTCACTAAGCGACTTACCAGCGATCCCGACACCGATATCAAGGTGTCAGGATCGCTAGTAAGTCGCTATGTGATCGCTGGTGAGCTGTCACACAGACAGCTTCACCAGCGATCAGCACAGCGATGCCGAGCGCCCGGCATCGCTGGCCATCCTGTAAAAAATAGAATCAAAATAAAAAATATAGTTATTCTCACCATCCGATGTCCCGCGCAGTCTTCCGGCCTCTCTCCACGCTCCGGTCCCAGTGATCCTTTGCATGAATGACCGCGAGATGTCACGGTCTCGCGGGATAACAAACTCTCGCGGTCATTCGTGCAAAGGATCACTGGGACCGGAGCGTGGAGAGAGGCAGGATGGCTGAACGGGACGTCGGAAGGTGAGAATAACTATATTTTTTATTTTTTTTTATTATTTTTTTACACCTGATCGCTGGTCTCCCGCTGTCACACACAGCGATGCGTGCTGGCCAGCGGGAGACCAGCGACCAAAGAAATGTCCAGAGATTTCTTGCAGTGATCAGCGATACCGGCAGGGGGGCCGCTCGCTGATCGCTGTCACACACAGTGATCTCGCTGGTGAGATCGCTGTTGTGTCACAAAAGTTGTGCCTCAGCAGCGATCTCGCTACCGAGCTTGCTTAGTGAGACGGGACCTTAAGAGATATCGCTATCAATATCGCTATAACTTGTGACGTTATAGCGATATTGCTAGCGATATCGCTATGTCTGATACTTACCTCCGACCGCTCCCCCGCTGCTTATCGCTGATCGCGCGAGAACTGGCTGGACTGTTTCTCGTCGTCAGCTTCCTGCGGCGCTTCCTGCTGTGACAACGAGCGACGCGTGGACGCGGGCGGGAGGACGCAGGATCGCCTGGTGTGACAGGTAAGTAGCGACCCCCGACCCCTGCGATGTCACTGGTGAGATCTGCCTGTGTGGCAGCTCACTAGCGACCACTTAGCGATGCACCAGCGATCCTGACCGCGTCATATCGCTGGTCGGGATCGCTGGTGCATCGCTAAGTGTGACAGTAGCTTTACTCCTGTCAACCTAGGATCTGTTCTGCTGGAAGCAGTACTGCTTATGTTAGCAAATCTGAGGGCTCCATTAAAATGGCTGCAGAACACTCCCACTAACTGTGAATTGTGCAGCCCACAGAGGCATGCCCAGTTCACAGGAGTGACATCTCCATTATAATAGATAGGGTCGGTATCCTCTGTTATCTCCTATGACCAGTGTCATGCTGCTACTGTGAAAGCAAGATGTCAGCCCCGAGAGCCTTCTTTAAACTCATATAACCTACGAAATATGTTTCAAATGCAATCAAAACTTGGTTATAACAGCACGTTAGCTACATTACATTGATTTATTAATGATCTACAAACGCGGTACCTCCCTTTAAAAAGGTTGAAATAAGGTAAAAGACAAAAAAAAGTTCATATTTGATTTTTCTCAGAATCCATCAACCAATGGATTTGGTGGCGAAAATGCCAATGAATAATAGTAGACAAAAAGGAATAGTCAGTCACTTAAAAAAAACTGCAAATTGTGAGTCCGGCCCTTGTGTTTCTTCAGCTACTTGAGTGAATTTTCACTTTTCCTTGGATCACTTATTTCTGGGAGCCACTGTTGTATCTGTCCTCACCAGAGTAATCTCTCTAACATCACACTGCTGGCTGTTCTCTTTACCGCAGGAGGCACAACAGTATTATATGCTTCTGCTCTACACCCGCACACTGTTGAGCACAATGGCACTGGGTCATTTACAGATAGAGGACAGGGGCATTGTGTCTATTTGGCAGAGCTCAAGATGCACTCCATGATGTACTCTGTGGATTTGGCTATAAATTTCTAAAAGCAGCAGAAATCATTTTATTTCTGTCTGGGGTCCCCTTTAGAGTATTTTTCTCTCTAAGATCATACACTTTGAGATTATAGGCCTCGATTCATCATAGTGTTTATGCGACAGAACGGAAAAAGTTGCACAAAATTTTTGCCACTTTTGCCAATTAGATGCCAGTTTTGGACACTTTTAAAATAGGTGGAGCTGAGGAGGGGTCAAGGCGGGAAAGGGTTTGGCAATACCCGCCCTTCAAATTTATTAAAAGTGGTGGCATTTTTTATGTTACAAATGTTACTCTAGTCCCCAACTGGAGTAACATTTCCTGCAAGCCTCATGAAGGTTCTCGGCACCGATGATATGCACCAAATTCGTTAAGAGGCGCGTCGTAACCACTTCCGGGCTGCCAATAGACATTTAAATATCCGGGCGGTCCTGCTCATACAATGATGTTTGAAAAGGTCACTGCATACACACTATCATGTAGCTGTGGAAGCAGGGTTTTGGCTGTTAGAGAAAGCCTGAATGCAAATAGTGAAGGCACAAATAGATTATTACGGTTGATGCCTTCTCTATCTCAAAGCACTAAAGAAGGGCTCTTCCTCCTCCATAAGGACCTATCATGTGATCGTTATGTATATGGAGGGCACAAGAGCTGCTGGGTCATAGGAGACCAAGATAGCTCTACTATTCAGCGAGGAAAGGGAAAACAGACACTTATTCCTTGTATTTTTCCACCAATATCAGCAAAACAGAAAATAAAAAGAGAGACTATGGCAGTGACCTAAAAATGAAGCCCACATATCATGATAAAAGGGCCAAAAAGTTCTTGACTATCCAAACAAGAAAAAAATTATAGCTCGTTAAATCTCATTTATGAAAAAAATGAGTGAATGTGCCTGGTCAGGAACAAAGGTAAATGGCCTGGTCTTGAACAAGTTAACAAATTTGATGCATCTTCTTTCTTCACGCCAATCAATAAAACAGGCATACAAAACGCCAAACTTTAAGGGAATATGTCACCAAGTTTTTGCTACCTCATATTAGAGCAGCATGTTGTAGGAAAAGAGACCTTGATTCCGGCAACGTGTCACGTAGTTTACTGGGTGCATCTTTTGTGACAGAGGTCTTACATGTAGAATGCAGCAGAGCTGAGAAAGCGAACAACACTCACACCTGAGCTCTCTAGGTACATTGAACAATAAGAGAGAAAAAAGGAGTAATGGATTCAATATTTAATAAAAATATATAACAATTTTATTTAATCGTAATCACATGTAAATACATATACAGCATAATAGCAAAAACAGACAGAAAATGGGGGGGGGGGGGGGTAAAATTATCCAAACATGATAACCCATACCCACAAATTTAGCCTAACTAAGTATACCCTGAATCAGGTTGGCTATCTAGGTGAGATATGGTAGGCCATAACCCTAAAATAAGAGTGCCAAGATAGGGCAAACAACAAAGCCAAGAGGCAATAAGAGGCTTACCAGAGAGGGTAAATCATGCTGGAGCACCAGGGTGGGGGGTGCTCCTGTCTGTTTTTGCTAGTATGCTGTATATGTATTTATATGTGATTACGATTACTGTATATACTCGTGTGTAAGCTGACCCCCCCCCTAATTTTGACACAAAAAACTGGGAAAACTTATTGACTCGCGTATAAGCCTAAGGTTGATGGTGGTCTAAGAAGATGCTTCATAGATAAAACCCTCCATATGCTGCCCCATAAGATGCTCCATAAATACCCCCCATATGCTGCTGCACAAGGGTTAATGCTGCCCCATAAGATGCTCCATAAATACCCCCATATGCTGCTGCACAAGGGTTAATGCTGCCCCATAAGATGCTCCATAAATACCCCCATATGCTGCTGCACAAGGGTTAATGCTGCCCCGTAAGATGTTCCATAAACACCCCCCATAATATGCTGCTGCACAAGGGTTAATGTTGCCCCGTAAGATGTTCCATAAATACCCCCCATATGCTGTTGCCACTGCTGCTGCAATAAAAAAAAAATGACATACTCACCTCTCCGTCGCTGGGGGCCAGGTTCCGGTGTCTTGAGCCCCTGGCACCGGCGATATTTACCGGTCCCTGTTCCATCGCCGTCCACCGCTGTGTCTCCCGGATCTCTGCAGTGACAGCAGAGGGCGCACAGACTAAGTCATCGCGCCCTCTGCCATCACAGCAGGAGGACCCGGAGACACAGTGGTGGACGGCTTGGAACGGGGACAAGTGAATATCACTCTGCCCTGTCATACTCACCCCCACTGGCGCAAGGTGTTCTCTGCAGCGGCAGCCCCTGCTTCTCCCTCTGTCGTCTGCTTCCTGCATTCAGCTGGTCACGTGATACCGCTCATTAAACTCATAAATATGTGCATATTCATGAGTTTAATGAGCGGTACAACGTGACCGCTGAACGCAGGAAGCAGACGACAGAGGGAGAAGCAGGGGGTGCAGAGATGTGCCAGGAGTTTCGAAGGGGCGAAGAAGCAACTAAGCGAAATGCGCGTTGGGGTCTCCCTGTTCACACTCCAGCCAGGTTGGTCCTTGATATTATATGTATATATTGCCCTGTATGTCTACATTGAATTTTTGAACCACTGAGTCTTACTGGTAAAAACGCTGCTGCCATTTTATACATATCTCTCTATATATATTTTGTGTAGGTCCGTTTTTTGGTCCACACATATTGCACTTTGTATTGTATATCATTTATCTTTTGAGAGATATTTGCTGTTTTACCTGTGTATATATATTTACTTCGTGAAGGTCTCCTTGTGACCATACACATATATATATATATATATATATATATATATATATATATATATATATTTATTTATCTTTTTGCACTTTATATCTGGCAGCAATTTTCCATTTGTATTTCCATACTGTGGTGGTTCACTATACATATAGCTGACTGTGAATTTCTGTATTATTACTAGGGTTATATTTGACGTATACAGACTCTGCCTAGTCTGAGTGTGGTATCTAGGTGTCGCTGATTCCCTTGTTCTTACATTGCTATATTATATACTACATTTTTATAATTAATTTGGAGTATAATAAAAGATGGTTTTCTTGACTTGCAGAGTGAATTGGGAGCATATGCACAGCATATTAGAATGCTGTATATCAGGGCTGAATGGTACTTGTCTTAGGCCTCATTCACACATCCGTCTGTCACCATCAGTCAAGATCCGCCGTTTTGCAAGAAAAATGGATCCGCCATTTTTCTTGGCGGATCCGTTTTTTTTCCCATTGATTTGCGTTATCGGCGGATCTTGACGGATAGTCATTTGTTGGATCTGTTTTTTTACGGATCTGCCAAAATTTTGGCGTCCGCAGACATGACAGGACGGACACTGAAACGTTTTTTTGCTGGCCGCATCCGCATTTGTACATTGCGCATGCCCGGAAGAATTGCCTCTGCTGGAAATTTAACCCCAAATGCCAGGTCTGGCGGCTGAAAAAAAAATTCTCTCTTTCTCTCATTATTTTTTTTCAAATTGTTTAAAAGTATTAAAACAAAATTATAACGTTAAAAATTTGGTATCGCCATGATCATAGTGACCCACAAAATGAAGAGAACACTTATTTATGCAGCTCGGTGACTGGTGAAAAATTAAAAATATTGAATAAACTTGTAGAATTAATGTTTCTTTATTATTCCTTCTCCTGAAGAGTTAATACAAGTTGGTTAATAGGTTATATGTATAAAAAATGGTGCTACTGATGAATACAACTCAACCTGCAATAAACAAGAGCTCATATGGTTACCTTAAAGGAAAAGGGAAAATGTTATGGCTCTTTCAATGCGACAGTGAAAAAATCACGTGTGCTAAACAATGATGGTGCTTATCAAGTAGTCAGGGTTGTTCAGACTGACAACTGACAGCTCCATTGTTCCTCTGTCTTTGTGTTCACTTGTTTTAGTGAGGGCTATAAAGGTACCAACAATCTAATGATTGATCAGATATATTTACATAATATGCAAAACAAGAACAGAAATAGAAAGTCTATTCCTAAACTAGAAGGATATTCGCATGGCCAGAACCTGAACCTATAATTAAATACCCATGAGGAAGTGTAACATACTACTAAAATAGCAAAGGAGGCTGCTGAATGCAATAAATAGTCTCAAAAAGGTTTAAGAAAGGGAAAAAAAAGAGGACGCAAGTAAAGAAAACCAGCTTCAGGTTTTGCTATTTTATTCTAGATTGGCTTCAGGATGTTCTTTTCTTAATTCGCTATATGATTCTAGAATTACGGTATGTGCTGATTTTTCTGGTCTTTACCAAGTAGAGCAGCCTAACGACACACTCACTTACTGAAGACAATAAAAATTAAAGAGGTTGTCACTACTTTTTCACTGATGGCCTTTCCTTAGGATAGCAAAGAAAAGAAGTTGCATTCTGTAGTGCTAAAGCATGTAAATATGAAATATGAACAGCAATACTGGCACCTGCCTGCAGAAGGGTTTTTTTCTTCAGTATGTTATGGTATTCATTATGTAAACTAGGGGGCAGGTCAATGAGGGGTCGGTGATCTGTCAGCAGTCTACAGTATGAATATCTAAGCAGAGCACCATATGAAAACCCCCACAGGCCGCCCCTAAGCACGAGCATATCATTAACTCAAAACTGAAAATAAAGATTACACAACAACCAAAAGACTGATTTCATCAACCAAGGTATCATTGTAATCAGTATAACGGCGCCGACCTGACACTGTCTGTAGGTTACTGTGCACAATCCTGCTGACAGGTTTCCTTTAATACAAGCACTACAACTAAATCCATCTAAGAAGATAGGCACAACCTTTGAGGATGCTTTCACATATTGCAGTTTTTTGCTGCAATCATGGCAAAACCTCAATATTTTTGGCACGAGTATGGAAAGTTGCCGCAAAACAATGCAGACACAAGTGTGGATGCAGCCTTAATGGAGTTGTTTGTATTTGCAAACCTTTGCCCATGTGATAGGGATTTCTATTCTGTGCTGATCAGCTAGTTTTGTTAGGGGAAAAAAAGGGAGTATGCTTTATTAAACCACAAAACAGGCAGATAACACGTAGAACAGTCCCAGCAAATACCCCAAGATGGTCCACATTAGAGTCTCACCCTTCCGCTAACTCGCCGAGATAATCCCACCTGTGGCACACACAAACAGAGGAGGTAGCGACAAGCTTATTAAGATGACAGTCCTTTGAGGTACCAGACCATTTCAATCTAGGGTAACAACCTGGCTTCTCTGAACATCTCCATGGAGCCAGGCTACTGGCAGGTCCCAATCCTGGCTTTCTCCAAACGTATCCACGGTTCAGTAATGGTCAATGGAGCAGAGCTGTATTCTTCCAACCGGGGCCGAGGTCCCCTAGGTTGTTTCCTGTAGAATGATAGATCCGTGTCCCTTGTGATGGAGCCATGATGTATTGGCTACTGTCCTGTCTCTGGTCCTTTGAATGTTTTAATGTCTTGGCTGAATGGGTCTGTTTCTGTCTCTATAGAGGCATGTAACCTCTTTTTATACTTAACAAGTGTCATTCATTCAGTATTGACATTAAACATAAGAATGGAGATGAATTCAAGTAGCATTACTTGATTATATAATCTATTTGCATAGTTTTTCCTCCTCTGTTTTGGAAGTGGCCAAACTATCTGGCCTACACAATGCATAATTAGCATATCAGTAAACACCCCTAGTCATCAAGGATAAGAGCACAATATGTTATGTGAAATGTCAGTATTACAGGCTTACTCAGGCAAAAGTCTGTTTTCTTGACCAACACACAAGTTCAACAGTCAACATATGGATAAAAGTCTATTCTTCTTGGTTTGCTAAAAATAGTCCTCTGGTTAATTAAGATACAATGCTGTGTCTCCCCACAAGGCCTACATGGACAATTCACAGATTAAAGGGGTGTTCTGGGTAGTAAAATTGTGTCTAAAGTGACGTCGTTAATAGAACAGTAATCTTTGTAATTTAAATGTATTAAAAATATTGATGTATTTTTCCTGTTTCCTCCCTTTTAGAAGGGGATTGAAAGCCCTTTACTGACTTTCCTTGGTGACAAACTAGGAATCAGATCCTGTATGGACATATTACTCAGTTAAAGCTGCGTCTCCATCATAAGCCGGCTCATTTCACAGGAATACGGTCCTCTCACATTATCCCTGTTCTGAGTCCCGCAAGTTATGGTAGTCACACACTTCAGTCATTCCAGGTATAGCTGAAGAATACTGCAGCCACAGAGGTCCTGTTCAAATAGTCTATCTGTTATTTATATCTCTACAACATGTGGGTGTATATATGCTAAAATGGCTGTTTTATTTTTGTTAAGGTGGCACAGCATTTCCTCCTCGGTTAGGTACAGTGGGGAAAATAAGTATTTGATACACTGCCGATTTTGCAAGTTTTCCCACCTACAAAGAATGGAGAGGTCTATATTTTTTCATAGGTACACTTCAACTGTGAGAGACAGAATCTTAAAAAAAAAAGTCGGGAAAGTCACATTGTATGATTTTTACATAATTACTTTGGGTTTTATTGCATGAAATAAGTATTTGATACAATATAAAAACAGAACTTAAAGAAATTGTCCATTATTTTGACATCTTCTTCTCATACCCCACGCTTGGCAACAACAACATAAAAAGTTTACATCTTCCTCCCGTGCTGGCGTCGTTCCAGCGGTGTCGGCGCTCGCTCTCCCCAGGGCTCCCGTTCTGTTGTTGTGATATGTGACCCTAGCGCCCAATCAGCGCTGGCATCACTGTTTCGCATCCTGTTGAATTGAACTTAAAGAGGAAGTGAGAGAGCAGTTGCAGCCCAGACTTCCTCTTATATTCAATTTGTGGAAAGGTGTAGACAGTGATGCCAGCACTGATTGGGAGTCTGGGTCACATGTTACAACAACTGCACGAGAGCCCTAGGACCGCGAGTGCTGACACTGCTGGAACGGCGCCACCATGGGAGAGGAGTATAGTTTGTTTTTTTTTTATCGGGGACAAGCATTTAGATCCAAATAACCCAACAACCCCTTTCATATTTGGCACAGAAACCTTTGTTTGCAATTACAGAGGTCAGACATTTCCTGTAGTTCTCGACCAAGATTGCACAGACTGCAATAAGGATTTTGTACCACTCCTCCACACAGATCTTCTCCAGATCTTTTGGGGCTGTTGCTGGGCAACATTGAGTTTCATCTCCCACCAAATTTTTTTTTATTGGATTCAGGTCTGAAGACTGGCTAGGCCACTCCAGGACTTCGACATGCTTCTTATGGAGCCACTCCTTAGTTGCCCTGGCTGTGTATTTCAGGTCATTGTCATGCTGGAAGACCCAGGCATGACCCTTTTTTAATGCTCCTCCTTGGAGAAGGAGGTTGTTGGCCAAAATCTTGCGATACATGTCCCCATCCATCCCCCCTACAATATGGTGCAGTCGTCTTGCTCCCTTTGCAGAAAAGCACCCCTAAAGTATGATGTTTCTCCCACCATGCTTCATGGTTGGTACAGTATTCTTGGGATTATAGTCCTTCTTTTTCTTACTCCAAGCGTGGCGAGTGGAGTTCATATTAAAAAGTTCTATTTTGCTCTCATCTGACCCTATAACCTCCTCCTATGCTAGTCTGGATAATCCAAATGGTCATTGGTGAGCTTCAAACAGGCCTGGACATGTGCTGGCATGAGCAGGGGGACCTTTCATACCCTGCAGGATTTTAATCCATGACGGCGTAGTGTGTTACTAACCGTAATGTTTGAGACTGTGGTCCCAGCTGTCTTCATGTCATTGACCAGGTCCTACCGTGTAGTTCTGGGCTGATTCCTGACCTTTAGAAAAACACCAAAAGCAGGCAGAGATTCTTACCTGTCTAGGCCTCAAGACAAATGCGCTATCAGGGTGCAGCGGACCCAAATAAAGATGGCGGCTACACAGGTGCAGTAATACCGATAAGACAGCCAGCCTACAATCAGGGATTGGCCATTCGGTACACTAGAGCAAACAAATAAAATCTGTATATGGCACTATCCACACACAGAGGATGCAGAGCATCTGGCTTACAGCCTGTTAATGACGTCCTATGGTGGCTGCCCAGTGCTATCTATAATGCAACCTGTATGAACAGAGGCCACAGTTTACAGAGCCGTCTGGGCCCAACTGCATCCCAAAAAATATAAAGTGCAAAAAACACATATAGCACTTTATATTTTTTGGGGTACAGTTTTTTTTGATTATTGGAGGATTTTTAATTCCCCTTTTGGTGCTTTGATTCCTGACCTTTCTCAGAATTATCCTTAGCCCTTGAAGTGAGATCATGAATGGAGCTCCAGACTGAGAAAAATTGACAGTCATCTTGTGTTTCTTCCATTTTCTAATAATTGTGCCAACAGTTGTTGCTTTCTCACCAAGCTGCTTGCTTATTGTCCTGTCCCCCATCCCAGCATTGTGCAGGTCTACAATTTTGTCCCTGATGTCCTTGGACAGCTCTTGGGTCTTGACCATGGTGGAGAGCTTGGAGTGTGATTGAGTGTGTGGATAGGTGTCTTTTATACGGATAACAATTTCAAACAGGTGCAATTAATACAGATAATGAGTGCAGAGTAGGAGGCTTTTTAAAGAAAAGCTAACAGGTCTTTGAGAGCCTGAATTCTTGCTGGTTGGTAGTTGGTCAAATACCTTTTTCATGCCATAAAATACAATATAATTATTTAAAAATCATACAATGTGATTTTTTTTTTTAGTTTTTATTTTAAGATTATGTTTCTCATACTTGAAGTGTACCTGCCATAAAAATTGCAGACCTTTCCATTCTTTATAGGTGGGAAAACTTGCAAAAATTGGCAGTGTATCAAATACTTATTTTCCCCACTGTAGGTTACATTTAAAATTACCCTTTCCTAGGTAATTAAAATGAGCGTGGAAAATAAATTGTTCAGCAAGTTTGTCTTTGCCTTATCACACTCGCCCTCAAGTCAAAGTGCATCCAATTTCTGCCAAATCAACTTGACTGAAAGGGGCATTGTGAGATTTCAGCAGCAGCAGCAGCGAGGAGGGACGCTGAGGCACTGTCAATCAGGCTGGTAGGGCAGACTTGAAGTTTAAAATTTTAAAGAGAATTCATTCTGACATGAGTTTTCAAAGTAAGCCAAAACTTTTCCTTTGAGGTCATGTCAAAGTCTTCTGTGCCATTTGTGGGGGACAGTGGAGTTTTACTCCTAACGCAGTGACCTCAGTATGACATTGTTCCCATAGGCTGGAAGATGAAAGCTGAGACATAACTGTGTTTTCCAGTATCCTCACTACCTTGCCTCATAATATCAGTCTTCACACGCCAAGGTTGAGCTACAATAAATGTGTGGTTATTGCTGCCCAATACAAATGAAAACCAGAGAGACAGCCCACATACAAGACTCTTTTTGTTCTTTTAATCCCCCTGTCCATTTTCACCACACGATTATTACGTGCAAACATTCCTAGGAGCACTAATTGACCTAGTTCACCATAATCTTGCAGTCTAAAAGTGTGTGGTGTTCATCAGACAAACTAGCAAATGCTCATTTGTTGGCTGAACTGATCTTTTGTGCTGCATAAAAGATCATCATTCTTGACGGCACGTAATATTGTGTAATCTGGAACTGTGCTGCAGAGAAAAATGGCATCTTATGCAATCTAAATAAAATATAATTGATGGTTCAGCCTGCATCTGTAGCCATGTCGGCTTGTGTACACAGGCTATTAAAACCCTGCCAACCATAGCATGTTGCCTGTCAGCAGTCTTATAATGCTTGTCATCGCACATTTTAACCAAATGTTAAAGTGGTTACCTGGGATCTTAATTTGATAGGCTATCTTTAGGAAGGGATGCCAATACTTGGAAACCCCACCAATCAGCTGTTCCTGGGCAGCGGTGGGCAAAAGTGAGTTCTGGGTGGATATGCAGTGCCCAACTGTAGTTGACCGAGCTATACTGTGCATTTTCACCTCCATCCGGCACCGGGAACAGCTGATCGGCAGGGGTTCCGGGTGTTGCACTTCCACCAATTAGATATTGATAACCTATCCAAACTCGCAGACAATGCCTTTAAGCATAGAAACTACATCCAGAACTTTTTTTTATTGTTGCTTTAGAGATACGTTTATTAAGCTAAAGTCAACCATTTACTGACATTATCATATGCCATCCTTTTAATTAAAACTTTCCTTTGACCAGTCATTGGCTATGCTTCAAATGACCTTTAATTGTTTCACTGCCTTTTTATAGAATTTTATATCATGTATTGTACTTGCAGTCATGAAATCTATTGTGCTGTTTGTGTTGTATTTTTTCTCAGCAATCTGTCATCCATATATATGCGCCGTGTAAAATTGGTTTTACATTAAATATAATAGGATATTTTCATCGCTACTGTAAATCATACCGCTTCAAACCTCGACTAAATCTTTGATAAATCCTTTTTTCTACCTAGAGTTGATGAACTGCCTGAAATGTAACATATGGTTAGTGGCTTAGGATGTTTGACAAGAGGAACCGACCGAAAGGTCTTAAATTTTCTGTGTTAACCAAAACTCATATCTTAAAAAAAACAACAACAAAATATGTTAAAACTATGAAATCAAGTAAGATAAAATACAACTTATAGTGAAGTGTGTAAATGTGGCTTAAGGAAGATGACAAGATAAGTAGGATCTTAAATCAGCTTCTAACCTTGTCCAAGGACAGTTTCCTTTTAATAACATTTAGAGCAGTAGGCATCCTATGCTTGACGGTATGGCTAAAACTGAAGGCTGGAGAAACCCTTCATAGTTGGTCATCAATGGCCACATGGTCGTTACTAGGCCCCAGAACTGGTCTTGGCTGTTGGGACCTCATCTCAATCTATTTTTAATTCAAGTAATGCTGTTATCTATTTTTTCGACTAATAGAAGGATATTTAACAGGGAGAAATGCAAGATTCTACATCTGGGCAAGAAAAATGAAAATTACATCTATAGAATAGCACTAAGCAACAGCACGTGTGAAAAAGATTTGGGTATACTGATAGATCACAGACTGCACATGAGTCAAACAGTGTGTCGTAGCAGCAAAAAAGGCAAACCTGGTTCTAGGATGTATTAAGAAAAGCAAAAAATGTAGATCACGTGAAGTAATTATCCCCCTCTACTCCACCTTTGTCTGTAAATACCGTGTCTTGTTCTGGGCACCACATTTTAAAAAAGACAGTGAAAAACTGGAGCAAGTTCAGAGAAGAGCTACCAGGATGGTGAGTGGACTGCAATGTCCTATGAGGAACGGTTAAAGGACCTGGGAATGTTTAGTTTGCAATAAAGAAGGCTAAGAGGAGATTTAATACTGTCTACAAATATCTGAAGGTATGTCACAGTGTAGAGGTATCATCCTTATTCTCATTTGCACACAGAAACATGACCAGCAATGGAATGGAATGAAACTGAAAGGAAAAAGATGCAGATTAGATATAAGAAAAACTTTTTGACAGTGAGGGTGATCAGTGAGTGGAACAGGTTGCCACGAGAGGTGGTGAGTTCTCCTTTAATGGAAGTCTTCAGTCAGAGGCTGGACAGATATCTGTCTGAGATGGTTTAGTGAATCCTGCATTGAGCAGGGGGTTGGACACGATGACCCTTGAGGTCCCTTCCAACTGTAACATTCTATGATTCTATAAGGATCACAACTGATATGTAGATCCCTGAATCTGCAACGTGCTTTGGTCTGAATTCAGACATCCTTGAATTACTGTCTGGCCCTGGGTCTCTCAAAAAGTAACTTAGCAGTCTCATATATGCCTTTGGCACTGTCACGTTCGGGTCAGGAGACCTGCAGCCAATCCGTTTTTCACAGACTGGGAATGACGGATGTTTGAACTCTGCCTTGAGGCCTGCCATCACTACAGGGATGAGAATGGCATTTCTCAACACTCTCATATGTGACATAGAACAAGACGTATTCAGAACTTCAACTCTGCCCATCTAAACTTGATAACTGTCTCTGAAACCTTCTTCTCTTCAAAGTTATCAATTACTAAAAAGTAGGATTGCTGCCAACATCACAAGACCCTGAATAAAAAATGCCCGATGCACACTCTAAAGGTAATTCATTAAGTTATCACAAAGGTGTTGCAAAAACATTTTTTTTCCTATGGACTCTGTTATATTTGCATGCACATCCAAAAATGACTCTCTACAACAGTATACAGCTCTGGCAAAAATTAAGAGACCACTTTCAAATGTTCAGTTTGTCTGATTTTTCTCTTTATAGGTATATTTTTGAGTAAAATGTAAATTGTTCTTTTAGTCTACAAACTTCTGACAACATGTCTCCAAATTTGCATGCAATAAATTTTGTATTTTTTTTCTGACAAAGAAAAATGGTCAAAATTTAAAAAAAAAAAAAAAAAAAGAGAGTGCTTTCAGACCTCAAATAATGCAAAGAAAACAAGTTCACAATCATTTAGAAACCATAATACTAATGTTTTATCAACGTATAAAAAAAAGCCAGTCGGCACTGCCAATGCTGCTGCCGGTTTTATGCTGTCAAATCCATACTGCTCATAGAGGCTGAACCCCGTGATCACTTGTGCTTGGTGCAGAAAACACAATGTATGCAAATCCAGTCCCGTTGAAGTCTGACCCGTTGAAGTGCTATTAGGCACGAAACGGCCGTCGTCAGTTTGCTCACTCCTCCCTCCAGCCTCCCGGCCATGAAGTTTTAATATGGATTGCTAAGTAAAGCGGACTTTTTCATATGGATCGGTGAGTGCTACGGTCTTTTTTCCTTGAATGTGTATTTACATACTAATGTTTTACCTCAGGAAGAGTTCAGAAATCAATATTTTGTGGAATAGCTATGATTTTTAAAAGCAGCTTTCATGCATCTTGGCATACTTTCCACCTGTCTTTCACACTGCTCCTGTTGCAAAAATTTAAGCAGTTCTTCTTTGTTTGATGGCTTGTGACTATCCATCATCCTCTTAATTACATTCCAGAGGTTTTCAATGGGGTTCAGGTCTGGAGAATGGGCTGCCCATGACAGGGTTTTGATGTGGTGGTCTCTTAATTTTTGCCAGAGCTGTAGAAGTGGTGAGAATTTCCCTTTAAGAGAGAATGGGGAAATGGGCTTGATATTTTCAAAGTGGTTAATAGTAAAACTATTGTTGTGGCCACATCTTCTGTAACATAATTTTGACAAATGAGTCCCCAAGTGGGTCTTATACGCTAAATGAAGAAAGAAAATCCCAGCTGCTAAAAGATCCATTTATTGCGTAAAAAGTAAGACAGCGTTCACATGAATGTCTCTATGACGCGTTTCGAACACCCACACTGTGTTCTTTATCAAAAAGCCCTACACGCTGGACTACGTGATCCCTTGCTCCCACACACCACAGGCTGTTTCAAGTGAGCTGGTAAGATTTTTTTTTTTCTTTGGTCTTATACCCTATCACCCGAATAGCTCATTGGTGGGATCCAGTGGAGATGGCCACCATGTCCTGCATAAAAGGCTCCTAACACCCATTTACACTGCGATAGAGGTATGGCCATGCTGCCATCGCTCAGCTGAACTGGGGGTGAAGATCCTTTTGTTCTGGACATAAGCTGGGGACACAGCTTCTGTGCCACCGTGGACTTGAGCTTCGGACATGTCTGGTTGACAGATCAGAAAATGCAGTAATAGAAGAGCCACTTGTCTTCTGTGAATTTTTGCCCAGAGCTATATAGACATTTTTGTATATCGGGTTCATTTTAAATGTAATAATCCTAAATGTCTGGTTCCTCTGGTTTTTGGTGCTTTGCTGGGAAATAACCCAACGTTTTATGATGTTGTCCTCGTCTGATAAGAGGAGCTTGGATTCTAGTGCTGATCGCACTCACCCCGAGGACGTACCAGACATCATAGCTTAGTCTGATGCTGTGCAGATACTGCAGTGTGGGAAATTCAGCTCTTTGTAGGAAACATGATGGAGACTTTGCACAATACATTAGTCCTTTTTTTTGCAGATTGTCAGACTGATGGAAGCTTTGTATTATTTCCAGGCTGTCTCTTTAAGAGGGGCCCATTTCTTGTTTCCCGATAATGATGGTGAAGTATTTTCTAGTACACTGGGACGCAAAATGCCAGAGAAGAAATACACAGTGGTTTGTAAACTTAGAAATGTCAGTGTGTAAATGCTTTTGGAATTGCATGCCACTGACGGGGCTGATTTAGCTTGACCTGTTTAAAGCTACAAGCAAAATACATTTTCTCTCTGTAATTATTATGAACAGTTGTGCGCGTTTGGGTTTGCCTGGCCCTCTAGCATTATTGGGTCAAAAAGATAGCAAAGAACATTTTATAATGTGGAAAGTCAGAGAAATAAACCATTGTCACTTAACCCTGTCCCTGCTGCTGGATCGTGCTAGGAAAACTTCAGTGCTAGGAAGAACCATACAGTCATTTTTGTAAAGCAGACAAATGTTGACACAAATTACTTCATTTTACATAGTTAAAACTTATAGGTCCTGGTCAAAGGATTCTCATTGTCTTATTTGTCAGGCTTACCCCCTTCCCATCTTTTGACGTATATGGACATCACACATTGTATGCGGGTGTGTTACCCACTTGTCATCTGCCTCTAATGGCAGTGATCAGAGCTGCTTAACTACTTAAAGAGAAACTGTCTATGAGATCAAACCCTTCAAAACAGCCAATATGGGCATGCAGGTCTGTGAAATGTAAATCCAGCAAAACCTTTAGAACGTCAATCTGCTGCTGCATTCTCGTGTAATTAGCATTATCTGTAATATGCAAATGAGACGCCTAACATCACACAGACCGTGAGCTATCAGTCAAGGTAAAGAGGCTAGCTGTGAACACTTAATGCTTCATTTGCACATTAATTAAAATCTCTCAGGAAAGCAGCAACAGATAGAAGATATAAAGGTGACTGATTAACATTTCATACTCTTGCATGTCCTTATGTATTAGGAGAGTGGGGAGGAAGATTAATGTACTAATAGATTCTGTCCTGCTTAAGTGGCGAAATTACTTCCTACGACTCTTCCAGCGGAGCAGTCTTGACTTTTTGGGTAAGAAATGATCTATAGACCAGACAGAATATGTTGGATTTCATGGGTAGGCTGTTTTATGGCATTAACCCATAAATAATTGTAGTGGGGAAAGATGCCTAGAAATGGTATTGTCCCCAACTTGAAGTTGGTAAAAATTTGGAGACAGTGGTGGTTTTTACACCAGCCCATGCCTGTGTTAATGAGGTTTTGCTTTTGGTTTGATGAATAGGAGCAGATCCCCGAAAGGCGTAGCATTATAAGACAATCTCTGAATGAAATGGCATCTTTTACCTTTTCTTTGAACCGATGCTACTTTCTGTTGGAATGACAGCGCCAAGTATAGCATCCATTTCTCTTTCCCCCATGATGGCACCACGGAGAGAGAGAGGGATCCGCCCTCAGGGACAGGAAACCTACAGATGAAAAAGGCGGTACCTTTCTCCCACATCAGTTGGTTTCCTGTCCCTGACGGGGAACCTACAGCACGTACCTGCAGTCGACGTGGGATGCCGGGGACCGAGCCAGTCCGGTGATAGGCAGCGGGGCTCCCTGCCTTGGCTGGATCAAGGCCTTGCGTAGGCTCCCCCCGTAGCACCACCACCGAGGTCGGCGGGCCTTGAGGGTGAGTGGGGGAAAGGCAGCGAAGATCCGTGGACGAAGCCTGCTGAACCCAGAAGAAAAGGAAAAAAAAAAAAAGGGGGGGTTGCTGTCTCCTTTACCGTACTTTACCTTTATCCCATAAAAGGGTGAGTTATGCTTCTAACAACAATTTAAAGACGAGCAGACCCTTGTTGGATACCTCTGCCTTGTATAATTTGTGGAAATGTATCACGAGGTACTGTCCTGCGTCTGTTTTTTTGTTTGTTTTTTTTATTTTATATAGTGTTAATGATTGGGGCCTTTGTAAAAAAAAAAAAAAAAAATAGGAAGCTTAAATAAAAAGTGCTGATCTGCTTTGTCCGGCAACGGCCAGTAAACAATATGACAGAGCTGTGGTATTGCGCTTTGACATTATGTACACCCGGCCGCTGCAGTTTAGAACACCGGATCGGTCTGAACTCTGGAACTCAAGTATGAGACATAATACAGTTGTGACATATGTAGGGTGGGCCATTTATATGGATACACCTGGGTGGGCCATTTATATGGATACACCTGGGTGGGCCATTTATATGGATACGCCTAAATAAAATGGGAATGGTTGGTGATATCAACTTCCTGTTTGTGGCACATTAGTATATGGGAAGGGGAAACTTTTCAAGATGGGTGGTGACCATGGCGGTCATTTTAGATCCAATTTTATTTTTTCCAATGGGAAGAGAGTCATGTGACACATTAAACTTATTGAGAATTTCACAAGAAAAACAATGGTGTGCTTAGTTTTAACGTAGCCTTATTCTTTCATGAGTGATTTACAAGTTTCTCTTTGTTTACAGCCATTGACATGTTGCAGAGGTTAACACGTGAGGAGCGGATAGAAATTCTGTTGATGTCTGGTGAACGCAGTACCCGGTCATTGCATCAGATTTCAACGCAAGACACCCTACGCAAGAAAACTGTCACCATTACTAGAGTTGAGCGAAACAGGTCGGCCAGATTCATAAGTCGCCGACTTATGGCAAAGTCGTGTTTCGCCAGCTGAAACCCGACCACAGCGTGAAGTCGGCCATGCGGTCGGCAAAACGAGCGCCAAAGTCTGATTTCCCAGAATGCTTGCACGTGACTTTTTTCAGCCACTGAGCTAGGACGTACACTGTGGGCAACGAGATGACATGTGCAGCGTCCGGGGGGAGAGAGAGAGATTTTGCGCACTTTAAAAAAGCAGTCCGGCATGTAGGTGTGTTTACTGTCCTCCACTCCCTGCCGACTTTGCTTCCCCATTGACTTGCATTGGGTTTCGTGTTTGAGTCGGACTTTCGACTTTTCTCTATAGTCGGTCGATTTCGTTCGACTCGACTTTTGAGAAAATCGGGTTTCATGAAACCCGACTCGACCCTAAAAAAGGCAAAGTCACTCATCTCTAACCATTACCATTTTATTTAGGTGTAGCCATATAAATGGCCCACCCAAAAAAGTTTGCCTCATCACTGAACATAATGTTCGGCGTAAACTGAGGGTCCTGTTTCAATTTTTGTTTTTCCCATGCTGCAAATTCAGCTTGCCGATCTGGGTCACCAACCATTCCCATTTTATTTAGGTGTATCCATATAAATGGCTCACTCTGTATATGTATTGCAGCAGGTCTTTCCCCTGCGCTAGAAGACACAGCGGGTTCTCATTGTGCCATTCTGCTTTTGTTTCCCTCCAGCTCCTTCTTTTTTCCTTCTCCATAGACCGTCTCATTTCATCCTTTATGGAAAACAGATTTGTAGACAAGTTTTTGAGAGTGAAGGTCGTTATAGGATAGAAAAAGTAACTAAGTGGTGAACGTGACATTGTTTTTATTTTTTTTTTGGTGGGGGATAAGATATATTATAAAGTACTTTTTTTCTCCAATTGTACTGTTGACTTAAGTACTGCTGATGTTGGTGTCTGAAAGTGTAATTATTATTTAATCTTCACACAATTAGTTTTTTTCCAGTAAAAGTTGAAGGGTTTTTCTCATCTTAAATGGATAAAATGCAAAGTGTTTGTAAAAAAGAAGCAACTTTGCAATTTACCCATTATTAAAAATTCTTTCCGTTTTCAAGATTGGGTGGATTTTCATTTCTCTAGCTTACAACGTGTTGCCAAGATTACCAGCCACCCCTGTAGTCTGTGAGGCTTTATTCACACATCAGTACTATTCATCAGTATTTCTTTTCATCATACTTTTCCCCTGATTGTTCCCCTGCTGGATTTGGCATTCAAACCGTGATGCAAAATACTGACCAAATACTGACATGTGAATGAGAGCGAAGAGGTAGCCGGTTTCCTAGGCAAGGAGGGTGCCTTTAAAAATGCTGCTTTGAGGCCGGCCAGCTTCAGTCCCTCTGTGCTCCTCCATTGCTGCAGAGGATAGTAACATCAGCGGGTGCGTAGTTCGGGCCACCAGCCCAGACCTTTAGGGTACGTTGACATGTAGAATTTTTGCTGCATTTTATTTTCTGTGTGACAAACAGTGTTGGCAGGAAAAGCGCTGCGTGCATTACACCTGGTTTGATTTAGTGTTTGATGCCCTTATTAATGCGTTTTTCTGCAGTTTTTTGTCTAATTGAGCATTGATCCTA
The DNA here is from genome assembly GCF_039654945.1 of Dendrobates tinctorius. NCBI lineage: Eukaryota > Metazoa > Chordata > Amphibia > Anura > Dendrobatidae > Dendrobates > Dendrobates tinctorius. Next base: position 40,890,465 of record NW_027361829.1, read on the forward strand.
ATGGGTAAAAAAAATACTAAAATAATTGATATGTTGCATTTTGAGAAAAGCAACAACAGGTCGAAAAACGCAACATGTGCATGAGATTTTACAAGGAACGCTGTAGTTTTTTTACGCACAAAAAAAGTACCGTTAAAAACAGAACCATACCATTAATCATCAATTACCAAATCTTGAGACAAAACCTTTACTATGTGAGTCTGTTTGGTGGTGACCTCTTAGATCAGTGGCTTCACCGTCTGTGATAAGCAATACAGGGTCTTTAGATGACGGTGATTTCATTTCTATAGTGCCAACATTAGGGTGCCAAGGAAATGCATGGTAAAAAGGTCTTACCTCTAATTTTGTTCCTTTTTGGTCATAGATGTGTTATAATTTTCTTTTTTAGTTATCATTTATTGGTACATCATATTGCAGTTTTAAATGTTTTGTTAGTATTTATGGTCATGCATATCCCGCTTTATGTATGGTATGTTATGCCGTTTACCGATCAGAATAATTGATTTCATATTTTGATCGGGTGTTTCTGAACGCAGTGATACCAAATGTGTGTGTGTGTGTGTGTGTGTGTATATGTATATATATATATATATATATATATATATATATATATACTGTATATATAGAATATATACTTGAGCAAGTGGTAAATCTTAAATTTAATGTCAACATATTTTCCATGGTGAATCCTTATGCCAAAAGGAACAAATTTGAGGGGTAAGACTTAGCAATTTGCAAAGTTAATTTTTCCTTGGCACCCCAGCCAACATATAGCGCAGCACTTTACAAATCAGACCACGTTGGACAATTCATAGAGGAGGAGTGCGGCCCCGGCGCACAATTTATGAGATCTAATGACATTTGCCTACAGCCTCCGCGCACCGTGTATTATTGTTGGAGGTCACTCTGTTCAGCGGTTTCCTAGCTTTACTTACTGATTCTCTTGCTGAAGCATCCAGTAAAGACTTCACATCGATATGCATAGTCATAAACTAAATATAAATTTCTGTCATTTAAGCAGCAAAAAGTGCGCTATAATCTATGCCGGAAAATGAGAGGCAAGTAGTTATCAGTAGCAAGAAATCCATATGTGCTCCATTAGTTTTAGAAAAAAGTTCACTTGTGCATACAACACAAGACACTTGGTGACATATTTTACCCTCTTTATGACCAGGACAAATAAACGTATTCACATAATTTTGTGACTGGCAGCTAAAATCTTTTTTTTTTTCCCTAATGATGGTTTTGTGTTTTGTTTCCATAAAGTTAGTTGATACATACAGGATACACATCTACACATTTTGGAGAAATGGACACAACATTGGTTCCATCATTGATCCATTCTGTACTGCAAGAGGAATAGAATACCACGTACCAAGCCTATGGAATCTATCCGTTCCTATACAAACCCTCAAAAGGTGGTTGGGCTACGAGCCAGATGGCCAGCTACATGTGTTCCACTGACCTTACGCCACCACTCTCAACGTGGTGCAGAGCAGGACGGTAATGGAGGCAGGAATGGGCTTCTATCCTTTTCAGCAACAAGTCCAGTTTTTGTCTTAAGAGGCCTCATGAGGGAACATCACACTGGTCCTATTTCTGGGATTATGGTGCGGGGTGGCATAGTGCTCAGTAGCCGGCCACCTCTAATCTTCATTACAGGTAGAACATCTAAATCACACTCTAGAGCAGTGATCCCCCAACATTTCTGCCTTGAGAGCCACATAAAGCTTTGAGAGAGGGTCGCGAGCCACATTTAGGTCCAAGAGAGAGTCACTAGCCACATCCAGCTCCCGCTCACCTCACAGTAGCCAGACACATTGCCCCCATTACTGGTATAACAACAGCTAAAGTTTTTTCACTGAAATTACACAAAGGCAGTGTACCAAGAGCCAGGGGTTCCCACATTACCCCCACTCAGTATTCTCGCATCAACCACCCCCACCACACTGTCGCATCCAGCTTTAAGCATCTCCTCTTGACACTTCACATCATCCGGTCTCCACCTTACCTTACTAAAGCATTAATCCATTTTTATCTCCCACCCACTCAGTGCCCTACAGCCACCTTACAATGGTTATAGGAAGCGTTTGTTTGCAGTCATTTATTCCAAAGAGTGGAACAAAATAATTACGTTGAGGATGCCAGCTTCTTGGACCATTTTTGGGAGTTTTGCTAGAAATTATGTCCAGTTTTTCTTTTTTCCTTTTTTTTTTTTTTTTTGTGTTGTTCCAATACACACGAGGGAAATAAACATATGTATAACAAAACGCTTTCAAGTGCAATAATTTTCTGGGAGAAATACTTCATTTTCTGGAACACTATCAAGGGTGCAAACACTTTCGGCCATGACTCTGCCTATGAAGAACCCTTAGGCTATGTGCCCACGTTGCAGAAATGCTGCGGAATTGTCCGCAGCATTTCCGCAACTCCCCGCCACGGGTAAGACGCATGCGGAATTCGCTTGCTTTTGCAAGCGTTTTTAGCTTGCAGAATGCTAGCGCTTTTCCAAGCGATTTGAAGCCTCACTTGGAAAAGTGATTGACAGGTTGGTCACACTCATCAAGCATAGTGCTTCACAAGTGTTACCAACTTTTTACTATTGATGCTGCCTATGCAGAATCAATAGTAAAAGATAGAATGTTAAAAATAATTTTAAAAAAATAGAAAAAATAGGGATATACTTACCCTCTGTCAGCCCCCGGAGTCCTCCCAGCCCTCAGCGGTGCTGCCAGCAAGTTCCGTTCCCAGGGATGCATTGCGCGAATGACCTCTGATGACGTAACAGTCATGCAACCGCGATGTCATCAGGTCATTCGCGCAATGCATACCTGGGAACGGAACTTGCTGGCAGCACCGCTGAGGGCTGGGAGGACTCCGGTGGCCTTCAGAGAGGGTAAGTTTATCCCGATTTTTTTTAAATTTTAATTCGATTTTTTACAGGAACATGGCATCCAGGGCCTGGAGGAGAGTCTCCTCTCCTCCAGACCCTGGGTACCATCCGCACATGAATGGTGGGCATAGCCACATGCGTAACGTGAGCGTTTCAATGCAATACAGTGGCGGTGGAATCGCCGTGATTCTGCACAATTAATGGACATGCTGCGGATTATACCCCTATGTGATTCCATAAAAAAATAAAAAACGAATCTGAACTGAGAAAAGTAAGTTAATGTGTCTGCACAATGTAAGTGCATATTAACACATGACCATTAACCAGAGAAAACAGAAAGCAAAAAACACAAATATCCTGAACTAAAAAGTAAAAAATAAACTGCAAATAATGCATAAAGGTAATAAAGGTAATACTCTGGTATATAAAACCTTTTCACTTGCTGGGAAAACCATCCTGTCTGGCCTAAGCTTTTACTAGTGGTCAGTCCCTCGATCCTTGTTCACATTCACGTCACTTGGAAAGTGAAAAGGTTTTAAATACTAGAGTAGGACTGTCCCACAAGTGTTGCCTTGACGTGGCAGGATGGCTTGTACATTATTTTGATCAAAATTATGTTTAGTAAATACCCTTATTATTATTATTATTATTATTATTATTATTATTATTACCTTTATGCATTATTTGCAGTTTATTTTTTTACTTTTTAGTTCAGGATATTTGTGTTTTTTGCTTTTTGTTTTCTCTGGTTAATGGTCATGTGTTAATATGCACTTACATTGTGCATACACATTAACTTACTTTTCTCAGTTCACATTTGTTTTTTATGCATTTTATTGTGCATTCAGTGCATATATGGGTGTGACCGCCCGCGTTCTGAGCTGGGAAAACCATCCTGTCTGGCCTAAGCTTTTACTAGTGGTCAGTCCCTCGATCCCTGTTCACATTCACGTCACTTGGCAAGTGATGAAATGGTTTTAAATACTAGAATAGGGACTGTCCCACAAGGGTTGCCGTGACGTGGCGGGATGGCTTGTACATTATTTTGATCAAAATTATGTTTACTAAATACCCTTATTATTATTATTATTATTATTACCTTTATGCATTATTTGCAGTTTACTTTTTAGTTTAGGATATTTGTGTTTTTTGCTTTCTGTTTTCCCTATGTGATTCCGCAGCGGAAAAATCCGCAGCATGGGCACAGCAATTGTGGATTGCATTGAAAATCAATGTGATGCGTTTTGTTAGCGTTTTCTAAGCATTTCCGCAGCGGCAAAAATGCGGTGGGAACACTTAAAAAAATGCAGCGTGGGCACACAGCCTTATGCTCTTGAGGAGCTGATCTGCTGCACTTGGCAACGATCACTAGACATTGAACACAGCTGAGCTGGTAAGCACCGTACAGTGTTTACATCTGGCCGCCATTGGGTTTCATAATGGCTGGTGGATGAGGGTACTGGGAGTCGGACCCCCATAAATCTGATACTGATCACCTATGAGAAGGGCACATAATCAGCATTAGATGCCCAGAGAACCCCTTTAACTTCAGCAAATTCATTTTTAGCTACTGAGCCGACGTCTGCCTCTTTTCTACCACATATCCAGCTTGTCGGAACACCTTCTCCCTCAATTACCATCAGACATAGTCCTGAGGATCCCTTGTCCCGTTGGGGCAACAATTAACTTTGGCGTTTCAATGCTTTTTTTTTTGCTGTATTTGCCACCTCAAAGGTTAATTTTCCATTTTGATTCCTTGGCAGTGCACAGCCTGTTTTTCCTTCTTCTAAGTTTACCCTCAGTCAATTTGTAATTCTAGAGTAGTAACACTTTAGCAATTTGCATTAAATGTCCTCTGTCCATGACCCCTGTGAAATGGAACAGATATTTTAAAACCTTAGTTCACAAGATCCGACCAAAAGTCATTTGCACAGTAATGATTTTGCTCAGGCACCCATGGGTGTAAGTACCGTCTACAGTACACCCACAAGATGAGCTCAGTAGGACAAAGAAACAAAATTACAAGATGTTACCCTTGCAGGTTTGCAATGTTATGTGCTGCATAGGAAATGGCCAAGTGCTGCTCAGGTTGGAGTGGAGCCCAATTATTGTGCTCTGGCGCCATCTTGTGGTACACTGCTTTACTGCATGTAATTCTGTCTTACATGACATTATGGTTAATATTCATCTGAAATTAATATGGAAATGAACATTATTCTGTTCTCACACGTGTGCGTAGTAAACTTTTCTAATCATTTATGTCCGTGAGTCACTGGTAGAAAAAAAGTCAGAATAAAGAAAAAAAAAAATGAAAAATGTTATAGTCGTTTAATCTGCTTCAGTTGAAAAGCGCTAAAAAATATATTATTACAGTCACTGGAGTAGAGGATGATTTAACAGATAAGTGATTATTCTTTTATTTTAGAATTTTCTTTATTTTTCTCCAAACTGAAGACCCAAAGGTGGATCATGGAGCCCTTTAGCATGCAGTCACTGCTAGATTACAATGCTGACTGTTTCCTTTTTGGATGGACACAAGACATATACTGATACTTTACCCTGCTCTCTTTTATATCTTATCCACAGCTGATCTTATATGAGAGAACCTGGCTGAACCGATGGAAGACCACCATTTTACATGAAGGAGAAGGGACCATAACCAACATTAAGTGGAGGGGAAACTTTATTGCCTGGTCCAATAATATGGTAAGAGGTGTTGTCTTCTTGTGGCGTGGGGTATAATTAGAGTAAATTAACCCCATTTATCTAGTGCGATCCCTCTGAATTATCCTGTGTATGTTGTTAGTTTTGCTTCATTGTGCCATTCAAGTCTTCTGCTTTGTTTTTGTGTTTTATTACTTCGGTGCTCTTAGTTGATTTTTCCTGTGGTCACTGATGCCAGCTAGATGTAGAGTAAGTTCTGTATTCTATATCACTTTTAGGCCTCCTGATTGCAGCCATTGTTGCTTCCCCAGCCGTCTCGGTGCCCTGGCCTCTGACAGTATGAAGCTTCTTCAGTTCATAGCTAGCCCCTAACCTTGCCACATACGGGTGGGCATGCATGGCCATGCCTCTACTCACACTGCGTCTCCGGAGCGGTTAGGTGGCATTAAGATTGTCTTCTGGATACTGTAGAAAATGGAAGATATAACATGATGTATTGCTATTTCATCATTTATGTTTGTATATGTCAAAGGTGTGAAATTTATTCTGCCAGCAAAAGGGTTAAAAGTAGCAAATTCTGCCCAGTCACATAAAATTTGGCGAGCTGTCTTCTTTTCCCTATTGTTTTTTTTATTATTTTTTAACATGTTGAACCCATTGTTTTTTCTTTATAGGGAGTCAAAATACTAGACATAATCACAAGACAGCGGATTACGAATGTGCCCAGAGATGATACTAGCCTACGTCCCGACATGTACCCCTGCAGCCTCTTCTGGAAGGATAACCTCACCCTTGTGATTGGATGGGGGAAATCGGTCAAGGCAAGTATTGTATCTCGTAACCAGGTAAACAGCCACACAAGGTATGTTTCCTCCTGCTTCAGAACCTGAAGTCCTCTACGTAAATATAGCTTTAAAGAGAACCAGCAGGAGCAGAGACCCTGATGCCAGCGATGTGTCACTTACTGGGCCTCTTGCTGAAGTTTTGATAAAATCACAATTTTATCTGCTGCAGATCTAGCAGTTCTCTGAATAACCCCGCACACACGAGTGTTTGGCAACTTATTGTGTACACTGTGCATAGGCTGAAAGCTTCCACTCAGAGGTGGGGCGGGGTTATACAGAGGTCTTGAATATAGAGGAATTGATGGCAGCAGGTTTACTTGTCCTGTACTGATAATCTAATGATAAAACAGTGACTTTATCAAAACTAGAGTAGGAAGTCCAGTAAGTGGCACATGACTACAATCAGGTTCTCTGGCTCTACTTCATCATGCTCTCAGATCATGTGTCAAAAACCTGCTGACAGATTTCATGTGAAGGATCACATGCTGACTGCCTGCAGCTGCCGGTACAGGGAGCGCACTGCATTCTTCACTGCGCCTACATTAGTTTCCCGTGTGCAGCATTTTACAATGGAGAAGGCTGAATGATATCTGAAGTCACATGCCTCTCCGCCAGCATCCTTCTTATGGATTGGGGGATCATCTGGAACGGACAAAAGGCAGCCCAACTAAAGGAGACCTGACACAGCTGCACAGGATCAAGTACCCTTAAAGGACGCAAAAATAATGTGAAAAAATTATCTTCATTTTTTAATATTTTTTTTATCTAAAATGATAAATCGCCACTTCTTTCCAATTACAAAATAAAGAAATAAAAAAACTAAACGTATTTGATTTTGCCGCAGCTATAAAAATCCGATCTGTCAAACATAAAATTTTTGAATCTATATAGTAGACACCATAAAGAAAATGGAGATGACAGAATTGTTATCTTTTAGTTCCTTCACCTGCCCCCAAAATGTAATGAGAAGCGATCAGAACATGGCCAGTATCCCAAGACTGCACCAATAAAGCATGACCTCCCCACCCAAAAAGCAAGCCCTCTTATAGTTGCTGCAAAGGAGAAGTAAAAAAGTATGGATCTCAGAAATTGGCGGCATAAACCAATTTTTTGTGTTTAGTTACATCTGTTGTCAATACTGTAAAAACAATAGCTGCGATGCCAATGTGAACAGTGAGTTACAGAGCGAGATCTAAGGCTGACTGTACTTGGTCCATTGGTGTCGGCTGATCGCTGTCTGTCCTGACTGGCCCCCATACACCTGACATTGTTGAACATGACTGTGCCCTCAGTAGGAAGAGGGGAAAAAATCCAAAGTTTGTAAGGAAAAAAAAAAAGTTGCCATTTTCTGAGACCTGTAGCGTCTTCATTTTTCGGGATCTGGGGCCAGTTGACGGCTTATTTTTTGCTGACTTTTTATTGATACCGTGTTGGGTTAGATATGATCTTATCGCCTGTTACTGCATTTTATTGCAGTGTTGCGACGGAAAAAAAAAAGAAGTAATTCTGGCGTTTCGATTCTTTTTTTTTTTTTCTCGCTACACCGTCTACAAATCAGATTAATTTATGGTAGTTTGTGTTTTGATAGATCAGACATTTATCAACGCAGTGATAGCAAATATGTGTGTTTTATTGTTTTATTTTGAATGTGGCAAAAGAGGGGGTAACTTGAACTTTTGTGGGTTTTTAAAAAAAAATTGTATATTTTTTTAAACTTTTTTTTACTTCAATAGTATCTTCAGGAGACTTGAAGCTATGATCATCATCCGAGCTCCTGTGCATAGCAAGACTATGTGACAGACATCATCATCTCCTATTCACAGATTTACAGTAACAGGCACAGGGGTCTTCTGCAGACCCCCAGCTGTCATGACAACCCATCGGCGTGTCTTGTGACATACTTTTTTCCGGCACGTGTTAATTGCCACTATCAGAGATTGACAGTGGCATTTAACTTGTTAACAGCCCCGGGTGGATCTCAGATCCACCTGCGGCTGTTAAAGGCATGATGGCTGATCAGATCAGCTGTCATGTGCAGGGAAAGCTGCAGGCTCAGCGCCGGAGCCCGCATCAAAGGCAGTGACATGACCTTGGACGTATGTCCAAGGTTGTTAAAGGGTTAAGGTGCTGTCTAATTTTAATTTTTACTTCATAAAACAATAATACACGTGAAAATAAGCAACTGTGTAAAATATGTTTAATTTGTTTCACCTCATGGACTGATCTTTCACTCTCAATTCAGTGATAAAACCTCTCTTCAATGAGTATAGATTTTCCGTGTACGGAGATAGGGTATGACAGTTAGTGCTCATAAAGTTCTATGGAGGAGGGAGGCGTTGGATGCAGACACTGATGTTCTGCAACAAATTCTCCTGAAATTACAGTTACACCTTAAGTTCAGACAGCAGAATTTTATTTCCTCTGAAATTCAGTTGAAGAATTTCATCACTTGGTGAAGTCGCCCAGTCACCATTGGATTGATGCGGTCACAAACTGTTCCTGGCATGTAGAAACTTGCAAATACCTTTTTGTCTTTTTTGTTGCAGATCTGTTCTGTGAAGGAGCGACATGCCAGTGAAGTAAGGGATTTGCCCAACCGTTATGTGGAGATAGGTAAGGTATGGTGTTATATATCTAGGTATTAATTGATCTTCAGTATCAAAGAAGCGCAATGTCACAAAACCTGGAGGGATGCTGTGAGTCATCCAGCTTCAGAGCAGCGAGTACAAGCTCTATAACTAAGAGTTTGTAAGTGCTTCGCTCTTGCATAGATCAGCCCTCCCATGATTTTCACCCTAAACCTGTGTATAGGTGTAAGTTCTGTAGTGTGTGTATATAGTGTGTGTGTATATCATGTGTGTGTATATGAATATACTCACATACCCCTGTTCTCTTGGGTATCCAGCGCTGCTCTTCTCCTCTTCTCAGTGAAGTCACCACTCTTCAGACTCTCCGGGTCATATCTATGTTTTAGAGTCAGAAGTCTCTTTTACCTTGTCCTAAGGGGGCCTCGCTGTGACGCTCCATAGACTTGCATTGTGAAAGCCATGTCCAGGTCACGCAGAGCACAATATGACCCCAACAGTCTGAAGAGCGGTTATGTCACTGAGAAGAGGAAAAGAGCAGTGCCGGATACCCGAGAAGACCATGGAAAGTGATAATATTCATACACTCACGCTACAAGACTTACAGGTTTAGGGACTGCACGTAAATGGAAGACTTCTTTAAGCTTGACAGTCCCTTTCAAGGAACTAAACATGAAAAATAGGTAAAAAGAATAAAAGCCTTCTCATCCATTCCTCGGTTACTTTTCCTTCTTTTGTTTTATCCCATTCCTTCTCATATTGCAATCACAAGACAGACATACATAAATCATTTTCCAATATTAGTCATAGGGATTTCTGCCATTTCCTTTTTCCTCACATTCCTGTACGGAACCCAACCCGCCATTACTGTCTGCATACAAATGACACTAAGCCCATCACCATAGTTTTAGTCCTCCAATTTAGAAATGTAAGCTATCGGTGGAATGTGTGATCCTCTTTGGTACAGAAGTGTGCAGAAAATACGTGACAGGTGGACTCCTGATTCATCGGCTGGGTGTAGAGAGAACTTCACTCTGATTAACACCTTAGGGCCCCGTCACACATAGCGACTCACCAGCGATCCCGACAACGATATGACCTTGTCAGGATTGCTGGTGTGTCGCTACATGATCGCTGGTGAGCTGTCAAACAGACAGATCTCAGCAGTGATCAGGACCAGCGACGATGCGCGCGCGTGTCGCTGTGTACCTTAGTTACCAGCGCGCTGGCACAGGGAGCTGGTAACCAAGGTAAACAGCGGGTTTCTAAGTGCCACGCTTAGAAACCCGCTGTTTACCTTAGTTTCCAGCTCGCTGATCGCTGGTCTCCCACCTGCCACACACAGCGATGCGTGCTGACCAGCGGGTGACCAGCGATCAAAAAAATGTCCAGGGTTTTCCACAATGATCAGCGATACCGGCAAGGGGGGGGGGGGGGGGGGGCGGTCGCTGATAGGTGTCACACACCGCGATCTCGCTGGTGAGATCGCTGTTGCGTCACAAAACTTGTGACTCAGCAGCGATCTCGCTAGCGATCTCGCTGTGTGTGACGGGGGCTTTAGATGCTGTAGTCACTACTGACTCTGGCATCTAAGGGGTCTGATATTCCATTGAAGCTCTGAGATAGTTGTATGCCCATTGTACTTTAGGGTACTTGTATACAAAGGAATCGCAGCACTTTAAAAATAGTTTTTTTTACTTTGTGTTAAAAAAGATTTCACATAAATGTTATTGGTAAAATTGTGACAGCCCGAATTATAGCCAAGTCCTGAATGATTATTCTGCGCTTAATCAGAATTGTCCCAACCCACAGAATAAAAGCAGCATTCTGTGAGATGAACCGCACAAAATGCAAAAACTTTGGCATTATTATGTTTTGTTTCCACAATTCCCCAAAAAGGATTAATAAAACTTGATCAATAGGTTACATGTACTTCAAAATAGTGCAACTGAAAAACACAAGTCCTGCAAAAACAAGCTCTTGGTACGCGACAATGAAAACTATACTGGGGCACCAGAACTCACAGAACAAAATGGACCCATTAATAAATAGAACTCTGAAGCCTGAAGAGACGGGTGTACTTACTTTGAAATATTCCTGCCAGAATGGCTTTGAGTCGACATAAATTTGGACTGAGAAAATGTTCATTTTAACAACCGACAAGGAAACTTTCAAAAAGTATTATGAATTTTTAGAGTTTAATGGATTGTCAAAACAAGTATACCAGCCTCATTTGGTCTGAGAGCAGTTTAATAATGTATGCAGATTGTATTGTGGAATCTGGTGACCAGTGCGCTTTAAATTCATGCTGGATTTTGGCCACAAAGGGGATAAAGTCTCTGATTTGATTGTGGCTAGTGATATAAATGTCCAGTTTGCCATATATAGCGAGTTGTAAAGCTTTGCCAGTAATATAGCTGCTATAGGAGTCATGTTGTGTGTAATGACCAGATTTCTGGGAAGAGTATTGTGATTGGTTGGGGAGTAAGAGCTTGTCCACATGACTGTAACGCAGTCATATTATAGACCTCAATAGGCCCTTCCAATGTCCTGATGTGTCGGCACAGACATAGATACCACACATCTCCTCTATAACTTTTAAAGAGGGCTGTCACCAGGATTTTGCTACCCCACATGAGAGCAGCATGATTCAGAGGCAGATAGCCTGATTGCATCGATGAATAACTTACTGTGCTGCTTGCTGTCATTTTGATAAAAAATAGTTTTCTCTACTGCAGATGTAGCTTTATTTGTACACTGTGCATAGGCAGAAAGCTGCCAATTAATAGTATACAGAACTCATGAATATGGAGGACTACCTGGCAGCAGGTTTACTGGTCTTCTAGAGATATCTTGCTGATAAAACAAGGATTTTTTAAAAAACTACCGCAAGCATCCTAGAAAGTGACACATCACTGGAATCAGGGTCTCTGCCTTTACATTATGATGCTTTCAGATTTGGCAGCAAAACCTGGTGACAGATTCCCTTTAAAACGTAACATGCTGGCTCTCTGTAGCCATTAGAACGCACTCATGAGCGACCTACATGCTGCGTACTATGCACTGGAACCCATAACAGATTGTGCTGTAAGTGGCGGCTTCATGTAGAATTTCTTTTTGTTTTGTTTTGTTTTTTTATCTACCTGGAGGAGTTGTTTCGCCCTTCACCATAGAAAGAAGTGGGCTTCAATACTGTAAATCTGTATTAAGAAATCAGCAGAGAATTGAAACCTGTAAATGGCATAATGATAAGTTTCCTGTAATCTCATCAATTGTTCTCCTTGGTGCTTTTAACCTGCACAATTATCACGAACAAATTATCAGAAGGTAATCGTGTAATCTAAACATGCTGCCAATAACCTGATGGACGAACAAAACGCTTGTTCGTCGGGTGAAACAATTGTTTTGCACAAAAGAACAATGGAAACCTATGCACACTAAGCGATCTATTACAGATGGCTCGGTATACATCCGAAGCAGAGTCAGCCGGTGTAAACGGGCTATCAAAATCCGCAGATCGGCAAACATTTGGCGGTCATTTAATGCTGCTCATCGTGCAGTGGGTTTGTTGGCAAAATCTCCAGAAAGTTTGTGTATAACGCTAAACCTAGCAGCTTCTACCTAGAAAGTCATGCCTAAACTCCATGTTCTACTACTTGTGGTTGTTTTTTCACTCCTTTATTATGTATCTTACTCACTTTTTGTTGTATATTCTCTCTTCAGTTTCCCAGTTTGACACAGAATTCTTCATTAGCGGAATAGCGCCGGTCTGTGACCAGTTTGTGATGCTTTTCTTTGTGAAGGAGCCCTCTGACAATGCGGTAATTATCCCTTCCAACGTACTTTTTAACACAATACTGATCAGACCCCTATACACATTCTCTATCGATGGGACAAGCTATGCTTCTACCGCAACTCCCCCATACCCAGGAAGGCTCGGCTGAGCGTGCCTGTTCCTTTATTGCATGGCGTTGGCCTTTCTGTACTAGATTTACTGGACATACTGTTTTAACATCAAACCTACCATGTTAGGGGTTGTTGGCGTTCGGCTGCCCAGCACCGGGTCTTTTTCTATGCTTTATGTTGCCTTTATATTGTTTTTCAACTTTCCCTTTTTGTCCTATGGATGTTTAATAGGTAAAGACTGTAGTTATGTATTTGCAATTCTCGCAGGGTTTTCATACAGGGTTATCACATTCTATACTGTGATCTACGCCGTCCACAAACACACCTCACTGCGCTTTGCTACATATTTTGTTTTTTACACATGTGACAGTTTTTGGGTGGTCTTTGATGCCAACCTGCTTCTATCTTGCCTAATAATGTCTGTTCTCTACACTGCCCTAATTACTTGAGTTGTCCACTACATTCAGTGTCAGATAGGCTAATACATCCTGCGATGTCAGCTCTGCTGTTCCCGGTGGTGACACCACAATGTCACTTGACCACTGCAACCTATCAGCGACCACTGTAACCAGTCATCAACCACTGATTGGGTGCAGCTCAACAATATTCAGTGTGAGTGGTCATTAAGTGTGACAAAGTGGTAAAGACTGAAGCTGGTCAGCAGCCGCTGCGAAAGCAAACAAGATTTTAGGGTGTATAAAAAGAGAGGGAAGGTCCTGTGACCACCAAAGTATCATTACTCCATTCAAAGGGGAGCAGCTAAATTATTAGATGGGATAAAAAACCCTCTCCTATAATAAGATTTTGGAAAAGTTAGGTTTGTTTAGCTTAGAAAATGGACACTTCAGAGACCATTTAATCTATGTGTAGTCATTGCAAAAGATTGTTTTAATTACTTATTCTTTCCAAAGTCCTTATAAAGGGCCAGGGGCACCCATTCCGTGTGGAGGAAAGGCGATTCCGGCAGCTAAATAGGAAAGGGTTCTTTACAGTTAGAGCAGTCAGACTGCAGAATGCCGACCACAAGAGGTAGTAATGGCAGACACTATAACAGCAACTAAAAAGGGTCTGGATGCTTTTCTCTCAACATATGGTATTGTGGGTTATAAATAGTCTAGTAATAGAATAACTGGTGGAGATAGGTTCAACTTGATGGGCTTGCGTTTTTTTTTCAACCTATATATAAAGTCTCTGCACCCCTGTTAAAATGCCATGTTTGTGTCATGTAAAAAAAACCATACCAAGAAGAATCATTGCAGAATTTTTTCCACTTTTAATGTCACCCATAGTGGTTACAATTCAATGTAAAACTGAAATGATTTTAGTTGTTTGTTTCTTTATCCACCTGACAAAATGTAATGTGGTTGAATACATATGCACACCCTTAAACAAGTACTTTGTTGAAGTTCCCTTTGAATTTATGACAGCACTTAGCCTTTTTTGTGCAGGAGTCTATCAGCATGGAACATCTAGAACTGGCAATTAGTGATGAGCGAGTGTACTCATTACTCGAGATTTCCCGAGCATGTTCGGGTGAGGTCAGAGTATTTGGGCATGCTTGGAGATTTAGTTTCTGTGCCGTAGCTGTGTGGATTGCGGCTGCTAGACAGCCTGAATACACGTGAGGATTCCCTAACAAACAGGTACACAAGTGGGGCACAATTGTGAAGTTGAAAAAACTTTATTGGTTATTTTACATTTTTGTGGAAATACCAAAACTGAAAAGTGTCTCGTGCAATATTATTCAGCCCCTTTACTTTCAGTGCAGCAAACTCACTCCAGAAGTTCATTGTGGATCTCTGAATGATCCAATGTTGCCCTAAATGACTAATGATGATAAATATAATCCACCTGTGTGTAATCAAGTCTCCGTATAAATGCACCTGCTCTGTGATAGTCTCAGGGTTCTGTTTGAAGCACAGAGAGCATCATGAAGACCAAGGAACACAACAGGCAGGTCCGTGATACTGTTGTGGGGAAATTTAAAGCCGGATTTTGATACAAAATGATTCCAAAACTTTAAACATCCCAAGGAGCACTGTGCAAGCGATCATATTGAAATGGAAGGAGTATCATACCACTGCAAATCTACTAAGACCCGGCCGTCCCTCTAAACTTTCATCTCAAACAAGGAGAAGACTGATTAGAGATGCAGCCAAGAGGCCCATGATCACTCTGGATGAACTGCAGAGATCTATAGCTGAGGAGGGACAGTCTGTCCATAGGTTAACAATCAGTCATGCACTGCACAAATCTGGCCTTTATGGAAGAGTGGCAAGAAGAAAGCCATTTCTCAAAGATATCCATAAAAAGTATCGATTAAAGTTTGCAACAAGCCTCTTGGGAGACACACCAAACACATGGAAGAAGGTGCTCTGGTCAGATTAAACCAAAATCGAACTTCTTGGCAACAATAGATATGTTTGGCGTAAAGGCAACACAGCTCATCATCCTGAACACACCATCCCCACTGTTAAACATGGTGGTGGCAGCATCATGGTTTGGGCCTGCTTTTCTTCAGCAGGGACAGGGAAGATGGTTAAAATTGATGGGAAGATGGATGGAGCCAAATACAGGACCATTCTTGAAGAAAACCTGTTGGAGTCTGCAAAAGACCTGAGACTGGGATGGAGATTTGTCTTGCAACAAGACAATGATCCCAAACATAAAGCAAAATCTACAATGGAATGGTTCACAAATAAACGTATCCAGGTGTTAGAATGACCAAATCAAAGTTCAGACCTGAATCCAATCGAGTATCTGTGGAAAGAGCTGAAAACTGCTGTTCACACACGATCTCCATCAAACCTCACTGAGCTCGAGCTGTTTGCCAAGGAAGAATGGGCAAGAATTTCAGTCTCTCGATGTACAAAACTGATAGAGACATACCCCAAGAGACTTGCAGCTGTAATTGCAGCAAAAGGTGGCGCAACAAAGTATTAAGTTAAAGGGGCTGAATAATATTGCACGCCTCACTTTTCAGTTTTTGTATTTCCAAAAAAATTTAAAATAACCAATAAATTTTGTTCAACTTCACAATTGTGTTCCACTTGTTGTTGATTCTTAACCAAAAATTTACATTTGGTATCTTTATGTTTGAAGCATGATATGTGGGAAAAGTCTGAAAAGTTCCAGGGGGCCAAATACTTTCGCAAGGCACTGTATGTGCCCCTTACATTTTATAAGTGTTGGCTGAATATTATATTTGGATAAGTTGTCCATAAAAATCAGCACCACTGTACTATTTTTTTTATTGCAGTTCCGAACACTGCAGCACTCTCATCCATGTGGCTCCATCTTATACTGCAGCTAGGCCACAATATTTGCTTGGGTGGGACTAAGATGTAGGACTAAATACAGCTGCCTGAAAAGAGGCTCATTGGAGTTTTCTAGGACTTTTAGAGGGTTCTCCATTTTCACATGAAATAATCCCTTTGTAAAATAAAAATAACAGATACTCCCTTCCCACACTGGGCCCGATGCAATGTGTTTTCTGGGACTTTTGACCCTGTTATGCCATGTGAGCCCTGCAGCTTATCTGTGGTCACTAGTGGGCTGCTGTGTTCTTATTTCCCTCGGAAGAACTTGGGACAAGTGGTAAAAATAAGATCGTAGCAGTCCTGTAGTGACCTCTGATTGGCTGTAGTGCTCACGGGAGACCTAGCACCGACACTGCTGGAGCAGCGCCAGTGCGGGAAGTGAGTGTGTGTCTGTTATTTTTACTTGACAAATGGGACTGGTTCATTTTAAAAAAAGGTTTGGAGAACTCCTTTAATATTGGAAAGGTCATCATCATATACCATGATTACAGACCGTGTCATGTCCAGAGTGTGCTGGTTTATGTCTTGATGCCATATAAAGTTTTAATGTGGAGCGGCTGGCCACGTTTGTTATAAGTTCACAAGTGTAGGGAGAGCTGCAGTACCGTCCAGGCCGCTGCTACGTTGTCTATACACAGCTGTGTCTCTTGTGGTGGTGGCCTCTTATGTTTGGTCTGCTGGTGAGGGTTGGACTGCCACCAATATGATACTGATGACCTAGAACACCCCTTTAAGCTTTGGTCATCAATGTTATACCTTGACGCCATGTAACAAGTTCTCTGGTAGATAAATATCTTCTTTTTTTTTCTTTTTTCTTTTTTTTTTTTTTTTAAGAATTGTCATATATTGACCTGTGACTTTTATTTTTGTTAAGAGACCTTCTTGTTCCTTTTTCAGAATAAAGAGCTCTGTGCCAGGCCTCGCCTCGATATTATTCAGCCTCAGTCAGATTCCTGTGAAGAAGTCTCCTCAGACGCTATAACAGTCAGGGGTTTTCGAGAGAACGAGTGTCGGGATTATCGTCTGGGTAAGAATACAGTGCTGGTGTACGTAAGGACTGGATTTCTTACTTGGAGAAGAGCTCCTATGGTATTGCCAATAAGACAACACACATAGCTGATCTGCGCAAGGCAGGGATGTCAAACTCAACTACAGGGGGCCAAAATTAAAAGCTTGGACAAAATCGCTGACCAACCTTGGTATTTATTAAAAAAAATGTGTTTAATTGAAGAAGTTTTTTTTTATCATCAAGTATATCAATGAACTATTCATATGGGAACAATCTTAAAAGTATTGTCCTATGAACAAAGTACATTTTGAATAATAGATCTTAAAATAAAATATTGGGATAATATCCCCCCAGCAAAGAACGATGACCCCATTACAGTATGATTCTCCAACTGTAGTCCTCACACAGCCCTCCATATAGTTTAATGACACAAAAAGTGCTTCATCTACATATATAATCGCCAGTTGGGACTTCTGACCGCTGTCCCCGAATCCCATAAGGCACCGCGGCAGTGTCATTTGCGCCTGCGCAAGTGGCATACACGTCTCCGCTATTCCCACGCAGACGCAGTAACAGCCACGTCGTTACTACGCATGCGTGGGAATAGCGGTGACGTGTATGTCACTTGCGCACGCGCACTTCGTTACCGCTATTCCTGCGCATGCTCAGAAACAGCCACAACTGCGCACTTTACCCGCCCATGCGTGGTAACGACGCGGCTGTTACTGCGCCTGCGTGAGGAATAGCGGGTTAATTTCACCGCACTCCCGATGCGATACCATTAGGCCTATTTCTAGTACAGTATATTAAGTCCCACATAGTGTTCCTTACAGTGTAATGGCTCCACATAGTGCTCCATACAGTATAATGGCCACAAAAAGTGCTCCATACAGTATAATGGCTCCACATAGTCCTCCATATAGTATAATGGGCCCCACACATTGCTCCATACAGTATAATGTGCCCTGCATAATTCTCCATATTGTATAATGGCACCACATAGTGCTCTATATTGTATAATGGCCCCACGTAGTTCTCCATACAGTATAATGGACCCCACACAGTGCTCAATACAGTATAATGTGCCCCACATAGTTCTCCATATTGTATAATAATCCCACATAGTCCTCCATACAGTATAAAGGCCCCACACAGTGCTCCATACAGTATAACTGGGCCCTTCATTGCCTTCCATACTGTATAGTGGCCCTGCATAGTGCTCCATACAGTATAATGGCCCCACATTGGTACAGCTGAGATGTCAGACGCAGAGGTGGATTGATGGGAGAGGGCTCCCTTGTCAATCATTGCTTTCAACTGTATCGGTATCTAGGATGCAGATATAGTTGAAAGTGTGATGCTGGCATCGCAGGCCAAGTATACTCACCCTGCAGGTCAGATTTGGCCATCGGACCATAGTTTGACATATGTGCCCTAAGATGAGACCCTGATCCCAAAATTGTATCAAGAGTGTCCCATTCAGCCAGCCAAACCTCTCTCTGTCCTGATGAGGGCCTGTACCTGGAAACAGCTGGTTGTAGATGTACAGAAGTGCTTGCCTGTTATCCTGTCTTCATGTTGCACAGCTGAATTAAAGGTCTGGCATTGACATGCTATTTCCCACTGAGCATTGACACAGATTCTCCATACAAAGATGAAGAACCAGTCCATTTCTTCTGTACATTTATCTATGTGACTTAGACTCCTTTGGTTAAGTTGTCCCTTCTCATCTGCATTTATTTTAAAGCAGATATGTCAAAATGCTGTTCTGCCTGTCCAAAAAGCACAAGAGTATTGTCTGTCTACTTTTAGGGACAAAATGTACATATTCAGTATATGTATGCATTTATTTGGGGTTAAGAATCACGGCCGCATGACTGGGTTTCAGTCAAACATTTTTAGCATTCACCTTCTATTGTCTCTGTGATGCACCGTCTGTTGCTGGCTGCAGAATGAGCTAGCTGAAAATCTGTCAGTGAGCTTCTTCAGAATGAATGACGAGAGAGTTAGTAACTTATTTTTCTGTCTTCTGAGCTCCCATCAGTTGATTTATGACCACACAAGTTTAATGATCAGCAAAACAAAGACGCAGCAAAAGTCAATTATTTTTAGCCCATACACGGATGTTATTAAAATAAATAATGATCCTCGAAAAGTGGACAGCCCATTTGGCTATGAGAACCTAAAATACAACACACATGTTAGGTATGAATCCATTGTGTTCATGTAGGGGAGCCCCACGTCTCACCTCACTGGCGGTTCTTCCCATGTTTGTGTGGATTTCTTCCTGTTCCCTCCAAGCACCCTCATAGGTAGTTACTTACTATAGAATTGGCTCTATGGTAAATGTTGTGGGGATGGACTGATGTGAGTGATGCAATGTATGGCAGTAACTAATTAGTCTTCTGTTTTCCAATTATTTAGAATATGCGGAAGGAGAATCATTATTTTACATAATCAGTCCAAGAGATGTTGTGGTGGCCAAAGAGCGTGACCAGGATGACCACATTGACTGGCTACTGGGGCGAAAGAAATATGAGGTACAATATATTTAAGGGGAATTTAGCACCAGGGTTTTGCTACGTGATTTGAGAGCAGCATGATATAGGGGCAGAGACTATAATTCTAACAATGTCATTTACAGGGCTGCTTCCTGCAGTTCTGATAAAATCACAGTTTTATCTGCTGCAGATCTAGCAGTTCTCTAAATGCTGAGCTCTGTGTCACCCCGCCCACACCACTGATTGGCAGCTTTCTGTGTGCACTGTGCATAGGCAGAAGACTGCCAATCAGTGGTGGGGGTGGGATTATTCGGCGCTCATGAATATGGAGGACTACATGGCAGCAGGTTTACTAGTCCGCTAGTGAATCATAGAATCATAGAATCATAGAATCGTAGAGTTGGAAGGGACCTCCTGGGCCATCTGGTCCAACCCCCTGCTCAAAGCAGGATTCGCTAAATCATCCCAGTCAGATGTCTGTCCAGCCTCTGTTTGAAGACTTCCATTGAAGGAGAACTCACCACTTCTCGTGGCAGCCTGTTCCACTCATTGATCACTCTAACTGTCAAAAAGTTTTTTCTAATATCTAATCTGTGTCTCCTCCCATTCAGTTTCATCCCATTGCTTCTAGTCTCTCCTTGTGCAAATGAGAATAAAGTTGATCCTTCTACAATGTGACAGCCCTTGAGATATTTGTAGACAGCTATTAAGTCTCCTCTCAGTCTTCTCTTTTGCAAACTAAACATTCCCAAATCCTGCAACCTTTCCTCATAAGACAGGGTTTGCAGACCGGTCACCATTCTGGTCGCTCTTTTCTGAACTTGCTCCAGTTTGTTGATGTCTTTTTTAAAATGTGGTGCCCAAAACTGGACACAGTATTCCAGATGAGGTCTGACCAAAGAGGAGTAGAGGGAAATAATGACTTCACGTGATCTAGACTGTATGCTTCTGTTAATACATCCTAGAATTGCATTTGCCTTTTTTGCTGCTGCATCACACTGTTGACTCATATTCAGTCTGTGATCTATTAGTATACCCAAGTCTTTTTCACATGTGCTGTCACTTAGCCCTATTCCTCCCATTCTATATGTGCTTTTTTCATTTTTATTGCCCAGATGTAGTACTTTGCATTTCTCCCTGTTAAAAACCATTCTGTTAGTTGCTGCCCACTTTTCCAGTTTATTTAAATCTTTTTGAATCCTCTCTCTCTCTTCTCTAGTATTAGCTATCCCTCCTAGCTTTGTGTCATCAGCAAATTTAATCAGTTTACCCTCAATTCCTTCATCTAAATCGTTGATAAAGATGTTGAACAATACAGGGCCCAGGACAGAGCCCTGTGGTACCCCACTTGAGACATTCTTCCAACTGGATGTGCAGCCATTTACGACCACTCTTTGGGTCCGATCACTAAGCCAGTGATATTCGCCTTTTGATGAACGAATAATTTTATTACAAGTACAGCACGCAGCCCAGTAAGTGACACATTGCTCAAATAGCAGCCTCTTTTTCCACATTGTGCTGCTTACAGATTAGGTGGCAGATACCTTTTTAGCTTTGCTCACTGATGGATGCATTGTTAATCCTGAGTACTACATACTGGGTGGTCAAGCCAAATGGGCCAATACTCCTCCAAGATTTCCATAGTGTCTTTATTAAATGTCTTCTCATTTGGGTCTTTAGTTTTGCAGATTTGCACATCTCTATGGCAGCAGATAACAAAAGAACTGTATTAACCCTTTACTGCAGAAGCCTATTACCGTGTTTCCCCGAAAGTAGGACCCCCCCGAAAGTAAGACAGGGTGGGGGTTACGGGGGGGTCCTTCAATGTAAGGCCTCCCCCGAATGTAAGGCAGGGTTGGGGGCCGCTGTGAAATGTAAGGCCCTTACCTTTGGGCCGCCGCTGTCCCCCATTGGGTCCCCAGGCTCCAGAGGTGTCCTCAGGTGCAGCTGGGCGGGTCCAGCGCTCATGGGGTTAACTCGCCGTGTTAACCCCGCAATCCGCCCAGCTCAACAGCTCATTGGCCGCCCCTGTTCCCCACGTCACCGCCGGCCCCCGGCTCGAGCACTGATTGGTCCAGCAGCTCGGGCTGTAATTGGCCGCCCCAGCCCCACGTCACCGCTGTTTCCCTGCTGATTGGCACAGCGTTCCCTGCAGCACAGGCCTTCCACACCCACAGCCGCACCGCAGAGTAAAACGTCCTGCATTTAAAAACCAAGTAGGGAAACATGTACTGTATAGGGTATGGGGCTGTGTGCAGTGGGATACGGCACTGTTATGGGGTGTGGGGCTGTGTGCAGTGGGATACGGCACTGTTATGGGGTGTGGGGCTGTGTGCAGTGGGATACGGCACTGTTGTGGGGCTGTGTGCAGTGGGATACGGCACTGTTATGGGGTGTGGGGCTGTGTGCAGTGGGATACGGCACTGTTATGGGGTATAACAGCATGTTAATAAATGTTAATTTATTGGTTAAAAAGAAATTGTCATTTTTTTTCGGCTAATGACCTCCCCCGAAAGTAAGACAGGGTGGGACTTTTTGGGGTAAAATTAATGTAAGACAGGGTCTTACTTTCGGGGAAACACGGGTATATATATTTATATATGTGCAGTATATACAGTTGTGCTCAAAAGTTTACATACCCCGGCAGAATTTTTGCTTTCTTGGCCCTTTTTTCAGAGAATATTAATGATAATGCCAAAACTTTTCTCCACTCATGGTTAGTGGTTGGGTGAAGCCATTTATTGTCAAACTACTGTATTTTCTCATGTTAATGACAACCCAAAACATCCAAATGACCCTGATCAAAATTTTACATACCCTGGTGATTTTGGCCTGATGACATGCACAGAAGGTGACACAAATGGGTTTGATTGGCTACTAAAGGTAACATCCTCACCTGTGACCTGTGACAAATGCCAGGAAAATTGTTTGGGATGCAAAGAAAAACCTACAAATAACATCACCTGAAATACTGGACTCTCTGAAAACTAGTGGGGTGGCTGTTTCAAGATGCACAATAAGGAGGCACTTGAAGAAAAATGGGCTGCGTGGTCGAGTCACCAGAAGAAAGCCAAATGACCCTGATCAAAAGTTCACATTCCCCATTTCTTAATACCGTGTATTGTCCCCTCTAACATCAATGACAGCTTGAAGTATTTTGTGGTAGTTGTGGATGAAGTTCTTTATATTCGCACATGGTAAAGCTGCCCACTCTTCTTGACAAAAAGCCTCCAGTTCCTGTAAATTCCTCGGCTGTCTAGCATGAACTCTGTGCCTGAGATCTCCCCAGAGTGGCTCAATGATATTGAGGTCAGGAGACTGAGATGGCCACTCAAGAACCTTCACTTTGTTCTGCTGTAGCCAATGACAGGTCGACTTGGCCTTGTGTTTTGGATCATTGTCATGTTGGTACGTTCCATGCACAGCTTCTGGGCTGATGATTGCAAATTTACATCCAGTGTTTGCTGATAATGTGCTGCATTCATCTTTCAACTCTGACCAAGTTTCCTGTGTGTTTGTAACTCACACTTCCCCAAAACATCAGCGATCCACCTCCGTGCTTAACAGTAGGAATGGTGTTCCTTTCATCATAGGCCTTGTTGACGTCTCTTCAAATGTAATGTTTATAGTTGTGGCCAGAAAGTTCAATTTTGGTCTCATCACTTCAAATTACCTGGTTCCAGACATTTTGAGGCTTGTCGCTGTGCTGTTTTGCATATTGTAGGTGAGATACTTTGTGGCATTTGCGCAGTAATGGCTTTCTTCTGGCGACTCGACCATGCAGCCCATGTGCCTTCTTATTGTGCTTCTTGAAACAGCCACACCGCTAGTCTTCAGAGAGTCCAGTATTTCAGCTGATGTTATTTGTGGGTTTTTCTTTGCACCCCAAGCAATTTTCCTGGCATTTGTCACAGGTGAGGATGTTACCTTTAGTAGCCATTCAAACCCATTTGTGTGCATTTTATCAGGCCAAAAATCACCAGGGTATGTAAACTTTTGATTAGGGTCTTTTGGATGTTTTGGGTTGTCATTGATTTAAAAAGAGAAAACACAGTATTTTGACAATAAATGGCTCCATCCACCCACTAACCATGACTGGAGAAAAAGTTTTGGTGTTATCACTCATATTCTCTGAAAAAAGGCCATGAAAGCAAAAATTCTGCCAGGGTATGTAACCTTTTGAGCACAACTGTATTATATTAAATTAAAAATGGTATCAAATGTCCGCCTATTTTGTAGCACTTTGGGCTACTTTCTCAATCACAAAAAGATATACAAAGGAAACCCCAAAGTAAGGGCTTAATAGGCACTAAATAGAGTGCCAAAAAATATCAGACCCTCTTAAAGGGACTGTTTCACAAGCCATATATTATAAGCAAAAATAAAAGAATGTTTATATATTTTTTTTAAAATGTGTTAATATGTGCTGACATTATAAAACTGAATTTCACCACAGCATAAATAATAGCATGATTAAAAAGCTTATGTATATGATGCAAAAATATAAGAAAAAAAAAAAGACTATATAAACATTGGTTGCGGTAAATGGTACCAAATGCCTCAGATGGGATGGCGTGTAACCAATGTTTGCGATAGATTGTAGATATAGGAATACTCCATAGCTTTGTGTGATGGCAAGTGTCTTGCAGAGCAGAGGATTGCACAACCTGGGAGTGATAAGCCCCCTTTACATTTAGCGATCCGACCAGCGATACGACCCGGTCAGGATCGCTGGTGCATCGTTAAATGATCGCTACTAAGCTGTCACACAGGCAGATCTCACAGCGATGCAGCAGCGACACAGCGCACGATACTTACCTTTCACACACAGCGATCCTGACGTCCTCCCGCCCGCCTCCACGCGTCGCTCGTCGGCGCCAGCAGGAAGCCCGACGAGAAATGGAGCTGCGCAATCTCGCGCGATCAGCGATGGACAGCGGGGGAGCCGGTCGGAGGTAAGTATCACACATAGCGATATTGCTATAACGTCACAAAATCGGTGACGTTATAGCGATATCGCTAGCGATATCGCTATGTGTAAAACCCCCTATAGAAATCCCTTCTGATTAAGTTACTGACTTGGTTGTGTATGTTGCACGTCCATAGTCAATGTAGAGAGAGATTATCTTTACAGCCATCTCTACGCACACACACTGCATACATTAGTTTCAGGGCAAACTGTCAATCGGTGTGCCGCGGAGTGATTTCTGCACGCTCACTGTGTAATGTGCAGTGAATGTAATGGATCCCTACAGCTGTCCCGTGACTAAAATCGAGTGGGTGCAGGGAGGATAGAGTTTCATTTTTTACCAGCAGCTGTGATTGAAGTGAGATGGCTAAACAGGATTTACCATATTTTGCAGATTATAAAACGCACCCCAAATTTTGAGGAGAAAAATAGGAAAAAAAAACTTGTTTTAATAAAATGGTGGTGCTTCTTATAAATCAAGCGTCGTATTGCTTACCAGGGGTGGTTGCTGTGGTGATGTGGGTTCACTGCTGGAGGAGGCAAAAGTGAAGCGTTACTGCAGGTCGCAGGCTGGGATGAGGGGGTGTTCCGATGAGCGCCGCTCCGGGTACTCTGCCGACATTTTGTGAAAGCTCAGAGCCCCCACACTTGCATGGTTTAATGTGCGTTGGATTCCAGGAAATGGCTGCCGGGGGTGGCGCATGCACAAATGTAGATCTTAGTAACGAGATCTCCATTTGCGCATGCGCCGCCCATGGTAGTAATTTTCCCGGAATCCACCGCACAGTAAACCATGCAAGTGCAGGGGTTCTGGGCTTTGACAAAATGTCGGCAGAGCCCCTGCAGTGGCGCACATTGGAATACCCCCTCATCCCAGCCTGCAGCAATGCTCTTCCACTCTTGTCTCCTCCAGCAGCGACCCCGGGACCCTGCTCAACCGCGGACGGTAAGGTACATCCGCATTATAAGGCGCTCCCCCATTTCATTCCCAAATTTTTTTGGGAAAAAAAGTGTGTCTTATAATCTGAAAAATACTGTAAATGCTATTTACCTGCAAATTACCACTATATCTATAGGTAAGTAGCATTTTTGGAGGTGACACTGTTCCCTTTAAAGGGAATTGTTATGGGTACATCGTTTGTGAAAGACTGACAGCCGTTAATAAGACTTACATGGGCTGGCTTGATTCTAGCCACCCTATGTACCAGATCCCAGGGGTTGCCCTGGTCTTCACGCTTTAACCCCCCCCCCCCCCCCCACGAAATCTTGGTTTGCATAGGGACTGCTGGGCTGGGGCCACAGAGTCGGCTGCTGATCGATGAAGCAATCTGAAGACAAAAAGGATCGTCATGTGGAGTCAATGCCAAGAAGTCTTTTCCGTGATAAAATCAGAAAGCGAGCGAGTTGTCAATATATAAGCTAAGGTCAGAAACCGAAGATACAAAGTAGCACAACAGGAGCAATAGATCACATAGATCTAAGTAAGCGGCAGCCAGAGACTGTTAGCTGGGGTTTATATAGAGGAGAGCCCCGACCATGGCTGCTAACAGGGAACAAATAAATTACCAGCTCAGTGCAGCAAAACACAAGTTAGAAACAGACAACTAGTCGCAGCTAAAGTGTCACACCCTGCCGTTATCCAGCAATAACCGCTGTCAATAATGCAGCACTGCCTAGCGACCAGGGCAGTCTGCATCAGCATGTGCACACACGGATGTGACAAGAATCTGTTAGAAGGACCCTTTCTAAGCACATCTACATGTGCATGTAGGTCATAGAAAGTTGAATAAAACAATACCTTGATATCTGCGATCCAATGTTTTATTCCAGAGAAGTCTGCATTTTTCTTATATGCACATGAACTGTTCCAGGGTATCGGGTGAACCTACATGAGAATCTGCAACCAGAGATTATTTTAAATAAACAATAGACATTGCCATTGTGAGACATGTACTGGTTGACAGTCTGCACTCCTGAGCTCACTGCAAAGCTTTGTATGATTATAACTCGCATAGGACAGCAGAGCTGTATTTTGCCTCACTACAAATACATTTGCAGTTCTACTTTCATAGTGCTGTCAGCTCAGCTGCAGAGCTTTGCCTGATTACAACTAACAAAACTTCAGCTTTCATCTCATAAGCAGCAGTATAGCAGAGATGACAGCACTATAATAGTAGAGTTGCAGCTGCAGACATGTTTGTAATTAGACAAAAGTTCAGCTTTGCTGCGCTGTTAATAGGAATCACACTAAGCCCAGCAGTAAGATCAGGAGAACAGAAAGTGGCCATTATACAGCACACTGGTAATGCCCCCTTTCTTTTAAAATAAGCTTTGCAGGCAGATTCTCCAGGAGATTTGTCTGTCCCATAGATCTTAACAGCTCATTTACAGATTTAGAAAATTGGTGATTTCTTTGCATTAAGGCATCAGCTCGCAAGGTATCATTTTTCAGCTTTGTATGACTTAGATTCCCATGTAGACGACTTAGGAGGGATAATCCTACTGAAATATTCCCTTTAATATGTCTATATTGGTTTCTCCACCACCTAAAAGACATTCAGCTCTCTATTCTGCAGCCAAATATATAAGTAAACCAAAGCCAATCATCCTATATATGGTTAGCACTGCTGTAAAATCATCCTAATACATAGAAAACATCTAGATACAACAATTATGGTAATTTACGGTGCTTATCCACAGGCTGTATTCTGTAACAAATTAATGTGCTATTGGTTTTTAATGATTTTTTTTCCCTCTGATGTCTCCATTTAAGGAAGCTCTTATGGCTGCGGAAATTAGTCAGAAGAACATTAAGAGACACGAGGTTTTGGTGAGTTTCCCAGACTGTGATTTTTGCTAATTTTTATTACCAAGCTGTAAATTCTGATATCATGGGTAGAATAAAAGTGTAGAAAACATTGATATAATGCATGCACTAATTAAAAGCTGCCTCGCTGTAACAACTCGGTGGTTAATGGCGCAGAATTGCTCTCGCCTTAGTATTTATGTATATTTTTATTTTTCAGGATATTGGCTTAGCTTATATAACACATCTCGTGGAAAAGGGGGATTACGAAGTGGCTGCCAGGTAAGGATCTGCCAGTGCTTTACATTTGTTTCCTGGAGGCTTGAGCGTTCTAGATGATCCCTGTGTGGTAGATGTGGAAGCGGGGTCATCATCATATAAGAGGATAGCCACCTAAATGGGTGTTCATCTGTAAGACTCTTAGGGCATGTCTGTTATGATTGGGTCACCGAGGAGGAAAGCAAGACCAAGCTAAGCCACTGAAAACCAGAGCGGTTGGTAACTAAGCGGATTGCAGACCCCTTATCCTATCCACACAACTAGCAGTAGCCGTGGAGCGTACCTAGATGATCCTAGACGCCTCGACACAGCCGGAGAGCTAAATAAGCCTAAAGCAAGAAAGGGAAAATCTAAACAGCCCCAGAGCAGACCCCAAAGGAATAGATAGCCCCCAAACATATACTGTCGGTGAGACAAGATGAAAACACAAACACAGATAGGAAAATAGACTGAGCAAACGATGCCGCCCACACTAACTAAACAGGACAGGAAAGGAAAGAAAAGACACTGTCTGCAATCACGCAAAAAACCCTGCAAAAAGTGTCCAACACGTCTGATAGAAAAATACTGAAGTCGCACGACTTTGCCCACTATATCAGCACTCTGGTATATTCTGAAAGCAGAGCAAAAAGAGGCCAATCTAATAAGGGACAAAAACAAACTGGCACAAGCAGTAACATATGGATAGAGATTCAGTACAGCCCCAGCCGGAGCTGGCTGGCCACACAAAACTGAAATAGACAAAACCAGATCAAATGTGAACAATAGCAAGAGAACACTTACCTGAGCATGCAGGAACTGAGCTGGAAATTAAGACCTCAGGAGGCAGGAAAAATCACCAGCAGGGATAGAGGGAGTAGGCTGTCTTAAATCCAGTCTGAAACCCCAGATCTCCAATCGTCATCATCATTATCAGGTGGCAAGCCTCTGTTAATCAGATCAGCTCCATTACCTCCAGTAATCACCAGAGGGAGCCCAGAAAGAGAACTCGCGACCCCTCTGTCAATATAACCAGCTCCACTACCTTCACTAGTAACCAGAGGTAGGCCAGAAAGCGAATTCACAACAGTACCCCCCCTTGAGGAGGGGTCACCGAACCCACGCCACCAGGCCGATCAGGATGGGCCCGGTGAAAAGCACAAACCAATCTATCGACATGAATGTCAGAAGCAGAGACCCAAGAATTATCCTCCTGGCCATAACCCTTCCATTTGACCAAGTACTGGAGTCTCCGTCTAGCCAAACGAGAATCCAATATTTTCTCTACCTCATATTGCCTTTAACCAATACAGGGTCAGGAGGCGCCGCCACAGGAACTACTGGCTCCACAAAGCTCTTCAACAGAGATTTATGAAACACGTTATGGATCTTAAACGTAACTGGAAGAGCCAATCGAAAAGAAACAGGATTAAGAATCTCCAAAATCTTATAAGGTCCAATGAATCTTGGCTTGAACTTTGGAGGCGCAACCTTCATAGGAATATTCTTTGATGACAACCAAACCATATCACCCACTTTAAGCCGGGGACCAATGGTCCTATGCCGGTTGGAAAACCATTGGGCTTTTTCCTGAGAGAGGGACAACTTACTTATCCACCACTTGGTCCCAAATCTGCTGCATTCTCTCTACCACAGTGTCCACACTTGGGCAGGTCGAAGATTCCTCTTGCCCTGAAGAAAATCGAGGATGAAACCCAAAATTACAGAAAAAGGGCGACATCAAAGTGGCAGAACTAGCTCTATTGTTTAGCGCGAATTCGGCCAAGGGCAAAAATGAGACCCAGTCATCCTGATCAGCAGATATAAAACATCTTAAATAGGACTCCAAAGTCTGGTTGGTTCTCTCAGTCTGCCCATTGGTCTGAGGATGAAATGCAGAGGAGAAAGATAACTGCACAGTTTGGAACAAAAATCTCTCCAAAATCTGGAAACAAACTGGACTCCTCTGTCCGACACAATGTTCTCAGGAATCCCGTGCAAACGAACCACCTGTTGTAAAAACAAGGGCATCAACTCTGAAGAAGATGGCAACTTTGGGAGTGGTACAAGATGGATCATCTTAGAAAATCTATCACAAATCACCCAGATAAGTCATTCTCTGAGAGACAGGAAGATCGGAAATAAAATCCATTGAGATATGGGTCCATGGCCTTTTGGGCACCGGCAGGTGCATCAAGAACCCACTAGAACAAGAACAAGTCCCACAGGACTGCACAAAATTCCTGACATCACGAGATAAGGCTGGCCACCAAAAAAACCGACTCACCAAATCTCTGGTACCAAAAATACCTGGATGACCAGCCAACGCGGAGCAATGAATTTCAGACATTACTCTCTTCCTCACAACAAAAGTCCCATAAATGAGGGATATGAAGGAGACAAG
Organism: Dendrobates tinctorius; assembly: GCF_039654945.1. Lineage (NCBI taxonomy): Eukaryota > Metazoa > Chordata > Amphibia > Anura > Dendrobatidae > Dendrobates > Dendrobates tinctorius. The sequence goes on from NW_027361829.1 coordinate 40,920,625, forward strand.
GGACAACCCAGCTCCAACACCCTAAAGCAAGCTCAATAACATGTAATACTTAGGAGAAAGAACATGAGAGCACGCAATAAGTTCCATATAGAAAAAATATAAATTTTTTTATTATTATTATTAAATAGTTTACAAAAGATGGATAAAACAAGATGTGCTCATAAACAATATGGACCATAAATCCCATGTACCGACCAAATCCCCTCCAGATGGAAAACCAGGTGAGAATATACTGACGGCCTCAAATCATGTCCAGGAACTAAAAATCGCCCCAGCAAATATAGAATCCACAAATCAAGATAGCGGTAACTGGTATTACCAGTATCAATACACGTGTATTGATACTGGTAATACCAGTTACCGCTATCTTGATTTGTGGATTCTATATTTGCTGGGGCGATTTTTAGTTCCTGGACATGATTTGAGGCCGTCAGTATATTCTCACCTGGTTTTCCATCTGGAGGGGATTTGGTCGGTACATGGGATTTATGGTCCATATTGTTTATGAGCACATCTTGTTTTATCCATCTTTTGTAAACTATTTAATAATAATAATAAAAAAATTTATATTTTTTCTATATGGAACTTATTGCGTGCTCTCATGTTCTTTCTCCTAAGTATTACATTACTCTCTTCCTCCACTGGTCAGGAACATACAATTTTCCCATAGGGCAACATTCAGGTTTGTCCTCCTGAAATTCCTCCATGGCACGTCTCAAATCGGTGAGATGGCGGAAAGAACTACCCCCTCATTTAGAATGGTAATAGGCTCGGTCACAATAAGAGAATTCGCAAAGAAACTCCTAGAAAGGGCGTCCGCCTTAACATTCTTAGTGCCCGGAAGAAAAGAGACCACAAAATTAAAACGCGTGAAAAACAAGGCCCACCTAGCCTCTCTAGGATTCAAGCGTTTGGCTTATTCAAGATAAATCAAATTCTTGTGGTCGGTGAGGACCACAACTTGATGTCTAGCTCCCTCCAACCAATGTCTCCACTCTTCAAATGCCCATTTCATGGCCAACAATCCCCGATTCCCCACGTCATAGTTACGTTCAGATGGGGAGAATTTTCGAGAAAAGAAGGCACAGGGATTCATTTTAGAAGTCACCGGATCTTTTTGGGACAAAACGGCTCCTGCACCAATCTCAGAAGCATCTACCTCCACCTGAAATGGGAGTGAGACATCAGGTTGCCGTAGAACCGGAGCAGAGGTGAATCTTCACTTAAGTTCCTGAAATGCCGAGACTGCCTCTGGAGACCAATTCACCACATCAGCGCCCTTTTTGGTCAAATCAGTCAGTGGTTTGACAATACCAGAAAAATTACTTATAAATTTACGATAGAAATTAGCAAAACCCAAAAACTTCTGGAGAGCCTTCAAAGAAGTGGGCTGAACCCAATCATAAATGGCCTGTACCTTGGCCGGGTCCATTTCAATAGCCGACGGGGACAAAATGAATCCCAAAAATGAAATCCTCTGTACACCAAAGAGGCACTTCGATCCCTTAACATACAGGGAATTTTCCCTCAAAATCTGGAACACAGTCCGGACATGTTCCACATGAGAATCCCAATCACTGGAAATGATCAAAATATCATCCAGATAAATGATCAAAAACTTATCCACAAAGTCCTGGAAAATATCGTTCATAAAAGATTGGAAGACAGAAGGGGCATTAGTGAGCCCAAAAGGCATCACTAGGTACTCAAAATGTCCCACCGGAGTATTAAACGCCGTCTTCCATTCTTCCTCGTGCTTGATGCGAATAAGATTATATGCCCCCCTGAGGTCAAGCTTGGTAAACCAGCAGGCACTTTTAACTCTGGAAAATAAATCAGAAATCAGGGGTAACGGGTACTGATATTTAACAGTGATTTTGTTAAGGGAAGGATAGTCATTACAAAGCCTTAATGAACCATCTTTCTTGGCCACAAAAAAACCCAGCACCTAAAGGTGAAGAGGATGGTCTAATATGACCCTTCTCCAACGACTCCTTGATATAAGATCGCATAGCATCATGTTCGGGTACCGATAAGTTGAAAAGCCGACCCTTGGGAAATTTACACCCGGGCATTAACTCAATTGCACAATCATAACTCCTATGAGGAGGCAAAGATGCAGACTTACTCTCACTAAATACATCAGAAAAATCAGCCAAATAATTAGGAATATCATGAGACTGGGGAGAGGTGGAGAAAACAGGAGTGTCACTCAGAACACAACCCCAACTCACCACAGACACAGATTTCCAATCCAAAACAGGATTATTAGTTTGCAACCAGGGAAAACCCAGAACAATAGTATCATGCAAATTGTGCAACACCAAAAATGTACAATTTTCTTGGTGGTCCGGGGCGACCCGCATTATCACCTGGGTCCAAAACTGGGTTTTTTTCTCCGCCAAAGGAGTAACATCAATACCCCTCAAAGGGATAGGAGTCCGCAGAGGAATCATGAGAAAACAACAATGTTTAGCAAAGTGTAAATCCATCAGATTCAAAACTGCTCCTGAATCTACAAAAGCCTTAGCAGAAAATGCAGACAAGGAGCAGATCAGAGTAATTGCCAAAAGGAACTTAGGTTGTACACTGACCACAGCAAATGTGTGCGCAAAATGTTTTTCTCGTTTAGGGCAGACAGAAATAGTATGAGAGGCGTCTCCACAGAAAAAACACAGCTTATTACGCCTTCTAAACTCCTGACGTTGCGCCCTAGACAAAATCCTAACACATTGCATGGGTTCAGACGTTCGTTCAAAAGGCGGCAACGCCTCTTGTGTAGTTTTACGTTCGCGTAAACGCCGATCAACTTGAATGGCTAATGACATAGAATCATCAAGACCAGAGGGAACAGGAAATCCCACCATAACATCTACAGTTTCTGCCAAACCCTTCCGAAAGAGAGCTGCTAGGGAATCATCATTCCATGTAGTAAGGACCGCCCACTTTCGGAATTTTTTGACAGTATAACTCTGCAGAATCCTGACTCTGCATCAATGCCAATAAGGTTTTCTCAGCTTGATCAATAGCATTAGGTTCATCATACAACAACCCTAAGGCTTGAAAAAATGCGTCCACATCACGTCAGAATAGGATCTCCAGGTGTCAGAGAAAAAGCCCAATCCTGGGGATCGCCACGCAGCAAGGAGATGACAATTTTAACCTGCTGCACAGAGCTCCCCGATGATTTAGGCTTCAAGGCAAGAAATAGTTTACAATTATTCTTAAAATTCAAAAATTTAGACCGATCCCCAGAAAACACATCAGGAATAGGGATTTGTGGTTCAACAGCAGATGATTGAGCGAGATAGCTGGAAATTCCCCACACTTCAGCAGCGAGCTGCTCAAAATGATCAGACAATTGCTTAATCTCCATTAAAGAAAAAATCCTGCCATGGCCCCAGAAAGAGAGAGAAAAAAATATGTATAAAAAAAAAAAATTTGCCTTTTTTTTTTTTTTTTTTTTTACAATTCTTTCCTTCCTTTGAGTACCCTAGAGACTGCGTTTAAGGCTGGTGATTCTGTTATGATTGGGTCACCGAGGAGGAAAGCAAGACCAAGCTAAGCCACAGAAAACCAGAGAAGTTGGTAAATAAGCGGATTGCAGACCCCTGATCCCATCCACACAACTAGCAGTAGCCGTGGAGCGTACCTACGATGATCCTAGACGTCTCGACACAGCCGGAGAGCTAAATAAGCCTAAAGCAAGAAAGGGGAAATCTAAACTGCCCCAGAGCAGACCCCAAAGGAATAGATAGCCCCCAAACATATTGTCGGTGAGAAAAGATGAAAACACAAACGCAGATAGGAAAATAGACTGCGCAAACGATGGGGCCCACACTAACTAAACAGGAAAGGAAAGACACTGTCTGCAATCACGCAAAAAACCCTGCAAAAAGTGTCCAACACGTCTGATAGAAAAATACTGAAGTCACTAGACTTCGCCCACTATATCAGCACTCTGGTATATTCTGAAAGCAGAGCAAAAAGAGGCCAATCTAATAAGGGACAAAAACAAACTGGCACAAGCAGTAACATATGGATAGAGATTCAGCACAGCCCCAGCCGGAGCTGGCTGAATGGACAAAACCAGATCAAATATGAACAATAGCAAAAGAACACTTAGCTGAGCATGCTGGAACTGAGCTGGAAACTAAGACCTCAGGAGGCAGGAAAAAATCACCAGCAAGGATAGAGGGAGTCGGCTGTCTTATATCCAGTCAGAAACCCCTGATCGCCAATCGTCCTCCTCATTATCAGGTGGCAAACCTCTGTTAATCAGGTCATCTCCATCCTGTGTCAATATAACCAGCTCCACTACCTTCACTAGTAACCAGAGGTAGGCCAGAAAGCAAATTCACAACACATGTCCACGTGGTACGCCATGATTGTCAGATCGATGCTGCCACCTCTCCATTCCCAGTGGTGGGAGACGGGGCCCCGTTGGGGAGATAGATGCAGGTCCCATCAGTGGCTCCAACATCTGTGCAACATTATATGGATATGCTGTAAATTCATTTTTTTAACGGACAGGGTAAAAAGTGCCCTTCTATAAGTGTCCATGAGTTTCTGGACAGTTGAGAGCCCTAAGTCTCCACCACGACTCCAGGTGTCTGACATTGGAGGACAGCGGCTCTGCCCGAGTCCATGGCACGGACTGCTCTGAGCCGCTGAACTCACTGATTTGCTGCAATGCTGTCAAAGTGATATCAGTGCGGCAGCCAATAACAAACACCAAGATCAGCGACGGAGACTCTGTGCTGGACCCGGGGAGGGTGAGAAAGCACAATTGTTTTTTTTTATTTTAAAAAACTGTGTCGATGGACAGGGGTTTTCCAAAAACGGAAAAAGCCCTTCAGCTTTTTTATAGCCACAGATCTTTATTCTTTGATGACCAGGGCAATTTAATCTTTTAGAATGTTACATACCATCAATCTACAGTAGGTACTGTCTGAATTCTTACCAAACATGAACTTGGAGGAGTGCACAGATCTTCCATACAATACTTCCTCTGTGCATTTAATAATATATGCTTTTGGGGATGGATTAATTCCCACATTTCCCCTGCTGCTTATATACTGTAATTTATGCTATTACTATGTCCCTTGGTGAGTGAGGAGTTCCTCTTTGCATTTTGGGGCTCATTCAGACTCAGTCAGTGTTTCATGTATGATTTCTTTCCAGGTTTTCCACTGATAGAACTTGTATATAATATGGGGTTGCTCAGATGGCCATGTTTGTTTGCAGACCGAGTTGTCCACACCCAATGCAAGTCTATGGATGAATGAAAAAATCACATACCATCCATGTGCTGTCCATGTTTTACTGACTGCTTGATAGGAAAAACTCGAAGAACCTCCATTTTTTTTTAGTTTGTTTGGATCTTTTTTGCTTACAAAAAATATGATGAAATTCCTATGACATAAAAATCACTGACCGCTGAATGAGGCATTTTTTGTATCTTTCCATCCAAGCAATTGTGGAGCAAGTGGCTAAAAGCATATGGGATCAACGTCAGGTATAGCTCGCTATGGTAGCAGAGAGAAGTGAGGATGGCAATCTCCATTGTGGAGGATTGTATACCATGTACAAGAGGTCATCCCTAATACTCAGGGTAACGTATAAACCCCACTAGGTTTATTTCCTAGGCAGAAGTTTTAGAATTCACTGCTGGTCATCTATGGTCCCCAGTGTAGATTCTAGCTCCTCTCATTGATCATGTATTCCCTGCATGTGGATCTGCCCTGGCCAATCTCTTGACATTGCTGTCAGATGCATTAGGAATGGTGAATAAGATGCTCTTCTGGGAAATGGATCTGCCATGTGGAAAACCATGTATGATTTACCCGATAACTTGCCCCTTAAGGGCCCGTTACACATAGCGATATCGCTAGCAATATCGCTGTAACGTCACTGGTTTTGTGACGTAGCAGCGATATTGCTAGTGATATCGCTACATGTGATACTTACCTCGGACCGGCTCCCCTGCTGTCCATCGCTGATCGCGCGAGAACGTCCTGGACCGTTTCTCGTCGGGCACTTCCTGCTTGGCTTCCTGTGGCGCCGACACGTGGATGCGGGCGGGAGGACGTCAAGATCGCCGCGTCTGACAGGTAAGTAGCGACCCCCAACCACTGCTATGTCGCTGGTCAGATCTGCCTGTGTGGCAGCTCACTAGCGACCACTTAGCGATGCACCAGCGATCCATATCGTTGTCGGGATCGCTGGTGCATCGTTAAGTGTAACAACACCCTTACACATGAGCTTGTTGGCTGATCCTGTCTCAATCAGTGGATCTGACAGACCTATTTAACATCAGCAAGTCAATTTCTGTTAATGTTGATGATTTATGGCTTACATGCAATGAAAACCCCAAAGTCATTATCTCAGTAAATTAGAATACTTTATAACACCAGCTTGAAAAAATGATTCTAAAATCCGAAATGTTGGACTAGTGAAATGTTTGTTCAGTAAATCCACTCAATACTTGGTCTGGGCTCGTTTTGCATCAATTAATCAATGCAGTGTGGCATAGAGGCGATCAGCCTGTGGCACTGCTAAGGTGTTATGGAAGCCCAGGTTGCTTTGATAGCAGCCTTCAGCTCGACTGCATTGTTGGGTCTGGTGTCTCTCATCTTCCTCTTGACAATACCCCTTTGATTCTCTATAGGCTTAAGGTCAGGTGAGTTTGCTGGACAATCAAGCACAATGATACTGTTGTTTTTCAACCAGGTATTGGTACTTTTGGCAGTGTGGACAGGTGTCAAGTCCTGCTGGATAATGAAATTTCCATCTCCAAAAAGCTTGTCGGCAGAGGGAAGCATGAAGTGCTCAAAAATTTCCTGGTAGATGGCTGCGCTGACTTTGGTCTTGATAAAACACAGTGAACCTACACCAGCAGATGACATGGCTCCCTAAACCATCACTGATTGTGGAAACTTCACACTAGACCTGAAGCAGCTTGGATTGTGTGCCTCTCCACTCCTCCTCCAGACTCTGGGACCTTGATTTCCAAATGAAATGCAAAATGTACTTTCATCTGAAAACAACACCTTGGACCACTGAGCAACAGTCCAGTTCTTTTTCTCCTTGGCCGAGGTAAGACGCTTCTGGCGTTGCGTATTGGTCATGAGTGGCTTGACACAAGGAATGTGACACTTGTAGCCCATGTCCTGGATACATCTGTGTGTGCTGGCTCGTGAAGCAATGACTACAGCAGTAGTCCACTCCTTGTGAATCTCTCCCAAATTTTTGAATGGCCTTTTCTTAACAATCCTTTCAAGGCTGCGGTGTCCCGGTTGCTTGTGCATCTTTTTCTAACACACTTTTTCCTTCCACTCAACTTTCCATTAATATGCTTGGATACAGCACTCTGTGAACAGCCAGCTTCTTTAGCATTGACCTTTTGTGGCTTACCCTCCTTGTGGAGTGTGTCAATGACTGCCTTCTGGACATCTGTCAAGTCAGCAGTCTTGCCCACGATTGTGGAGCTACTGAAACAGACTAAGGGACCTTTCTAAACGCTTAGGAAGCCTTTGCTGGTGTTTTTTGTTAATAATTCTAATTTACTGAGATAATGACTTTTGGGTTTTCATTGGCTGTAAGCCATAATCATCATTAACTGAAATAAACACTTGGAATAGATCACTCTGTTTCTAATGACTCTGTATAATATATGAGGTTCACTTTTTCTATTGAAGAACTGAAATAAATTAACTTTTGGATGATATTGTAATTTTGTGAGAAGCACCTGTACAATGTCTCTCCCATTCACATGTGGCAGTTCTCATTAATCTGCATGCTGTCGTTTGTCCCCGTACATTTCGGTATTCTCAGGGCTCGTCCCTGTTTATAAGAGAGGATGCGCTGCAGAAAGAATGAGTTTCATACCCAATGAAAAGATGCATCAACAACAAACCAGAATGTGGTCATTTGTCAGTCGATCACTCTACTTGCTTATATGGGTCATTATTTGGGAATGGGCGCTTAGTTATACGTCAGCCATGAAGGATCCTTGAGAACTTTTTAAAGTGACATATTAAAGGGATTATCTGCTTACAGAAATGCTTTGTCTCATTGGCTGTGATAACTGTTAAGATGAAAAAGTATGAGTAGTACGTACCCTCATCAGGTCCGGTGCTTTGTGTCCACACCAGCCTCGGTTTCCGTTGTTTGTCTGCAGCGGTGATATTGCATGAACAGAGCTGGAGCTAATTGGTGAACTCAGCGGCTCATGCCGTTTACCTGGGCAGTGCTGCTGACACTGAGCTCTGATTGGTCGGCGTGCCTTCATTGCTGCAGATAAATAACATAGAGACGAAGACTTGGCACGGGACCTGGGGAGGGTAAGTACTACTCATTTTGTTATTATAGCTGTCACAGCTAATGAAAGCAGTTTTTCTGACAGGAGACAATCCATTTAAATAGCAGAACAGTGAATGAATACACAGCAGAAGCAGTTCGGAAGAGATATGGACCATTCTATGGTTGGTTTCTGTTTTGAAAAGTGACATTTTATAATATTTAATGCTGCCGTCGTCATTGCCGCCCACCTAATGGGTAGATTGGGTGGTAATAGCACCTTAACAGTCTGACATGTCACATCACTGCTGTCACTAAGCAGCAGCTTATAGAAAAGATCCACTAATGCATCGGGACGTCTCCACACGCCTCTGACGTCCTGTTCTGTGACCTTTCTACAGGTCCTAAGTGGCCCCTAATGTGCCCTCGCTATAAAGGTGCTGATACACTATTACTGTGTTAGTGAAATGGAGATTGCCAAATTATTGTCAGGCGCAAAACATCAAGAGCTGTAAAGTGACTCCTGCTTTACAGAGGCAACTTAAGAAGAACTTTACACCTCCTCCCTGATAAAACACATAACGAGATGTAGTAAAGTCAGGCTCAAATTGTCAGACAGTGAGATCCACTTAAGAGAAGTAAATTGCCCGGCTGCGGGCTACGCTGGCCTCCGCGGGAGGCTGCCTAGCCCGTCATTAGCACAGTGTAAGGATCTTGTGCTCTACGGGCAGTGAATGAGACGCTCCACGGAAAGGTCACTTGAAAGTGAACATTTATCCCAATATGTAGGAAGAGCCATACTTAACACTACCGTCACAAAAGAACATTTTCCTTTATGTATTAGGCGGCCGGCCGCACACAATGTATGGCTTCTATGTATGGATCCGGAAACATTATGCACTCCACACCAACACAAAGTGCAGAATTTTATCGTATATTCCCTTTTGGCCAGCATGGAAGTCATATTGATAAGCATACATTTCTATTCCTGCCTTTCCGCACCCCATCAACACCTCTTTTCACTTTTACTTCACCAATTTGAAAATTTGAATTCAATTTCTTTTTCCTTTTAGAAAATGCCAGAAAATACTTGGCAAAAACATGAAGCTGTGGGAAGATGAGGTTTACCGCTTCAAGAAAATAGGACAGCTGAAGGTAAAGAAGCCTAAATATATGTATATATGTGTCTGTGCGCTCATGTGTGTGTGTGTGTATATATATGTATATATATATATATATATATATATATCTTTAACGTGTGTGCACATCTATATATAAGTATATTGTGTGTGTGTGTACATATATATATATATAGTATGTGTGTGCCGCCATGCGCGCGTATATATATATGTATACATTGTGTGTATGTGTCTGTGTGCATACGTGTGTGTGTATGTATATATATATATATTTATATATATATTTTTATATATATATATATATATATATATATATATATATATATATATATACACACACACACACAGTAGGGGAAATAAGTATTTGATCCCTTGCTGATTTTGTAACTTTGCCCACTGACAAAGCCATGAACAGTCTATAATTTTAAGTGTATGTTAATATTAACATTGAGATATAGAATATCAAAAATAAAATCCAGAAAATCACATTGTATAAATTTATATAAATTTATTTGCATTTTGCAGTGAGAAATAAGTATTTGATCCCTCGGGCAAACAAGACTAAATACTTGGTGGCAAAACCCTTGTTGGCAAGCGCAGCAGTCAGACGTTTTTTGTAGTTGATGATGAGGTTTGCGCACATGTCAGGAGGAATTTTGGTCCACTCCTCTTTGCAGATCATCTCTCAATCAATAGTATTTTGAGACTGTCGCTTGGCATCTCGGAGATTCAACTCCCTCCATAAGTTTTCTATGGGATTAAGGTCTGGAGACTGGCTAGGCCACTCAATGACCTTAATGTGCTTCTTTTTGAGCCACTCCTTTGTTGCCTTGGCTGTATGTTTTGGGTCATTGTCGTGCTGGAAACCCAGCCACGACCCATTTTTAATGTCCTGGCAGAGGGAAGGAGATTGTCTCTCAGGATTTTACGGTACATGGCTCCATCCATTCTCCCATTGATGCGGTGAAGTAGTCCTGTGCCCTTAGCAGAGAAACACCCCCAAAACATAAGGTTTCCACTTCCATTCTTGACAGTGGGGATGGTGTTCTTTGGGTCATAGGCAGCATTTCTCTTCCTCCAAACTTGGCGAGTTGAGTTAATGCCAAAGAGCTCAATTTTTGTCTCATCTGACCACAGCACATTTTCCCAGTCACTCACAGAATCATCCAGGTGTTCATTGGCAAACTTCAGATGGGCCTGCACATGTGCCTTCTTGAGCAGGGGGACCTTGCGGGCACAGCAGGATTTTAAACCTTTATGGCGTAATGTGTTACCAATGGTTTTCTTGGTGACTGTGGTCCCAGCTGCCTTGAGATCATTAACAAGTTCCCCCCGTGTAGTTTTAGGCTGATCTCTCACCTTCTCATGATCAACGATACCCCATAAGGTGAGATTTTGCATGGTGTCCCAGATCGATGTTGATTGACAGTCATTTTGTATTTCTTCCATTTTCTTACTATTGCACCAACAGTTGTCTTCTTCTCACCTATCGTGTTACTTATGATTTTGTAGCCCATTCCAGCTTTGTGCTGGTCTATAATCTTGTCCCTGACATCCTTAGAAAGCTCTTTGGTCTTGCCCATGTTGTAGAGGTTAAAGTCTGACTGATTAATTGAGTCTGTGGACAGTAGTCTTTTATAAAGGTGACAATGTAAGACAGCTGTCTTTATTGCAGGTAAGGCGTTGTTTAGGAGTATCTAACTGTTCTGTAGGAGCCAGAACTCTTAATGGTTGGTAGGGGATCAAATACTTATTTCTCACTGCAAAATGCAAATAAATTTATATAATTTATACAATGTGATTTTCTGGATTTTATTTTTGATGATATATCTATCAATGTTAAAATTATTATGGTAAAGTAACACGGGCGCTACCTATCCAAAAAACTCAGATGCAGCTGGTGAAGAGACAGGACTGTGTCGGCTCCTGTTATAAAGTATGAGCGAACCGTATATTTGTGTGATTCACCGCGCTATGCTGAGCAGATGTATACAAAAAAAAAAAAAAAAGGGGAAATAAATACTTAACAGCAGTTATACGTACTTACTTAAAAATGAAGTTGATGTAGAATATTCTGTGTAAGTTGAGATGTCTACGTGGTAAGTAGTTTGCAGGGTATCTGATGGTAGAGATCTCGTTTTTATAGCTGCTGATGCTATTGGAACAATGATATATTAAGGTACCAATAAAACATACAAAAGGTCACACCACTCCTTGCATGTCCACCATACTCACTGGTTGTATCTTAACATTTATATTCTCTTCGGGGTGTTCCCTTTATGGTGGATCAATTGATACAATACTAAATATGAAGAGAATTTCAATTACTAAGTGACCACAACCTTGATATTCAGTCCCAGTTCCTAGGGTACATATGCACTTACTTGTGCTAGATTTGTTATGCTACCCAGGTGTAAATCCTGATTGACTCTCTATAATGGTCTTTGATGGCTTTATTTAGAGCCGGTGCAGGGACGATATCCACTGTTGAAAAAAATGACAAAGTGCTGGGTAAGGAGGGATCCACTAAACCCACAAATAGTGCTAGCGTTCCAGTAGCCAGTTAGTCCTGGTAGGACTTCTATGCACTTACTTCTGGTAATTGCTCTGTCACAGTCTGGCTGAGGCAGCAGCTGCTGATAGAGTGATAAGCGATGCAGTGTAAGGAGGGATCCACTAGACACCCTAATTATGCTAGCGTTCCAATAATCAGAGAGTGATAAGCGATGCAGTGTAAGGAGGGATCCACTAGACACCCTAATTATGCTAGCGTTCCAATAATCAGTTAGTCCTAATAGGACTTCTATGCACTTACTTCTGGTGATTGCTCTGGGGCAATCTGGCTGCATCACTTATCACTTTCTCAAGATTTTATCTGCATAAACAGAGGTCCACATATATCACGATTAAGAATCCCTTCACATTCAATTCATATGGGTGATCAGTGAAAAAATCCTTCACCAAAGTGTCCGTCTTTGAGGCATAACGGCAGACGCCAGTGTGAGTAGCAGGGTATGGCATGGCGTTGCAAAATGGAGTGATAGCCTTCCTTATTCAAAATCCCTTTTACTTTGTACAAATTTCCCACTTTACCAGCATCAAAGCAACCCCAGACCATCACATTACCTCCACCATGCTTGACAAATGGTGTCAGGCACTCTTCCAGCATCTTTTCATTTGTTCTGCGTCTCACAAACGTTCTTCTGTGTGATCCAAACACCTCAAACTTGGATTCGTCTGTCCATAACACTTTTTTCCAATCTTCCTCTGTCCAATGTCTGTGTTCTTTTGCCCATATTAATCTTTTCCTTTTATTAGCCAGTCTCAGATATGGCTTTTTCTTTGCCACTCCGCCCTGCAAGCCAGCATCTCGGAGTCACCTCTTGACTGTAGATGTTGACATTGGCGTTTTGCGTGTACTATTTAATGAAGCTGCCAATTGAGGACCTGTGAGGTGTCAATTTCTCAAACTACAGACTCTAATGTACTTGTCTTGTTGCTCAGTTGCGCAGCAGGGCCTCCCACTTCTCTTTCTACTCTGGTTAGAGCCTTTTTGTGCTCTCCTCTGAAGGGAGTAGTACACACCGTTGTAGGAAATCTTTAGTTTCATGGCAATTTCTCGCATGGAATAGCCTTCATTTCTAAGAACAAGAATAGACTGTCGAGTTTCATATGAAAGTTCTTTTTTCTGGCCATTTTGAGAGTTTAGTGGAACCAACAAATGTAATGCTCCAGATTCTCAACTAGCTCAAAGGATGGTCAGGTTTATAGCTTCTCTAATCAGCCAAACTGTTTTCAGCTGTGCTAACATGCTTGCACATGGGTTTTCAAGGGTATTCTAACCACCCATTAGCCTTCTTACACAGTTAGCAAACACAAAGTACCATAAGAACACTGGAGTGATGGTTGTTGAAAATAACCCTCTATACACCTATGAAGATATTGCATTACAAACCAGACGTTCGCAGCTAGAATAGTCATTAACAATGTATACAGGGTATTTCTTAATCACTTAATGTTAGCTCAGTTAAAAAAATGAAATTTTGCATGTGTGTGTATGTATAATGTATATGTGTACGTATACCTGTGCATGTGTGTACATATATATTTGTGTTTGTTTGTATATGTATGTGTATATATACCTGTGTGTATGTATGTATGTGTGTGTGTGTGTGTGTATATATATATATATATATATATATATATATATATATATATATATATATATTGTTTACAGTTACTGAAAGTATGTACATGTATATTATAGGATATAAGATCTAAAGTGCAGTTTTCTTTTAATCTAAAATCTCAATTAAATATTATTGGAATTTCTGCATTTTCATTCCATTTACATAGTTAATCCTTTTTTATACATTTATTTGTACTGTTTATTATGTTGTGTTTTTACACTGTGAAATTAAACTTATAAACTATTTGATCCCTAGGCATTAGGCTCTATGCATACCACTTTATGTGTTAGGCTACGTTCACACTACCGAGTCTTCGGTCCTCAGTGCCGTCTGTGGGAAAAACTTACAGCACTCAGGCCAGCGTTAACCCCTTAACAACCACCGATACGCCTTTTAACGGCGGTAGTTAAGGGTACTTAAACCACAGTGCCGTTAATTCACAGCGCTGTGGAGTAAGTAAATAGCGCTCCCCAGCGTCAGATTTTCTCCGGGGTCTCGGCTTCCAGGGGTAGCCGAGACCCCAGAAAGCATGAATCGGGTCGGTTTTTGCATTTAATTTCTCTTTCCTCTAAAGTGATCGCACATAGGAGGAGAGAGAAACAGGGTCCCCGATCCCCCACCCCAGTACCTTCCGGTGGTCCTGGATCCCCTCCCGGTGGTCCTGGGTTACCTCCTGCCTCCTCCGGTGGGCGCGGCCATCTTTGATCCGGAAGAAAATGGCTCCGGCTGGCAGATTCCATTCCTTCATTTTGATCTCTGTGATAAACTATCATAGTGATCAAAATTAAAAAAAATAATAAATAACACCCCCCGTTTATCACCTCCTTAGTTTTTTCATTTTTCCATTAGGGTTAGGGCTAGGCCTAGGGTTAGAGCTAGGGATAGGGATAGGGTTAGGTCTAGGGCTAGGGTTAGAATTAGGGTTAGGGTTGGAATTAGGGTTAAGGTTGGAATTAGGGTTAGAGTTGGAATTATTGTTGGGCATTAGGGTTGGGGTTAGGTCTAGGGTTAGGGCTAGGGTTAGAGTTAGGGTTAGAATTAGGGTTAGGCATTAGGGTTGGGATCAGGGTTAGGGGTGTGTTAGTGTTGGAGCAAGAATTGAGGGGGTTCCACTATTTACCAACTTTGGGGGTCTAATTTCTCCTGTTACCCTTGGGAAAATAAAAAAATAGCTGGCTAAAAAATCATTTTTGAGGGAAAAAAATGATTTTTTATTTTCACGGCTCTGCGTTAATAAATTTCTGTGAAGCACTTTGGGGTTCAAAGTGCTCACCACATATCTAGATAAGCTCCTTCAGGGCTCTAGTTTCGAAAATGGGGTCACTTGTGGAGGGTTTTTACTGTTTAGACACATCAGGGCCTCTGCAAATGCAACAAAACGCCCGCAAAACATTCCATCAAAGTCTGCATTCCAAAATGGTGCTCCTTCCCTTCCGAGCTCTCCCATGCACCCAAACAGTGGTTCCCCTCCACATATGGGGTATCAGCGTACTCAGGACAAATTGCACAACAACTTTTGTGGTCCAATTTCTCCTGTTACCCTTGAGAAAATAAAACAGCGGGCTAAAAAAATCATTTTTGAGGGGGAAAAAAAGTGATTTTTTTATTTTCACTGCGCTGCGTTATAAACTTCTGTGAAGCACTTGGGGGTTCAGAGTGCTCACCACACATCTAGATAAGTTGCTTAAGGGGTCTAGTTTCCAAAATGGTGTCACTTGTGGGGTTTTTTCACTGTTTAGGCACATCAGGGGCTCTCCAAAAGCGACATGGCGTCCAATCTCAATTCCAGCCAATTCTGCATTGGAAAAGTCAAACGGTGCTCCTTCCCTTCTGAGCTCTGCCGTGCGCCCAAACAGTGGTTTACCCCCACATATGGGGTATCAGCATACTCAGGACAAATCGTACAACAACTGTGGGGGTATAATTTCTCCTGTTACCCTTGTAAAAATAAAGATTTGGGGGCAAAAATATCATTTTTGTGGAAGAAAATTTTTTTTATTTTCACTGCTCTGTGTTATAAACTTATGTGAAGTACTTGAAGGTTCAAAGTGCTCACCACACATCTAGATAAGTTCCTAAAGGGGTCTAGTTTCCAAAATGGGGTCACTTGTTGGGGGGTTTCCACTGTTTAGGCACATCAGGGGCTCTCCGAACGCAACATGGCATCCGATCTCAATTCCAGCTAATTCTGCATTGAAAAAGTCAAACGGTGCTCCTTCCCTTGCGAGCTGTGCGCCGAAAAAGTGGTTTACCCCCACATATGGGTATCAGCGAATTCAGGAGAAATTGCACACCTAATTTTGTGGTTCATTTTCTCTTTTAACACTTGTGAAAATAAAAAAATTGGTTCTGAAGTAAATTTTGTGCAAAAAAAGGTAAATGTTAATTTTTTCCTTCCACATTGCTTTAATTCCTGTAAAGCACGTAAAGGGTTAATAAACTTCTTGAATGTAGTTTTGAGCACCTTGAGGTGTCTAGTTTTTAGAATGGTGTCACTTTTGGGTATTTTCTATCATGTACACCCCTCAAAATGACCTTAAATATGATGTGGTCCCTAAAAAAATGGTGTTGTAAAAATGAGAAATCGCTGGTCAACTTTTAACCCTTTTAACTTCCTAATGAAAACAATTTTGTTTCCAAAATTGTGCTGATGTAAAGTAGACATGTGGGAAATGTTATTAAGAAATTTGTGTGACATATCTCTTGAATTTAAGGGCATAAAAATTTAAAGTTTGAAAATTGCAACATTTTTGCCATATTTCTGTTTTTTTCATAAATAAACACAAGTCATATCGAAGAAATTTTTACCATTAACATGAAGTTCAATATGTCATGAAAAACAATCTCAGAATCAGCGAGATCCGTAAAAGCGTTCCAGAGTTATAACCTCATAAAGTGACAGTGGTCAGAATTGTAAAAATTGGCCTGGTCATTAAGCTGCAAACTGGCTCTGTCAGTAAGGGGTTATACTGGGCTGTTCAGATGCCTATTTTTTTTCTTCACGCGGACCTAATGTCCACGCAAAAAAAATTGCGCAATGCACGAATGTGTTAAGTATTTTGAATTAGACTCGCCTACACAAGTCTATGAGGGCACGAAAAAAATCAGCTCTCGTACGGATCTGCCGTATAGCATCCAAATTTTACAGAAACATTGTCAAGATGAACAAAGGGAATTGTTTTTTTTATTTTATAAATTTTATTCTTTGCTGATGAATACAGATGAGTGCCATATGCATCCGTGTGCTGTTGAGCTTCTCTATTAGACGTTCTGAACAGAGTTTTCATCATTAAGCCGCAGCATAATGGATGTAAAGCCAAGCCATCGATACGTGATGGAAATGTAGACTTTCAGCTTTACTTATTATCATTATTTATTTGGAAAGCACCACTAATTCCAGGGTGTTGGACATGCGAAAGGGTTCACATACATACTGTATAATACCTATATAAAATACAGGAAACAAACTGACAGCCTGGTACTGAGGGGAGAGGACCGGCCCTCGCAGGCTGACAGTGTAAAGGGGAAATCTAGCATTGACTGTTCAGTAATTATAGCCAATTTTTACAAAGTTCTCAATTTTCAAAAGCTCTAAAGGAGTTGGACAATGGACTGATCACCTTCTTCTGGTCCACTGTGGACTTTTACATAAATAAAGTCTCACAAATTAAAGACAGAACTGGTCTGGAGTTGGTCCCAGGTGTAGAACTTGCACATATGTCACTAAAGCTTCCAGCATCAGGTCCAAAGGGAAGTTGGGTGAAGGCGGCCATCATTGGTCTCCAAGAAAATGAAAGCTATCAGAAAGGTACGGTAGCAGAAACCTCACTAATAATTGTGAGAGAGTACCCCTGGTGGAGGCAGTGCTCTGCGTGGGCATATTACTGGGGCATGCAGACTGGAGTAGCAGTAGGAATATGGATGTGTATACATTCTGCTCAGGTCCAGTGACATGCTACTGATAGGCCTGGTAATGACCACCGCATTCTGCAATATGACCTGTGCCTAATTACAATGGGCGGACTGTATCAAGAGCTGAAATTCCCAAAATGTTATTACAGTAATTTATAAAACTCCTTGAACTAAAGCAGAAAGTTTCCACGTCAATCCCATAATGGTATCTTTGTTGTGTAACCATTGCCCTGATATATATGAGGCTAAATTATGTAATGTCTCACTGTCTTTATACTCCCAGACACAATAAAATGTACGAAATCAGCAAGAGCGAAAACAAATAATGATCTCCCCAATGGCGAGCCTAATTAGTGCCCAAGTATAATAGTGCCCTCAGTAAATGCCTTCATCCATGCCGCTGTCACTTGTTTAGCGCCCCATCCACAGTGCAGGGATCGTACATTTTGATCTGTTGGAGTTTAACCTTGGGACCCTGCTAATTCACAGAATGGTGGCCGCTAACACTTTAGCCATGACTTTGCACGGAAATCTCAGCAGACCCCTACCTCCCCTCTGTACTGCTGCCGGCGTCCCCAATTTCTTCCGGCAGC
This sequence comes from Dendrobates tinctorius, assembly GCF_039654945.1. Classification (NCBI taxonomy): domain Eukaryota; kingdom Metazoa; phylum Chordata; class Amphibia; order Anura; family Dendrobatidae; genus Dendrobates; species Dendrobates tinctorius. The sequence continues at coordinate 40,938,760 of NW_027361829.1, forward strand.
GACTGTCAGGTGACATCTACAGTTGATCGGCCAATGCAAGCAGCACCACGAGACCCTACATGATCTGAGTTATAGAAGTGAAGTGCCCCTTTAAGCACAAGCTATTAATTTCATCTGCAAGGAACAATATTTTTATTGCTCATATGCCCTGGAATTTAACTAATCATTTCACATTGTAGCCCTTTTACAAGTCACACATAATTTGTGTGTGCCTGAAAGATGCGCTACGTTTTTGTATTAAATTGTCTTGCTATTTACACACCACTAGGTGTCACTGTTGGTATTGTTACTTTTCATCTGCTGTTAGTGGACTGTGGGTTGCTGATGCCTCTTTATATGAGCCTTCATGCCTAGAACTATATTTTTTTTAATCATGTATGATTTTATTTAATATATGTAATGGGGCTGTCCGTATTCCCAAAAATTATACAATAAGCTGAGTTTCTCATAAAAAAGAAATAGAATACCTTACCCTCCCCAGGTCCAGCACCGGCTCCCCATGCCTGCCCCACAGTGGCGTAGCAACTGTTTGTGGCGCCCGGGGCGGTCGAAAAATTTGCCGCCCCTTTGGTCGCTGATAATCCGGAAGAATCCGAAGAGCCCACACTACACTCAAAGATCTAATTTTTAGTCTACTACTAACTCTGCTGTTATTATTTCTAAATTTCTAGACTTTCATCTTCTTGCAGTTCTCTCTCTCTATATATATATGTGTATGTATTAGCGTGATGACCCTACTGAACCTCCATCACTGCCCTGCCGAGAGCTGCACCATAAAACAGTGTAAGGAGACCCACGTGTCTTCCCCCTGCACAGACCCACAGTACACCCCCTACAGAGCCCTCATGTTCTCCCCTTGCACAGCCCCCCTCCCCCAAGTACCCCCTGCACAGCCCCTCCATGTCCTCCCCTACACAGCCTCCCCATGTACCCCCCAGCACAGCCCCCCATGTCCTCCCCTGCACAGCCCCCCATGTCCTCCCCTACACAGCTTCCCCATGTACCCCCTGCACAGTCCCCCATGTCCCTCCTACAGAGCCCCCCCATGTCCTCCCCTGCACAGCCCCCCCATGTCCTCCCCCTACAGAGCCCCCTCATGTCCTCTCCCTACAGAGCCCCCCCATGTCCTCCCCCTACAGAGCCCCCTCATGTCCTCTCCCTACAGAGCCCCCCCATGTCCTCCTCTGCACAGCCCCCCATGTCCTCTCCCTACAGAGCCCCCCCATGTCCTCCTCTGCACAGCCCCCCATGTCCTCTCCCTACAGAGCCCCCCCATGTCCTCCTCTGCACAGCCCCCCATGTCCTCTCCCTACAGAGCCCCCCATGTCCTCCTCTGCACAGCCCCCCATGTCCTCTCCCTACAGAGCCCCCATGTCCTCCTCTGCACAGCCCCCCATGTCCTCTCCCTACAGAGCCCCCCCATGTCCTCCTCTGCACAGCCCCCCATGTCCTCTCCCTACAGAGCCCCCCCATGTCCTCCTCTGCACAGCCCCCCATGTCCTCTCCCTACAGAGCCCCCCCATGTCCTCCTCTGCACAGCCCCCCATGTCCTCTCCCTACAGAGCCCCCCCATGTCCTCCTCTGCACAGCCCCCCATGTCCTCTCCCTACAGAGCCCCCCCATGTCCTCCTCTGCACAGCCCCCATGTCCTCTCCCTACAGAGCCCCCCCATGTCCTCCTCTGCACAGCCCCCATGTCCTCTCCCTACAGAGCCCAACTCTTTTGCATAATATCAGCTATATGAAGATGTAGGCAATCCAACTCCAAGGATTAGGGAGCCTCAACTTTAGAATTAGTAAATGGGGGAGAGGGAGTAATTACCTAGATGCCGCCCCCTGTAGCATAACATTACATGATGGAATGAAATTCAAGGGGCAATCACATACCGCGGTGTCTCCCTCCCCTCACAGACATCATGGGCAGGCTGGGCAGCGCTTCCCGCCGTCCCCCTCACTCACCGGCTCCTGTGTCCCGGGATCCGCTCCTCCTGCGTCACCTCAGCCACACGCCACGTGTTCTTCTGGCAGCTCTGACCGAACAACCAGCCCCGAGCGGCCAACACCTCCGCCCAGCACCAGCTCAGGAGCGGAAAGCAGCCGGGGCTCCGAGTCCGAGTCCAGCAAGGCAGTGGCGTAGAAGGTAGAAAGCGCCTGCACTGTGCCTCCGCGGAGTCCGCGCTGTTCTCCCAGTCAGAGGAGAGGAATTGAATTGCTGCTGCCGCGCCGCCCCCACACACGTGCCGCCTGGGGCGGACCGCCCCCCCCGCCCCCCCCACGCTACGCCACTGCTGCCCCAGTCTCTGTTGTTTGGCCCTGTGCATGCAGACAGCATGAATACAAGTTAATAAACCAGCTCACCCTCCACCAGCTGCGATCAGCGTTGCTGCGAGCACTCAGTTAGATGCAGGAAAAAAAAAAGTGATCCTGCTCCCGATACGTTCTAGATAGAATCCAAGATTTATTCTTATTCATTTAAAAAAGAAATAGCCAAAAAGCATTTGCCAAAGGATATTTGGAAAAAAGAGGGGGAAACATGGGAGGAAAAAAGGGCATATATTCACCAGACGCGTTTCGAATAGGATATGTTCTTAGACTTTATGTGAATGAACACTAAACCGTGAGAGGAATCTTATATATCCATCAGGTTGATTAGAAAACAGGTGTGTAGCATTCAGGAAAGAGGAAAGGAAAAAAAAGGGAGCGACATACTAGAATAGCCAAAAAATGTTTACCTATGAATAAAAATGAAAAATAAAAACAAAAAAATGTAATGTAACTAATAACACTGTGTTATCAAGGTTTTGTCCCTCGGACAATTTTGGGCATTCCTGATCGATATTTCTCCTTCCCCTCATTGGGGGACACAGATACTGTGGATGTATGCTTCTGCCGCTTGGAGGCTGACACTAAGTGAAAAAGAGGTTAGCTCCTCCTCCGCCGTATACACCCTTGCCCCTATTGCGGGCGGAAATCAATTTTTTGCTTAGTGTCCACGGAGGCACACGTCTGGTTTTTTGCTCCAGACTTTTTCCATGAAGATTAGACAGGGGCAACGGATCCTATTGAAAGGGTCCGATTACCCCAAACCAACAACGGGCGAGCACGTGCGAGTGTCCCTCCACGTATCCTCTCCCGCGACGTGGGACACGATGCCGGAATTAGCCCTGACAACCCCTAGGTATTGAAACCATGGGCTGTACAGAGACACAAGACTAGTCCGTGCAGCCCCCACTGCTCCACCAATGCTTAGACTGCGGTGCTGCAAGGTGGGGGACGGTCCCTCTCCTCACCCCCTGAAGGGGTTAGATGGAGCTAGGGTGCCTGCACCGTCCTATTTTTCAAGGCCCCCTCACATATCTGAGCTGGGAAGCCGAAGAGGATCGTCAGTGAGGAGAGGGCCTGGGAGGGCTCCTGCGGTGAAGATCCGGGACTGGGGCCCTTAGCCGGCGGATGCCACCGGCCATTCTTGGCTGAGCGTGGTTGCAGATGGAGAGCGCGGTGTGGAGCAGCCCACGCCAGTAAGTAGCGCCAGTTTTTGCGGCGCCATGGAAGATCCGCGCCCCCCCCGTCGCAGGCAGAGAATAAATGAGGCCGCGGCTTTAGCCGGAGCTAGGCCGCGGCCGGAAGTTCCGCCTCAGGGCCGCGCGTCACTTCCGGCTGCCCGCCCCCCAGGCCTGGGCGGCAGTGGATAAATTTAGTCCCCGGCTTCGGAGCGCGGCTAGGCTGCAGAGCCGGAAGTACCACCCCTGGAGCGGTTTATATGCTGGCGGCCTGCCCCACAGCTGGTGGCGCGCGATTTTGGTGTGGAGGCTTCCAGGAATGTGGGGGCACAGGACTGGGGTAAGTGCTGCCCGAGAGGCCATGCTACAGGGAAGACGAGGTGCTACCTCCTCCCCCCTCCCCAGCAGCGGACAGATAAAGCATGTCCGAAAAAGCAAAGACGCACACTTTTTTTACGCTGCGTGCATCTCTTGTCAGGCTGCATTTCTGCGGGCATAGTGCAAGCGATTATGCGAAGTCTGCAAGTCCGAACGCGCCCAGGAGCCCTCCCCTGCGACTGCAACCGAGGTCCCGAGCCCCCCGGAGTGGGCCCTATCACTGTCACAGTCCATGGCGTCGCTTACGAGGGCAATCGAGTCCCTTCAGGCCCCAGATAGGGGCAGGGACAGTGGCTCGCTGGCCTTAGAGGGAACCTCCACCTCACTAGAGCCTTCGGCCTGCAGGGGACGCTCTCATTCCAGGCAGACCCGGGGGAAGAGAATCCACGTGGTGTCGCCCAGTCCATCCGGTGCTTTGGCATCTGTAAGTTCTGCTTCTCGCTCCCCGTCGCCAGTGGTTGATAGCGAGCAGACCTCAGATTTCGACTCAGACGAGCCCCTTGACCTGGATGCTTCAGGGTCACGTGAGACAGTGGACAGCCTCATAGAAGCCGTCAATGAGACCTTGAGGATTGAGGATGATCCCACAGCGGCTACAGGGCATAAGGTAGCGTTTAAGCGAGTGAAGCGGCTGCACAGAATTTTTTCCTCTCACCCTGAGTTTGAGGACTTAGTGCAGCTACACAGGGAACGACCAGACAGGCGTTTCTCGGGTCAAAAGGCACTCGAAGCAAGGTATCCATTTGCCCCGGACCTCCATAAAAAATGGATGGAATCTCCAATGGTGGATCCACCGGTGTCACTCCTAGCCACTAAAACTCTGTTATCCGTACCTAGTGGTTCCTCTATTAAGGATCCCACGGATCGCCTCATAGAGAGCTTAGCTCGCTCAGTATATGAGGCGTCAGGATGAGCGCGCTCTCCCTCGTCCGCAGCAACTTGGGTAGCCAAGGCCATGATCTCATGATCAGAATCATTAAACAAGGTCGCGCAGGAGCAAGAGCTACCTGCAGAGATATCGGAGATCGCGAGTGAGATCGCGATGGCCGGAGACTACGTAATCAATGCATCTTTGGATGCGGCCAATTGCTCGGCACTTGCTGCCACTAATGCAATTTCTATCAGAAGAGCTCTATGGTTAAGGACATGGCGGGCCGATTCTACTTCCAAGAAGTCCTTGACTTCCCTGCCCTATCAGTGCGGCCGTCTATTTGGGGAGAAGTTAGGTCAAGTTATCTCCGACTCCACAGGAGGAAAGAGCGGTTTTCTCCCTCAGCAAAAGGTAAACCACCTTTTCGCCACCCTTTTCAGGCACGTTTTCGGGCCTTTCGCAACCCCGGGCGGACCACAGCGGCCAATTCCACCGCTTCAAGCCGCCCCAACCAGGATAGGGAGCGGCAGGTCTCATATAGAACCAACCCGTCGGGGAGAATGCGTACTCAACTGCCCAGATCCAGGGGATCCAGATCCCAAACATCGTCAGCCAAATGACTTGAGGCGTTTACCAGATGACACCAGCAAGGTGGGCGGCCGACTACTCTGGTTTCGCCACGTCTGGTTCAGTGTCGCAGACAACGCATGAGTAAAGGAGTTGGTGGCCTCGTGTTACAAAATCGAGTTTGTCAGAAACCCTCCAAAACGATTTTTTTCTTTCTCGTCTTCCCAGGGTGGATACGCAGGCAAGAGCTCTGTTGGGAGCCATCGAATCACTCCAGCGCAACGGGGTCATTGTTCCCGTGCCAGAGCACGAAAGGGCTCAGGGCTTCTATTCCAACCTGTCTGCGGTTCCCAAAAAGGACGGGTCTGTCACACCTGTTTTGGACCTCAAACTTCTGAACAAATTCATCAGGGTCAGACATTTCCGGATGGAGTCTCTCCGTTCAGTCATATTGGCCATGGAGCAGGGAGAATACTTGGCCTCGGTCGACATCCAGGACGCATATCTGCATATTCCCATCTTTCCTCCTCATCAAAGGTTCCTGCGTTTCGCCATCAACGGTCGACATTTTCAGTTTGTGGCACTACCTTTCGGGTTAGCCACGGCTCCCAGAGTATTCACAAAGGTTATGGCAGTTGTCATGGCCATATTGCATTCTCGAAGCATAGTCGTCTTGCCTTACTTGGACGACCTATTGGTCAAGGGCCCTTCAAGACGGGCATGCGAGAGAAATGTCAACATCACGCTAGATACTCTTGCCCGCTTAGGGTGGTTGGTCAATGCGAAGAAGTCATCCCTTGTGCCAGCTCAGAGGGTTTCCTTCTTAGGAATGGTCTTCGACACTTGCCGAGGGTTGGTGATTCTCCCTCAGGAAAAAGCCCTAGCTCTCCGGCAGGGAGTTCGGACTCTTCGCCAACCAGTCCCTCATACCATTCGTTTTGGGATGAGCATTCTAGGAAGAATGGTGGCAGCAATGGAAGCAATACCGTTCGCCCAGTTTCATTTTCGCCCCCTGCAGCACGCTCTCTTGTCAGCCTGGGACAAGAATCCTTTCACGCTCGATCGGCGGTGCCGACTGTCCTGTTGCTCGGATGGTGGATAACCAGTTCCGCTCTGACCCAGGGGAAACCCTTCCCCCCCAGACCATTGGTTGGTGATAACAACCGACGCCAGTCTCCTCGGCTGGGGAGCGGAGTTTCGCCACCACAGGGGACAGTGGTCGCCACAGGAGGCACGCCTCTCGATCAACTTATTGGAGATACGAGCAATTCGGCTGGCTCTGCAGTAGTTTCATCACTTCTTAGCATGGCGCCCCATCCGGATCCAATCGGACAACGCCACGGCGGTGGCTTACATAAATCACCAAGGGGGCACCCGCAGCAGAGCAACCATGCGCGAGGTGGGGCACTTTCTTCAGTGGGCCAAAGCAAACCACTCTCTCAGCCGGCAGGGTCTTGTGTCCGGAGAGTGGTCACTAGATCCCGAGGTCTTCCAGCAGTTTTGTCAACGGTGGAGAACTCCGGATCTGGACCTAATGGCATCCAGAGTGAACGCCAGGGTGCCCACATATGTCGTTCGGGGGAGGGACCCGCAAGCAATCGCTGTGGATGCGTTGGTTCCGCCATGAAACCAGTTCCACCTCCCATATCTATTTTCCCCACTGCCACTACTCCCGAGAGTCATCAAAAAGATCAAGATGGAAAGGGTTCCGGCAATTCTGCTGGCCCCGTCGAGCGTGGTACACAGATCTAATGCAGCTGCTCACCGACGTTCCTTGGTCACTGCCAGAGCGCCCAGATCTACTTTCTCAAGGGCCAATTTGCCACCCGAACTCGGGGGCCCTGTGTTTGACGGGTTGCATTCTAATCCAGGCAGGGTTTGGGAGCAAGGTGGTCGCTACAATGGTTAGCGCCCGGAAGCCTGCTTCAGCACGAATTTACCACCACACCTGGAAGGTGTTCTTTGCTTGGTGTCGAGGCCGGAGTGTTTCTCCACTGAGATTCTCAATTCTCAACATCTTGGCCTTATCCGTCCTGTTCCAGCGCAGAATTGCTACCACTTTGCAGGTTAAGACTTTCATCCAGAGAGTCTCCCACTTGGTACCTCCCTATAAGGCGCCTATGGACGCCTGGGACCTTAACCTGGTCCTAAGTGTTCTGCAGGAAGCTCCATTTGAACCACTTCAGGATGTCTCTTTGAGGTACCTTTCCTGGAAAGTGGTGTTCCTAGTGGCCATCACTTCTATCAGGCGGGTTTCAGAGCTGGCTGACCTATCCTGCCGAGCTCGATTCCTCACTTTCCATAAGGATAAGGTGGTGCGCAGACCAGCCCCTCTTTATTGCTGAAAGTCATGTCCTCATTTCACATTAATGAGGATGTTGTCTTGCCTTCATTTTGTCCAGCACCGGTGCACCGTGTGGAAAAGGCTCTTCACACGTTAGACCTGGTAAGAGCCCTCCGGAAGTACAGTTGTACCTATGGAGAGATCTAAAAATGGCAGTTTGGAGAAGGCACCCTTCAAATATCAGGGACCTGGAGCAGTTTGCCAAAGAAGAATGGTCTAAAATTCCAGCAGAGCATTGTAAGAAACTCATTGATGGTTACCGGAAGCGGTTGGTCGCAGTTATTTTGGCTAAAGGTTGTGCAACCAAGTATTAGGCTGAGGGTGTCAATACTTTCGTCTGGCCCATTTTTGGAGTTTTGTGTGAAATGATCAATGTTTTGCTTTTTGCTTCATTCTCTTTTGTGTTTTTTCATTTAAGACAAATTAAATGAAGATAATGATACCAAAGAATTTGTGTTTGCAATCATTTTCAGGAAGAAACTGAGTATTATCTGACAGAATTTCAGGGGTGTCAATACTTTTGGCCACAACTGTACGTATCGAGGACGGCACCCTTTCGTTAGACGGACACGCTGTTCGTGCTCCCCGAAGGGCGCAGGAAGGGACTCGCTGCCTCAAAATCGACCATAGCCAGATGGATTCGTTTGACTATTCTGTAGTCCTACCGCATTAGAGGCACGCCGATTCCAGCAGGGATCAGAGCGTACTCGGACAGTGGGCGCCTCTTGGGCGCTTCGGCACCAGGCTTCGACGGAACAGGTTTGCAAGGCAGAAACCTGGTCCAGCCTGCACACATTTGCCAAACATCATAATATCCTTACTCAGGCCTTGGCGGATGCGAGCCTGGGTAGAAGGATTCTCCAAGCAAGGGTGGCGTACCTTTAAACAAGAGGTGCATGTAGCTTGGATCGGTGAGTCAATCTCCCACCCAGGGACTGCTTTAGGACGTCCCACAGTATCTGTGTCCCCCAATGAGGCGAAGGAGAAACGGATTTTTGTGATAAACTCACCGTGAAATCCTTTTCTCCGAGACGCTTATTGGGGGACACAGCACCCACCCTATTAGCCAAGTTGGCTTCTATTTTGTTTAATTTATGCGCATTTATTTGTGATATAAGGGTGGTCTTTTTTTCTGGACATGTTGTACCTGTATTAAGGCTGATTTTGTTGTCCTCCTACTGCTTTGGCACCAAACTGATTTCCACCCGCAATAGGGGCGAGGGTGTATACGGCGGAGGAGGAGCTAACCTCTTTTTTTCACTTAGTGTCAGCCTCCAAGTGGCAGAAGCATACACCCACAGTATCTGTGTCCCCCAACGAGCGTCTCGGGAGAAAGGATTTTACGGTGAGTTTATCGCAAAAATCCCTGTTTTCATGCTGATTTCAGAACTGACTCTAGATTTTTCCTATCACGTAAGGTTTTTGAGAAATGATACGAAACATTATAATACTCTGTTATAATTCTAAAAACTCATATATGAACTTTTTCTGAAACAGTTTATTCAGAATTTTCCACTGAAATAACATAAATCGCTGATCTACACATATGCAAGCACTTATGCGAATTCCACGCAAGTGCAGTGAATCATTCGGCTGACAGTGTATGGAGCATACTACATCTCCTGGGCACGGGAGGAATCAAAAGACAATACTGACATACTTAGAGCATGGCTGAATGGATCACGACCTTCAATGCCACTGTCCCAATGATATAGAGAGGGATCATGTGACAGATTTCTACTTCTACCTTACAAGTGTAGCAGGATATTCAGCAGAGAACAAGAAATCAATAGAATATCCTAATCTTCCTTCAGCCATAAGACCAGTGCCACACGATGAAAGTCTTCATGTTCCAAAGCTGCTCAAAGTATGGACAATGGAGGACGACGAAGATGAACTAAGAATATCACTGGAAAATGAAACTGCTGCAGACCCAGACTTTGAGCCTTCTACATCTAATTCACATCTGTTCAGTCAAGCTCATCTGAGTGACTTGGTCAGAGATTTGAAATTGTCAAAGAGGCAGGTAGAATTATTAAGATCAAGGATACAAGAGTGGAATTTCTTATTACCAGGAACAAGAGTGTCTGTTTTTCGCAGTCGTCAAGAAGACCTTAATCAATTTTTCAAACATGTTGACAGTTTAACCTTTTGCAATGACGTCTTGGAGTTGTCTGGTGCTCTTGGATGCAAACATGACCCGAAGGAATGGCAACTGTTCATTGACTCGTCAGTTTTAAGTCTGAAGGCTGTTTTACTACACAATGGGAATATCTATCCTTCTATACCTATTGGACATGCCGTACACACGAAAGAAACATATGAGAATACAGAGTTACTGTTGAACCACATTAATAGAAATTCTAACTGGAACATATGTGGTGATCTAAAAGTTGTTGCACTTCTTCTTGGACTGCAGCTTGGATATCCCAAGTATTGTTGTTTTATTTGTGAGTGGGACAGTCGTGCACGAGAAATGCACTATTTCAGAAAGGACTGACCACGCCGCGAAAACCTGGTTGCTGGACAGAAGAATGTTAAACATAATCCTCCTTTGAATATTAAACTTGGGCTTATGAAGAATTGTGTCAAAGCAGTGAACAAAGAATCAGAGGCCTTTTCTTACTTGCGACAGAAATTTCCAAGAATAAGTGATGCAAAGATTAAAGAAGGTATTTTTATTGGCCCACAGATCAGAGATCTAATGAATGACAGTAGCTTTGATGGTCTTTTGCAAGGTGCTGAACAAGTGGCAATGGAGAGCCTTTAAAGATGTGACCTTCAACTTCCTTGGCAACAGCAGGGCACCAAACTTTCAACAACTCGTGGACAACATACTCACAGCATATCATTTGATGAAATGCAATATGTCACTAAAAATGCATTTTCTACATTCTCACTTGGACTTTTTTCCAGCCAATCTTGGTGCCATTAGCAATCAAAACGGTGAAAAATTTCACCAAGACATTGCGCTAATGGAGAAAAGGTACCGGGAAAGTGGAGTACGTCAATGCTGGTTGACTATTGCTGGAATCTTATTCAAAAAGCATCTGACATGGATTATAAACAAAAGTCATCTGCAAAACACTTTTGAACAATTGCTTTTGCTACTGACATCGATGCACATGTATGTAGTATCTCGGACGTCATAATGTAGACTATAAACTGTTGTTTCTTAACCCATTACTGCCAGCTCATGAAATAGTACGTCAGCTGGCAGTATCCCCCTCTTTGAGGTGGGCTCCAGCTGACATGTGCCCACAATAGGAGTGAGCGGAATCGCGATCCGCCCACGCCTATTAAGTAGTTAAATGCTGCTGTCAAACTCTGACAGTGGGCATTTAAATGCACTTCTAGAAATACGCGCAGCGACGACCCCCGTCACGTTATTGGGGGTCATCGCTGCGTTACCATCACAACCAGAGATCTCGAGACCTCTGTGGTTGTTGATGGCTGATTGCTATGAGCGCCACCTTGTAGTCGGCACTCATAGCAAGCCTGTAATTCTGCTGCATAAAGGTGATCTGAGCATCATCTCTATGTAGCAGAGGCGATCGTGCTATGGCAGCTTCTAGCCTCCTATGGAGGTTATTGAAGCATGACAAAAGATTAGAAAAAAAAAAGTGTTTAAAAATATATATATAAAAAAAAACAACTTCAATCAAAATAAAACAATAAAAAAAAATCAAACCTACACATATTTGTTATCGCCGCGTTCAGAATCGCCCGATCTACCAATAAAAAAAAAAAAGAATTAACCTGATCGCTAAGCGGCGTAGTGATAAAAAAATCAAAATGCCAGAACTACGCTTTTTTTGTTCGCCGCGACATTGCATTAAAATGCAATAACGGCCAGTCAAAAGAAGGTATCTGCACAAAACTGGTATCATTAAAAACGTCAGCTTGGCACGCAAAAATTATAAGCCTGCACCGAACCCGAGATCGTGAAAAAATGGAGACACTACGGGTCTCGGAAAATTGCGCAATTTTATTTTTTTTTTTTATCAAATTTTGGAATATTTTTTCACCATTTAGATAAAAGAGAACCTAGACATGTTTGGTGTCTATGAACTCGTAATGACCTACAGAATCATAATGGCAGGTCAGTTTTAGCATTTAGTGAACCTAGCAAAAAAGACAAACAAAAAACTTTTTTTTACCGTTTTCAAGTACACAACATGGTAAAACCAATGCTGTCATTCAAAAGTACAACTTGTCCCAAAAAAAAGAAGTCCTCACATGGCCATATTGACGGAAGAATAAAAAAGTTATGGCTCTGCAAAGAAGGGGATCGAAAAAAATCGAAAAAAGCTCTGGTCATGAAGGGGTTAAAAACCTTCCGTGATACAGACTTTTGGAGCACATATTCGTGTTCAGAATATCAAAATCTATAAGATACAATAAAATCTCAGGGGACAAGAGCTTCCCTGAAATTTGTTGCGCAGTGTAACGTTTCTTTTCGACGGTTTAGACCTCGAGGAACCCTTGTATCTGAAGCAAAAATCCAATATGCTTCTCTACTGTGTAATGTGTCACTTCTGTTGCCGCAGTGCACTTTTTTAAATGTGTTCAATCACATAGGTTGTAAAACTGGTTGTTTTCCTGTAGTGAACATCGACAAAATTCTTGGCAGCATTGCACATGGTACGATTAGAGGGATGTTCAATGTCATGTAGGTGTTCCCTTATGCGTGTTTTAAGCTTTCTAGTTGTGGAGCCTATATATTTTAATTTACTGGTGGTACACTCTATTATATAGATAACATGATCTGTATTACAATTTAGGAAGCTCCTGATAGGATATATGCGGCTATTGTCACTGCTGGAGAAGGTGGATATTATTTTTTTCCTGCATGTAGACAGCACAAGTTTTTGAGCTCCATGATCGGCTGCGTTGTCGACCTGACGTCACTGCTGCAGCCAACTGGAACTGGAGTAGCAGAAGAGACAGAGCGCTGGACCTGGGGAGGGTAACTAATACTCTGTTAATTTTTTTGTGTAACTAATTCCTCATATAACATAAAGGTTTTTGAAAGGGGACATCCCCTTTAACTACACATTAAGGCTCTGTGCACATTACCAGTAATGCTTTCAATTTTTAGATTTTACTGCTAATGGATGCATACTTAGCACTGTGCATGCCCAGAACACAGAGGGTGTCGGTCACCTCTACTCAAAACTGATGCAAAACTATCAGTTTTTGTTATGGATTCATTTTGTTGATAATCTGACCATGGCTTTCCTATGTCTTCTCCTTAGATCGTAAGTCATTCGGGGTCTCTGCTCTATAAAAGACCGAGATGATGATGAGTCTGATCCAAACAGATCTTCACCTCCTTCCTCCTCATCATCTCAGTCTTTTTTTAGAGCAGAGAGCCCCAATGAGTTACGATCTAAGGAGCAAACATCGGTAAGCCAAGGTCGGATTATCAATCTGATATCCCACCAATTAAATAGAGAAGAGTTCAGTGTTTTACGTAAAGGCCTAGGCTATGTGCCTACGAACAATTACAATTGTTTCCATTGGTTGAAAGATCTTGCCACTCTGTCCTTGACAATGAGGGCACACATGAGGTACTCGGGGATCCAATTGTCATATTCACTGATAAACTCCGGGGCATTCTTGTAATGGCCAGATAGGGGGACAGAATCTCTGAAAATGAATTCAAATTGCTCTTGCCAGTTACACCTATAATACCCACATTTTATACTTTACCAAAGATAACATAAGGGTTTAGAGCCACTAAGGGGTCGCCCAATAGTTTCAGGTAATGATTCCATCACACAGAATGTGGGTATTTATATTAGCAAGATACTACATCCATTTGTCACTGCCCTCTCATCTTATGTGTGCGACACATTCCATCTACTCTCCTAGTTGTTGTGGAGCAACATGTCGTCTTGACCTCCATAGATGTGGAGGCCCTCTACAGCAGCATGGCCCATGGGATGGGCTTACAGGCAGTTAAATCCAAAAATGAAGAAAAAATGCAGCACTCTTGAAATCCGTTGAAAAACCATAGTCCTTTATTGAATTAGTTGGACAAGGTCAGCATAAGGGCTAGGTACGTGAGCAACATGCAGGGAAAAAGACTACAGCTGTTTCGCGTTACACAAGCTTCAACAGGTCCAGATACAGGCAGTTAACCATTACCTGAAATCAAGGGCAACACATTGTGGTGAACATAACCAATTCCTCTTGGATGTCCTGATGTACACCCTTACACATAATTATTTCATCTTTGACAGGAAGTACTTCCACAGCTCAGGGGCACGGCTATAATAAATGCCCCACTCTTTCCCTTTCCTTGAAAAAGGCTACTTTTTGAAAGACTGTTTTTTGTAAAAGAGTTTGTTTCCCAAGTGTTTGGGCTTCTTATAACCGGTTGTGAGCGAAGGATGAAGAACTTTCTATCAAATGAATTTCAGCGTTTCTGAGTTCCTGAAAAACAGCCTGATCTGCTCTTTTGGTTTTCATCTTACTCCTAGCTATTTATTTAATAAATACACCCCTCAAATAAGCTTTCATGAAGCCCCACACCACCGAAGCAAACACTATGCTGATAAGACTATTATTTCCTATACACAACCGCCCTATCGAGGCGGGATGAAGTCCAACTTTTTTCTAATTTTGGTTCTAGACATTACCACAATGAATTTTAAACAAAACAATTCAGATGCAGTTGAAGTTCAGACTTTCAGCTTTCATTTGAGGGTATCCACATTAAAATTGGATGAAGGGTTTAGGAGTTTCAGCTCCTTAACATGTGCCACCCTGTTTTTAAAGGGACGAAAAGTAATTGGGCAGATTAAATAATTGTCAATAAAATGTTCATTTCTAGTACTTGGTTGAAAACCCTTTGTTGGCAATGACTGCCTGAAGTCTTGAACTCATGGACATCACCAGACGCTGAGTTTCCTCCTTTTGGATGCTCTGCCAGGCCTTCACTGCGGTGGTTTTCTTTTTTTTTTTTTTTTTTCTCTTCCCGTAAATGTGTTTATTAAACTTTACACAATAAGGTACAACAATCCAGAAAGATGCTATACATATGAATACATAAGAGTATACAGACAGGTAAGATACAACATTGTGAGGGACAAAACAAGCTTATAATCCTAGATATCTCAAATCAGACACGTCGTGTCCATTCACATTTTAGCAACCTTTGGACTAATCATTCTGAGGTTGTGTAAGAAAAAGGCAGATATAGAGAGATAAAGACAAGAAGAGGGAAAGAGAAAAAAAGAAAGAAAGTGGGTAAGAAATGGGGGGAGGGGAGGGGGAACTAAACCAATCTCGGTCCCAGCTACCCTACGAGACTTATGGAAACTTAGCTAACCAGCCCAGAAACTCCAAACTCTCTTTGAATGTCTCCCAGAGGAACCACATTTGTCCCCGATCGGTCACAGATTCGTCATCTTGAGCCATCAGTGACTCCATTTGGTTCACTCTATCCATCTCGGACACCCACTCCACCGCAGACGGAACCCTTGTCGCTCCCCATTACCGGGGAATAATTGTTCTGGCCGCTCCTAAGCAGAAGCTCATAATTCCTTTCTTTATGGTTGTTATAGTCCCAGGACTCCGTGAAAGGAGAGCTATTTGAGGGGATGGCTCACAGCGGACGCCCGTCATCAAGCCAAAGGCTCCAAAAACAGCTTCCCAAAATGGACGTAGAAGACTGCAAGACCACCATATATGAAGCATAGACGCCTCCTCATTGTCACATCTCCAGCATAAGTTTGAAATTGTAGGATTTATTTTATTGAGGAGCACAGGACACCTATACCAACGCGTTAATATTTTATAGTTTTTCTCTTGTGATCTGCAAGAGATAGAGGTCTTGTGGGTAAGGGTAAAGATCTTCAGGCGGTCTGCTTCAGAGAGGGTGATCCGCAAATCTCTCTCCCAAGCTCTAAAAAAGCTGGGGGTGTCAATAGATATCATTTCCAGGATCAAACTGTAAAGCAGGGAGACTGTGTGGGTAGGACCCTCCGCAGCCAGCATCAAGGACTCAAATCCGGTCGATGTGTTAAAAAAAATACCTGAAAGGAAGTCCTTCAACTGAGCGAATTCAAGCCAAGATAGCGATTTGCTATGGCAGGTGTCCCGCAACCCCCCCACAGTGGAGAGCCCAGAGAGTCCGTCCACAACCTGCCCCAATCTCACCCGATCGACAGATCTCCAGCATAGAAACGCAGTCCTCTCCACTGCTGGAGGGAAAGCTATGTTAAAGAGGGGGCCCAGTCTACTCGGAATGTTACAAAGTCTCAGTCTCCCCCCGATTTCTATCCCAAAATCTCAACACTGTCTGCGTAAAAGGTGGAAAGTTTGAGATCGGGGGCCTAAAATTGGCACCACACCATGGAATCCAGTAAAGAGAGCAAGGAGAGAGGAGTTTTTCTAAAATCACCCACTGTTTGTGTAAGTCGCTATATCTCCAGTCAACTATTCTAGTCAGGAGAATGGCATGATAATATCCTTTGAAGCTAGGAAGACCTGTGTCCCCCTGTGTCTTGGGTCTAGTCAAAACCAAGAGCCTAATTCGTGGGCTATGAGCTCCCCAGACAAAATTATTAATAGATTGTAAACGATTGAAAAAATAATCAGGAATTGCTATTGGGACTGTTTGAAAAAGATAAAGAAAGCGGGGGAGAATGTCCATTTTGATGACTTTTATACAACCAAACCATGAGAGCTGAGATCTATTGTATTTTTTAAGATCCAATAAAGTTTTATGTAAAAGTGGGAAATAGTTTAGGGAAAAAAGATCCACTTAGTTTCTGGGGATCCAAACTCCCAAGTATTTTATAGCTTTAGCTTTCCATTTAAATGGGAATGAAGCCTGGAGTCTCTGGACCAGGTCATCAGGTAGAGGTATATTAAGGGCCTCTGTCTTTGTATAATTAACTTTAAAGTTAGATACTTCTCCAAACCGTTGGAACTCTTTCATCAGCACTGGGAAGGCAATGGTCGGGTTAGTGATATAGATCAATAGGTCATCTGCATAAATAGACAATTTAACATGATTCCGACCAACCTGGAGGCCCTTGATATCTGGAGCATTCCTCAGTGCGATTGCAAGATGCTCCATTGCAATAATATAAAGTAAGGGGAAAGAGGGCACCCCTGGCGTGTGCCATTAGCTATTTATAAGGGAGATGACACAGTACCATTTACTCTAAGTCGGGCTGTGGGGCCTTGATATAGTGCAAGAATCCTACCTAGCATGTCAGGTCCCAAACCAAGCTGTGTCAAGGCAGATCTAATAAAGGTCCATCCTGGACGATCAAACGCCTTTTCCGCATCAATGAACAATAGACATGCTGGAATTTTATGTTTACGCATATGAGAGGCAAGGAGCAATGTTTTTACAGTATTATCTCTAGCCTCCCTGCGTTGTACAAAACCAACCTGATCCGTGTGAAAGGAGCTAGGGAGTAGAGGGCTTAGTCTGTTTGCAATTGCTTTGGCGTATACTTTTACATCAACATTAATTAGGGAGATAGGCCGATAATTAGCGCATAATAAGGGGTCCTTTCCTGACTTGGGAATAACGACAATCGTGGCAGCTAAGGTTTGGGGAGCAAAAAGGCAATTCTCAGAGATTAGAATTGAAGAGCTTCGTCATAAGTGGAATTAAATTTGATGCAAACAGTTTATAAAAGTTAGTCGGGAATCCATCCTGATCGGGGCTTTTGCCATTTGCCAGAGACCTGACTGTATCCAGTATCTCCTGTTCCAAGAACAGGGTCTCAAGGTCCATTACGCCCTCAGATGGAAGAGGAGGAATCGGAGTGCTATTTGCATAGTTATCCACTCTTTCCTGGAAGTCGGACACAGCCATGTCTGCCAATGGTCCTCTAAGGTTGTAAAGGGAGTTGTAATAGCCCCTAAATGAGTCTGCAATCTCCAAGGGGGAGTGGAGGGATTTACCTGACCCAGACCTAATGGTAGGTATATAGGTAGTAGGAATTCGTGGGTGTAAAAATCGTGCTAAGGCCCTACCAGGCTTGTCGAGAGTATTCGTATTTGTATCTGTGGAAGCGGTCTCTCTGTCTTGCTGTTGCTGTATCTAGCAATAAGCTTGTCAGTTCTAGCTTTCAACAGATCAGTCATGACTTGTGGATTGGATGTGCGTCAACAAATTAAGAATGGCAGAAGCCCTTTCTCTCTTTAATCGTGCCCCTTGTTGGATGAATACTTCCCGTATAACTCCTTTTAAAGCCTCCCACTGATATGGCAAAGCTGTGGGGTCATCTTTGTGAATATTGAAAAAAAATCTGTGATTGCCATCCTGATTGCCTCCTGACGAGGGATTTTTGAGAAGCCCCGGGTGTAAGGACCAAGTCCATTCGCGCGATGTGAGTTCCGGAACCGTCAAGGATAGTAAGACTGGGGCATGGTCCGACCAAATCATCGTGTCAATATGTGTCGTCGGGTGAAACGAGAGCAGCCCGAGACTAATTATAAAATAATCTATCCTACTATACGAATCATGTACCGCAGAATAGAAGGTATAGTCACGTGTAGTGGGGTGGATCAGTCTCCAAACGTCAACCAGTCTATATTCCGTTAGCTTAGATTTCAGACTCTCCAACTGGGAGGGGGAGACGGCCGACCTACCCGTAGATGAGTCCAGGACTCGATCCAACGTAAAATTGAAGTCTCCGACAATTACCGCACCCTCTGCGAATGCCGAAGGGTCACGCTGGTAAGCTTTACAAGTTCTGATCTGATCCTGGTTAGGGAGATAAAAATTAGCAATGGTAAATACATATCTGATAATTTTAATCTTTAAAAACAAATATTTTCCTTGTGTATCAGATTTAGAGGCAATTACTTGGGCCTGTAGCGACTTGTGTAAGGCAATACTAACTCCTTTGGATTTTGAGTCTGGGTTGCCGCTATGGAACCATTGTGAGTAAAATTTATGGTTAACTGAAGGTATCCGATCTGATCTAAAGTGGGTTTCCTGTAGAAGCAGCACATGAACCTGTTTCTTGTGCATGCGATAAAGAATCTGCGAGCGTTTTTCAGGAGTATTAAACCCTCTGATGTTAAAGAAACAAAGGTTCAAGGTGGCCATCGTAAACTAGTACAAGAATCAGTAGTAAGACTGGGTGGTGGTGGGGGGGGGGAAGAGGTGTTGGGTAAAGAAGAGAAAACACTTAAGAAAAAGGATATAGAAGAAAGTTATGAGAGAAGAATAGAAGAGAGCAGAATTAAATGTATGAAAAAATATAAACAAAAATTTCAGACGGAGCAGAATATTCTGCCTTATTAGACCACAGGTAGCTACTCCTATGGGCTAAGAGTTAAGCAGAGAAATTCTCTGAAGGAAGTGTCAAAGACACACCCTAACTTGGGAGGTGACTGGACACTAAAACCGAGTTAACAGCCAGGCCCCTACAGCAAGTTAATTATACATGTTAATTGATTTAAACAACCAAACAGATTCAGTGCCCCAGGCCTCAATGCTATACTGACTTTTTTATTGGATCCAAACAAATACCCCACAAACACAACATAATACCAGAGGCAACTCGGAGGTGATGAGGATCCCTGTAGAGTATTTTTCTAGTTATAGTAAACCACTACAATGCATAATAATGCTCCACCCCAGGGCCACAGGGCCCCCCGCTAGAAAACCACCAATATTCCCTGACCCAAGGAAAAGGACAGTGGAGTGAGCAAATGATTAGGACAAACTCCTCAGTGCTCAGGCGTCACCAGAGGGACCACCGGAAACACGGTGTAGATCTCTTCTCTTTTTCCCACGTTCCGATGGTACTCTCCCACCTCCTCGAGCTCCCCCGAACCCAAAAGAGGAAAAAACGGGGCCACTCCCCCAAGGTGACTGGTGGCAACCCCCAGGGCCAATGAGAAATCCAGGAGATCCGACGGGGATCTCAGGATCTCTGTGCCAGTGTCCCCCCGAGCTTGTAGCTGAAAAGGGTATCCCCACGTGTAGGCAATGTTTTTCATGCGCAGGGCCTCCAGGAGAGGTCGCAGGGCCCTTCTCTTAGCCAAAGTTATAGGGGAGAGGTCCGCTAGAAGTTGAATATTTATGCCATTAAAGTCTATTACATCATTCTCTCTGGCTTTACGCATAATGTCCTCCTTAATTTGGAAAAAATGGATCCTGCAAATTACATCTCTCGATCTAGATGGGTCAGGGTGCCTCGGGCCCAGGGATCGATGAGCTCTGTCCAATTCGATACGTTCATCCATGGATCTACTCAGCAATTAATTAAAAACATGCTGTAGGGCTGAATTCCGATCCCATGGGGCCACTGACTCTGGAAGACCACGCAGCCTAATGTTGCTTCTCTTGTTTCTATTTTCAGAGTCTTCTAGCATGTCCAGAACTAAATCAAAATTCTGTGAATGCTGATCTAAAACTTGCTGCTGAGTATGAAGCTGGGAAGATAGCTCATCCACTTTAGCCTCTAACACAGTGATGGCAGAATTTATGTTGGAAACGTCCTCTTTGAGGGAGCCAATTTCCCCCTTGCATACTGCCTTCAAACGCTGGATGTAACCTTCCATGTCAGTCTTGGTGGGGATGGGAAGATAGCTCATCCACTTTAGCCTCTAACACAGTGATGGCAGAATTTATGTTGGAAACGTCCTCTTTGAGGGAGCCAATATCCCCCTTGCATACTGCCTCCAAACGCTGGATGTAACCTTCCATGTCAGTCTTGGTGGGGATGGCACTTAAATGGGCACGTAGTTCCCCTACATTCATAGTCAGGGAAGAGGAATCCCCAGAACCCATAGGGGTCTCAGGGCCGTCCTGAGTAGCCTCACCGCTGATCCCCACTATGTCAGTGTCAAATGTAAAGGATCCAATAAGTGTGCTGTCTGCAGTCCCTGCTTTCCTCAGAGATTTGTCTGGAGCAGAGGAATGGGTTAATTGTTTAGCAGCAGGAGCTGGCGGAGAGGGACAGGGAGTCTTCCACTCTCGAATGCCTGTATTGCTACCGACCTTATCTCCAGTTTTGTTCTGTCCAGCTTCGCACTTTCTTTGAGTTTGCTTTCCCTGTGTGCGTCCTCCATGTGATGATCCGGCTGCAGCAGCAGATAAGCGTTCACCCCTCGGGCCTCACACATCAGAGCTCTCCTCAGCGGCTGCCATAGCTGCACGTGTGGTCTGTTTTCCCGTGCCGGTTGGGGCTATTAAATACCGACTAATTCCAGGGTCAGCAGGTCCGGAGGAAGGCTCTCGTGGTGCCTGAGAGCGAAGACCGGCTTTATCTCTCATGTAGAGGCCGGGGGACTGCCCATGCTTGCTAAATCTTTGCTGTAAGGGCTCTGGGAAGCAAGAGCTCTCTCTATGTGCGTCTGCCCTGCTCCATGACCAGGCGACGCCCCCACTGCGGTGGTTTTCAGTTGCTGTTTGTTTCTGGGCCTTTCTGTCTGAAGTTTAGTCTTTAACAAGTGAAATGCATGCTCAATTGGGTTGAGATTAGGTGACGGACTTGGCCATTCAAGAATATTCCACTTCTTTGCTTTAATAAACTCCTGGGTTGCTTTGGCTTTATGTTTTGGGTCATTGTCCATCTGTAGTATGAAACGACGACCAATCAGTTTGGATGCATTTGTCTGGATCTGAGCACACAGTATGGCTCTGAATACCTCAAAATTCATTCGGCTGCTTCTGTCCTGTGTCACATCATCAATAAACACTAGTGACCCATTGCCACTGGCAGCCATGCATGCCCAAGCCATCACACTGCCTGCGCCGTGTTTTACAGATGATGTGGTATGCTTTGGATCATGAGCTGTACCACGCCTTTGCCATACTTTTCTCTTTCCATCATTCTGGTGGAGGTTGATCTTGGTTTCATCTGTCCAAAGAATGTTCTTCCAGAACTGTGCTGGCTTTTTAGATTTTTTTTAGCAAAGTCCAGTCTAGCCTTTTTATTCTTGATGCTTATGAGTGGCTTGCACCGTGCAGTGAACCCTCTGTATTTACTTTCATGCAGTCTTCTCTTTATGGAAGATTTGGATATTGTTACGCCTACCTCCTGGAGAGTGTTTTTCACTTGGTTGGCTGTTGTGAAGGGGTTTCTCTCCATCATGGAGACTATTCTGCGATCATCCACCACTGTTGTCTTCCATGGGCGCCCAGGTCTTTTTGCGTTGATGAGTTCACCAGTGCTTGCTTTCTTTCTCAGGATGTACCAAACTGTAGATTTTGCCACTCCTAATGTTGTAGCAATTTCTCGGATGGTTTTTTTTTCTGTTTTTGCAGCTTAAGGATGGCTTGTTTCACCTCCTTTGACCGCATGTTTCCTTCACAGCAAAACCTTCCAAATGCAAGTACCACACCTCAAATCAACTCCAGGCCTTTTATCTGCTTAATTGAGAATGACATAACGAAGGGATTGCCCACACCTGTCGATGAAATAGCCTTGGAGTCAATTGTCCAATTACTTTTGGTCCCTTTAAAAACAGGGTGACACATGTTAAGGAGCTGAAACTCCTAAACCCTTCATCCAATTTTAATGTGGATACCCTCAAATGAAAGCTGAAAGTCTGAACTTCAACTGCATCTGAATTTTTGTTTAAAATTCATTGTGGTAATGTCTAGAACCAAAATTAGAAAAATGTTGTCTCTGTCCAAATATATATGGACCTAATTGTATATTAGCTCAAATGGGACAACTGAGGGAATCAATATAGACACTCCCCTAGAACATGATGAGAATATAGTGATAACTTACCTGCATCCACTTCTTATTCACCAAGGATGCTCTCTCTTTTGTAAGGTGTGTTTCCTGAAAACATATTATAGAAGTATGATAGGAATAAATATACTGAAAAATGACAGCTCTTTTTTGCCCCATCTAGGAGACCTCTAACATTCAAACTTAAAATTTCAATTGTTCCTGACATCTTGGCTGATGTCAAAGGATGTACTGTTATGATGAGTCACCGAAGGAGGAAAAAAACAAAATACTAGCTAAGTCCAGAAAAAAACAAAGAGGTTGGCAGCTATCGGATTGCAGACCCCTGAACCTATCCACAACAACTAGCAGTAGCCGTGGGGGGTTCCTACGGTGCCCTAGACCCCTCGATCACAGCCGGAGAACTACATAGCCTAAAGACAGAAAGGGGAAAAACTAAACTGCCCCAGAGCAGACCCCAAAGCAAAAGGCAGCCCCCAACATATAATGACGGTGAAGCAAGATGAAAACACTAACACAGATAGAAAGATAGGTTGAGCAAATGATGGGGCCCAAGCTAACTAAATAGGACAGGATAGGAAAGCTGCTGTCTGCCATCCACAAAAACCCTATCCAAAGACTATATCAGCACTCAGGTATATTCTGAAGACAGAGCAAAAGATCAACAGATCAGAGACAAAAATGGAATTCAGCTCACCCCCGGCCGGGGATGGTAGAACTCCCAAAAAAACAAGGCAAAACAAAAACAAAGCTGAAGTGTACAAAGCAGAGCAGAAAAACTTAGCTTTGAGACGCAGGAATCAGACTGGTCTCCAAGAATCCAGCAGGATCACCAGCAAGGCATAAGGGCGTCGGCTGCCTTATATCCAGTCCTCAATTGCAGCCACCCAGTCATCATCTAGCTGCCCAGGTGTTTGGTAATCAGCCTCACTACCTTCCTTCACCAGAGGAGGGAGTTCATCAGACCTCAGTGGTGAAGGGAAAAATTAACTCACAACAGTACCTCCCCCTTGAGGAGGGGTCACCAAACCCTCATCCATGCCACCAGGGCGATCCGGGTGAGCCCGATGAAAGGCACGCACCAATCTTTCGGCATGAATATCAGAGGCAGAGACCCAGGAATTATCCTCCTGACAATAACCCTTCCACTTAACCAAATACTGGAGTCTCCGTCTAGCCAGACGGGAATCCAGTATCTTCTCTACCTCATATTCCATGTTACCTTCAACCAATACAGGGTCAGGAGGTGCCACCACAGGAACTACTGGTTCAACAAACCTCTTCAACAAGGACTTATGAAACACATTATGAATTTTAAATGTGACAGGAAGAGCCAACCGAAAAGAGACCGGATTAATAATCTCCAAAATCTTGTAAGGTCCAATAAATTTAGGCTTAAACTTAGGAGAAGCCACCTTCATAGCGATATTTTTTGATGACAACCAAACCATATCACCCACCTTAAACTGGGGACCAACGGTCCTACGCCGGTTGGAAAACCGCTGGGCCTTTTCCTGGGAGAGAGACAACTTATCCACTACTTGGTCCCAGATCTGGTGCATTCTCTCCACCACAGTGTCAACACCTGGGCAGGCAGAAGGCTCCACCTGCCCTGAAGAAAATCGAGGGTGAAACCCAAAGTTACAAAAAAAAGTGACATCAAAGTGGCAGAACTAGCTCTATTATTTAAAGCAAATTCGGCCAAGGGCAAAAATGAAGCCCAATCATCCTGATCGGCAGAAATAAAACATCTCAAATACGACTCCAAAGTCTGGTTTGTTCTCTCCGTCTGCCCATTGGTCTGAGGGTGAAACGCAGAGGAGAAGGACAACTGAATTCCCAGCTTGGAACAGAAAGTCCTCCAAAATCTAGACACAAACTGAAATCCTCTGTCAGATACAATGTTCTCAGGAATCCCGTGCAAGCGAACCACCTGTTGCAAAAACAAGGGCACCAACTCAGAGGAAGATGGCAACTTAGGGAGTGGTACAAGATGGACCATCTTAGAGAATCTATCACAAATCACCCAAATAACAGTCATTCTCTGAGAGACAGGCATATCAGAGATAAAATCCATTGAAATATGGGTCCATGGCCTCCTAGGCACCGGCAAAGGCATCAACAAGCCACTAGAGCGAGAACAAGGTTTAGACTGGGAGCAAGTCCCACAGGACTGCACAAAATTCCTGACATCATGAGACAAGGCGGGCCACCAAAAAGACCGACTCACCAGATCTCTAGTACCAAAAATACCTGGATGACCAGCCAATGCAGAGCAATGAACTTCAGACATCACTCTCTTCCTCCACTGGTCAGGAACATACAACTTTCCACTTGGTCCTCCTGAAACTCTTCCAGAGCAAGTCTCAAATCGGGCGAGATGGCAGAAAGAACTACCCCCTCGCCTAAGACGGTAGCAGGCTTAGTCACAACAGGGGAATCAGCAAGGAAACTCCTAGAGAGGGCGTCTGCCTTGACATTCTTAGTGCCCGGAAGAAAAGAGACCACAAAATCAAAACGTGTGAAAAACAGGCCCACCTAGCCTGTCTAGGATTCAAGCGCTTGGCCGACTCCAGGTAAATCAAATTCTTGTGGTCAGTAAGGACCACGACTTGGTGTTTGGCTCCCTCCAACCAATGTCTCCACTCCTCAAATGCCTATTTCATGGCCAACAGTTCCCGATTCCCCACATCATAGTTACGTTCGGATGGGGAGAACTTTCGGGAAAAGAAAGCACAAGGATTCATTTTAGATGTCACAGGATCTTTTTGGGACAACACCGCTCCTGCACCAATCTCAGAAGCGTCCACCTCCACCTGAAACGGGAGTGAGACATCAGGTTGCCGCAAAACCGGAGCAGAAGTGAATCTTCGCTTCAGCTCCTGAAAGGAAGAAACAGCCTCCGGAGACCAATTCAGCACATCAGCACCCTTCCTAGTCAAATCAGTCAATGGCTTGGCAATACCAGAAAAATTAGCTATAAATTTCCGATAAAAATTAGCAAAACCCAAAAACTTCTGGAGGGCCTTCAAAGAAGTGGGCTGAACCCAATCATAAATGGCCTGTACCTTGGCCGGGTCCATTTCAATAGTTGACAGAGACAAAATAAATCCCAAAAATGAAATCCTCTGTACCCCAAAAAGGCATTTCGATCCCTTGACATACAGGGAATTCTCCCTCAAAATCCGGAACACAGTCCGAACATGTTCCACATGAGAGTCCCAATTCTTGGAGAAGATCAAAATATCATCCAGATAGATAATCAAAAATTTATCCACAAAGTCTCGGAATATATCGTTCATGAAGCACTGGAAGACAGAAGGGGCATTAGTGAGCCCAAAAGGCATCACCAGGTACTCAAAATGTCCCTCCGGAGTATTAAACGCCGTCTTCCATTCATCCCCATGCTTAATGCGAATAAGATTATACGCCCCCCTGAGGTCAAGCTTGGTAAACCAGCAAGCACCTTTAACTCTGGAGAATAGATCAGAAATCAGGGGTAACGGATACTGATATTTAACAGTAATTTTGTTGAGGGCACGATAGTCAATACAAGGCCTTAATGAACCATCCTTTTTAGCCACGAAAAAAAACCCAGCACCTAAGGGTGAAGAGGATGGTCTAATATGACCCTTCTCCAACGACTCCTTAATATAGGATCGCATAGCCTCGTGCTCGGGTACAGATAAATTGAAAAGCCGACCTTTGGGGAATTTACACCCCGGGTTCAGCTCAATTGCACAGTCATAACTCCTATGAGGAGGCAAAGACGCAGACTCATTCTCACTAAATACATCATAAAAGTCAGCCAAATAGTCAGGAACATCATGCGAATGGGGAGAGGTGGAGAAAACAGGAGCATCATTAAGGGCACACCGACAACCCCAACTCACCACAGACAAAGATTTCCAATCCAGAACTGGATTATGGATTTGCAACCAGGGAAACCCCAGAACAATGGTATCATGCAAATTATGCAACACCAAAAATCTGCAATTTTCTTGATGGTCTGGGGCGACCCGCATTACGACCTGGGTCCAAAACTGAGGTTTATTCTTCGCCAAAGGAGTAGCATCAATACCCCTCAAAGGGATAGGCGTCCGCAGAGGTGTCATAGGAAATCCACAATGTTTAGCAAAATCCAAGTCCATCAGGTTCAGAGCTGCTCCCGAATCCACAAAAGCCTTGGCGGAAAATGTGGACAGGGAGCAGATCAGAGTAATTGCCAGAAGAAACTTAGGTTGAACACCACCCACAGAAAACGTGTGTGCACAACGTTTCTCTAGTTTTGGGCAGACAGAAATAATATGCGAGGCATCTCCACAAAAAAAAACACAGCTTATTACGCCTTCTGAACTCTTGACGTTGCGCCCTAGACAAAACTCTATCACATTGCATAGGTTCAGACATTTGTTCAACAGGTGGCAATATCTCTCGTGTAGTTTTGCATTCACGTAAACGCCGATCCACCTGAATGGCTAATGACATAGAATCGTCAAGACCAGAGGGAACAGGAAATCCCACCATAGTATCTTTTACAGTTTCTGACAAACCCTTCCGAAAGAGGGCTGCCAAGGCACCATCATTCCAGGTAGTAAGGACCGCCCACTTTCGGAATTTTTGACAGTACAACTCTGCTGAATCCCGACCCTGGCTTAATGCCAACAGGGTGTTTTCAGCCTGATCAATAGCATTAGGTTCATCATACAACAACCCCAAGGCTTGAAAAAATGCGTTCACATTATTCAGAATAGGATCATCAGGTTTCAAAGAAAACGCCCAATCCTGGGGATCGCCGCGCAGCAAAGAGATCACAATTTTAACCTGCTGCGCGGAGTTCCCCGACGAGTTAGGCTTCAAGGCAAAAAATAATTTACAATTATTCTTGAAATTCAAGAATTTAGACCGATCCCCCAAAAATACATCAGGAGTAGGAATCTTTGGTTCAGCAGCATGTGAATGAGCAAGATAGGCGGAAATTACCCGCACTTCAGCAGCGAGCTGCTCCACACGATCAGACAATAGCTTCATCTCCATTGAGAGAAAAATTCCCCCTATGGCCTCAGAGATATGGAGGAAAAAATATGCAGAAAAAAAAAATTCTGACACTTTTTTTTTTTTTTCTTTTTTTTTTTTCACAATTCTCTCCTGCTATTGAGTACCCTAGGATCTGCGGTATGGCTGGTGATTCTGTTATGATGAGTCACCGAAGGAGGAAAAAAACAAAATACTAGCTAAGTCCAGAAAAAGCCAGAGAGGTTGGCAGCTATCGGATTGCAGACCCCTGAACCTATCCACAACAACTAGCAGTAGCCGTGGGGGGTTCCTACGGTGCCCTAGACCCCTCGATCACAGCCGGAGAACTACATAGCCTAAAGACAGAAAGGGGAAAAACTAAACTGCCCCAGAGCAGACCCCAGAGCAGACCCCAAAGCAAAAGGCAGCCCCCAACATATAATGACGGTGAAGCAAGATGAAAACACTAACACAGATAGAAAGATAGGTTGAGCAAATGATGGGGCCCAAGCTAACTAAATAGGACAGGATAGGAAAGCTGCTGTCTGCCATCCACAAAAACCCTATCCAAAATGTGCCAACCGACTGACAGGAAAAACAGGCCCTGAAGTCGCTAGGCTTCAAAAGACTATATCAGCACTCAGGTATATTCTGAAGACAGAGCAAAAGATCAACAGATCAGAGACAAAAATGGAATTCAGCTCACCCCCGGCCGGGGATGGCAGAACTCCCAAAAAAACAAGGCAAAACAAAAACAAAGCTGAAGTGTACAAAGCAGAGCAGAAAAACTTAACTTTGAGACGCAGGAATCAGACTGGTCTCCAAGAATCCAGCAGGATCACCAGCAAGGCAGAAGGGCGTCGGCTGCCTTATATCCAGTCCTCAATTGCAGCCACCCAGTCATCATCTAGCTGCCCAGGTGTTTGGTAATCAGCCTCACTACATTCCTTCACCAGAGGAGGGAGTTCATCAGACCTCAATGGTGAAGGGAGAAATGAACTCACAACAATGTACCCAGGATCTTAGTGTCTATTAAACTTTTTGGTACATTTTGTGAATTTAAACTATGCAATATTTTGTACTGAAATATGACAATAAATAGTGGGATAAAACAATCTCCCCATAACTTACCCCCTCTGCCCACCCCCCCTCTCCCTGACCCCAAATAAAAGTACAGAGTACAATTTCCCTCTCCCGCTCAGAGAACAGGCATATCTAGTCCCATCAAGGATGAAAAAACTCCCATCTCATATCAAAAGTGTACACGAAGGCATCCCATTTTGTTTTCCCCCTCTTCTACTATCTTATCAAGGAGTTTTACATTAAATTTAGAACAAATTTACAAAAAGATACCACAGAGAGTACATCTTTGTTGGCTCAAGTGAATCCTCAGCCGCCTGCTGGTTAAAGTCTACTCCCCCAAGGAGTCCTGCACCACAATTTCTGCTGGTAAATGTTGTTCCTCTCTGTCATCTCCTGACAAGTTTTAGACAGCAGGCTCATGAGGCATTGTGTCAATAAAATGAGTACTAACAGTCTCAATTTCCATGCGAGCAAACCGCTCTAGTTTCACCACCACGTCCAGTCTCCTTGCCAGGGCTACATTGGTTTGTATTGCCTCTGCTATGGCATTGGTACCATCTTGACCCTGTGTGCTTACTGCAGCCCCTGGATCTTTCTGCTTCCTAAGGGTCATTTAGCAAGCTGAGAGGTCCAGAAAACAAGTCTGCAGCCACCGCAGATGTTCACTCCCCTTGTCCCAATGTTTGATAAGTGTAGCAGAACGGGTATCAGGATAAAATTCCAAGTACAGAGCGGTAGCCTTCAGTGCTGCATCCTACTCCATGCCACGCTAGGCTACGCCCCCACATTTGTTGCACTTTAAAAGGTTGACAAATCTGTATTTCTGGTTGGGGGAGCCTGCAAAACAAGGATTTGTAGATCAACTCTGTGATTATCTGTTCATCTCCTCTATATACAGTGATTTGCGAAAGTATTCTCCCCTCTTGGTTTTTTACCTATTTTGTTACAAGGAAGACTGCCCACAAAAACTGAGCCCGGGTAAGGAGGACATTAATCAGAGAGGCAGTACAGAGACCAAAGGTAACCCTGAAGTAGCTGCAGACTTCCCAAGCAGAAACTGGATTATTTGTCTATATGACCAGTGCCATTCACTCCTTAGAGGTAGCCTTTATGGAAGAGTGGGCAGAGAAAATAGAAATTGTAAGGCTCTTTTTGAGTTTGCCAAAAGACATGTGGGAGGCTCCCCAAAAGTATGGAGGAAGGTGCTGTGGTCAGATGAGAGACCAGCATTGAATTTTTTGGCCATCAAGGTAAACAGTATGTCTGGCGCCAAACCAACATAGCTCATCACCCCAAGAACACTACCCCACTGTGAAACATGGTGACTACCCCACAGTGAAACACGGTGGTGGCAGCACCATGCTGTGGGAATGTTTTTCTGCAGCAGGGACAGGGAAAAGGTTCCGAGTCCCAGGGAAGATGGATGGTGCACAATACAGGAATATTTTTGAGCAAAACCTTTTTCAGTCTGTCAGTGATTTGAGACGAATGGAGGTTCACAATCCAACAAGACAATGTCCAACCCAGAGCATACTGCTAAAGCAACACTTTTGTGGTTTAAGGGGAAACATGTAAATGTTTTGGAGTGGCCTATTCAAAGCTCAGACCTTAATTTAATTGAGAATCTGAAGTCAGACTTGAAGACTGCTCTTCACCAGAGGAAACCAAAGGAGCGGGAGCAGTTTTGCCTTGAGGAATGGGCAAAAATCCCAGTGTCAAGATGTGGAAAGCTCATAGGGATTTATCCAAAGTGACTTATATCTGTAATTGCTACAAAAGGAGGCTCTACAAAGAACTGATTTTAGGGGTGTGAATAGTTACGCATAAAAAAAATTTCCGTTATTTTGTCCTATTTGTTGTTTGCTTCAAAATAAAAAGAAACTAAATGTTCACAGTTGTATGCATGACCTTTACATGAACTGATGCAAACCCTAAAAAAAACAGTAATATTCCAGGTTGTGAGGTAGTAAAACACGGAAAAATGCCAAGGGGGTGAATACTTTCTCAAGCTATTGAACATAAAGATGTGAGGTTGGCAATAGTATGAAAATGTTTTTTGTTTATTATTTTTCCTGCAGTCTCATAGAACCCCTTCAATAACGTCAGTATTCTCACATATATCCCAGATGTAATACTCAGAACTCATGTGTGTTATGTCTGCGTCTTACAGGCAATCAGCAAGTATCTGCCAAGAGGGGATTTACGGCTAAGACCTGCAATTTATGAGATGATCCTGGATGAGTTTTTGAGAACCGATTATGAGGTATGGCTGCTCTAACAATAGAAGTTATTGTAAATATTCATTGTCATCGTCCATGTTGACAGTGAAGTAATACACAAATGTTTACCTGAAGTATTTAATGTAAGATATTAAATATTGGTGGCAAATTTTTTCTTATCTCTTATGTTCTAGTAAAAAAGTCTGTTTTTCTGTCATTGACATTCTTAAATCTGTGTAAGTATCTCACTAAAGGGCTTGTCATCGCCCCTGATTTTTCTGATATAGCAAATTTAGAATTTTTCCATTTCTGCATCCTTTAGGTAATGTTTTCTGCATGTGTGGCATCTCATACTCTGAGCATAAAGTAGTATTAACCCACCTCCCGGATGAATGGGATGTTGCACATTCTCTTCTCTACCGGCTTTTTTCTCCCTGGCTTTTTTTCCTTCTTTGTGTCTCAGGAAGCCATGTTTCTCATGCTGGGCAGCAGACTGCAGATCATGCTGTGTGTCATTAAGAGAGCAGTGTCTCTTTAGCAACACATGGGTTGTCTAAGAAGTCCTTGACCTACAGCTTACACTGTGTAATAGAGGGTCATGCAGGCATCTGAATATAACAGCAATGGCTGTGTGAGGAATCGTGGAAGCTTGACCTTTACTATAGTAGTTCAGTCCCTTAATTCAGGGCCCCATAGAGAATAGAAACACTGCATTCTCACCCCCGTCAGTGGCAATGTTCCAGCGATGTCAGCACAGCTGTTTCTCCTGGATGGCATGACATTCTTTTATTATTTGACCACTGCAGCTATTCAGCTGGCTCTTCTTCTGAAGTGGTCACGCCCACCCATGGGAACAGCAGCACTGACATGAACGCTGTAACACCACCTGTGTGGGGGTTGAGTATCCATTGTTTTTATTTTCTATGGGTCTTTAATTAAGTATGGGTTGTCCACCAGTGATATTCTCATAGCATGAATTTAGTATAGTCAGACAACATGAAAATAAGCAAGCTTGCGAGTGACTTGCTTTCTCAATCTGCTGTGGTTCTCCTGATATTAGCGTTTTTATCATACATTGTTTACAGCTTGTTGCCAAGGAGATTGGCCACTGGAGCCTCTGTGCACAGTAGTTACATTCCAGGTTGACGAGCTCCAGAGATAGCAGTCGTTTCTCTCCAGCCCATTGATTTCTATGATTTCTATACTGCAGTTTGACAGTTACTCACCTCAACAACTCTTAGCTCCTGGCCAAACTGGTGTTATCAGTCATGCAGTATCACCAGACTCAAACCCCCCCCAGGGTCATCTCCTTGGGCAGTTCTCCCAATCTATGCTCTCACTTTCATTTCCCAAGCACTTGTTCAATGTAATGTAAGTCACATTTTTCTCTATATGTAAACATAATGATAACAGTGACCACTTCAGAACAACACTGACAGTCCTCAGAGTGTCACAGTATCAGAAGCTCAGCAGTGGGGCCAATCACTGAAGCAGGAGCGCCTGCCCCTCCAGCAACAAGGAATTAAGAGTTTTTGGGGCAGTGTGCTGCTGAAAATAAACGTTCAAAATGATCATTTAAGCACTGGCAGCATTAAAACAATCGTGCTGCCTTATCTGAGCTCTAATGGTGTCCTTTGATTAGCATTCAGACTTATTTTTGGTTCTTTCTTATATTGTTATTAACCCTTATACGACATTTGACGTATTTATACATCATGGTCGAATAGAGGTACCTCCAGAAAGTTGTGGGAAACAGGGTGTATTACGGTCCGCGCTGCCGAGATTCACAAATCACCTGGGATGCAAGATGTAGTAGCAGTGTACTCCTTTATTTCCTCCTACGCGTTTCGGCGCCCTTCCTGGCACCTTCCTCAGTTGAATATCCCTGAGGAAGGTGCCAGGAAGGGCGCCGAAACGAGTAGGAGGAAATAAAGGAGTACACTGCTACTACATCTTGCATCCCAGGTGATTTGTGAATCTCTGCAGCGCGGACCGTAATACACCCTGTTTCCCACAACTTTCTGGAGTTTTTCCACGTGCGAGTGGTTGATGGAGGTCCTGTAGCAGCTGATTCTGTGATATGTTCTCAAGCCAGTTGTGGGTCACACAACTGGAATAGGTAAGTGGAACTGTATTATACCGCTCATACTTCAAGTGTCACTAGTGATAGGGCACTATTGCGCCTCTTGTTCCCCCCACCATTTTTGTATTGAATAGAGGTACCTGACCGATGATGTATAGCTATATCATTACTATCATATGCAGCACAGGAGCTGTGCCCACACGATCACCGCCGGGAGCTCGGCTTACGTGACAGCTTAGGCTACTTTCACACTTGCTTTGTTTTGCAGCGCGTTTTTCCCGCAAAAAAACGCATGGAAAAAACGCATACAAATGCTGCTTTTTTTCAAGCATTTTTATGAGCATGCATGAAAAAAACACAGCGTTTTTTATGCGTTTGTATGTGTTTTTACTGCGTTTTTACCGCGTTTGCGTTTATTTCCAACATTAGTTGGCCCCTCACACTAACCCAAACCATGACTTTACTTTGCCTAACCAAACCATACCCTAACCCTTAACCAAACCATACCCTAACCCTGACCCTAACCCTTAACCAAACCATACTAACCCAAACCCTAAACCCTAACCCTTAACCAAACCATACTAACCCTAACCCCCCTTAACTAACCCTAACTCTAACCAAAACCCCTAATTTCCATTGTCTAACCAATGGTCAACAAAAAAACGCATGCGCAAAAAAACGCATACATGAGCATGCCAATGCGCACATATGCCCACCCATAGACTTATAATGGGTGTCCTGCTGTAAAAAAAAACGCATTGCGCGCATGCGTTTTTTTGAGGCAAGTCGGATGCCCAAAAAATGCCACAGGATGCATTTTGTGCGCCCGAGCGCACACCACAAAAAACGCATGCGCGTAAAAACGCATACAAACGCATGTGTATGCGCACATAAGCGCATCCCATGCAAAAATAGAGGAAAAAAAGCGCATGCGTTTTTTAGCGCTAAAATACAGTGTGAAACCAGCCTTAGCCCAAGTTTTACCACCCTCTGCTGTTTTAGCCCCTTAAATGCTGCAATCGATGGCAACATTTAGGAAGCTAGGAGAGGAAGAGGGCTCCCTCTCCTGTCTGAACGGCCCCTCGCGTTGTCATGGCAAAAATCTGTTCGTTTCACGTGGCAACCCCGCTGTCGTCATGACGACCCCTCCGGGAATGTCTGTTGGAGCATGTGAAGAGCATAGTCTAAGACGTTTGTCAGTGCAACAATGACAGGTACAGGCATGGCTGAAAGTGTTGGCACCCTTAAAAATTGTTCCTAAAAATGAAGTATTTCTCCCAGAAAATTTCAATTACACATTTTTTGTTATACACACGTTTATTTCCTTTGTGTGTATTGGAACAACACAAAAAAAGGCAAATTGGACATAATTTCACACTAAACCCCCAAAATGGGCTGGACAAAATTGTTGGGACCCTCAACTTAATAATTTTTTGCACACCCTCTGGAATAAACAACTACAATCAATCACTTCCTATAACCATCAACAAGCTTTTTACACCTTTCAACTGGAATTCTGGACCACTCTTCTTTTGCAAACTTCTCCAGGTCTCTCATTTGAATGGTGCCTTCTCCCAAAAACAATTTTAATATCTTTCCCCTAGTGTTCAATGGGATTTAGTTCTGGACTTGTTGCTGGCCACTTCACAACTTTCCAGAGCTTTGTTTTCATCCATTTCTGAGAGCTTCTTGAAGTATGTTTGGGGTAATTGTCCTGCTGGAAGACCCATGACGTATTACGCAAACCCAGCTTTCTGACACTGGGCACTACATTGCACCCCAAAATCCTTTGGCAATCTTCAGATTTCATCATACCTTGCATACAGTCAAGGCACCAGTGCCAGAAGCAGCAAAAAAACACCAAAACATCTTTGAACCTCCACCATATTTGACTGTAGGTACTGTGTTCTCTTTTTTGTAGCCCTCATTCAGTTTTCGGTAAACAGAATGATGTGCTTTATCAAAAAGTTCTATCTTGGTTTCATCTGTTCACAAGACGCTTTCCCAGAACGATTTTGGCTCACGTATATCTTGGCAAACTGCAGTCTAGCGTTTTTATGTCTCTGTGTCAATGGTGGATTCCTCCTGAGTCTTTCATAGTGTTTCATTTTTTTCAAATGTCAACGTGTAGTTTGCACTGACACTGATGCACCCTGAGCCTGCAGGACAGATTGAATTTTTTTGGAACTTGATTGAGGCTGCTTATCCACCGTTCGGGCTATCTTGCGTTGCAACCTTTCATCAATTTTTCTCTGCCTTCCACGTCTATGGAAATTAGCTACAGTTTCTATGGGTAAACTTCATCAAGATCTCTGGAGATGGACTTGTAACCTGAGTGTTGATATTTTTCAACAATTTTGGTCTTCAAGTCCTCAAACAGTTGTCTTCTCTTTCTGTGCTTAGTGTGGCACAAAGAGACACACAATGCAAAGATTGAGTCAACTTATCCCCTTTTTATCTGGTTGCAGATGTGATTTTCATACTGCCCACACCTGTTACTTGCCACAGGTGAGTTTAAACGAGCATCACATGCTTGAAAAGGTGCCAACTATTTTGTCCAGCCCATTTTTGGGGTTTTGTGTGAAATTATGTCCAATGTGCCATGTTAATCTTTATTTGTTTTTGTTTTTTGTGGTGTTCCAATGCACATAAACATGTGCATAACAAAACATATGTAATTGCAATAATTTTCTGGAAGAAATACTTAATTTTGGCTATGAATGTATAATGCATTACAGCAATCTGAGTGATAAAAGTTAAAGTCCCATAGAGCAATAAAGGGAAAAAAAGGAAAAAAATTGTAAAAATGTAAAAAAAAATAAATCACAAAATACACAAAATATAAAAATGATACCCATGAATATGTATTTTTATGTAAAAGCAAAAAACTTACACATATTTGGTATTACTGTGTCTGGAACAACCTGATCTATAAAATTATCACACTAGTTAAACCCCTCAGTGAACACAGTAAAAAAAAATAAATAAATGAGGCAAAAAAACTATGCTTTTTCATTGTACCACAGAACAAAAAGTGGAGTAAAACGTAATAAAAAAGACGAATGTAAATAAAAATGGTATTGCGGAAAACATTATATTTTCCTGCAAAAAATATGTCGCAATACAACTCCATTAACTGAACAGTAAAAAAGCTATAGCTCTCAGAATAAAGCAATGCAAAAATAATTATCTTTTCTATAAAATAGTTTTTATTATGTTAAAGCACCCAAACATAAAAAAAAAAAAAAAATATAACGGTAATCATACTGACCCAAAGAATAAAGCTGCTTTATCAATTTTGCTATACAGTGAATAAAAAAAATCCCTCAAAAAACAATTACTGAATTGCTGGTGTTTGTTTATTCTGCCTCCCAATAATTTAAATAGAAAGCGATCAAAAAATTGTAATGCTGCATCCTGCAAAAAAATAAACGTTCACGTGACTTTGTCGGCAGGAATATGGAAAAATTATAGCTCTCAAAATATGACCATGCAAAAACTTGTTTCCAACTCCCCCCCCCCCCCCAAAAAAAAAAAAAAAAAATGGTTCTAGTGTGTGACAGCAACCAAACATAACTCAATATAAATCTGGTATCACTATAATCGCACCGACCCGAACCGAAGAGTAAACTCGTCTGATCACATGTACCGTACAAGGAACAGCGTAAAAAATAAAAACATTTCTTCACCTGCTGTTGATTTGTTCATTCTGCCTTCCAAAGATCACAGTAAGGTTCAGCTCACTGTTATCCTGCAAGCTGCGCTGAGCGCTTACATCGGGCTTACTTTGAAAATCGCTGAAATATGTGATTCAGATGCAACTGCCAGCGGAAGGTTCCCTATAATGAGGCAGATGGGGACACTGGACGCTGTCTGGCCCAAGAACCATCTATGCTGTCTGTCTTTTTAAGCATAAAAGAACGGCCGACTACAGAGTCCAGAGTAACTCTGCTGCCTCATTATTGTGAATGGATCCTTCAGTGCTATGTCTGATACTTACCTCCGACCGGCTCCCCCGCTGCTCATCACTGGTTGCGCGAGTACGTCCTGGACCATTTCTCGTCGGGCGCTTCCTGCTGGGCTTCCTGTGGCGCCGACGAGCGACGCGTGGACGCGGGCGGGAGGACGTCAGGATCGCCTCGTCTGACAGGTAAGTAGCGACCCCTGCTATGTCGCTGGTGAGATCTGCCTGTGTGGCAGCTCACTAGCGACCACTTAGCGATGCACCAGCGATCCATATCGTTGTCGGGATCGCTGGTGCATCACTAAGTGTAACGGTACCCTAAGGCCAGGATCACACTACTGTGTGTGATGTGAGAAACTCGCACCAGTCTCTCGCATCAACACCCGGCACTCAGGACCGGAGCTGCAGCTGCATAGAAATAAATGCAGCTGCAGCTCTGGTCCTGAGTGCTGGCGGCAGTGCCGGGTGTTGTTGCTAGAGACTCTTGCGAGTTTCTCGCATCACATACAGTAGTGTGATTCCGGCCGAAACCACATTTAGCGTCCACATTTCTGTAACGATGTGAGCCTGTTTAATTTACGGGTGTGTGTATCCAGAAGCATGAGCTGGCCATAATGTACTAGGCACTACAATGTTGGAGAACTACAACATACTACGTACTGGGTACTGCAAGAGCAGATTTTCAATATTCACTCCGCAACATCCACTTTTGCTTGATTCTGGAAACACCAATGGAGTCAAATCGTCTCTAAAGCTGTAGATAAATACCCAAAGTAGTATAATTTCCAAAAAGTGGTCGCTTGAGGGGGGATTCTGCTCTTCTAGCACTTGGGGACTCTGCGTAGGGATTCCGCAAACTATTCCAGGAAATTTTGTGGTCCGGGAGGCAAATAGCCCTCCATCCCTCCGGAGTCTTCATATTCCACTTTCAGAAAAAAATTGTGACAAATTTTCCTGCAAAAATCCATTTCCTCTTGGGCAAATATAAAATCTGGGGCTAAAACTAAATTTTTGAGGTAAAAATATAATTGTTTCTTCACTGCCCAGTGGTACAAAAATCTGTGCTACACCTGTGGTGTCAATACGATCACTACACCCCTAGATGAATTAATTGAGAGGTTGTGTAGTTTGTGAAATGGGGTCACTTATGGGGAGTTCTACTGTTCTCACACCTCAGGTGCTCTCACAGTGGGTGATGGAACTCGCAAACCTTAACAGTAAAATCTGCAATATAATATGGCGCTCCTTCCCTTCTGAGCTTTGCACTGTGCCTGAAAAGTATTTCCCGATTACATGTAGGGTATTGGGGTACTTAAGAGACATGTGGTAAATGTTATTTATAAATTATTTTTGTGTGATATAACTCTCTGGTTTAAGGGCATAAAAATTAAAAGATTGAATATTTTTGCCAAAATTCCGATATTTTCACAATTAAACGCAAAAAATATCAACCTAAATTTACCAGTAACATAAAGCACAATGTGTTATGAAAAAAACAATCATGCGATCACTTCGATCCGGTTAAGCGTTTCCAGAGTTATTGCCTCATAAAGGGACACAGGTCAGAATTGTAAAATTTGGCCTAGTCATGGCGGTAAAATCTGGCTGGGGGATGAAGAGGTTAAGATATAGAATAGCCTTTCCTGATATATGACATCCATATGTCAGGTGTAGGCTCAGGACCTGAGTGCTCTCCATACAGGTCAGGTTTAGGTTGTGTCATACAGTCTTGATTAGAGTTGTCTCTAGTCACTGCCGTTTAACCGCTTAAATACAAGTGTCAGGGTCTTACAGCAGCATTTAAGTGTTGTATTCCTGGTGGTGTGTGTATTCCTGCACCCGTGCTCATCTACACCACAGCATGATGGCAGAGTACCAGTGGATCACTATGGCATCTGGTGGCCTAGTCAGACCCCTATTTGTGCCAGCTTGGTACTGTAGTGGTAAAGTATTTCTAGTATATAGTACAAGTGATCAAATGATCATAGGATTAAGGCAAACTAAGGTGGACTAATAATAATTAGAAACTAAATGAAGAAATAAAAAAAATAACATTTAAAATAAATTACAAATAAACACATTTGGTATATCAACCTATACAATAAATATCATAAAAATAAAAGCTTTCAAAATAGTTGTACTCCAATATGGTACCAACAAAACTACACAGTTTGGTCCCTCATAGTGTTCAAAGTGTATAGTATTACATGTCCTTCTAATAGGCTCAGTCACTCTCCTTACAGCGAGTTCTCTGTAATATAACCCTTTGATGATTGCACTTCAGTGGAGATGGGCGAACCCAAACAGTACAGTTTGGCATCCGTACCAAACACCTACTGTTCGGGCTCGAGCACTGACTTCACCAGGAAGTCCATTTTACTGTTCTGGCTCGGCCTCCCAACACCGGGTGTTTCTCGCGCTGTCATGTACATGCATGGCAGGGCAGCAAACAATGGTTCTGATCGGAAAATGAAAAAATGACAGCGTGAGCTCGCAACTATGCAACTATGATTGCAGGTATTAATTTTACCTCTGGTCATTGGTGTCGGCTGATGGGACTACTGCTCCCATCATTCAACGCCTGCTGCCGCTAATAGCATTAAGAGCAGGAGGCGCCTTTTGGGAGTATTCATCAGCCAGCGTTTATGCTGTAAATAAATAATTAAAAAAAGAAACCGGCGTGGGTCCCCTGTATTTTTGATAACCAGCCAGGAAAACCTGGGGGCTGCAACCCTCAGATGTCAACATGAGCAAGGCTGGTAATCAAGAATAGAGGGGTCCCCACTTCAATTTTTTTAAAATTATTTAAGTAAATTAAAAGAAGCAGCGTGCTGTCCCCCCCTTTTTTGACTACCAGCCAAGCTAAAGCAGGCAGCTGGAGGCTGGTATTATCAGGCTGGTAAGGGGCCATGGATGTTGCCCCCCCAGCTCAAAAATTCTCCTGGCGAAACTGCCTCTGCACTGTGAGACTTTTTCTCACTGTGCTAGCAGTGATCCCACCGAGTTGAGCGCTGTTCATATGCCCGTCTGGGAATGCAGCCTCAGTGACCGGCAGTAACCTCGATGAACAGTGGTTCTCCGCCTGGACGGTCGCATCTTGGCAACGTCCAGGTAGAAAACTGTTTATCCCCCAAACATGGATTACGGCGTGGGACAGAACGACAGACTGTTGAGGGATATTGTTGTTTTTTTATTTTTGTTTTATTACAGGAGACGAGGGAATCGATGAAATTAGCGTTGACGTGAGTATGATTTAATTTAGAATCATTAAAGGAGGCTGTGTTTTTCTTTGAAATAAAAGACTTTATTCTTGCTGTGGGTTTATTTACAATATACCGTGTATACTAGAGTATAAGCCGACCCGAGTATAAGCGGAGGCCCCTAATTTTGCCACAAAAAAATGGGAAAACTTATTGACTCGAGTATAAGCCTAGAGTGGAAAGTGCAGCAGCTACTGGTTAATTTCAAAAATAAAAATAGATACCAGTAAAATTAATTGAGGCATCAGTAGATTAAATATTTTTGAATATCCATATTGAATCAGGAGCCCCATATAATGCTCCATACAGTTCATTATGGCCACAGAAGATGTTCCATACAAAATATGCCCCATATAATGCTCCATAAAGTTCATGATGGACCCAATAAGATGCTCCATACAAAATACGCCCCATAAAATGCTGCACAAAGGTTAATAATGGCCCCATAAGATGCTCCATAGAATAATATGCCCCATATGCTGCTCCATAAAGGTTGATGGCCCCATAAGCTGCTCATATATCTTGATGGCCCCATAAGATGCTCCGTAAAGGATATGGCCCCATAAGATGCTCCATATGCTGCTCCATAAAGGTTATGGCCCCATAAGATGCTTCATAGAATATGCCCCATATACTGCGAATAAAAAAAATGACATACTCTCCTCTCATCGTTGGGGGCCAAGTGCCGGTGTCCTGAGCAGGCGGGGACACCGGCGCGCTATGGGAGCTAGGTGCTGGTGTCGCCACTGGCTCAAGGCCCCGGCACCTGCGATATTCACCTATCCCCATTCCACCGCCACTCTGTCTTCCGGGTCTCTGCAGTGACTGTTCAGGTAGAGGGTGCGCACTAACTACGTCATCGCGCCCTCTGACCTGAACGTCACAGCCAGAGGACGCGGAAGACAGAGCGATGCGCTGCGGTGGAACGGGGACAGGTGAATATCGCATATGCTTCCCCTGTCATACTCACCCCCTCCTGGCACGTCTCTGCAGTCCCTGTTGCTCCGATGCCAGCAGCTCTTTCCAGTGTTCAGCGGTCACGTGGTACTGCTCATTAAAGTAATGAATATGCGTGTATTCATTACTTTAATGAGTGGTATCATGTGACCGCTGAACACAGGAAGATCTGCGGCGCCGAAGATTATCTGAGAAGCAGGGGCTGCAGAGACTGCGCCAGGAGGGGGTGAGTATGATTTGACAGCCGCGCTCCCCTTCCGACCCCCTGGTCTATGACTCGAGTATAAGCCGAGCGGGGCACTTTCAGCCTTAAAAAATGGGCTTAAAATCTCGGCTTATACTCGTGTATATACGGTAACTATACGATTAGTAAAGGCTAGGCGTCTTAAAGACATTACAGTGGTGACATCAACCCCACAAACATTACCCCTACTTGCCAGCACTACAGGGCAAGTGGTAAGAGCCGGGCAAAGCCCCAGAATTGGCGTATCTAATATATATGCCTT
Organism: Dendrobates tinctorius; assembly: GCF_039654945.1. NCBI lineage: Eukaryota > Metazoa > Chordata > Amphibia > Anura > Dendrobatidae > Dendrobates > Dendrobates tinctorius. Next base: position 40,980,203 of record NW_027361829.1, read on the forward strand.
CTCTGGGCCCCAGCCATCTGCTTTAACTTGGCTGGTTGTCAAAAGTGGGGGTGGACCCCATGCCTTTTTAATTATTTATTTAAATAATTTTAAAAATCAGAGTGGGGAACCCTCTATTCTTGATAACCAGCCTTGCTGAAGCTGACAGCTGAGGGTTGCAACCCCCAGCTCTGTTTTGCCTGGCTGGTTTACAAAATTACAGGGGAACCTATGCCGTTTTTTTTTTTATTTATTTATTTACACTTCAGGCACCGGTTGATGAATACTTCCATCAACTGCTCCTGCTCTCACTGTTATTAGCGGTAGCAGGTGTCGGGTGATTTGAGCAGTAGTCCCATCAGCCAACACCAGTGACCAGAGGTAAATTTTATACCTCCGATCACAGTTGCAGGCTCACGCTGTCATTTGACAGTGTGGAAACCTCAGCTGTCTGGCCGGCGGTGATGATTTTACCTCCGATCAGAAGCAAATACTGGATGTTCAAGCCCCCCCATTCAAGTGAATGGGTTCGGGTTCGGGTCCGGGTACTGTCCTGGTACCCGAACCCGAAATTTTTGTAACTGTTCGGTCAAACATCCAGGTGTCCGCCCATCTCTACTCTTCAGTGACTAGGCATCATTGGTGGTCTTACTGAGTATGCATAACCTCACTCAGCTCATTGGATGGATGTGCACATTGCTATACATTTTGAACAACAGGTGGCGCTATACTATTTTAGTAAATGTCATAACTGAATATTATGTGATCTGTACAGTTAAAATGATTAATGCTGAGCCTACCACTTTAAATACTTAAAATATTTATAAGAAATTATTTGAATAACTTTTTGTCCCAGATATAGCCTGTGGGCAAGAGTGGCGCTATTTCTGTAATCTCATACAGCCTCGTTAATAGTTTTACACAGAAAACAGTAAGGACAATGTTGGCTAAAGGAAAGTGTTAAAGACTTCCTTGTAATGCTGGTCAAGTTTCTTGTAAAGTAACATGTCCTCCGAGTCCACTCATGGAAGAAGTCTTTTCAGTGTTTCTGTGATGCTAGTACACTCCACGACCCTGTGATTTTTGTTGTGGGTTATTTTTTGTGTGTTCCTGTAGAAAATATAGTGCCTTCCCTTAGAAGTCTAGGAATCAGACAAGGCTTATGTGCTGAGGTTTGCCTAGTCTGTTCTGTATCCGAAAAATAATGAGATTTCCTTGTACTGAGTGTCTCACGTTGGAAGTCATTCTTTTTGATATATATTTTGTTCTTAACCTATGTAACTCAGTAGGTGGTTAGTTATTATACGGCAAGTTATTTCCTCGTGGATTAAAAAGCCAGTGGGGTTCGATTCCAGCTAGTTATAGGACCTTTGACAATCGCATCTCCTATGTGATTACCTACAGTTCAGAGTGATTTTCGATTCCAATCAAATTGGTGACGGTACTGCGAACGCTCGGGACTTCAGGATTATGTGTTTTTTTTATTGTATTGTGAGCTTTGTTTTCGTGCTGTTCAATATCGGTCTCTGGAAGCAAGTACATTTTTGTTTATGCAGCCAAAGTTGTGGAAAATAAATTGCAAAACCTAAACTAGGTAGTCATTTGTATAAATGGCATTATCTTGGTCCTTGCAACTACATCGTTTTCCTAACATGCAGTCAAAAAAAGGCAAAGATAGAACTGCTCTGTGATCTTCAACATGATGCAGAAATAGGAGGCCACTTTTCCATGTCTGTCTTCCCTCCACTTTCCTGGACCTTCGTAGTGAAACCTCTAGTAAGAGCAGCAGCACAGCTGAGAAATTGTGGGAAATGCACGTCATCAGAATAGGTCAGACAAGTGGTAAGATTGTCCTCGGGGGCACTCATTGTCTAGTCCTAACCTAGCATTGGAAGCTGTACCAGGAGAACTGCTGTTCGTTAGGAGCTTTGTGTGTTCGTTTTATACTTTTCTGCCAAGTACAATGCCGACTGAAAGGAGGAGTAGAGTTGGTGCGAATTGATAATTCAGTCCATCGGTCATGTCAGTAATCTGTGGCTGCTAGACGAGAGCCCTGAGAACCGACCACTACCTAGCTGAATTTGCTGTTCTCCTTTAGATTAGCCAGCCTGGCGAGACATCACATGTGCGTCAATCTACAAGAAAGACTTTGTGCCAGGCTGCCTAATCAAAACATGAGCCGCAGATGTTGTCAAGTAGGAGGCGGTGCTCCGGTCTCCCATCCAGCGGCCAGATATTACTCACCTGGATGCTGCGAGTACATTCACACCAGCTCTAATATACAGTATGTCCTGAGTCATGGCTTTATAGCAATTACTTTTTTTTTTCTTCTTTTTCTGGGGGAAAATTTCAAGTTAACCAGTACATCCAACATACAAATGGGTGAGTGCACACCACTGCTGTGACTGCAACGCAAAAGCATACAATGTTATAAAAAAAAAATACCACTAAGAAATAGACATTTTACTTTTGCGTTAATTTAATATATCCCATTCTTACAAATGGGAGGTTCTTAGTGTAGGGTGAGACCCCCCACCTTGTGACTTCCCTCTCCTGGTCTTAGGCCTTCAAAATTAACTGGTAGGAGCCAACCTGCTTGCTGTCATTAACAAAAAAAGAAGCTTGTCTATTTATTGTAGGGTCCCATTGGAAGAAGTTGGCTTTTTGGGCCAGATAGGCCCTCGCAGTATAGTATAGTCATATAGATCATTTGTATAGCTTAGCGCTTGTAGAGAGCTGCTGAATCTTTTGTGTTTGTTAGTCCTGAACCATGGACCACCAGCTGGCAGTTTGGAGGAATTGTATGTTTCCTACCAGGATCAGTTACAATGTTTGGTGTCTGAGGGGCTGCTTTCATGATTTTGGCTATGCCCCCCTTCAATTACTGTGACTGAAAATGAAATACTGAAAGTATAATGAAATGTATAGCTTACATTGTCTGCTTCATCATTAGGCTACAGTTGGGCTTGTTCTTTGCTGGTCATCTACAGATCCAAAAAGGGTCTTGGCTCTCTATGTTCTCTGGTGGTGACACTTTTTGAGGAGGTTGCAACAGTTTTTGTGGCAGTTTTTTAAACCCAAGAACCCTAAAGGAACTGGTAATATAATGAAGGGATTTATGCTCTTTTTTCTTGTTGCATAAACTTCTGGTTACGAAATAATTCTTCCAAAGCTGTTGTCGTGTTTCTTTTGACATCATATATATATAATATTTATACATATTGAACTTTAATATTTTATTTTCACCAGTTTTTGCATTTACTTTCATGTACCGTATTTTTTGGACTATAAGAAAAACTTTTTTCTTCCAAATATGTGGCATTCCGGATGTACCGTCTCTGGCTGAGGTGGGAGAGAGGCAGCGGTGGAGCAGGGGGTCACAAGAGGCAGGAGCCAGCTGCTGCGGCTAACTCCTGTGCCAGCTGTTAAAGAGAAATGAATTTTCACTGCATTACATGCCCAATGGCCCATGCTGTTATACTCAGCAGCGGGCTTCTTGCAGCAGCCGGGCATTCGTGTGTCCCCGCTACTGAAGGCAAGCAACAAATATTTGCTGCTCTCTACTTTCATAGTCGTAGAATGCAGTGAATATTCATTCCCTTTAGTAGCGACATAAGTTAAAGCCTGGCAGCTGCAGGTAGCCGACAGCTGTGGCTAACACTGTTCTCACTACTAAATAGCAATGAATACTCACTGCCCTCCACGCACATAGTCCCGGTGTGGAGAGCAGTGAGTATTCCGGCAGCTGTCCTCGGCTTGTAAGCAGCGCATGATGTCCCTGCCATGCGCTGCTTACAAGCATAAAGCAGCTGCTGGCATCAGAACAAGACGCTGCTAGGGAGCGCAGGAAGGTAAGTGTAAGGTAACTGGTCCGGTGCATCTTATAGTTTGAAAAATACGGTACCTCATACACTGCACACAGAGACATGAGGAAATCCTATTCCTCAATCTCTATCCCCTATTGAAGCTGCTGCAGCAGCATGGAGGACGCCATACATCAGTACTGAGCAGTGTAGCTGTAAATCCATTTTGAGTGAAATAACAAACTTAGGAGTGCACTTCACGTGATTCTGCCTCTGTCGTTCATCCAAGTCTGCGCCTTCTCCACATAGACTTCTATGAGCAGCATACAACCGGATCCCTCACTGATAAAACATCTCTTTTCTTCAGATGTGTTGGAACCTTAAATGATCGTGACCGCTTGAAGAAAACAAGAAACCCAAAATTATTTGGATTATATCAAATCAATCAGAAATGTATTTGTTTTATTTTATTGCTTTTCTACTTTGTTGGTTCATTTTAGGCTATTATAGATCCCAAAAAACACTGTAAAACTAGGTTACCTGGTTTTAAGAAATAATACTTTATTAGATTTTAATCTTGTTATTTACTTCCATATATGTTTTTACAAATATTTCACAAAATGTACAATCATTAGAATTTAAAGGAGAAACAAATATGTGATAAGTAAATGAGAAAATTATGTTTATTGTAACAAACTTTTTGAAAGCGTAGCATCCATTGTTACTGCAGTATAATTAAACCTCTGATGAATAGGGCTAGACGAACCCTGAAGAAGTGTACTCAGCATGTCACAGACTCCTCAGCCACATGCTCTAGTAATCATGCTCTTCTTTTTCATTTCTGCAGGGATTCTCTACCCTGATCAGAGAGTGGCCCGGAGACCTGTACAATAACAAAACTATAGTCCATGCTTTGAAGACGCATCTGAGCCATGACCCCAGTAACCGAACGCTCCTGAAGGCGCTGGCAGAATTGTGAGTGAAAGCCTCATACTATCAGAATCCTGTCTGTATAAAATCAGGTTTCATTACCTGTGAATTCTCCGTTCCGCTCAGAATTATGAGGTTTTAAACTCTTGGAGTTTTCGTCTTTCCCATTCTTATTGATTGTTGTTCTTTCCTTTCTTGTCTTATCCATCTATGGATCTGTCATTCATTGCCACTGACTGTACATAAGTGGTAAAATAAAGATACCACTACTACTTGGCTGTTGTATTCCATTTCATAGACTTGAAATTGAGAAACTCTTTTGACCGAATGTAAATTTTCTTCTGATCATTCCCCCTTGTCTCTAGAATTGCCTCTACATTAAAGAGAGCCTGTCAGCAGGAATGTGCATGTTAAACTAAAGTTAATGGCAGAATGGCACTGTCATACTGATTTAATGCATATTTTTAGTGTAAACATCTGCCACCTGGTTTTCGTTAAATTAACATGATAAATTTTGGTTTCCTCATCTCTTTGTGGTGGGACTTGTGGGTGGATCTGTGGGTAGGGACTTTGGGTCAGAGGGCTCAGCCACAGCCCCTCCAATGCCTGTGTTGTATTCATTATCTTCATAGTTTAAATTTTGGGTTGGCGCCGTCCTTGCTGAGGGTGGCACTCTCACATATTCGGCTGGTGGTGGTCTTCAGGAAAATGGCGCCGTAGGTGGTGCATGCACAGAATGAGATCATGGCTCAATGAAGAGCCGAGATCTCATTCTGTGCATGCGGCGCCATATTCCTGAAGACTGCCGGAGGTCGATCTGTGCTTGCATCTGCGCCATTTTCATTAAGACCATCACCAGCCAAATCTGCAAGAGCGCTGCCCACATCTAGGACAGCGCCAACCCAAAATTTAAATTACGAAGTTAATGAATACAAAAGTGTGAGAGGACTGAGCCCTCTGAGCCGAAGACCCTACCCACAGTCCCGCCTACAAGACCCGCCATGAAGAGGTGAGGAAACCGAAATGTATCATGTTGATTTAACAAAAACCAGGCTGCAGATTTTTACACTAAAGGTATATATTGAATCAGTATGACAGCACCATTCTGTCCATACTTTAGTTTAGCATGCACATTCCTGCTGACAAGGTCCCTTTAAGGGATTGTCCACTACTTTGATTTTGCATTCTTGAATTGTTACATCGGGTTAAAAGTTATCAGCCATTGGTGCAGAGAGTGAAAGTGTAGGTGTCTCATCATCGTCACTATAGACCAGTATAAGACAAGATAGTGAAAGATCAAGTTGATCCACTGGAGGCGGGAGGTCCAAAACTAAGATTTAACCCTGAGGGCCAAGTTGCCTGTTGCTTGGATTTGGGGCCCAAAATCAATTGCGCATTGCCTTAGAAAGTATTTATTAGATTCTTTTGGCCTAGATAAAATGAAGGCCTGTCCTCGGGATAGGCTATCAATATTAGATTTTCTGGTGGTTGGAATCATGGCACCTCCAGGAATAGGTTGAATGGGCCCCATGGTATGCTAGCAAGCTCTGTGTTGCCTTCATTGTTTACCTGGCCCACCTCCGTTCATACAAAGATGATGACCCCTGAGACAACAGGTCTCTTACAATGAAGAAGTGTCTTAAATTGTATTGGGTATAAAAAAAAATGTTCTATTTACAAACAACAATAAGACAATATAAATAATAAGGTGCCTTATGCCAAGAGGAGACACATCTACAGGATTTTTTGGATGCAGTATATAGGATAACAACCAAGTAGTTGCTGGCTAGCATGATTCTCTTGGCAGGAAAATGCAGCCTTAAAAACGTTGTGTTTTTGATGCATTTTTTTCCTTGCACTCAATGGGTGAAAAACGAAGGCAAAAATCACAGAGAATTGACACGCAGCAGATTATTTTCTGCACCAAATCTATAAGTCAAAAATACTCAACATGTGCATGACACCTCAAGTTTCTCATTCACTTTGCTGGTATCAGGTTTTGCTTCAGGTTTTGTCACAAATCAGTGCAGAAAAAAAGTGACAAAAATGCACCAAATCTGCAACGTGTGCACATAGACCTATTGTCTCAGGGGTCATCATGATTCTGTTGATTGTGGAGAGCTGCATTTTCTACAGTAAGGGTTTTTGGGACCGTTAGGTTTATCAACACCTCAGTACATTTAGTAGAGGTGGTACCTGGCATTGCAGATTAGTGTGACTCATTTGAATGGGTGTCTCCGAGCTGTAATACCAGGCACGACTTTTCATTGAAAGTATAGAGCTGTGCCTGGTAAACAGTAAAGGGGACATGGTGCATGCCGGTGCTCTGCAGTCCGAACCTCCAAGGATTTAATATTGATGTTCTGTTCTCTAGTCCTAGGCAGCACGGCAGCTCAGTGATTAGCACTGCAGCCTGGCAGCACTAGGGACCTGAGTGCAAATCCCACCAAGGACAACGTCTAGTAAGCACAATACCCAAGCCCATTGTCCCAAAAAGCGACAGGCTACAGTGTTAAATTACAAAGATCAGGTCACTACTCGGTGGCACATAGATCAAGAGTGAAACAATTTTGAATAAAAACTCAATTTTATTAAAGAATAAATAAACACATATATACCCATTGCCTCAAACCACAAAATACAGAATACATGAGCAGGGAGAACAGCAGTTGCAAAGGGATACGTAAATTTATACTATCCCTATATTCCATATTATATTCATTAATAATTTAATAGAAACCAGTTGCACAGACCTATTATAGTATAACTTATTTTAAAAAAGGGCTACAAACATCCTCCACAATACAGCATGAAAAAATTACTAGGTAAAATACCCAATGCAAAACAGTAGGTTTTAATATATGATATACAAAAACCCTAGAAAGATTCTAAGCCAAAAAGATATTATAGCAACCATGAATAAATAAACAAAATGTCTTTGTGCAGAAATGCATTCCTATGTAACAGTCCATATAAAACTAATGCTACATGGGGTGGGTAAGTATACTTATACCCGGATAATTTAAGTAAAAAATGGCTATATCAGAGATATTCCTCCTGCCAAAAATTAATTGAATAAATATTATAATACAATTATACATAATAATTCATTGGCATAAATAAACCACCGGCTATACTGCCATATCCTCCCATGTCAACATGAATGATTAGTCCCAGTAAACAAAAAAATTGAAAAAGGACAGACACATATTACCTGAGCCTATAAAGTTCTCCTGGACACCATTGCATGCTGTCTCCCCGCAACCCGACGTGCGTTTCGCCCGTGCTTCTTCCTGGGGGTGTCAAGGGCAACATCTGCAAGGAGTTTGTATGTTCTCCCCGTGTTTGTGTTGGTTTCCTCCTGGTTCTCCAGTTTCCTACCACACTGCAAAGACATGCTGATTTAGATGGTGAGACCCAATGGGGAGAGTGTTGGTGATTTTTGTAAAGTGCTGTCCCAGTGTAGGGCTAGAGTATCTTTCCATGGACCTAGTTACTGACTCAATTATAGATCCCAAAGGTTTAGCAGAAGACAACACTGCTGATGACCTTATACACAGTCACTCACCACTAGGGTCCGTGCTGCTTCCCAAATACCTATTAGATCTCATTGATGATCTGTAGTGATGAGCGAGTATACTCGTTACTCGAGATTTCCCAGGCGTGCTCGGGTGATCTGAGTATTTGGATGTGCTCGAAGATTTAGTTTCTGTTGCCGCAGCTCCATGATATTTGGCTGCTAGACAGCCCGAATACATATGGGAATTTCCTAACAAACAGGCAATCCCCACATGTATTCAGGCTGTCTAGCAGCCACAAATCACACAGCTGCGGCAACAGAAACTAAATCTCTGAGCACTACAAAATACTCAGACATCACCCGAGCATGCTCGCGAAATTTCGAGTAACGCGTATACTCGCTCATCACTTATGATCTGTCCTGTGTGTTCTGTGTTACAATGCAATTGAAAGTACAAATTCTTTACGAGTGGGACTCTAGTAGGGCAGAGTTCTGTCCAACATTTCTGTGGCATTAATGATTAGCAGTCCGCAGATTCATTAGGAAGAGACATATTTCACCAACAGTCTGGCCATCTGCCGTCCACATTTCCATACGAAGATACGCTGCGGAGCATTGATTGTTGCCGCTGTTCTTAAATGGAGTAAAGTGGACTAATAATGATAATGAATTCAGCTTTATGTAATGCACGGACAGCGGCTGCATACATCTGAGCCAGGAAGTTTGGTGTCATCGTATGGTATTTATTCAAGAGTAGAAATCAATTCTGCGCAATGTAATAAAGAGAGGCGATCCGATAATGAATCCCGCCGGCCGGATGCTGAAAGTCTGCAGTGTGTTTTACAGGAAAGCAAATAATTGCACGTGGGAGATTATTGGGCTTTAGATTCTAGAAGCAACTTATTTCAATAACTAATTTATTCATATGGATGATAACTGTAACTAATTTACATCTTTGAAAAGATGCCTAGATACTGCAAGGAGGTTTTTCACCATTTACATTTATTGTGTATTATGCTTATTTAGCGCCATTAATTCCACAGCACCTCAGTATGTATTGGGTGTGGGAGGAAACCCACACAAACACGGGGAGAACATACAAAGTCTTTGCAGATGTTTCTCTTGAGGGGGATTTGACCCCAGAACTCCCAGTGCTGCAAGGTCAAAGTGCTAACCACTGAGCCACCATTGATGGTTTATAAAATGAGTACCCCAAAATGTCTGATCATGGGGTGATTTCATCCTCTACTAATGTGTAGAACAAAAGGGCCATGATGCCTTTATCTTTATATAGCGGCACTCCGGATCTTGTGCCCACAATTTTAACACAGACCCATTCCGACTACCGTAATAGGGCTGTATTTTGAGTGACAGAGCTGCAATGTGAGTGGCGCTTTGTCGGAAGAGAAGCCAGAAGGAAGCCATCCGCTCTAAGCATGTGAGAGTTCTGGTATTCGGCCACAACCAGTTAGACATTGATGACAAAATTAATCATTATACTGTTGTGTTTTTAGTGCAAAACCCTGTTAGCGCATGTCCACCTGTGAACGTCCGCTAACATTTTACATACAGTTGCTATATGTTGAAAGTTAAGCAGCTTTGGTAATAGTGTTAATAATAATATGCTGGTCATGTGTTCTAGTCCAGAGCTGCATTCATAATTCTGCATGTTACTATGTAAAATATCCCTAATGTGTTACTTATTTACATGTAAGCCTATCAATGAAAAAGTGTAAATGAGAATATAACATTGCAATAATAGATGCTCTACTATTAGTAAAACTATTAACACCAATATATGTCTGTGCTGACGCGTTTTATGTCTTTGTAGACACACGTATGATCAGTGTTACAGTCAAGCTCTGGAAATTTACCTAACACTTCGGCACAAGGAGGTCTTTGATCTGATTCACAAGCATAACCTCTTCAGCTCTATCAAGGACAAAATTGTTTTGCTCATGGATTTTGACACAGATGTAAGTACCCTTGTCTGACAAGATATAGAGTAAACGGGCACCAACCACAATATCAGTTTAGGTGGGATCACCTGGTGCATATAAATGGATTAGAGCACATGAAAAGGGAAAAGTATATGCACACAAATAGGGATCACCACAAAGATATGAAAAAAGTATCAATTTTATTAATGGACACAACAAACAGACACTTTGTGGTTAAAAACAATTAAAAAGTCTGAACAACCAGACATTGATAACAAAACAAAGACAATGGGTCATTTTAATAAATAGTTAAATGCTATGGGTCCCAAGACCAACCATACAGTATAATGCCAGGTATCTGCTAGTTACCATAACCTAGGGTCTATCAAATCAATTGTTATGACAATCATGACCTCAAATCAAAAAAATACCATATTATCAATAACTACTATGGTTACATAGAAATTCTACATATACCATGGACAGAAAATTGAATGCTTATCATGTTGCCAACACAAATAAACATACCTTAATAAGTCCCTTTCCCTAGCGTGATATCACCTGGTTTCTGAGGATGAACAAGCTACCGGGTAGGTTACATGGGTCCCATGTAACCTACCCGGTAGCTTGTTCATCCTCAGAACTTACTCCCTTCTCCGTTTCTCCAGTGCTGCCACCAAAACGTCTTTGTAAATACAACTCCAAGTGATAGTGTTAAAAATCTAAAAACGGATACTCCTTTAAGCCTGAAATGAACAATTTTACTGCACCCAAATTGGACCCATGGTTCTAATTCCTCATGTTTAATGACTGAGTACAGCAGCGCTCATCAGGAAGGCGTGCTTTCTTCTTTGCTTTATCCCCTTAGTCACCCAGGCTCTATTTTATGCACTTACTGAATACATACACCATGCGCACAGATACAACATATATATGCTCATACAGACATTTCTACACATAATATATATATATGGTATGTGCGCTATATATGTAATACCCGCACATCCCTCTGCACACACACATACGCTAATTGCACAATCCTGTAAATCTCTTGGCTTTAGGCGCCTTGTACTGTGACATGCCTCCTTCCTGGTCCTTCACACCAGTTGTAGTGTTAGGGTCTCTAAGCCCTTGACCAGTAGTATGGCATGGCAGGGAAGGCTGGCTGGGCCCTGCACACGTATCCTGCAGGTAGTGTGCTGGCAGATCTGTGATTGGTGGAGTGCAGTGGGCTAATATGTGGACTGAGCTCGATAGTCAGCAAGGAGAAGACTGCTAGAACCTGAGGACCCCACAGCCTAGGGTGACCACACCGGGAGCAGCAGTCATGCATGCTGTAACTTCAGCACACAGTGAAGCAGGGGTGGCTGATATGTACAGCTAGCCTCACTGAATTATGTGCAGAGTGGGACTACAAGGCAAATGGCTGTAATGGCAGCAGCCACACTAATGCTGCTGCTTACTCCTGCTCTCCAGGTAACACAGGCATCTTTCTGTGTTCCATAGCCGGTGTCTCAGCTGGAGCTTAACAGCAAGTGCAGAGACGGTCAATCCGACATTGGTGAGAGGATAATGGGCTGCCTGCCTCAGCACTGTACCCACACTCCACTGCTGGCCCTACTACTGCCTGTGAATGTAGTAGGCTGTACACTGTGTTATGCCCAGAAGAGGAAAAGCTATTTGTCATGGAGGAATAAGACTGCATCCCACTGTAGACATTGGCCCATCTTGCATTTGCCAGAATTCCAGATGGACAGTCCACCCATGAAGAGTGCTAATTGGTTGCTCACAAGCCTAGTAGTCCACAGTCTGAAAAGGTCTAATCCCCGAGTACATAACATGCTTTGTCAGGACTGTATTTCTTGTTATGCCATTTTTGCCACCCTTTGCTCAAAAACTACCACCAGAGCAGGGCTTTTCCTCTTAAAACACCGTCTTTTACAAGAAGCAACAACCATTAAGTTCCTGTTAGAGCTGTGACCCAAGCACTTAGATTTCTGAGCAGCAAGCTAGCCCAACTATTCAAGCCTGCCTGTAGGAAGGCTGCTTACCTGTAGAGAAGTGCATGTATTCATTTCTTACTTTTCTCTTCCCATTCAGACATTATTATTTGTGCAGCATTTTCACTTGTTACTCACATTTCTTGTTTAGAAAGCCGTGGATATGCTTTTGGACAATGAAGACAAAATCTCTGTAAGTATTTCTCAGAATTATGCCTGACACAATGGCTTTATTGAAGGGGCTGCACAATACCGGAGATCCATGTTTGAATACCACTAGTTTGCGAAGTAGAATAGAAAAAAAAAAAAAAGCATTCATGACTCTTAAACTGGTGCCGCTCTAAGCACCATTATCCCCAATGACGTTGTATGTGACATGAGCGATGCAGCCCGATATGGCCGCTGATGGGCTGCAACCTTCAGATGGTGAAATGTGGCCCGTTTTCTGATGTCACAGAGCTAAGGTTATTCTGCCCTGTGTCTCAGGGTTCAGGTTTACGGAACCATATTGAATTTACACCTTGAGACTTAAGTGTCATTCCATTCTTTGTGCCACCATGGGATACATGGAATAAATGGGTTCTACTATTTGATTTAGCTGTTGGGAAAAATCCGTGTACAATTCACCAGAACTGTACAACATATATATGGCTCCAATTGCTTTGCTTGTATATGGGTCAGCGAGTATCCGCACCTCTTCATATCACCACTGGTTTGTTGCCCTTTTTTCTACATTGGCTGTTGAGAGGATGGTGTCGGATGATGGCACCCCTATCTCCCGGCTTTCTACGAGATACACAGTTCTCCCCCTCCTCCATCCTATGCTGCTTTCGGATGGGAGATCCTTTTAAAAACTGCATTTATATTGTAGCCTTGAAATCTCCTTTCCAATACATTATGTAGCCTAGAGAAGGCTTTTATAGGCCTTTGTGAGTGATACTTGTTTCTATCTCTTGTAGATTGATAAAGTTATTGAAGAGATGAAGGACAGACCAGAATTGCAGCATGTGGTAAGTCATTCTCACCTTTAGGGTTTGTTCACAATGGCTAGTAGCATCCGGTGATTGTCTCAGATGCTATATGCAAATGACCCCCAGCTCAAACTCTGCTGCGATCGCGAGCCGAGTGTCTTTACTGGGATCCAATTCTCGCATGCGCGAAGAAGGTTATGCACTTAATTTCTCCATTGTGTGAGTCGGCGTATATTGGATGACGTCAGAGTGCAGTCCGATGTTTTGCATGCACCCATAGACTTGTATAGTCATTATCGCAGGGCTATAGTGCCATTTACACTAACAACTATACTGTCTATACTGTTACAGAATGGCGGAAATAAGTAGAAGCAAATGTTAGGCAAGGGTTAATACAATACTCACTGTGGCACTCTCCCATGAATGAATAACAGCTAGTACAATACTGTATGAATTGCATTGCAAGGAAATCCCTAGGACAATATGAAGCCGCCAAACATGGGACAAGTATATTGTCTTTTCATGATTAGTCTCTAGCATATTATAATGTTCTCATACAACATAGAGGATACAGTGGCATGTAAAAGTTTGGGCACCCCTGGTCATTACTGTTATTGTGAACAGTTAAGCAAGTTGAAGATGCAATTGCTCTAAAAGAGATAAAGTTAAATATTACACAATACATACGGTATGTATTTTCGGGAAAAAAATTGAAATATTTTCATATTTTGCATTTTTACATTGGGCTGATGCAAAAGTTTGGGCACCCTGCATGGTTAGTACCTAATGACACCCCTTTTTGAAAGTATCACAGTTTGTATTTGCTTTTTGTAGCCAGAAAATAGTATTTCAATTCTTGTTTGAGGAATTTTCTTCCTTAGAAAATTCTTCCATTTCTTTGGAAAATTCTTCCAGTTGGGTGAGGTTCCAGGGGGTCGTGTGTTGCATGCACTGCTATTGTAAGGTCTACTCTCAGAGTTCCAATGATGCTCACATCAGGAGACTGTGAGGGCCATTGTAAAACCTTTTCAACTTCAGCTGTTTTACAGATGGTGTTATGTTTGCATTAAGAATATGTTGAAATTTAATTGAACCCATCCATTATTCCCTGAGCCATTGGCTGCAACACAACCCCAAAACATGATTGATCCACTCCAATTCTTAATGGTTGGTGAGATGTTATTTTCGTGAAATTCTATGCCCTTTTTTCTCCACACATACATCAGTTCACAAGACTTGTTTCCAAAATGTATGTCTTGTTTAGATGTTCTTTTACATACTTCTGACACTGAATTTTATGGTAAGGATGCAGGAGAGGTTTTCTTCTGATGACTCTTCCATGAAGACCATATTTGCTCTGAACAGCATAACAATGTACCACAACTCCATAGTCTGCTAAATCTTTCTGAAGGTCTTTTGCAGTCAAGTGGGGTTCTGATTTACCTCTCTAGCAATCCTATGAGCAGCTCTCACTGAAATTTTGCTTAGTTTTCCAAATCTTATCTTGTCCTTCACTGTTCCTGTTAACCGCCATTTCTTAATTACATTTCGAACTGTGGAAAGGACAACTTGAAAACGCTTTGCTATCTTCTTATAGCCTTCTCCAGCTTTGTGGACCTCCATAGTGTTAGGCAGCTGCTTAGAAGAACCCATGGCTGCTGTTTTATGGCACATGGTTAGAGGAGGCTGGGTTCTTATAAAGCTGGGAAATTTGCATCACCTGGCCTTTCCTAACGATGATGATGAACAAGCCATAAATCCTAATGGGCTATTTAAGGTCTGAAACATTGGTCAAAGTTATCTGAGCATACAAATCTCCAAGGGTGACAAAACTTTTGCATCTGCCCATTTTCATTCTCCTTTTTGTAATATTATATATTTTTAAAGAAATGTGTCATCTTTTACTTTAGGTATTTTAGAGATAATTTTATCTTCAACTTGCTTAACTGTTGACAATAATTTATTTTGCCATCTTTGCATTATTTGTTTAATCAGTATTTTTTTATGTTTTAATCAAAGTTTTTTCTTCAAATGCTCGGTGCCCCCTTGGTTTCAAATTTTCCCCCTACATAGCTGTTTTTTTAATGTCATAATGGAAGGAACAGCAACGTTTTTTCCCCTACAGTTTGTGGTATGGGAGATATGTGGATGACATATTTATTGTCTGGAAAGGTGACATTTTAGCATTTCCTCAATTTGTACAATATTTACATGCAACTTGAGATTCCCGTATGGGACTCCCTCCAATCAGGTAGCCCTCTTAGACTTCTCAGTGGTAAAGTGTATACACACAAAGTTGAGAGCTCAGTATTTAGGAAAAGCAATTCAGGCAACACTACTCTTCTTTCACCTACAGTCCTGCTCATCGTTATTGGCACTCATGAAGTTTACGTACATAATGTGGAATATCTCGTGAAAAAATTGAATCAAGTAAAAGGTTTTTTGTATCGAGTTCTCATGTTAAATACAAAAGAGCAAATTATGAACAATAATTAAAAACATAAAATAATGTGAGGGGAAAAATAGAAAAACCTAAACCCTGACACTGGTATTGGCACCCTTTACAATAAATTAATATGGAAACACATTTTTACTCGCCTGTGGTAAATCACAAACGAGAATCATCTGTGGTTAATGTTTGGTGCCCATATGACATGCGCCTGCCATTTTCTTCCCGGAAGAAGACGCCGGGGTACAGGACCGGGGTATGCAGGAGGGTCCGGGGAGGCTCGGGGGACCCTATTTCTCTTTCCTCTGATGTGCTAGATCATATTAGAGGAGAGAAAAATTAAATGGGAAATCAGACTTTTTTTTGTTGTTTGCGGTCACCGTTATTCCGTGAATATCGGTAATCGCAACACTGGGGTCGGTAAAAACTGACCCAAATCATGTTTTCCAGGGTCTCAGCTACCCCTGTTAGCCAAGACCCGGAGAAATTCCAACCCTGGGGAGTGCTATAACCTTATTACTCATCGCCATTAAAAAAGCGGCGATGAGGAATAAGTACCCTTAACTGCCGCCGTTAAAAGGTTAAGGAGTTGAAAGGCCACATGGTAGGCATGTTCCTTTCTCACAATGTTGAAGACAAAGGAGCTGTCTAAGGACATCAGAACTGTTATTATTAACAAACATAAGACTTCCAAAGAGTATGAGGCCATCTCCAAAGACCTTGGTATCTCAGTTTCAACAGTGCTCAATATTATTAAGAAGTTTGCCAAGCATGGAACTGTCAAGAACCTCCTTGCATGTGGGGGAAAGAGGAAAATTAACAAGAGATGTCTTCAAAAGTTGATGTGAATGGTGGAAATATTTTTTAGTGTAGGCCAGCAGTCATTTAGTTAATGAATGGAGCAGTGGCCCATATCCACACCCTGCACTCCATTCCAGTGTAACTTAAGAACCCTGTTCTTGGGATCTGTGTGGTTCAGGCAATAGGACTTTTATCAGAAAGTTATCACCTATAGATAAGTGTTAACTTGTTAACATGGAAATAACCTTTTACTTCTCTCTTCATACTATAGTCATGGCCTCAGTTCCTAATTGAGTTGTATTGTCGTAATAAATTTGGATGATTATAAAGTGATTGTAACAACAAGCAACTTTTCCAATTGCCTCTTTGTAAAATCCTCTCCGTTCCCCAAAATAGAAGGATTTTTATTTTGTGTACAGCTTGTTGCAAGGAGGCTGTTGGCTATACAACTTGCAAGAGCTGCTCTGAAGTTGCCGGGATTGCTGGATCCACTAGCTTCAGTGCTCTTACTTCTTGCAGGAGCAAAGCATCATACTGGCCCAAATTGTCAGTTACCAGGCACACACGTCTTGTCTCTGGCAAGCAGGAAGTCGGGAGGCAGAGTAGCTGTACACTACTGAAGAAAAAACATGAGACAACCCCTTTAACCCCTTCCCTACATGCGCATATATGAACGACGCTGCTAGGGCTGCGTTCCTGCAAACTGCCGTACATATACTTCCTGACGATCATGCGGGCTCATGCTGAGCGCCACCGCGATCAAATGCGATTGTCAGCTCTATATGAGAGCTGACACCCTGCAGCAACGGCCACAGTTCGTGTTGGCACTGATGATGGGCATTTGACCCCTCTAAGGCTGTGTGCACACGCTGCGGATTGTGGTGCGGATTTTGTAAAATCCGCAGGTGAAACTGCAGGTCAAAAGATCTGCGGATTGCTGTGCGGTTTTGCCCTGCGGTCTTTCATCTCCTCAATGGAGGAGATGGCAAACCACAGCAGAATCCGCAGAAAGAATTGACATGTCAATTCTTTCTGCGGATTGAAAACCGCAGATAAAAATTCCGCACCGTCTGCACTGCGGTTTTTGATTCCCATAGGGAATCATGGTACTGTACACTGCAGCAAAAACTGCTGCGGGTCCGCAGCGGCCAAATCCGCTGCGGAACCGCAGAAAAATCCGCAGCGTGTGCACACAGCCTAATGCCGCTGACAGTGACATTGATGGGAATCAAAGAGGGAGGGAGCTCTCTCTGCTCCCATCAGCACAGTAGGATTGCGATTGCATTGTGCCGATTGTCTTCATGGTGACCCTGGACCGAAAGATGGTTGCGTGTTCACCCAGAGATGGTGGCCTGTAAGCTCCTGCTCAGAGCATGAGCTGACAAGCCTCCTCCCTGCCTGTGAGACACTGATCTGATGCCCTGCAATGCAAAAGCATTGCAGAGTATTAGATAAGCAATCAGGGCAGGGAAACATGATGTCCCATGCTGGGACAATGTAAAAAGTATAAAAAAAAAAAAAGTTTCAAAAATTTGCAAAATATTTTTTGAACATCACAAAATAAAGGGGAAAAAATTTTTAAAAAATTCGAAAAATACATTTATTTATATAAAAACAAAAATAAACAACAAAAGTACACATATTTGGTATCACCGCATCCGGAACGACCTGCTCTATAAAATTATTCTACTATTCAACCCCTTCAGTGACAAAACTTAGTAGCAAAGCCACAAAAGAGGACTAAAAATCTTCCAAAAATACAGCTGAAAAGGGGGCAGCACCGCTTACTTGCCCAGGTCTGTGAACAAATGCACTACAGGATGCAGCCAGCCCATATAGCAAGATGTTGCAAAATACTAAATAGACAGACACTCACTACCTGCCCATTCATGGAGGGGGTGACTGCTTAGTATGCATTTGCACAATAAAGGCCTATATAGGGCGCTGTTCACATAAAGGTAATACATAGTGTCTGGTTCACAGCCTATTAGTTACGCTCATACTATTCGATTAGGCGGCCTGGCCAGCACTCTCTAAATGCATCCCATGTGAAGACCCCTGTATACAAGACCCAACGGGCTGGGCTTGGCTGCACCCTGAAAAATAAAGTGCACAAAATACATATAAATATGTGAGGTATTGGTAGATATTTTGGCCAAGATATGCAAGCTCGCAACAAAAGGTCAAAGGTCTTAAACTTAGTAGCAAAACCACAAAAGAGGACTAAAAATCCTCCAAAAATACAGCTGAAAAGGGGGCAGCACCGCTTCAGTGAACACCGTAAAAAAAAGAAAAGTAGCAAAAAACTATGGTTTTTCATCATACCGCTGAACAAAAAGTGTAATGAAAAGTGATCAAAAAGTAGAATGTAAATAAAAATTCTATAGTTAAAAACGTTATCTTGGCCCTCAAAAAATAAGCCAACGCACAGCTCCATCAACACAAAAATAAAAAAGTTATAGCATCAGAATAAAGCAATGCAAAAATAATTTTTTCTATAAAAGTTTTTTTTATTGTGTAATAGTGCCAGAACATAAAAAAAATGATGTATTCGAACTGACTTGAAGAATAAAGCTGCCTTATCACTTTTACCACTCAGTGAATTGCATTGCTGGTTTTTGTTAATTCTGTCTCCCAACAATTGGAATAGAAAGGGCTGAAAAAAGTTATGTGACCAAAAATGGTGTCAATAAAAATGTCAACTCGTTCCGCTAAAACAAGACTCTGTGGGTCAAAATATGGAAAAACTATAGCGCTCAAAATATGTTTTTTTAGTGTGTGACAGCTGCCAAATCTAAAAAAAATATATAAATCCGGTATCACTGTAATCGCACCGACCCGAAGATTTCATTCGGTCTCCCAAAGATCACAGTAAGGCTCAGCTCACATTTATCCCTCGCTCTGCACTGAGCACTTAAATTGGGGTTTCCATATAAATCTCTGAAATTCTGACAGAACCCCGGTGGAACATTCCCTAGAATGACGCAGATGGAGTCACTGTGGACGCCGCCTGGCCTATGATCCAGCGGTGTCAGTCTTTTTAAGTATGAATTAAGCACGGTGAGCCATATCTCTGAAAAGGACAACGCTGAATAGAGGCCAGACGCAGTTCAGAGTAACTCTGCTGCCTCATTATTGTGAATAGATTCCTCTGGGGTTTAATCTGAATCACGTAACTACACATCTTGATTAATTCATCAAGATGTATAGCTTCCAAAATCAAGTCACTTGTGGGGGTTTCCGCTGTTTCGGCTTGTCAGGGGCATTCGCAATTTGTCTCAGCCAAATTTGTGCTCCAGAATTTAATTGACTCTTTTTCCCTTCCGAGCCCTGCTGTGTGTTCAAACAGTAGTTTTCCATCACATATGGGGTACTTGTGTACTCAGGACAAATTGCACAACAAATAGTTAGGTCCATTTTCTTCTGTTACCCTTGGGAAAATGAAAAACTTTTTTGTGAGAATTTTTTTTCTTCAGTTTAATGCCTCATCTATATAAAATTCTGTGACATACCTGTGGGTTCAAGGTGCTCACCACATCTCTAGTTAAGTTCCTTGAGGGGTGTAGTTTCCAAAATGGGGTCACTTTTGTGTGGTTTCCACTCTTATGGCACATCAGGGGTTCTCCTAACGCAACATGGTGTCCACTATCTATTCCAGCAAATTTTACATTCAAAAAGTCAGATGGCACTTCTTTCCTTACGAGCCCTGCTGAGGCCCAAACAGTAGTTTCCCCCACATATAGAATATCGGCGTGCTCAGGAGAAATTGAACAACAAATTTTATCCTGTTACCCTTGTAAAAAAATAAAACAAAATTAGGGTCAAAGTTAAATTTTTGTGAAAAAAGTTAAATGTTCATTTTTCCTACTACATTGCTTCAGTTCCTGTGAAGCACCTAAAGGGTTAATAAACTTCTTGAATGTGGTTTTGAGCACCTTGATGGGTGCAGTTTTTAGAATGGTGTCACTTTTGGATTTTTTTCTGTTATCTAGACCCCTTGAAGTCAATTCAAATGTGATGTTGTCTTTAAAAAAAAAATATATATATGGTTTTGTAAATTTTGTTGGTTTTGGTCGAATTTTAACCCTTCTAACTTACTAACAAAAAAAATTGTTTAAAAAATTGTGCTTATGTAGACATGTGGGAAATGTTATTTATGAACTATTTTGTGTGACATAGCTCTCTGATTTAAGGGAATACAAATGAAAAATTTGTGATTTTTTTTTTTTTTCCAAATTTCCAATATTTTCACGTTGTATCGAACAAATTTTACCACTATCGTGAAGTACAATATGTCATGAGAAACATTCTGAGGCTAAGTGCACACGCTGCGGATTGGTCTGCGGATTTGTATCTGCGGAGCCACAGGTAAAATGACCTGCGGTTTATCACCTCTACAATGGAGGAGATGGTAAACCGCAGCAGAATCCGCAGAAAAGAAGTGACATGTCATTTCTTTCTGCGGATTCAAAACCGCAGCTTTTCCGCAGTTAAAAATCCGCAGCATGTGCACAGCAGATTGTAAATCACATAGACTTACATGCTACTGTACACGGTCTGCAGAACTGCTGCAGATCCGCAGCGGCCAAAACCGCAGCGTGTGCACATAGCCTCAGACTCCCTAGGATCTATTCAAGTGTTACAGAGTTGTTATCACATAAAGGGACACTGGTCAGAACTGAAAAAATTGGCCTGGTCTAGAAGGTGAAAGCAGGCTGTAGGGTGAAAGGGTTAAAGAGGACCGGTCTAAATACCTTATAGAAATCCTTGATTCTGCCACTCTCTTTCATTTTGCATTGTTTTGCTCTATTGCAGAGATATCCTTGTGTTTCTTCTGGAGCATAATATGTGAAATCTCTGCTTTGCAGTCCAACTGGGTGTTTCTTCTCTTGTCTTCACTGTAGGCATGTGCTTTCACCCCTCCCACCCAGATGCTGCCAATCACCGCTTGGCAATGTCTGAGACTAATTGACTGATACACCACCTGCCCAGCTGTGATTGGCAGCATCTGGGATGAAGGGTGAAAGCACATACTCTCACAGAAGACAATGACCAGATGTCCAGTTGAACTACAGAAATTTCACATATAGTGCTCCAGAAAAAAACAAATGTGAATATCTCTGCAATGGAATGACGCAGCCCAAAACGATAAAGAGCATTCGGAAGGTCAGCAATTTCTACAAGGCATTTTTTTGGAGCAAGTGATAGGTCCTCCTTAACAAAGCTATGACCAGTAAAATGGATCAATAAAAACAATCACACTGAACTCGTCTTTTAACGTAATGTGTCAGGTTTCTCTCAATCTTGTCAGTCGTGACTGCAAAAATTGCATTGCCGGCTACACCATGTCAGCAGATTTTACCCTATAGAACCTAAGTGACAGACTCAATTCAGATGCCCACTTCTGCACAGATGCAGTGCATTCTTGTATGAAATCTCTAGATGTCACTCACTGTCCAGTGGATTGCTGCTATGTTTCTACGTGATATTATGGAAGGCCATGCAATGTTACTGAGAAATATTGAGACAAATTGTATTTTGTTGCAGAATTACAGTAGTTATTTAATAATAATTTTAAAAAAAGTACATTTTCTTTGTATTAACCTAATCTGCTTATGTTGCAAATTGTGATACTAACGGATACTGTTGCCGTGAGAGATATAGATGATCGGTGAGTAACTGGACTGTTACTGTTCATTGTTTTATTATCCCCATGATAAAAATGCACATCAGACAGAAATTCATTTTCTCCCCATTATGTACATTTTGGTTACGGTGATCCCGCAAGCACTGCAGGTATACCCATGTAATGCATCGGCCGAGAATGATATGTGCCCTAATGATGCCAATGTGCGCAGGTTAACGTGCGGTTGTATACATATACTGGTTGTCTGTACATGATACTTAAAAAGTAGAGAGTTATATTCTGCTTGTAACATTCAAAATATGAAACACTAAAATAGTATATGTAAATTAGTGGAAGCCGCACTTTGGGAGCTCAATCTGTGGCTGCTGCAGCTTCCATAAGGCTACATCAGAAGCCTGCCAAGAATGCAGAGCAGAACCTGCAGCTGAGGCCTCTTTTACACTTCCGTTGTTTGTGATCATTTGAAATCTGCCAAAAACTAAAAAAAAAACGATCCGTTTTGTAACTAAAGGAAGTCAGCGGACCGTTTTTTGGACGGATCTGCCGAAGTTGCAAAGGGTAGGAAATTTAAAGAAGCTGCGGTCTGGAAAAGGAAAGAGAGAGACTGACTCTCAGAGAACATCTTCCGGGCATGCGCACTAGTAAAAAGCAGATCGTCACTACAAAAAAAGGTTCAGAGTCCGTCTGCTCCGCCCGGGAGACGCTACAATTTAGACGGATGCAACGGATGACCGTCAGTCAAAATCCGCCGCTAATGCAAGTCTATGGGGGGAAAAAACGGATCCGTCAAAAAAAGGGGCGGATCCGTTTTTTCCAAAACCTGGCAGATTTTGACTGACGTCAAAAAACGGAAGTGTGAAACAGGCCTAACAGTAAAAAATTACTTCTGATGACACATTCATACACACTTGTTTTTTAAGATCATTCTAATATTACTATATCTATGGTATGCTTTTTACTGGCTAGCAAATAAGATTTGTGTTACTACATTTATTTAGTCTTGTGTTTCATTTTTTATTATTTGTATTTATGCTTTAAAAATTTTCTTTTTTGCTACGTACGATATTTGCAATCTTAGAGAATACAATACTATTATTATTCTACCTATTCCCCATACTTTTTCCGTGAACATTCCCCATTGCACAGCTCCCCACTAATTTTAATATTCTTAATCTATATGCATTAATTAAAATTATACCTTTTTGCCAAAAGTCTCCGGAAGAAGCCCACGCGAAACGCTCGTCGGGGCGGCATGTGAAAAAAACTCACGCCGCAGTTCAGCCCTGCTCGCTCGCATCTCGTTCATCAGTGGTTCTGAGCCTGGATGGTGGCATCTTGGCACCGTCCAGGTTGAAAACAGGTTATCCCCCTTACATGGAGTACAGCGTGGGACAGAACGACGGACAGGTATAGTATATTGTTGTTTTTTTATTTTAGTTTTATTACTGGAGATCGAGGGCTTCGGTGGATTTAGGCATGGTTGTAAGTATGGTTTAATTAAGATTATTAAAGGAGTCTGTGTCATTCTTTCAATTAAAGGACTTTCTGGGTTTGTGTTTTCTTACAATGTGATTATAGGATTAGCAATGGATATGTGTCTTATAGATGCCTCTCCTTTACTAAGCCGTGGGCTTGATGTCACCTGACAATACAAAGGTGACATCAACCCCCCCCAGCTTTCACCTTACTTGCCACCAGCACAGAGCAAGTGGGAAGAACCGGGCAAAGTGCCAGAATTGGAGCATCTAATAGATGTGCCTTTTCTGGGCAGCTGCTAGCTGCTATTTTTAGGCTGGGGGGCCAATATCCATGGCCTCTTACCAGCCTGAGAATACCAGCCCCCAGCTGTCAGCTTTAGCAAGGCTGGTGGTCAAAAATGGGGGCAACCTCACACCGTTTTTTTAAATTATTTATTTAAATAATTTAAAAAACTGCATGGGAACCCCTCTGTTCTTGATAACTAGGCTTGCTGATAGCTGAGGGTGCAGCCCCCAGCTGCGAGTTTTGTCTGGCTGGTTAGCAAAAATACAGGGGAATCCAAACTTTTTTTTTAATTATTTATTTATAGTGCAGGAGCGACTAATGAAAACTCCCATCCGCCGCTCCTGCTGTCACTGTAATTCGCTGCAGCAAGTGTCGACTGATGGGATCAGTAGTTCCATCAACTTTCACCAGTGACCGGAGATAAACTTTTTATACCTCCGATCACAGCTGAGCGCTCACGCTATCTTTTGACAGCGTGAGAACCGTGGCTCTCTGACCGGTGGGGATAATTTCACTGCTGATAAAAAGCTGTGTTTGCCGCGCTGTCATGCACATGACAGCGTGACAAACACCCGTTGTTTGTGCAGCCGAACCCAAACAGTAACACGGATAGTAGGTGTTCGGTACAGTCACCGAACTTTACTGTTCGGTGTCGCCCATCTCTAGTTATATGTTATTTAGAAATACAGTTATTTCTACCACAAGGAAGACAGGATCTGTGTTCATAAGCTTCATTAAAGTTACCGTATACCTTAAAGGGGCTGTCCGATCCAAAATAAGTCTGCAGTCACTCTGTGTGTTCTGTCAGTATTCGCCGGTATCTGAGCCGGGACTGGAGGATACGTCCAGTGGGTGTGGCCGACTAGTGTTCACGACCTCCCTCTGTATGGCCGGGGTCACACTGGCAAGGAATACGGGCGAGTGAGAGGCGCTAAAAGCACGCATTAGACACGGACAAATGATTCTCTATGGGGTCACTCGCACCAGGCGTATATTTCTCATCCGTATCCTACGCTCCGTGCCAATCGCAGCATGCTGCGATTGTCAGCGTACTACACCCGTAGTACGCCAATGCAAGTCTATGGGCGCGCAAAAAATACGGATTACACACGGACCAGACGTGTGACCTGCGAGCAATACGCAGGTCTTTTGGCTGTTGACAGGAAATGGGGCAATCCATCATCAGGAAGCCTAGACATGCAAATGAGCTCAAAAAGCGCTCCAGACATCCAGGAAGTACGCCTCCACGGAGTACAGCAGCAGCATGGCGTCCACGTACATAAATGTTGAGATGCTTATTGTCCTGGTGCAGGAGCGTCCCGAAATCTGGGACCAACGCGATGCAAATTATGCAAGCCGGGCAAGAAAGGAGGCGTCATGGAGGCGTATCTGTCGCCAGATGTACCATGACTTTTGTGACCGACCACGTGAGGAGCAGCATAAAATTCGTAAGTACAACGCAAAACATCAGTAACCTTAGCACGCAAGAAAAAAGGAATATAGAATCAGCACCCCCCTTCCTGTGCATGTACTTTTAGCCTCATGAGGCCGTTACATTTGGATGTGACACGTGGCTTCACACAGCCATAATTTGGGGTTAGGCCACAAGCTCCTCATCCTCCTAGACAAAACAATTATTAAGTGTAGCTAAAGAAACCCTGTGTATCTGCCCAATTACATATGCCACCATGGGTAGAAAGCACACCCCAGAAGGCCCAATGCCTAGTCTACTGGTAGAAAATGTGACCTCTCAAATATGTGAATTTGACAATATTTCCTGTCACATTGCAGTGGAAGATGTGATGAAACGCTGGCGAAGCATCCGGGACCAGTACCGCCGGGAACGCCAGCAGCGGTCCAGGAGTGGGGATGCTTGCTACGTTAAACGAAAATATATATATTACGACCGCCTCTCCTTCCTCGCCCCAATTCTGGATCTGAGACCGTAAGTAGATACCTCACACCACATTACACAAATACTTTACAGGGCCAAAAATATTGATGTATTTTTGCCTCTGTTCTATTTCATAACAGAACTCAATCCAACCTTACGGATCGAGGAACGGCCTCAGAGGCAGAGCCCATAATAGATCCTGTAGGGGATGAGGTAGCTGGCCCATCTTCTCCCCCTACAAGAAGGATGGCAGAAGATGAGGTATCACAGGACAGCCCAATGGCTGCCCAACACACAACACCACCAGGACGGTCTGCTGCTGCCCCATCACCCATCCTGGAAGAGCCGGGCAACTTGAGCAGCAGCCCAACTGGCCAGATCAGGGCCTCCCCACAGGCTGCTCTTGCATCACGGCGCACACGAAGAAGGTGCCAGATCACTATTCAAGAGAGCAGGACCAATGTGGACACAGGGGTGCTCAATTATTTATCTAGAGTAACTACAGATGATGGGGAGGAGGCCTATGCACGTAGCCTCACCCTTTATCTCCGTGCCCTTACCCGTGAGGTCAGGCTCCGTATTAGGGGATGTATTCAGATCCTGCTTGATGCCAGCACCCCCCCCCCCCCAATACCCCATATGAGGTTTTCGAATTTCTGGAGAGGTGGCAGCTCTCCCCCCAAAATCTAATGCGCATGAGACCATCAACACAGATGCTTGCTCAAGCAGGGTCCGAACAGCCCCTAATACGTGGGCCAACACCTCAACCCCTTCCTCCCACTACCCAACCTTCTATTCCGCAGCCCCAAATGTCAGCCTCTGGCCAACCCCACCAATATGGCCACTTGTACCCACCCAGTGTTGGAGGCTGGTCCCAACCTGGTTGGGGACGATCTGGCTATCTTGGTGGGTATGAGCCACGTGCCTACCACAGCCAACAAGATGCCCCTCACCATCATCATTACTCTGGCCAGGATCTCCAACAGTCCCAGGAGGTCTCTCCTGGCACCGCAGGTACCCGGTGCTGCCCCCGGCGAGTAACGCCGCACGCCCCGTCTACCGGAGTGCGGCCGGAAGCCCCGCCGGCGGCCGCGGCCCCCGCTGCATGAGGAAGTCCGTGGGTATCGCGCGAGGCTCCGCCCGCCGACTTCCGGTGGTAGCCGGAAGACCCGCCCACTGACTTCCGGTACGGCTCAGCCCAGGGGGTGGAGAGCGGCGGCGCACACAGTACCGGAGCGGAAACTCCCGACCCCCTCCCCCCTCGCATTTCCGCGGTCGTTCAACAGGAGTGGAACGTTACCTGTGGGTGAGTGCAACCCCGTTTCGAGAGCCGCACTGGTACTCAGGGAAGGGGTTACCCTCCTCCTCCTTCTACCCTACCTTCAAGCTTGGGCAATATGTCTGGCAAAGGGAAAGCTCACTCTTTCCTATACGCTGTTTGCGTTTCCTGTGGGGTCAGGCTGCCAAAGGCGCAGGCGGGTAAATTTTGTGAAGCCTTCGAGTCGGAGCACGCCCAGGAGCCCCCCACTGTTTCAGAGCCCAGGGGTCAGGACCCCCCGGAATGGGCGGTATCTTTTGTCACATTCTATGTTGTCCCTTACAAGGGCAATTGAATCCCTTTGAGGCCCAGGCAGGGACAAGGATGGTGGTCTGCCAGCGGAAGACAGCTCGTCCACGTCTCAGGACCCTCCGACCGTTAGAGGCCGATCCAGTTCCAGACAAGCTCATGGCAAAAGAGCTCGTTCCCCGTCGGCCGGGCCCTCCGGGGCTTCGGCGGCGGGTATTAGGGCATCTCGTTCCCCGTCGCTGAGCTCAGGGAGCGATCAGGATGAGGGCGAGGAGGAGGAGGCCTGGAATCTAGAAAGCCTGGGGTACCAAGACTCCGTGGACAGCCTCATTGAGGCAGTCAACCAGACATTAGAGATCGAGGACGATGTGTCCACGGCCTCAGGTCACAAGGTCTCCTTCAAGAAAACCAGGCGACCACATAGAAGGTTTGCCACGCATCCGGAGTTCGAGGATCTAGTCCAAAAACATAGAGAACACCCGGATAAGCGTTTTGCAATGCAAAAAGCGCTGCAAGCAAAGTATCCGTTTCCTCCTGAGCTCCATAAAGGATGGGTGGAGTCGCCAGTAGTGGACCCACCGGTATCACGTTTAGCATCAAGGTCGCTATTGTCGATACCCAGTGTTTCTTCCATCAAGGACCCAACTGATCGCCTCATAGATGGGCTTGCCCGCTCAGTGTATGAGGCAGCAGGGTCGGCTCTGGCCCCCTCCTTTGCGGCAACTTGGGTGGCTAAGGCCATGGTTTCATGGGCGGACGCTCTGCATAATGCCCTCCAAGACAGGGATCTGCCCGCGGAGGTCTTGGAAGCTGCAAATCAGATATCAGAAGCGAGTGATTATCTCATCAGCGCCTCACTGGACGCGGCCGAGTGTTCGGCTGTGGCAGCAGCAAATGCGATCGCCATTAGGCGAGCATTATGGCTGAGGTTGTGGAAAGCGGATTCTATCTCTAAAAAATCCTTAACCTCATTGCCTTTTCAGGGCAATCGGTTGTTCGGTGAGAAGCTTGATAAGCTTATCTCAGAAGCCACAGGGGGGAGAAGTAGTTTCCTCCCGCAGCAGAGGAGTTGCCCGGCATTCAGGCAAACGCAGAGGCGTTTTCGGCCTTTTCGTAGCCCCTGGGGGGGGACTTCGGCCAGGGCATCCTCCTCCGCAAACAATGGCCAGAGTAGGGAAAGGCAAACCTCTTACAGGGCCAATCCGCTAGGTAGAGGCCGAGGCCGTTTGCCCAGAGCGAGGGGGGCCAGATCCCAAAAGCCTCCGGCAAAATGACTCGAGGCGCTTCGTACCTACGGACGACAGAGTGGGCGGACGCCTACTAGGGTTCAGCCACGTTTGGGTCGCAGTTGCACGCGACGCTTGGGTGGCGGAATTGATATCGTCCGGGTACAAGATAGAGTTTGTCGGACTCCCGCCACAGCGATTCTTCCGTTCCCGACTTTCCAGGACAGAATCGCAGGCGGAAGATTTGTTACAGGCCATAATGACGCTTCAGCGCAAAGGGGTCATTGTCCCAGTGCCGCAAGGCGAAGAGACGCAGGGTTTTTACTCCAACCTGTTTTCGGTCCCCAAAAAAGACGGGACTGTGAGGCCGGTACTGGATCTAAAGATCCTGAACAAATTCATCAGGGTCAGGCGGTTCCGGATGGAGTCCCTCCGCTCGGTCATTGCAGCCATGGATCCAGGGGAATTCCTGGCCTCGATCGATGTGCAGGATGCATATCTACACATTCCGATATTTCCTCCACACCAGAGATTCCTGCGTTTTGCGATCGGAGGGCGACATTTCCAATTTGTGGCTCTGCCCTTCGGTTTGGCCACTGCCCCCAGAGTCTTTACAAAGATAATGGCGGTGGTTATGGCCATCCTGCATGCACGGGGCATAACGGTACTACCGTACCTGGACGACCTTTTGGTAAAGGGTCCGTCGTTTCAGGCGTGCCAGAGGAATGTCAGTATCACTCTGGATACCCTGGTCCATCTAGGCTGGTTGATCAATCAAAACAAGTCGTCCTTGGTTCCAGCCCAGAGAATCGTATTCCTAGGCATGGTTTTCGACACCTCCCGGGGGCTGGTGATCCTCCCTCAGGACAAGGCGCGAAGGATCAAGCAGGGGGTACGGAACCTTCTACAGCCGGGCACCAGATCCATCAGGTACGGCATGAGTGTGTTGGGCAGAATGGTGGCGGCGATGGAGGCAATCCCGTTTGCCCAGTTCCATCTCCGTCCGCTTCAGCATGCGCTCTTGTCAGCATGGGACCGGGGGCTGCTGTCTCTCAATCATCAGTGCAAGTTGCTTCCGCCGGTCCGGCGATCACTCCGATGGTGGACTCGCGACTCGTCTCTGGTCCAGGGGAAACCTTTTCCCCCGGAACAGTGGTTGGTGGTGACGACCGATGCAAGCCTGCATGGTTGGGGAGCAGTTTTCCAGAGTCACACAGCCCAGGGGCGGTGGTCCATTCGGGAGATAAATCTCCCGATCAACATTCTGGAGATACGGGCAATACGATTGGCCCTGCAACGTTTTCAGCGGTTGCTGAGACACCGGCCGGTGCGCATTGTCGGACAATGCTACAGCAGTAGCATATGTCAACCATCAAGGGGGCACGCGCAGCCAGGCAGCCATGCACGAGGTTGGGCTGGTACTGCGTTGGGCAGAGAAGAACCACGTGGTAATTTCAGCGGTGCACATTCCGGGAGTCGAAAACTGGGCGGCAGATTTTCTCAGCCGACAGGGGGTCACGGCAGGGGAATGGTCCCTGCATCCCGAGGTCTTTCAACACATCTGCCAACGGTGGGGGACACCAGACGTGGACCTTATGGCATCCAGAGAGAACGCCAAAGTACAAAGGTTTGTCGCTCGA
Organism: Dendrobates tinctorius; assembly: GCF_039654945.1. Lineage (NCBI taxonomy): Eukaryota > Metazoa > Chordata > Amphibia > Anura > Dendrobatidae > Dendrobates > Dendrobates tinctorius. Next base: position 41,010,334 of record NW_027361829.1, read on the forward strand.
TCCCTCGACCCGCAGGCAATCGCAGCAGACGCTCTGGTGCTTCCGTGGAGCCAGTTTCGTCTCCCGTACTTGTTTCCCCCGCTGCCTCTGCTTCCAAGAGTCATCAGAAAAATAAGGAGAGAGAAGGTTCCAGCAATTCTGGTGGCCCCAGACTGGCCCCGGCGGGCCTGGTATGCAGATCTGGTTCAACTAGTGGTGGACGTACCTTGGCGTCTCCCAGATCGGCCGGACTTACTGTCCCAGGGGCCGATCTGCCATCCGAACTTAGGGGCCCTGTGTTTGACGGTGTGGCCATTGAATCTTGGCTGTTAACACAGGCAGGATTCAGGCGCGATGTGGCGGCCACGATGGTGAGTGCCCGGAAGCCTTCCTCAGCGAAAGTATATCACCTGACTTGGGAAGTTTTTTTTCCGTTGGTGTAGGGATCGCAGAGTGGCTCCTCTGGTTTTTTCGATCCCCAACGTACTGGCTTTTCTGCAGGCAGGGCTGGACGCAGGATTGGCTCCGAGTTCGCTCAGAACGCAAATCTCGGCCCTGTCGGTGCTTTTCCAACGAAAGGTCGCTTCCGTCTGGCAGGTTAGGACGTTTATGCAGGGGGTCGCACATTTAGTACCCCCCTATAAGGCGCCGACGAAATCATGGGACCTGAACTTGGTGCTCAGAGCCCTTCAGGAGGCTCCTTTCGAACCATTGCAAGAAGTCTCCTTACCTTACCTGTCCAGAAAGGTCGTTTTTCTGGTTGCTATAACGTCTATTAGGCGGGTTTCGGAATTGGCGGCCTTATCTTGTAAACCGCCGTTCCTAACCTTTTATAAAGATAAGGTAGTTTTAAGGCCAGCTCCTCCCTTCTTGCCGAAGGTTGTGTCTGCGTTCCATATCAACGAAGACATTGTCTTACCCTTGTTTTGCCCGGCACCGGTGCACAGGGTAGAAAAGGCATTGCACACCCTGGATCTGGTAAGAGCCCTTAGGAGGTATGTGACAAGGACAGCACCATTCCGCCAGACAGACTCTCTATTCGTGATTCCAGAAGGGCGGCGGAAGGGACTCGCTGCGTCCAAAGCGACTTTGGCCAGATGGGTTCGCCTGACGATCCAAGAATCTTATGAAATCAGTGGCACGCCGGTTCCGGCAGGGATCAAGGCACACTCGGCTCGAGCAGTGGGTGCCTCATGGGCACTGCGACACCAGGCTTCAGCGGAGCAGGTGTGCAAAGCAGCTACCTGGTCCAGTTTGCATACGTTTGTCAAACATTATAACGTACATACCCAGGCATCCTCGGATGCAAGCCTGGGAAGAAAGATTCTCCAGGCAGCAGTTGCGCACCTCTAATCAGGGGCGCAAATTAGCATGGATTGGGTGAGCTAAGATCCCGCCCAGAGGACTGCTTTAGAACGTCCCACAGTCTCTGTGTCCCCCAATGAGACGAAGGAGAAACATGGATTTTTGTGAGTACTCACCGTAAAATCCTTTTCTCCGAGACGCTCATTGGGGGACACAGCACCCACCCTATTAGCCAGTTGGCATTTACTTATTTTGAGTTATACAAATCCTTGTGTAGGGTTTAGGGTGGCCCCTTTTTCAGACATATAATTTCTTGCCTGAGTTTAAGGCGCGTTCTCCTACTGCTTATGCACTAAACTGAGTTACGCCCGGTCTGGGGGCGAGGGTGTATGCGGCGGAGGAGGAGCAAACTCTTTTTTTGTATACTTAGTGTCAGCCTCCAGACGGCAGAAGCACACACCCACAGTCTCTGTGTCCCACAGTCTCTGTGTCCCCCAATGAGCGTCTCGGAGAAAAGGATTTTACGGTGAGTACTCACAAAAATCCATGTTTCAACGCGCTATACTGTAAAATGACAGGATGAAAATACACTACTCACTTGCTAATGCCTAGAAAAGGCGTGCTGGCCTTAGTGAATTAGTCACCTTTTTGGCTAACAATCTCTAGTAAAACAAATCAAGGCGACCAGCCTTCAGAATATCACGCTCTCTCTATGTCTTAACAAGTGAGTTTTGTTTTGTCATCCTTTCCAGTATAGCATGGTTAAATATTCTCTGTTCTACAGACAGGTAATATCTGTCTGAAAGCCGTGAGGTAGCCTTGCCTGTCATGGTGGAATCTTTCTATGATTGGAAAACATTATGAAGAAATGTGAGTGTTATCTTTTAGCATTTATTTTGGTGATGGAGCTCACCTTTTTTTTTTCTAATCTAGTTTAATATTCTCAGGCAGCAATGTTGTTATAACCCAAAAAAAGATTAGGCAATGTTATGTACTGTTGCTTTTCAAAAAAGTTAAAGAAGGCACAAAGGGTCATTTTGCCCATTGCCAAAATGTTATTATGGCAATATTATGTTTGCCTTTAAACAAACAAAAAAATAAGGCAAAACTAAAAATTTGTCTACTATAGTTAACGTCTCTGTGTGATTTTTCACAATCCCTCACAACATACTAACATACACTAACCAATGCAATGAAACAGTCATACAATCATAAGGGTTTGAGTAATATATATTTAGACACACTTAAAGAAACAAATTATAACATAGACACAGCATGCTCTTGCCAAGAAGTTGCCCCCTCAGGTGAGATAAAGTAATTAGTGAAAATATCACGCACTTTGAGGCCAGAGAGCAGTCTACGTTGAGGGTTCATAGGTGGTCTCACCCTGCGACCCTGCGCACATTGTCCGGCCTACGCACAACACCATCAGAGGAGGAGCAATCATGTATCCTGGTATAGTTAGGCAGAACAACACAGGCTTTTACAACTTCATTCACATTTTGTTCACTCAACTGAATGGCAGACTGTAGTACCCGCCATTTGGCACAAAGAATCCCAAAGGAACACTCCACCAGTCGCCTAGCACGTGATAGGCGCAAGTTACAAATTCAGCGCCTGTGGTCAAGGTTGCGCAGGGGATATGGCATCATGACATTGCGCGATAACAGAAAGGCCTCATCTGCCACAAGGACATAAGGGACTGATTCTTCAGGGGAGCCTGGTAGCTGGCGTGGTGGTGTTGGTAGATCCAACTGATTGGTGCGTAGCCGCCAAGCCATTATGGAAGTTTTGAAGACTCTAGAGTCTCCCGTCCTTCCATAGGCCCCAATGTCACCAATTATAAACTTGTATTGAGGGTCTACCAGAGACAACAATACAACAGAAAAGTATTGTTGATAATTGAAGAATTGGGAGCCAGAGTTCGGCGGATTACGCACCCGGATATGTTTGCCATCCTGGGCCCCAATACAATTTTGAAACTGGCAGTCCTCCTCAAAGTCCCTTGATATCCTCAACCAGTCTTCCATCCTGGGCTCGGGCATGACCACTTGATGGAGTCTAGTCCAGATTTCTGTACATGTAGACCTCACTATGCCTGAAATGGTTGATCTTCCAATGAGAAACTCATGGTGGAGGGCGGCATAAGACAGGCCAGTGGACAGGAAGCTGTAGAACAACATAAATTGATAAGTTTAGAATGCCTAAAGTCCAAAAACATCAGTTACATGCCGACCAAATTTGGGAGGAATTGAGAGAGAATAACAAACACATATTTGGTTCAACAATGACTAAGTGATATGCAGTACATATTAGAGCTAACATTCTGGTGTGTAAGTTGAAACATATTTGGAGTAAGATGAGGGCATAAAACTTTGTCCAAGAAGGCAAAAAAACATACTTTAGCACACACATTATGAACATAGAGAATGTGGTTGTGTAGTACATACCGTATTGTGAGTAGAAGTCGCTCCTCTGCAGATATCGCTTTGTGCATCCTTGTGTCCTGAAAGGTTATCCCAGGGCGCACTGTCTCCAAGAGTCGAACAAATGTGGAAATGCTCATGCGACAGTACTGGTAAAATTTCTCAGGATGCTCCCGCAGAGAAGAATAGAGGCGGTGAAAATTACCTCTTGTGAGTCGTTGCCTCAAAAGTGGATGGACCCACATGCGTCTCCTCCTCCGCGGATCCACTATTACTGGGTATGGTTGCCCAAAGCGCCGTGACAAAAGCCGGTTCAAGAGAACCTGCTCAGTTGTATTGAATCTCAGACCCTCTGCCATGTTGCACAAAGAACACCAACGCACCTCGTGAAAACAAGCTCATAAATGGACAGTATGGAGGCAGCCACCTGTTTCTGAGTGTAGAAATAGGGTTCAGGCTAATGATTTAAATAGTTAGCAGGCCTCAAAACCGTTAAATGTCCATTTTGCAAGGCTGCGAGAATCTCGCCATACGGATACCATACGGATTACATACGGATGCAGACATGCGCAAAATACGCGACCGCACCTGGCTTACGGATGACCTACGGAGCACTATTTAGGGGTCATTCATCCGTATTACGCATGTAAACTACGGAGCGTATTTTGCGCTGGTTAGTGTGACTCCAGCCTATAAGTGTATGGAGCGAGGCCGTGCCCACTAGTCAGGCTCTGGCCGAGCGTATGTCTAAGCGCATACATACCCTGAGAAACCGGAGAATCCCTGCAGCGCAACGTGAATGCGCTGGGGGGGAATCTTAAGTCTAGGGTCACACAGACTTATCATTTTGGACTAGACAACCCTTTTAAGCTGATGTGCAGTTCTTGGCAGTGGCCACTGTATATTAAATGGAACTGAAAAGCACATATCCACTTCATGTTTACAACTGACAAGTGCCGGAGCTAATAACAGCTGATCAGTGGGGGGGGTGGCAGGAGTTGGACCCCCACCGATCTGATATTAATGATATACAGTAAACTTTAGATCAGCAACATTATATGCTTTAACAGCCCCTTGTTATTTTTTAAGCCAATCCTTTAGTCCCTCATTTACATGGTGACATCTCTGTGTATAATCAGATCATGCATCATCTCGAACACCATTTTATCTAATGTGATTTTCATTTTTTAAATATTACATGCAGCTTATTTTCTTCATGGTATTATTACTCTAGGAAATTTCTGCTGGAAATTCTTAGATTCCTGTGGGTAAAAGTAGAGCGAAGAAAACAATTATGTAACTGTACATAAAACCTGCAATTGCAGCCATGACAATAATTATCAAATCCCTTTATTTCCACAGTTGCCAGGAAACCCAGGGTGTACAGCCAGATAATGATTTCAGTGGTAAAGGAAAATGATCAGTTCCTGCAATCGAGGGATTTCGACCCAGAAAAATCAATGTTTTTCTGTGTATGAGACTAATATAAAATAAATATTAGTTTTCATAAATGAATCCCTTGTTTTCAGAGGAAAACTGTTTCTAAATACACTGTTCCATTTATTTTTGTGCAATAAGACATTTTGCAGTCATGGCTGAAAGTGTTGGCACCCTTGAAATTGTTCCAAAAAAGGTAGTATTTCTCCCAGAAAATTATTGCAATTACACATTTTGTTATACACGTTTGTTTCCTTTATGTGTGTTAGAAAAACACAAGAAAAGTGAAGAAAAAAAAGGCAAATTGGACATAATTTCACACAAAGCTATAAAAATGGTCTGGACAAAATTATAGGCACCCTCAACTTAATATTTGGTTACACACCCTTTGGAATAAATATTGCAATCAATTGCTTCTGAAAACCATCAACAAGCTTCTTACCCCTCTCAACTGGAATTTGGGACCACTCTTCTTTTGCATACTGCTCCAGGTCTCTCACATTTCAATGGTACCTTCTCCCAACAACAATTTTAAGATCTTCCCACTGTTGTTCAATGGGATTTAGATCCGGACTCACTGCTGGCCACTTCATTACTCTCCAGCACTTTGTTTCCATGCATTTCTGGGTGCTTCTTCTAGGACACAAACCCAGCTTTCTGACACTGGACACTACATAGAAACCCAAAATCCTTTGGTAATCTTCAGATTTCATTATGCCTTGCACACAGTCAGAGCACCCAGTGCCAGAGGCATCCTTGAACCTCCACTTTATTTCACTGCAGGTACTATGTTCTTTTCTTTTGCAGGTCTCATTCCATTTTCGGTAAACAGAAGAATGTGCTTTACCAAAAAGCTCCACCTTGGTCCGCAGGACACTTTCCCAGAAGGATTTTGGCTTACTCTCATACATTTTGACAAACTGGAGTCTAGTTTTCTTATGTCTCTGTCAGCAGTGGCATCCCCGTGCATCTCCTGCCATAGTGTTTCATTTCATTCAAATGTTGACAGATAGTTTGCGCTAACACTGATGCACCCTGAACCTGCAGGACTGCTTGAATTTCTTTGGAGCTGCTTATTCACCATCACAATCTTGCGCACCGTCGACATAGGAACAAAAAGATCTCTGGAGATGGACTTGTAACCTTGAGATTGTTGATATTGTTAATAAATTTTGATTGTCAAGTCCTCAGACAGGAGTCCCACTCAGCAGCCTCGACGAAGCTGCTTTTGGCGAAACACACGTCGAGGCTGCTGAGTGGGACTCCTGATACCATGAGAGAAAAAGAGCCAATGGTGTCTTAAAAAAAGTAACAAATTTTATTTTTTATTAAATAGTTCATAGTGTTTAAATATACAGATAATACACAAATACCAGTTAAAGTGCAGAGAAGGAGACTACCCCAAGGTGCCACAGTAACTCTCAAAAAGATTGAAAGCCTGGCGCATGGTTGCTGCCAGCAAGGTAAGCAAAAATAAACCAGAACAGTCAGTGTTAAGTAAAGGGGAGATCACAGTGAGAGTAGCGCTGAGCGCACCGAGCGTTAAATAGCATCAAATGAGTCAGGCGCTCAGTAGACCATAAGGCAAAATGTCAGGCTTACCAGAGAGGGACAGCGGACACCAAGAGGAGGGTGTGGGGAGCCAGTCCTTGTGAATAAATAAAAAAAGATTGAGGCAGCACACCATATTAAAGTTGAAAAAAAGTGCTCTTTTAATGGCCCATATAGCGACGTTTCGGTCCTAAGTGTATCTATAGATAGATATATCTATCTATAGATATATCTATCTGTGTGTGTAAACATTATTCTTCAATGGAGTTTGTAAAAGAAGAAGTTGGACAAGGAAATGACATCACAATTCTTTTTTTTTTTTTGTTAAATAATGTCTTTATTTGGCTTACAAAAGCACATACAAATCCGCATGAAAAAAAACGCATGAAAATCTGCATCAAAAACGCAGGTGATCTGCAAGTGACCTCAGATGCAGATTTCACCTGCCTCAAATCCTGAGAAAATACTGAGCCAATCCTGACTGTGGAAACATACCCTTACTCCCATGTAGCCAATAAAAGGAGGTCATCAGGGTATGTTTCCACGGTCAGTAAACGCTGCAGGTTTGACGCTGCGTACATCCGCAGCATCCAGATGTTACAGCATAGTGGATGGGATTTCAAGAAATCCCATCTCCACAATGCGTTCAGAGATGCAGACCTGCGTAAACGGACACGCAGCACGTCTTTATAGACCGCAGCATGACTATTTACGATGTGGAGACGCTCCGTCCCCGCAGCGTAAATTTCCCATAGACTATCATTAGATGCGGTAAAACCGCATCTAATGATTAGTCACATGCGGAATAACTGTAAACGCAGCTTACTACACGTGTACTAATTTACATAAGGTCTTACCTTGTCACCGCCGGAAGTTCGCGTCCACTACAGTTCTCGCGATGACGGAGCTGACTGCGAGAAGATTATCTCCAGTCGCACTAGGCTAGTTCTCACGGTCAGCCGACCGCGAGAACTACAGTGCAGGTGATCGCCTGGAGACATCTCCGGTGGTCATCTACAAGCTCTGCTATGTCTGGATGTCAGACATCCAAATGTAGCCGAGCTGAACTCGTCATGGGACACTCGTTATTAAGGACTACGTCGGAACAGGAAGTATTTGTATATTATTTTATTTTCATTTACAGGTGATCGAGGGCGGTGCATGGATTAGCAGTACAATAAAGATGGGAAACTGTTTTGTGTTTTATTTCAATAAAAGACTTTATTCTGGCTGTCTTTTTTAACCCTTTAATAACTATAGGATTAGTAATGGATAGGTATCTTTTTATTTTCTCTCCTTTACTAAGCCGGGTTTGATGTCACCTTTCAATACAAAGTTGACATCAACCCCACAAATATTACCTCATATGCCACCACTACAGGGCAGTGGGAAGCTAAGTGCCGGAATTGGCGCATCTTAGAGATGCGCCATTTCTGGGGCGGCTGAGAGCTGGTGTTTGTAGCCGAGGGGGCAATATTCATGGTCCCTTCCTAGGCTATGAATATCAGCCAGCAGCTGTCTGCATAGCCTTTTCTGGCTATAAAATTATAGGGGGACCTGGCCACTTCATTTTTTTGGGGGGTCCCCCTATTTTAATAGCCAGTAAAGGCTAGATGCAAACAGCTGCGGGCTGATATTGATAACCTTGGAAGCTCCATGGGTATTACCCCCTTACCAGGCTATAAACATCGGCCCCCAGTCACTGGCTTTCCCTCTCTGGTGCAGAAAATTGCACGGGAGCCCACACCATTTTTTTTTTTTTTTAATTATTTCTGCTTTCAGGAACTTCCTGTGTGGCCGGTGTCACACTTGCGAGTTTGATGTCATGTATTTCTATGCAGCCGCACACAGGGCCGGTGTTAGGGGCAGGCAGACCAGGCAGCTGCCTAGGTCCCCCGCTCCCCCAGGGGCCCCAGCTAGCGGCACATCAAGCAGCCGCTATGGGGCCCGTGAGGCAGGGGGGCCCACCTGCCCCCAGCGCTGACTCCCCCCGCCGCCGCATACAGTTCAAAGCAATGATGGAGGAGAGAGCGTCAGCTGACGCTCCCTCTCCCATCATTACCCGCTCTGCCTCCGACACTGCGGGTGCCCGATGACGTCATCGCGCACTCACTGTGTGTACCAGGCAGTGCAGAAGACAGGAGCCGGGAGCAGCGCGAGTGCGAGGAGGTGGCGAAGAGTGTTTTTTTTAGTATATCGTTGTGTGTGCTGGACTGTGGGGCCATTCTCAGGGGAGTTATATGCTATGTGGCCTGGGCTATATACCATGTGGTGCTGGGCTGTATACCATGTGTGGCTGGGCTGTATACCATGTGAGGCTGGGCTGTATACCATGTGTGGCTGGCCTGTATGCCATGTGCTGGACTATATACCAAGTGGTGCTGGGCTATATACCATGTGGTGCTGGGCAATATACCATGTGTTGGACTGTATGACATGCGGGGCTGGGCTGTATACCATGCGGTGCTGGGCTATATAGCATGTGGTGCTAAGCTATATACCATGTGCTATATACTGTGTGGTGCTGGGCTATATACTATGCAGCTGTGTTATATACCATGGGGGATACATTTTACATTATAGTCTATGGGGGAGGCTGTGTCATATAATATGGGTGGCTACATTATATTCTATGGGGAGGTGGGCTGTATTATATTCTATTTGTGGCTACATTATATTCTATGGGGGGCTGTATTATATTTATTATGTTCTATGGGGGGTGATTGCATCTGACTCTGAGGGGGCTACATTAATACTATATGAGGAGGGGCTACATTGTATTCTATGGGGGGCTAGATTATATTGTATGGGGGGCTTCATTATACCTTGAGGAGACTACATTATATTCTTTGGGGGCTGCATTATACTATAAGAGGAGGGCTACATTGTATTCTATGGAGGAGCTGCATTATACTATTTGAGGGGGGCTGCATTATATTCTATGGGGGGATACATTATATTCTGTGGGGTAGCTGCATTATGCTCTAAGGGGTGGCTGCATTATACTATAAGAGGGGGTCTGCATTATATTCTATGGGGGTTACATTATATTGTATGGCGGGGCTGCATTATACTCTGGGGTGGCTGCATTATACTATATGTGGGCTGCATTATACTGTATCGAGGACTATGGGGAATACATTATATGAAGAACTATGGGGTGCATTTTACTATGGGAAGTGAATTGTACTACATGTATGACTATGACGGTGCTTTATACTATATGGAGCACTATGAGGAGTGTATTATACTATATGGAGGACTGAGCAGTGTATTTTAATATATGGAGGACTGAGGAGTGTATTATACTATATGGAGGACTATGGGGCACATTATATTATATGGAGGACTATGTGGTGTAAACTGTAGATGTGCTGCTGATAACATGATACTGTATGGTGATCTGTTTAGTGATCCATTAGTGATTGTTCTGTTACCATCATTCTTTCTCAGAAGGTGGAAAGAGGCCAGGAAACAAGTGTTGAACGACTTCAATATTGTTAATCACACTCATTTAGCGGCCTGAACTCAGCGCATGTAACTACAACCGAAATGCTCCTGTGTGACGTGCAATATGTTAGCATTTGGGGCCCCTTTTAAACTTAGGTCACATGCATAGTAAGCTGCGTTCCCGCAGTTATTGCGCATGTGACTAATACTTAGATGCAGTTTTACCGCAACTAATGATAGTCTATGGGAAATTTACGCTGAGCATCTCTGCATCGTAAATAGACATATTGCGGTCTGGAAAGACACGCTGCATTTCCTTTTACGCCGGTCTGTCACCTGTGTCTTTGAACACATAGTGTACATGAGAATTCTAGAAATCCCATCCACTATGCTGTAACATCTGGACGCTGCGGGTTGGACACTACAGATGTATGCAGTGTCCAACTTGCAGCAGTTACTGATTGTGTGCACATAGCTGCGAACAGGAAATCACTTTTTTTCCTTCCCAAAAGCCATCTTTCAAAAAGCTTTATTTCAAGTGACAAAAAAAACGCATGTAATGAAAAAAACGCATGTAAAAAACGCGGGTGACCTGCCAGTGACTTCAGATGCAGATTTCACCTGCGTCAAATCTTGAGCCAATACTGAGCCAATCCTGAACTTGGAAACATACCCTAACTGTCCATCACCAAAAGTGCCTACCAGTGCTAGCTGAGTGAAAAATTATGTCCAAGCTATGGCCAATATATCTGAAATGACTGTCTCAAAGCAAACTTGTCCAGTTATGAAGTAACACTGATTGAGAATCAATTTCTCACACTGTTGTGCAAATGTAACAGACAACAGGTAGAAATATTAGGCAGTTAGCAAGACAATCCCTATAAAGGAGTGGTTCTGCAGGGGGTGACCACAGACCATTTCTCTGTTATCATCATTTTTGGCTGTTGTTTTGGTCACTTTTGCATTTTGTCATTGCTCTCACCCCTTGAGGTGTACTGTACAGTAGCATGAGGCGGTGTCTATAATCCACAAAAGTTGCTCAAGTAGTGCAGCTCATCAAGGATGGCACATCAATGCGAGCTGTGGCAAGAAGGGTAGCTGTGTCTGTCAGCACAGTGTCCAGAGCGTGGAGCAAATACCAGGACACAGGCCAGTACACCAGGAGACGAGGAGGGGGCCATAGGAGTCTCCTCTCCTCCGGACCGTGGGTACCATCCGCAAATGTTGTTTACTTTTCGCATGGTGTGCACAGCCACATGCGGAAAGTAAGCAGAACAATGCATTCCTATGGGTGCGGGATCGCCGCGATTCTGCTAAATTAATGAGCATGCTGTGTTTTTTCCCGCGAAGCGATTCCGCCGCGGAAAAAAACGCAGCATTAGCACAGCATTGCGAAATCCCATAGGAATGCATGGGATGCTTATTTTTTGCGGCAAAATCATGCGTTTAAAACCGCCGCAAAAATGCGAAAAAAAAGCTATGTGTGAACTCAGCCTGACAGTAAAATTTGGACTACAATATGGCGCTCCTTCCCTTCTGAGCTTTGCACTATGCCTGAAACTTATTTCCAACTTACATGTAGGATATTGGACCACTCAGGAAAATATGGACCTCAGTTTGTTGTAAAAATTTCTCCTATTAGCCCTTAAACAAATTAAAAATTTGGGGATAAAACATTTTAGTGGTAAAAATGTAATCTTTGTTTCACCGCTCAGTGGTATAAAATTCTGTAAGCCACATGTGGTGTCAATATGATCATTGCACCCCTAGATGAATTCATTGAGGTGTGTAGTTTGTAAAACGAGTACACATATAGGGGGTTTCTGTTGTTCTGGCATCTCAGGGGCTCTGCCAATGTGACATGGCGCCCCCAAACCATTCCAGCAGAATCTGAACTCTAATATGGTGCCTCTTCCCTTCTGAGCTTTGCACTGTGCCTAAAAATTAGTTTTCCCCACATATGGGGTATTGGCTTACTCAGAAGAAATTTCACAACAAATTGTATGGTGCAATTTCACCTGTTACCCATATGAAAATGCAAAATTTGAGGATAAAAAACCTTTTTGTGGGAAAAATGTGAATATTTTTTTTCTTATTTTCACCGGTCAAAGATATAAACTTCTGTGAAGCACCTAAGGGTTCGATGTGCTCACCATACATCTAGATAAGTTCCTTAAGGGGTCTAGTTTCTAAAATGGTGTCACTTGTGGGGGATTTTCACTGTTTAGGCACATCAGGGCTCTCCAAACACAACATGGTGTCCGCTAATTGTTCCAGCAAATTTTGCATTCAAAAAGTCAAATGGCCCTGCTTCCCTTCCGAGCTCTGCTGTGCGCCTAAACAGTGTTTTTTCCCGATATATAGGGTATCTGCATACTCAAGAGAAATTGCATAACAAATTTATGGGTCCAATTTTTCCTGTTACCCTTGCGAATCTAAAAATAAAATTGTGTCTAAAAAAAAAAAAAAAAAAAAAAATCCACATTACAAAAATTCCTCTGAAGCACCTGAAGGGTTAATCAGCTTTTTCAATGTGGTTTTGAGCACTTGAAGGGGTGCAGTTTTTTAGAATAGTGTCACTTTTGGATATTTTCTATCATGTGGACCACTCAAAGTCACTTGAAATGTAATGTGGTCCCTTAAAAAATGCTTTTGTAAATTTTGTTGGAAAACCGAAAATTGCTGGTCAACTTTTAACCCTTACAAGTTCCTAAGAAAAAAAAAATTGTTTCAAAAATTGTGCTGATGTAAAGTAAGAAACATTAATTTAATCACGATTTTGTGACGTCTCTCTGATTTAAGGGCATAAGAATTCACAGTTTGAAAATTGCAAAATGTTCCCAATTTTCGCAAAATTTTAGTTTTTTTGCACAAATAAAAGTAATTCATAGAAAATTTTACCACTATAATGAAGTATTATTATTATTATTATTATTATTATTAATATTTATATAGCGCCATTGATTCCATGGTGCTGTACATGAGAAGGGGTTACATACAAATTACAGATATCACTTACAGTAAACAAACTAACAATCACAGACTGATATAGAGGTGAGAGAGGACCCTGCCCTTTCGGGCGTACATTCTACAGGATGGTGGAGAAGGAGACAGTTGGTTGGGGGGTTGCAGCAGCTCCATTTAGTGGTGAGGGGGCAGCGGGGATCATTGCAGGCTGTAGGTTTTCAGGTTCTGTCTGTCTGAAGGATCCGAGTGTGGTTGATAGCCGGACGTGTTGGGGCAAAGAATTCCAGAGGATGGGGGCTATTCGGGAGAAGTCTTGGAGGCGGTTGGGTGAGGAGCGAATAAGTGTGGAGGAGAGAAGGAGGTCTTGGGAGGATCGGAGATTACGTGAGGGAAGATATCGGGAGATTAATTCAGAGATATATGGAGTAGACAGGTTATAGATGGCCTTGTAGGTCAGTATTAGTAATCTGAATTGGATACGCTGAGGGAGTGGGAGCCAGTGAAGAGATTTGCAGAGGGGAGAAGCAGAGGAGTAGTGAGGAGAGAGATGAAATAGTCGGGCAGCAGAGTTAAGGATGACTGGAGAGGTGCGAGGGTGTTAGCAGGGAGGCCACAGAAAAGGATGTTGCAGTAGTCGAGATGGGAGATGATGAGGGCATGCACAAGCATCTTAGTAGAGTGAGGGTTGATGAAGGGACGGATTCTGGAAATATTTTTGAGCTGGAGGCGGCAGGAAGTGGAGAGAGCTTGGATGTGTGGTTTGAAGGACAGGGCAGAGTCAAGGGTTACTCCGAGGCAGCGGACCTCCGGTACGAGGGAAAGCGTGATGTCGTCAATTGTTATAGATAGGTCAGGTAAGAAAGATCTGTGAAATGGGGGAAAGTATAATATGTTACGAAAAAAACAGTCTCAGAATCAGTGGGATCCATTGAAGCGTTCCTGCGTTGATACCTCATAAGGTGACAGTGGTCATTAACATGCAAACCATCTTAGGGAAGGTGGGTAAAGGGGTTACAAATATAAGTTTAGGGGGAAAAAAAATAGGATAAAATTTTTGAAAGACTCAATCGAACATACAGAAATATTTAATTAGACTGTTTCAATGCGGAAGGGACTTTTCATGGAAATATTAATGATATAACGAAGGTAGCAAATTCAGAAGAAGTGGAATTGAAGAGAAAATAAAAGTTTTATAACTGCGTTCAATCAATCCTATAATAATATTAGAAGTGTTTTGACAAAGTATTAGACAGTTTTAACCAGTGATCCTATTCTTTCATGGAATATAACAAATAAACTTAACATTATTTTTTTCATTGAAGCATGAACTTAAAAAATCATATTGCACCTAGTAGGATCAAACCAGGCACAACCTGCATTTATATCACACCTGGCTCCATCTCACAAGCCTCTGTGAAGGGATCCTACCAGTGTGGGGGAAATAAATGTCTCTGTTGCAAAATGATGTTACATGGTTGCACTGAATTTTCATCTACAGCCACAGAAGTGTTTTGCATTAACCAATTTTTTAATTTTAACACCAACTTTGTAATTTATTTGTTACAATGTATATAGCAATAGATTAATCAGGTATGTAATTAACATCCACAAATGTTTAATTATATCCCATAGGTATGCAGATTGCCATTCCAAAGAATTGCGTAATCAAAAACAAGAGGGGTATAAATGACAAATTGTGATTGTGTAGCAGCCATAGGGGGATAAGAAGAACCCCAATGCACTTTTCGCATGAATGTATTATAGCTTCCTCGGGGGGAGATGAAGCTGTAATACATTCATGCAACAGTATAAAGATTAGCTTTCTCTACCTGTTTTGTATAAGCCTGAGGAAGGAGCGGGACCGGCTCCGAAATATGTAGCTTTAATAAAGAAGTTTTTATACAGATATATTTTATCTCCATTTTTGTCAGCGCTGTGTTGCAGCCCAAAGAACATATTTTGTTTCACTTGATTGATTTATTTTTTTGTTACAAAAGTCTGCGGTACACAATAGGTGTTGGTCACAGCTTTCTGCTTGGACGCCTCCCTTTTTACATAACGTAGTCTCCTTTGTGTCAGGAACACCGCACTGCACTTGCTCACTGAGCCAGTGCACATGTCCTGAGTACAAAAACTGTGCTCAAAGATACCTGTGGAGCGGGGCACAAGAAGTGAAGATGCATGCTTCAGACCAACAGGACCTGAAGCACGTGACTGCTGGGGGCATGGCCTAAGCTAGAGCTAGGAGCTGAAGGGAAACTCCTAGAAAGGCAACTACGGGCCAAGTTACCAAGGGCATAGACAGAGACGTAAACCAGATCAAGCCGGGGTCAAAGCACGAGATAGCACGACAGTACCAAAGGGTTAGACAGAATGGATAGTCAAGACGTAGCAATAGATCAGGAAACCAGAACAGGCAATAGACGGTACAATAGGGACAAACTGTAACGGAGGAACGATAGCCAAGCCAGGACGTCAGAACCGGAGAAGACAAAAGTACCAAAACGTGAGACAGAGAACAGAGTGAGGGGACAGACCGGGTCATACACGGGAAGCAAACAAGCAATGCAGTATACATGCACACCATGGGTCAGACACACAGCCAGAACAACAGTATAGCTGACAGGGAATCCTAATCTGGAGTGAGTATAAATACCCCTCCCAGATCCAAAGGGAGGCCAGCAAAGGTTAACCCTGAGAGATCAGGACATTAACCATGTCCTATACCATGACACTTTGTGTAAGATAAAGGGGTCAGTCACTCACCTCCCATGGGCTTTCGTGATATTGTCTGCAGGACTCACGTGATATAATATTCTGTGTCCACTATAGTGCTGCGTTCCCACTACTTTTGGACAAACCTCAGAGAAGCAGTAAAAGTTATAGCACAGCAGCCCAATAGCAGCTGCTGATTGGCTGCAGGGCTCACATGGATAACAATATTATGCCGCAGGAAAGATGTATATCTTTGTACCGTGTTAGCCAGTAGATAGAAAAATATTCAGAATTGAGAGTCCTCAGTGGTTGATACCTTTTAATGGCTAACTGAAAAGATGGTAACACATTGCAAGCTTTCGAGACTACTCAGGTCTCTTCTTCAGGCTGGACTAATACAAAATCTGAAGAGTCACATATTTATGCACAATACAACACAGAAAAAATGCAATGGATAAGACAAGTGACGTGAAGCAGAACTATCAATATGGGAGAGGGAGAAACATAAATATTGGACCAGTACATAGATAAGGAGTCCGGATGTTTTATAGTCCTCTGACTGGGGTCTCCTAATATGTTGTGATGCCCCCACCAGGTCTTGAAAGCAAATTCCTTAATTGATGTAAAAAGACATAAATCCATGCAACACATTCATTCCAGCACCGAGAGTGTCAAAGCTCGTCATCAATTTATACTCCCAAACATGTCTCTCTCTCTGAGATGTGAAGTTACCTCCAGTAATTTCATATCCATGTTGCTGTGATCAGGGATATAAAAATGTTTTGCCACAGGTAGATCCATTCTTTTTTCTCTTATTGTGTGACGATGAGCATTCTTGTTCTAAGCTTTTGCCCTGTCTCCCCCACAAACAGACCCCCAGTTGGACATTTAGTACAAATAATTAAGTACACCACATTAGATGTAATGCAGCTGAAAGTACCAGGGATCTTGTAGTCCTGATGTGAGTTGGGGATCTTTATCTTGTCCATGGTCATTATAAATGGACAAGTTTTACATTTTTTCTGGTTGCAAGGAAAGGTTCCCAGCTGTTGGAGAGGACAGGGAGCTTCTGACAATGATGCTTCTTAAATTTGGGGGCTGCCTAAAACACAGCAGTGGGGGGTCTGGAAAAATGGATTGTAATCGGGCATCTTTTTGTAGTAAAGGTTGTAATTTCCGTGCAGCTCCCCTTAGCACTTCCAGATTTGGTTTGTAGGTGACTACTAAAGGCACCCGGTTATTTTCTTCTTTAGCTTTGTAATGTAGCAGGTGATTCCTTGACATTCTGGTGGCTCTTGTAATTTGGTTTTCAATTGTTCTTGGATGGTAGCCCTGATTCAAAAAGGTCTTTTTGAGGCGACCAAGGTGTTTGTCTCTGTCCATGGGGTTGGAACATATACGATTGTATCTGATGGCTTGGCTATAGATAATAGAGTTCTTTATGTGTTTTGGATGGAAACTGTCCCATTTAAGGTATGTTGGACGGTCGATTGGCTTTTGATACAGGGATGTCTCTATTTCATTGTTTTTTAGCTTAATGATGGTGTCCAAAAAGTTAATCTCAGTGCTGGAGTAGTTGAGTGTTAAATTGATGGTGGGATGAAATTGATTAAACTGTTCGTGGAACGTCTTTAGCTGTTGCTCAGACTCTGTCCAGATGATTAAAATATCATCAATGAAGCGGTAGTAGGCCAGGGGCTTGATGGGGCATGAGGACAAAAAGTCGCTTTCAAGCTTGGCCATGAAAAGATTTGCATACTGTGGAGCCATTTTACTTCCCATAGCTGTGCCAGTCTCTTGTAGATAGATCTTGTTGTCAAATTCAAAGTAATTGTGGGTGAGGATGAATTTTATAAGTTTCACCACAGCATCAGCATCAGTCCTTGTGTTTTCCATGAAGAATTTGCAGGCTTTTAATCCATCTTGGTGGGGGATATTAGAGTACAAGGATTCCACATCCATGGTGGCCAGGATGGTTCCTTCTGGTAGTGGACCTATTGCTGCTAGTTTATTCTATAGGTCAGTTGTGTCCTGAATGTAGCTAGTTGTATCCTTCACCAGTGGTTTAAGAATACCCTCTACCCATCCAGATACCTGCTCAGTAAGGGTGCCCACACACGAAATAATTGGTCTTCCTGGATTTCCAGACTTGTGGATTTTGGGAAGCATGTAGAATGTCCCTATTCTTGGAGTCTCTGGTATCAGGTCATCACCGGCTCTTATGGACTGGTCAGGCAGACAAGATACCAACTTGTTTAGTTCCTTGTAATAGTCCTGTGTAGGATCCGACTCCAATTTTCTATAGTAGCGTGTGTCCATAAGTTGCCTGTTTGCTTCCTTCATGTAGTTTGACGTATTCATCATGACTAATGCACCTCCCTTGTCAGCAGGTTTAATGATGATTTCTTTGTTGGTTTTTAAAGACTGTATGGCCTTTCTCTCCTGGGCACTGATGTTGGATGCTTGTCTCCTGTTAGTGTCCAAGATTGTGAATTTTATCAAATGTCTGAAGGAGTCTATATATTTATCCAAATGAGTGTTGCGTCCAGGTGCAGATGTCCAGTCTGACCTTTTCCTAGTTGTTAGGATCCCTTTTCCTTCGGTCTGAGTGTTTTCTGAATCTTCTGTATCACTGAAATATTCCCTCAGGCGCAGTCTCCTGAAATAATGTTCCATATCACTGCAGAGTTCAGTTTTATCTAGGGCCTTAGTGGGACAAAATGAGAGTCCTCTAGAAAGCACGGCCAATTCCACTTTGTTGGGTTTATAATCTGAGAGATTGATGACACAGATGCTTTTGTGTCTGGCATGGAGTGTTTGTCCAAGTTGTCAAGTTTTGGATTAGTTTTGTAACTGTTTGTATAGAGTCCTGAATTGAGGCGCAGTCTGTGTAGTTTCTTTTCCTTATTATGAACCAGAAAGGTCCGTAGTTTGTTGTAGTATTGTTGTAATTTTTGCTCTGTGCTTTCTGTAAGTGTTTTCCTTAGAGTTTCAAATTGCCCCTGGACTTTACTCCTTATGCTGTAGCAGACATGTAAAAGGTGGTTCCTTAGTCTCTCAGAAGTCCTGTGACAAAGGTTTTGTGCATAATGGGTATTGTAGGTATGAAGAATTGGGTTTGTAATCCAGAGTCCTTTGGGAATTAGATTCTCCTTTTTGCAATTAGATAAGAAAAAAAATGTCGCTGTCCATTTGTGCACGTTTCTTCAGAAGTGGTTTTAGTTCCATAAAGATGCGGTACATTCTGGTATCCTCCATTTTGATACAAGAAAGATGTATATCTTTGTACCGTGTTAGCCAGTAGATAGAAAAATATTCAGAATTGAGAGTCCTCAGTGGTTGATACCTTTTAATGGCTAACTGAAAAGATGGTAACACATTGCAAGCTTTCGAGACTACTCAGGTCTCTTCTTCAGGCTGGACTAATACAAAATCTGAGAGTCACATATTTATGCACGATACAACACAGAAAAAATGCAATGGATAAGACAAGTGACGTGAAGCAGAACTATCAATATGGGAGAGGGAGAAACATAAATATTGGACCAGTACATAGATAAGGACTCCGGATGTTTTATAGTCCTCTGATTGGGGTCTCCTAATGTGTTGTGATGCCCCCACCAGGTCTTGAAAGCAAATTCCTTAATTGATGTAAAAAGACATAAATCCATGCGACACATTAATTCCAGCACTGAGAGTGTCAAGATCTATCTACAAGAGACTGGCACAGCTATGGGAAGTAAAATGGCTCCACAGTATGCAAATCTTTTCATGGCCAAGCTTGAAAGCGACTTTTTGTCCTCATGCCCCATCAGGCCCCTGGCCTACTACCGCTTCATTGATGATATTTTAATCATCTGGACGGAGTCTGAGCAACAGCTAAAGACATTCCACGAACAGTTTAATCAATTTCATCCCACCATCAATTTAACACTCAACTACTCCAGCACTGAGATTAACTTTTTGGACACCATCATTAAGCTATAAAACAATGAAATAGAGACATCCCTGTATCAAAAGCCAATCGACCGTCCAACATACCTTAAATGGGACAGTTTCCATCCAAAACACATAAAGAACTCTATTATGTATAGCCAAGCCATCAGATACAATCGTATATGTTCCAACCCCATGGATAGAGACAAACACCTTGGTCGCCTCCAAAAGACCTTTTTGAATCAGGGCTACCATCCAAGAACAATTGAAAACCAAATTACAAGAGCCACCAGAATGTCAAGGAATCACCTGCTACATTACAAAGCTAAAGAAGAAAATAACCGGGTGCCTCTAGTAGTCACCTACAACCCAAATCTGAAAGTGCTAAGGGGAGCTGCACGGAAATTACAACCTTTACTACAAAAAGATGCCCGATTACAATCCATTTTTCCAGACCCCCCACTGCTGTGTTTTAGTCAGCCCCCAAATTTAAGAAGCATCATTGTCAGAAGCTCCCTGTCCTCTCCAACAGCTGCAGGAACCTTTCCTTGCAACCAGAAAAAATGTAAAACTTGTCCATTTATAATGACCACGGACAAGATAAAGATCCCCAACTCACATCAGGACTACAAGATCCCAGGTACTTTCAGCTGCATTACATCTAATGTGGTGTACTTAATTATTTGTACTAAATGTCCAACTGGGGGTCTGTATGTGGGGGAGACAGGGCAAAAGCTTAGAACAAGGATGAATGCTCATCGTCACACAATAAGAGAAAAAAGAATGGATCTACCTGTGGCAAAACATTTTTATATCCCTGATCACAGCAACATGGATATGAAATTACTGGTATTGAAAGGTAACTTCACATCTCAGAGAGAGAGACGTGTTTGGGAGTATAAATTGATGACGACCTTTGACACTCTCAGTGCTGAAATGAATGTGTCGCATGGATTTATGTCTTTTTACATCAATTAAGGAATTTGCTTTCAAGACCTGGTGGGGGCATCACAACACATTAGGAGACCCCAATCAGAGGACTATAAAACATTCGGAGTCCTTATCTATGTACTGGTCCAATATTTATGTTTCTCCCTCTCCCATATTGATAGTTCTGCTTCACGTCACTTGTCTTATCCATTGCATTTTTTCTGTGTTGTATTGTGCATAAATATGTGACTCTTCAGATTTTGTATTAGTCCAGCCTGAAGAAGAGACCTGAGTAGTCTCGAAAGCTTGCAATGTGTTACCATCTTTTCAGTTAGGCATTAAAAGGTATCAAGCACTGAGGACTCTCAATTCTGAATATTATTCCGGTCACCATTGCTAGAACGCTGCTAGTGTAGGAGCCTTCATTTAATAAAGGGGTTGGCCAGTAATTGGTTCGATCTCCCATATAAGTCAATTGGTTATTATCTTTGCAAAGGGGCATTCTCTACGTTTAGAAGAAAGAAGGTTTTTGGCAAGAGTTTATGGTACAAGATTGCTCCCTGATCCAAAGGTCTGTGTGCTGGGTATTATACCGAATATTCCTGTGGAAGACCCGCTGGCGATCGGTATGGCTAGAATTTTATATATAGCAGGGAAAACTATTGCCTTGCACTGGAAGCAGTCTGCACCCCCGACGGTGGAGGAGTTTATTAACAGAGTCAATAGTTCTATAAGACTGGAAAAAGGTGTGTATATTAAAAGAAAAGCTATCGGAAAATTTGATAAAATCTGGAGCCCCTGGCTTAACACCCCGGGTTTGCCATCCCAAATTTTGCTGCTGGAGAATCTGTTCCCTATGCTTCGTTAATTATGGTTCCCCTTACTCCCTCTTGGTTCCATATGATCTCTTGCTTTATGAATAGGTTTCATGAATATGTCTTATTGCTCATTTTGTACTATGCGCCTGACTGTTAATAGTTCTATGCTGTACAAGTCTTATCTTGTTTCATATTGTCCCCCTTAAGAATTGTTTTGTGTTTTTTTTCTACTATACATTTATAGGTCACATTCTAAGGGACCCACGGTTACATTAGTTAAAATTTGATAATGAGTGGGGGGGTTGGGTTGTGTATAAGAGGTATGTCTCAAATCTGTATGTTAAAACTGTGTGTGCCTTGTCTCAATTTTGTAAGTTAAAACTGTTTAATAAAAATGATCTGATTTTTAAGAAAAAAAAAAAAGAAAGAAGGTTTCACCATTATCAAAGATGGCGATTCTTTGCTGTAAGAGCAGTGAGGTTATGGAACTCACTTCTGCATGATGTTGTAATGGTGGATTCACTACAAAAGTTCAAGATGAGCCTGGAGGGTTTTTCTTAAAAAATGTGATGATACAGATCATGGGTACTAGAATCTGTGATAAGACGATCCATGGAAATAGTCTGATCGGTGCATGTGGAGTCAGGAAGGAAGTTTTTTCCTAACATGGGGCAATATTGCATCTGCCTCATGGGGTTTTTGCCTTCTTCTGGAACAACAGGTTAGATTACAGACCGAATTCGATCGACTAATGTCTGTCTGCCTTCAACCTTAAAAAAAAATCTGAAACATTATTTGATGCATAGGCTTTTTTAATACATTGACTTTAGTGGTGTATAAAGAGATCAAGGTTTTTGATGACAAAGTTCTAAATAAAATGCTTTATTTGTACAGTATGATACAAAATATTTAGGAAAGTTTTTGTTGTATTTTCTTTTCGGTTTAGTATCTTCACAAGCTTTTCAAGAGAGATCATCATAAAGGTCAAAAGTACCATGAAAAACAAATCAGCTTGTATGCCGAATACGATCGACCAAATCTTCTGCCTTTCCTTCGAGACAGCACTCATTGTCCATTAGAAAAGGTAAGCACAGCTGTTCTGCGGGTGGCATAATGTCATCTGCTCAGGCTAGTCATACTCCCAGAATTGTGCTAGGATTCACAGGTTTTCAGTGTAGATTTCTCTCTCAAATTCAGTCATGGTCATAATTTCTAAGTGTAAAAATTCAGGTGTGTTACAATATACCAGTCTTTCCATTTTCAGATGTACTGGGCCCTTAGTACAGATAATATTGTTTTTTTCAGGTCTAATTTTCTGATTGTTAAATTTTTTTTTTTATTTTCCTAACCTTTCTTCCCAGAGCCATACCTTTTTTTTCTATAGCCATATGAGGGTTTGTTTTTTGTGGGACCGTTCACTTTGCCAACATAGTGTAATGGAAAACGAAGTGTAGTGAAATTGCAAAAAAAATGTGCAACTTCACAAAGATTTATGTTTACCACGTTCAATATATGGTAAAACTGATCTGGCAATATGATTCACCAGGTCAGTATGAGAATGCAGATAGTGAAAAAAATTCAGGAATTTGGAAGGGGAACTAAAGTTTTCATTACTGATTCATAGAGACATCAGGTGGGAGGGTCAGAGAGGCTCGGAGAGACCCTGAAGGTTGTTTTATATTCGTATATGCACTGATAAACTCTAGCGGATACAGTGGGGAAAAAAAGTATTTAGTCAGTCAGCAATAGTGCAAGTTCCACCACTTAAAAAGTTGAGAGGCGTCTGTAATTTACATCATAGGTAGACCTCAACTATGGGAGACAAACTGAGAAAAAAAATCCAGAAAATCACATTGTCTGTTTTTTTTTCATTTTATTTGCATATTATGGTGGAAAATAAGTATTTGGTCAGAAACAAGCAATCAAGATTTCTGGCTCTCACAGACCTGTAACTTCTTCTTTAAGAGTCTCCTCTTTCCTCCACTCATTACCTGTAGTAATGGCACCTGTTTAAACTTGTTATCAGTATAAAAAGACACCTGTGCACACCCTCAAACAGTCTGACTCCAAACTCCACTATGGTGAAGACCAAAGAGCTGTCAAAGGACACCAGAAACAAAATTGTAGCCCTGCACCAGGCTGGGAAGACTGAATCTGCAATAGCCAACCAGCTTGGAGTGAAGAAATCAACTGTGGGAGCAATAATTAGAAAATGGAAGACATACAAGACCACTGATAATCTCCCTCGATCTGGTGCTCCACGCAAAATCCCACCCCGTGGGGTCAGAATGATCACAAGAGCGGTGAGCAAAAATCCCAGAACCACGCGGGGGGACCTAGTGAATGAACTGCAGAGAGCTGGGACCAATGTAACAAGGCCTACCATAAGTAACATACTACGCCACCATGGACTCAGATCCTGCAGTGCCAGACGTGTCCCACTGCTTAAGCCTGTGCATGTCCGGGCCCGTCTGAAGTTTGCTAGAGAGCATTTGGATGATCCAGAGGAGTTTTGGGAGAATGTCCTATGGTCTGATGAAACCAAACTGGAACTGTTTGGTAGAAACACAACTTGTTGTGTTTGGAGAAAAAAGAATACTGAGTTGCATCCATCAAACACCATACCTACTGTAAAGCATGGTGGTGGAAACATCATGCTTTGGGGCTGTTTCTCTGCAAAGGGGCCAGGACGACTGATCCGGGTACATGAAAGAATGAATGGGGCCATGTATCGTGAGATTTTGAGTGCAAACCTCCTTCCATCAGCAAGGGCATTGAAGATGAAACGTGGCTGGGTCTTTCAACATGACAATGATCCAAAGCACACCGCCAGGGCAACGAAGGAGTGGCTTCGTAAGAAGCATTTCAAGGTCCTGGAGTGGCCTAGCCAGTCTCCAGATCTCAACCCTATAGAAAACCTTTGGAGGGAGTTGAAAGTCCGTGTTGCCAAGCGAAAAGCCAAAAACATCACTGTTCTAGAGGAGATCTGCATGGAGGAATGGGCCAACATACCAACAACAGTGTGTGGCAACCTTGTGAAGACTTACAGAAAACGTTTGACCTCTGTCATTGCCAACAAAGGATATATCACAAAGTATTGAGATGAAATTTTGTTTCTGACCAAATACTTATTTTCCACCATAATATGCAAATAAAATGAAAAAAAAACAGACAATGTGATTTTCTGGATTTTTTTTTCTCAGTTTGTCTCCCATAGTTGAGGTCTACCTATGATGTAAATTACAGACGCCTCTCATCTTTTTAAGTGGTGGAACTTGCACTATTGCTGACTGACTAAATACTTTTTTTCCCCACTGTATGTGATACTGTGTATTTATAATCCTCCCTCAGCTAATGTGTCAATTCTTCAAATGGCATTGAGTTTTGCTCTAAACTACCCAGATGCACACGTTACATGTATGGGAGACTTCAATCTGGTTATGGACAATGGCCTTTACAGAATTGAATTAGATGGTGGGATTTCTGGGGGAGCCCCCTCTTTGTCTTCATCTTCATCTCAATTTGAACTGTTCGTGGAAGGTAATGGTTGGCTTGATCTGTGGAGGATGCATCACACCACAACACAGGAATACACTTGTCACTCGTCTAGTAAACGCACACTATCTCGCATAGATTACATATTTGTCTTCAGCAGTCTAGCGATGTGGGTTGGTGACATAAAACACGGCAATAAGGGGATCTCGGATCACAGTCTGATTATACTTAAACTGAGTTTTGGCCAGTTGAACCACATTATATTCTGGAAGCTAAACCCATTCTGGCTAAAGCTAATAGGATCTAATGATAGAACTGTGAATCAACTAAATAGTTTTGTCTTATCACATCCTGAACCCTGAGATATCAATCTGTTTTGGGATGCTCTTAAGGTGTACTTGAGAGGATGCCTGTCATCTACAATCTCCTATATATTAAAAGGGTGACTTCGGAGGAGGATAATGAAGTAGAACAACAGCTGAGAGACTCAGAAACGGCTTATATATCTAGTCAGACTACCGTGAATAGAATCACATGGTTGACTTCCCATAGGTTATATTCCCAATATATGGATACCAAATCGAAACGTAAATTATTTTGTACCCGTCAGTCCTACTTTGAGTTGGGAAATCAGGCAGTTAAATTTTTGGCCTTCTTGGTACGTCAGCACAACACTTCTAACACTATACTCCAAATTCGGAAACCAGATAATTTAATAGCAACCTCAACTGAAGATATACTTCATTGCTTTTTTGACTACTATAACACATTATATACTTCTAGGAGTGGTTTTTATGTTCCAGAATGTCTGGACTATCTGTCAGACATAAAATTCCCCTCTTTGGACTCTACTCAGCGAGCCCTTCTGGACGCTGATTTTACTATAGAAGCAATAGAAGGTGCTATGATGGATATGGCCTCTGGGAAGGCTCCTGGACCGGATGGGTTCCCAATTGAAATATATAAAAAGTATAGAGACGTATTGGCGCTACTTCTCTGAGAGGTGTTTCAGAGGATTTGGAGAAGGGGTGTATGCCAGGTTCCTTTTACGAAGCAAATAGTATTGTACTTAAAAAAAACAAGGGAAGGACCCCCTTGACTGTGGATCATACCGCCCCATATCACTGGTAAATGTAGATTATAACATTTTCACTAAGGTTCTAGCCACTAGATTGCACTCGGTTATATTGGATCTAATACATCCTGACCAAACTGGTTTCATGCCAGGCAAAAGCGCCTCCATTAATATTAGGCGGGTCCAGTCTGTGGTTCAGTATAGTTCTTTGGTGTCGGACAATTCTTGGGCTTTGGCATCGTTAGAAGCTGCTAAGGCCTTTGACTCCCTTGAATGGCCTTTCCTATTCGCCTGTTTGCAGAAGTATGGTTTCGGAGATGGATTTCAAAAATGGATAGGCGCAATTTACGCAAAATCTAAGGCCCGTAAAATTATAAACAACTCCATATCGGAACCACTTTCCCTATCTAGAGGGAGACGGCAGGGTTGCCCCCTCTCCCCGGCCCTCTTTGCCCTTGTGATCGAGGCGTTGGCAATACACGTAAGATCCTCTCCGAATATTAAGGGTACAAACATTCCAGATTGTCGAGATACTATCGGCCTATATGCCAATGTCATGGTGATATTCATGGATAACACGGAGGAGACTCTGCCATATGTAATCGATACCATTGATAAATTCAGTAAATACTCGGGTCTATACATTAACTGGGACAAGTCTGCCTTGTTACCCCTTTCTCATAACCTGAGAGCTCACCTTGATACTTTATCGTCATTGCCTATAGTGTCACATTTTAAATATCTAGGAATTAATATTCCAAAAAATAGTGAACTTGACCTACAATTTAATGTCCTTCCACTATTGGATCTAAATAGGATTAAATTTGCATCCTGGAGTAAACTCCCGCTATCTGTCGCTGGTCATATAAACCTCATTAAGATGACTTTGCTTCCTAAGCTTAGCTATTCCCTCCAACACTGTGCGGTGCTGATCCCTAAAGCCCCTGTCACACACAGCGAGATCGCTAGCGAGATCGCTGCTGAGTCACAAGTTTTGTGACGCAACAGCGATCTCAGCAGCGATATCGCTGTGTGTGACAGGTATCAGCGACCAGCCCCCTCGCCGGGTATCGCTGATCGTTCTGGAAAGCCCTGGACATTTTTTTGATCGTTGGGTCTCCCGATGGCCAGCACGCATCGCTGCATGTGGCAGGCGGGAGACCAGCGCTGGTGCAGGGAGCTGGTAACCAAGGTAAACAGCGGGTTTCTAAGCTCCGCGCGGCGCTTAGAAGCCCGCTGTTTACCTTGGTTACCAGCTCCCTGCACCAGCGCGTTGGTATCTAAGGTACACAGCAGGTAATTAAGCTTGTATAGACCCGAGTATTTACGCAGCTTTATACCTGCGTCGTCGCCGGTCCTCATCACTGGTGAGATCTGCCTATTTGGCAGCTCACCAGCGATCATGTAGCGACACACCAGCTATCCTGACAAGGTCATATCGTTGTCGGGATCGCTGGTGCGTCGCTCTGTGTGACGGGGCCCTAAATCCTTTTTTGCAAATTTAAATTCTTTAACTACATCTTTTTTATGGGGGAAAACCAGACCAAAGCTTAAAATATCTACTTTGCAGAGACCTAAACAGATGGGCGGGGCGGCCGGATTTCTATTTATATTATCTTGCTGGGCAGGTAAAGGCCTTCAGTAAATGGATGCCTGATAGCCTATTGCCCAAATCCGAAAGTCACCTGGCCCACACTGCGAGAATTGTCTGCCCGCTGTTTTTTTTGGAAATTAATAAACCTGGCATCCCCCAATTATTACCTTTATTCCATTTAGCGAGGTCAGTTTGGAGACAGATTAAAAAGGTGGTCCACTTTTGGGACATTGTAACTGACATGCCATTATGGAATAAGGCTTATTTCCTGGTGCTCCTGAACCACCCATCCACTGACTTATGGATTGCGCATGGTGTTTCCTCAGTCAGAGATTTATATGTAAATGGTGTCCTAATGTTCTTCGAACAAATTCAATCTAAAAACAATATCCTGAGATCCCAATTTTTTCCCTACTTTCAGCGTAGATCAGCTTTTCAGTCACATGTTTACACTCTGTGGGTGGGATCCAAACTATCTCATCTTTTCCTTTAATAGGAATCCTTAAGTCGCAGAGGCCCTGGGGTCTCATTTCTGCTTTATACACTTATATGCTGTCTGTGGGAACCGGCTCTGCCTTGGTAGTGGTCAGGAGTAAGTGGGGGGTCTTATTCCTCATGCTCAGGACGAGGATTGGGAGGAAGTTTACAGTGAATAAAAAAGGTGACCTTCAAAAGGATCTCATATTTTCGATTCTTCAAAGTAACCCCTTCGTCTTGATACAAGCACGGCATACTCTTGGCATTCTCTCAACCAACCGTTGCCATCGGATGTTCGTTTCAATGGCCTTGATGGAGTTCTCCTGTAAGCTGAGCACATGTAGGCTGCTTTTCTTTGACTGTCCAATTCATTTTGCATTGGGTTAAGGTCAGGAGACTGTGGAGGCCACATCATCTGAGACTGTGGAGGCCACATCATCTGAGACTGTGGAGGCCACATCATCTAATGAGACTGTGGAGGCCACATCAGCTAATGCTCAGTTTACCGTATTATGTCACTCTCCTTTTTTATCAGGTAGCCTGGAGAGGGGTGTTTTGGGTTGTTGTCCTGCTGAAAAATAAGTTCTGCAGATAGAATGAGATGACGCTACAGAATGAAAATTAGTCTTTAAATATGTCACCAAAGGCACCAACCAAGCACCCCAATATGGCTCTTGGTGGGACTACATGATAATTTGTTATTTCTGAGGACCATGGCTCAAATTGATTGTTCAGTGCAGTAATGGTCCCTCCAAGGGGTGAAGGGGAAGACTTGAGCTATAATGTGATTGTCCTATTTTGTTAGAAAGTTGGTGACTCCCCTGGTGTCACCCATACCAACATAGGTGTATACCGTACAATATGCGATTGAACAGATTAGGGACAATATTTAGTAATACCCCACAGTAATTTTAATACAACTAAAAGTAAAAGCTGCATTTCTGACTTACTAGTGAGGGATTTCAGTATGGGGCTCGGCCTTTTTTTATTACTATGTAATATATTTCTCCAAAGTGCTTTGGTGCAGTAATGGTACCACTTGTGCTGCCTTTCTAGGGCAATCCTCATTAGAACCTGTGTCATCATAGCCTTAATGGACTTTCCCCTTTCGCATAAAGAAAGTTTTAAAGTTCTTTCAAATGTCTGCTAAGTACTGACAAAATTAATTTACCTATGTGACTGGCACAGAGAGCTCAAACAGGCTTTATTGGCAGGGCCAAAATACATTTAGTGTTGCCAATCGTCTATCCTGCAGGAATGTGGCATTGTCTCTAGGGGGTCACCAACTGAACTTCATATAGGTTTGTCTGCATTTCTGAAGAAGCTTATGTGTATGGATCAGTGATATTTAGAAGATGCGCACCCCAGAAAACAAGTCAAAGTTTTTCATTGTAATGATCTTATCTTCTTGTTTAGGAATTTTAACTACTGTTTCTACTTTAGGAGGCAATGGTCTGAGCTATTTTAAGCCTATATTCATGATGCATAATATCTGCTACTCCATCATAGCTTATATTGAATTAGTCGTTTTTATTACATAGTTATGATTATCATTGAGTTTTTTTTAGTTGTGATTATTATACATTTTTTTGTATATTTGAGCTTGTTCTATTTGATATAAACGTAGTCGTGTCTTCCAGTAAGCTCTGATCTAAAGAAATAAAGCAACTATTGTATTTGATCTTGAGACTTAACACAGTCTAAATGAAGGTCCTTGGCTGTAGTGTATCGGTAGCTTTTTCTCTGATTAAGTGCATAAAACAAATTACAAAATTGGCTACTTGGAAACAAGCCTAAAAGCCTTTTGGAAATTGAAATTGAAGTAGTTGTCGTAGCCAATCAGTGTCATTTCAGATAAATATATTAAACCATTTTCATTGTTCAGCATATTTAGAGTTTAAGATAGCGATGTCAATGTTTCTGAGCGCGCCATCAGTATCAGATTGTCGTGTGTAACTGGACTTTTGTGTTTTTTACTCTTTTTTATTACCCTACATCATATTCATAAATGTGTATATTTTTTACATTACTGTACTAAGTGTTTGGTCTTTTGACTAAAGTGCTGTGGGCCTTCATCAATGACATATCTCCACGGGATGCCATTCTAACTACTCCTTAGGCTACTCTGTAGGTTCAGTCACACACATTTGGAGATCCATAATCTCATGTGCCACTGATTCTGGACCATACCTGACTTTTGTAAGTTTTGCCTTTCTAATATCAAAAATTAGAGGTGAAGGCAATTAGGGCTTGGAGATTTATATTTGACATACTGGAACGTAACTTCATTTTAGGTTGTTTTCCATTTAATTAGACTGTTTGCTTTTGCCTTCTCCTGCACAGGCCCTTGAGATCTGTCACCAGAGAAATTTTGTGGAAGAGACCGTATATTTGCTAAGTAAGTATTCACTGTATTGTGTTCGAACTTATAGATATAAAGCAGCAAAACTGAAAGCTTGATATATTTTTCAAGATATAAAGAAATCTTATTTTTGTAGATATGTAATGACTCAATCCCATAGTGTTCACTATTATAGACAATCCTAGCATTGTGCAGTTACTTATTGGCCGTTGAGCTTTCTGTTATCCAGTGAATTTCTGAGCCACCACTCACTTTTTTTTTTCTTCCACTTTTTAATGCATCTGTCAATTCCAAAAAGAAAAACGTAAATATTATAGAGACGTGTCTGAAATTTTGATTGGCAGGGATCTGGAAGTGGAGACCCTCATCAGTTGCTATAAAGACAAAGCTGAAGTGTTTGGCCGAGCGCTGCTCTCCTGATTCTTGACTATTCTTTAATGTTGGAGGAGAGCAGGGATTGACTGAACACTTCTAGGCCTTCTTTTTAGCAATCAGTGCCCCGACCAATGAGAACATGACAAGTGTTTTTGGAATGATAGTTACATTTCAAGACTCCTTGACTGTTTTCCTGCCGGGGTTTCTAGACATTTTGAATTTCTGGTACTCGGGGCAATTTTACACTTGTCAAAGTCCAAATTCTGAAACACACAAAAAGTCAAATTACATCCGCATACTAATATAATAGTCTGAGTGCTGATGCATGGCATAATGACAAATGACCATTCAGTCCTGTATGCAGTTTTTCATCCAAAATTTTGTTTTTTCATAAATAATATTTGCAGATTTTATACATACCACTTATGTCTACAGA
Organism: Dendrobates tinctorius; assembly: GCF_039654945.1. NCBI lineage: Eukaryota > Metazoa > Chordata > Amphibia > Anura > Dendrobatidae > Dendrobates > Dendrobates tinctorius. Next base: position 41,041,662 of record NW_027361829.1, read on the forward strand.
ATATG